>NC_136914.1:229142076-229792576 GCF_949752795.1 Hyperoodon ampullatus | reverse complement strand
CCAGGGGCCCCTGGGATGGGAACTGGAGGGGCTTTACCTAACGGCACGGTGACGACCACGTGATGCGCTGGGAAGCAGCCTCCATCCTCACATTCCACCAGCACCGGAAACGTCTCCCCAGGAGCAGAAGCTTCCTCGAAGGACCCATTCCAGTGAATGGTCTTCACTGGCTTGTTAAAAACCATCACGTCCTTGGGCAAGGAGGCCATGATGCGGTCTGTGAGTCCTTGGTAGCCCCTGGGAGAGACAGAGGTGTCCCGTGGTTAGGACCAGGCCCTGGAGGTGAGTCTCTGAAACAAGCCCTCCAAGCTCACACCAGATCAAGGAGCTGCAAGGGGCTGTGGTCTTGGCCTGGAGGCCTGGCTCAGCCAGGGAGGAGAGCAGGGAGGGAGGGGGGTCTCATGGCAGGATTAAATGAGCAAAGGGATGCAAAGCTCCCCAGGTAATCTGTGGAGAGCAGGTCCCTCCTCACTAAGCCCAGGGCTCTTGTTCCGGGCATCTGCCTGGTCACAGTGCCCTCCCTGTGCAGGGCAGTTCTGGAGAGTCTTGTGAGTGCCCCATGGGGGAACAGCCACACCGACACAGAGGAGGGCCTGTCTGCCTATCTCTGAGGTCGAAGCCCCTGCACAGTGCTTACAAGCAGGAGGCCTCCTAAACGTGGGAGAAGCAAAGCATTACAAGATGCATTTCCTTCTTCTTTTTTTTTTTTTGCGGTATGCGGGCCTCTCACTGTCGTGGCCTCTCCCGTTGCGGAGCACAGGCTCCGGACGCGCAGGCTCAGCGGCCATGGCTCACGGGCCTAGCCGCTCAGCGGCATGTGGGATCTTCCCGGACCGGGGCACGAACCCGTGTCCCCTGCATCGGCAGGCGGACTCTCAACCACTGCGCCACCAGGGAAGCCCGCATTTCCTTCTTTTAATCACTTGTTTCTGAGAACAATTCTTTTCTTTTTCATAAGTGAGCAAAACTAGGGAAGTAAATGACCAATCTCCCTAAAACAGGGAAGACAAACAGCCCCGTCTCTCCCACCCATCCCCTTTCTGCCAAAGCTTGGTCTGAGGTACGGGTAGGGACCCCTGGGGTGCATGGGGGTACTTGGGGTGCATGGGGGACCCCTGGGAGGCACGGAGGGGTGTGGGTACATGGAGGACTGTCTGGGTGGGCGGGGCACGCACATACCCAGGAAGGGTGCAGTCCAACCCTGGCAGCACAGTGTACTCCCCGAAAGGTGCGAGGGCCACCAGGTCCATGCTGTGGGTACCGCTCACACAGCACTCCACGTTGAACAAGTTGTTCAGGATGGCCAGCTTGAGCCTCTTGGTCTCCTCCTCCTCTGTCCAGCTGGCCATGTGCTGGCGGATCTCCTTCTTGAGGTACTCCCCGACACTGGGGGCGGGGGTCTCAGCCGCGTGCAGGAACTCCCTGGCCTGGTCTGTGAGACTGTAGAACAGTCTGGCCATCTCCGCCACCAGCTCAAGGCTCACACTTTCCCCGGAGCTGGCATAGGACACAGAGGGCAGGCCCACGTGACCCCCGGTCTCGATCAGCTGGTTCTCCTCCGACAATGCCTTCTCCCCCAGCAGCCCGTACTTGGCAGCCAGCTGGAAGACGGGGTTGCCCTGCGAGGGCCCATGGATCCAGTGAGCGCCCACCTCCACCACACCACCTGGGAGGGAGCAGGGGAGGCCACTGTGAGGCTCCTTCCCCTGAGCCCTTCTTCTGTACACGGAGCCCTGCCCTTCCCAAATATGCTCTGAAAATCAGCCGGAGGCCCGCAGGGTCCCTGAGGACCACAGACTCTCCCGGCAGGGCCCATCAGACCTAGTTTAAGGGGAACACCCGCGAGGGGCGACCTGGAGGCTGGAGGGGGAGCTACCTGCGGGGCCAGAACCGGGGGCAACTGTGCAGAGCCACGGGTTCCCCACGCACGGCAGGGGCCGGCCCTGCTCATGCGGGCAGCCGAGTTTCGGGGACCACTGAACTTCGGTTAATTAACTGAAGCAGTGCGAGGATTCACTCAAGGGGCCAGATAAGGGTTCCGGGTCGCTTAACCCCGGACGCAGGCCGAGCCAGGAGACGGCAGAGCTCTGGCGGCACGGACTGGGCTCTGGGAAGGGGTTCCGGGAAGGAGTTCCGGTAAGGAGTTCCGGGAGGGCTGTTACCGAAGCTGTGCTCCGAGCGGATGCGGCCACCGGCGCGGGCCGTGGCCTCCAGAACCCGCAGGTGCGGGAAGGCCGGGTGGCAGCAGAGCCTCTGCGCCGCGCCCAGCCCCGCGATGCCGCCGCCGACCACCAGCACTCGCGGGCCGCGGCCCGGGGTCTCCGCCTGACGGCCACTCGACTGCATCGCTCCGTCCCGGGCAGTTCCCGCGCGTCCCCGCCGCTCGGAGGCTCGGAGAGCCGGAAAGAGACACGAAGTTGGCCCGGGACGCGGGGCGGGGCCGGAGTTTGAAGGGGGCTCGGGGCGCGGGGCGGGGCAGAAGGCGGGGCCAGAGGTGGACGGGGGCTCGGGGCGCGGGGCGGGGATGCTGGGCGGGGCAGGGCACTCGGGGCGGGACCGGAGGTGGAGCAGGGGGCGTGGGGCAAGGCCGTCCTCCGCGTCCGTCCCCCTTGGCTCCGCGCGCCCCTCTGGGTTGGGCCTGGGGTTGTCCCTATGGGTCTGGCCCACGCCCTAGGATGGGAGGGCGAGGGCGAGTGCGGAAGGGTCCGTGAGTATCCCCCGGTGCCGGCCGGTGTGGACAAGCGTCCCCACCGAGGGAGAATCGGGGCGGCCGGCTGGCCAGTCGGGTTGTGTCCCCTTCCTAAGGAGACGTGGGGACGGCGACCAGAAGGCGGAGGAGGCGCCTCCTAGCTTCAGACGCGGAGGCGAGCGCCGTCACCTCCCGACCCGGTGGAGCGCGTGGACGGTGGGTGCTGAGATGTCAGGGCGGGACGGGGAGAAAGCCTCCAAGCGACGACACTTTTGTGTGTGTGTGTGTGTGTGTGTGTGTGTGTGTGTGTGTGTACACAGTCACAAGTCTACAAACGCAGGATGCAGCACACATAAAGTACAAAGTTCAAGATAAACGGTAAATGGAGAAACAAGTCTTACGTCCCTCCCTCCCCCTCCGGCCCCAGGAAAGGAAGACATATTCAAGCCTGCAGGCATTTCTGGAGAACTCCTCTAGTTCCGGCAGGTCTCCCCTGCTGCCTTGCAGGGATTAGGAAGCTCCTGCCTTCTGCTAAAAGGGTCCTCAGGCTTCCCTGTAAACCCAGTTAGGGCACATCATTCCTCCTCAGCCACACTTGGGTACTGCTGCTCCAAACCACGGCGCACCCGTGCCTCCGTGGACTTTCCGTGGCCACTTGTTCCCTGTGGGGTGAGGGTAGTCAGGGAGGGGAGTTAGCTCCAGGCTGGGCAGGTAGTCTTTCTGTTTGGGGTGTTCCTCCTTCTCCAGGAGGAGCCCTTCTCTCTCCCTGTGTTGCCCTCCTCAGCCATATATTCTTGTTCTTGGATTCACTTTCCTGTTTTGGTGAAGCTGAAAAGAGGTGTCTGGGAGATCATTTTTTTTAAAGATATTGCAAAGCTGAAAATGTCTTCATTTTGACCTCATACTTGATTTGTAGTTTGCCTGGGCATAGAATTCTAGGTCAGAATCCTCTTCCTTCAAACTCTGAAGGCATTGCTCCCTTTCTCCTTCCTCCTAGGGGTGTTGTGAAGAAATCCACAGCCATTCTAATTTCTAATCCTTTACAAGCAGTGGGGACATTTTCCTCCCTGGAAGTTTTTAAGATCTTCTCCTGAAGTTTCACAACGTGGTGCTTCCATGTGCCTCGGTTGTTCCTTACTGTGTTGGCCACTCAAAGGGCCCTCAGTCTGGAAACTCCTGTCCTTCAATCCTGGCAAATGATGTCATTGATTATTTCACTAATCAATTGTTTCTACTGATGACTCATCCCTAAGCAAACTCTTGAGGGTTTACTCTTACCTCTTCCTAAAGTCCTTAATTTAGGCTGTCAGGCTTTGAGCCTGGCCCTTGAATGCTCACATGTGTTCTCTCCTGTTTCCCATCTTTACGTTCTGCTCTCCTTTCGTTAGGTAGTTAGTCAGACATTAGCAGCAAGGACGTGACAGTGGCGAGAAAGACAAGAAGAAGCAATCGAGTCACACCCAACCATCTGGGGACCCTCCCTGACATTAGCAGCAAGAAGGTGACAGTGGTGAGAAAGACCAGAAGGAGCGATCAAGTCACACCCAACCATCTGGGGACTCTCCCCTGACCCCACCCAGAACAGTTGAAACTATGGTCATATGATGGGCAGCTTATCCTGTTAAAGAGGGGCACAGTAACACAAGGGAACTTCCCTGGGCTGCGCATGCCCCGACCAGACAGGTGTATAACCTATAGTAAACCCAAACTCATTATACCGTCATTATAATAAAATCTATGTATGCTTTTGCCCCCCGCCCCCGTGCGCGTTTCTTAGTGATTGAAGGATGAGAGCACGCGCAGCAGTAAACTTGTTACATAGCTCGGGACTGTCGATCAACTAATGATCCCCTGTCACTCGCCTCCGCCTCCCTGCAAAATGCTCCTTAAAAGCACCCTTAAGCTGGGGGCTCCCCGGGGCTCCCCTGGTGGCACAGTGGTTGAGAGTCCGCCTGGCGATGCAGGCGACGCGGGTTCGTGCTCCGATCCGGGAAGATCTCACATTCCGTGGAGCGGCTGGGCCTGTGAGCCATGGCCGCTGAGCCTGCGTGTCCGGAGCCTCCGCCTGTACGGGAATGCTGCTTTCAATTCACAGAAACAGCCCTCTCTCTCTCTCTCTCTCGGAGAGTGTACCTTTGCTTTGGTCTTGCTTCACTTCGCTGAAACAGCCTGCTCTCAGAAACAGCCCGCTTTCTCTCTCCCTCTCTCTTTCTCTCTCTCTCATAAAGCAAATAGACTTTGCTTTATGCTTAAGCTTAAAGCAGTAGTTTGCTATTCTTTGCTTACTATCACGGAACCAAGATTGCTAGCCTGGGTCTTCCGTTGACCTCCTTTTGTTATAACGCACGTCAACCCGGTGACACTTTCTGTGTGATTTCTTCCATTGAGGCTTTCGTTTCTGCTGTCATAGTGTTCATTTCCAGGAGCCCTTTCTTCTTGTACAAATGTTTCTTTTTAGAAAGGGGAGGGTCTCTTCTTGCTTCATCTTCCAGGGAGATTGTCCTCGCTGATCTGGAGACGTGAAGTGCTATGCTCCTGCTCAGTCGCTGTGCTCTGGGTTCTTCTTCCTGTTTCTTTTGGCTCTGTCTTCCAGGAAGAAGCTCTCTGAGATGTCAGGTTATGTTTGTCTGCTGGTGACAAGGAATGGTAGACCAGATGGCTGTTTGTGAGTGGGGCTCGTCAAATTTGAGCTTGGTTCTGGGGAGGCTGTTATTTGGGGAACCTCCATCCTTATCCCTAGGTCTTTCCTCTTGGGTTGGTCATGCTCCCTAGGAAAAGTCTTCCAGTCTCCTGCCTGGAGCATATAGACCTGGTTGCCAATATTTTGGGAGCCAAAGAGTGGACAGGAGTGGGGAGGGTCAGCTTACTGGATGCAGTAGACCCACCTCCAGCTGTGCCTGCTGTCCCCTTCCTGGGTCCCTGTTTGCAGAGAATAGCCTCCCAGGATGCTGCCAGTCACCCAGTGCCACTTCCTGGAATGTGAAAAGGGATTTAGGAATCTAATTGCTTCTTAAGCAATAAGACAGGACCTATGCAAATAATCAAGCTGTGAAGACTCACTCCTGAGTAACAGGGACAGAATCCCAGCCTTCATGGAGCTCAGTGAGTGGAGACAGAAAATAGTCGCATAAATATGTTATCGTTTCTCCAATGAAATGTGCATGCAAGGGATGCCTGCCCCTTAAAAGAAAGGCTTGGGGAGAGGTGTTGCCGTGGACCCGAAGCAGTCTCTGAAAACTCTCCCACTGTGCCCAGAATGCAGGCTGACCGGCTCCTGATCCTGAGCAGTTTCGGTGGCTGGTCTTACAGGCCGCCAAGCAGGTCAAGGCGCCCGCGGCATGACTGCTCGCAATGGCCCGCTCCCCGGGGGCCGGCAGCGGCCGAGGGTGGCTTGCGTGCTGCTTGCTGCATGTTTGCTGCATGTTTGCTCCTTGCTGGGCCCGTGGCCCTGGGCTCTTCACTCTCCACTCCCCACCCCCGCACCCCCCAAACCGCGGAGCACCCCCTGCCCTTCCCCCGTCTCTGAGTCCCGCCTCCCCAAGCTCCTCCCCCACCGCAGCCCGCGAGAGATGGCTGGTGACCACCCCGCACCCCGCCCCGCGCGCTTCATGCTGGTCGCGGTCCTCCGCGCAGGGAAAGAGCCAGGATGAAGCGCCCCGCTCGCAGCGGGAGAGGACGCCATGCGTGCCCGTCCCGGGCGGGGGCTCACCTCGTCCGGTCCCCGCAGGGCAGGAGAGGCACGAAGCCCGGCAGGGAGCCCGAGAGTCGCGCCTTCGGCGATGGCGGTGACCTCTGGACCCAGAGGCGGCGCGGGGTCAGCAGCGCCCACTCCTGGCTAAAGCGCTGGGCCTAGGACCAGCAATACGCTGAGCCAGACACTGGCCTTGTCACTCAGCCTGACATCCCGCGACTAATGAGGAAACGCCAGGCGACCTGGCAACTCTAATGAAACAGCCCATCTGCGTGCAGCCACCCTCACCCTGGTGTCCCTGTTTGCAGGGGGAAACTTTACCCCCCATTCTGCCGCCTGAAGCAAAGTCCCCAGCTCAGTGTAGCTCCCTCCTGTGAGGTTCCCCCAAGGGTCAGCTAAGCTGAAGCCCAGCAGGGTCACTGGGCTGCTGTCAACGTCCCAGTGGTCTAGTCTACCCCGGGGGCTCTTCAGCCTGCAGACTTTGGTCCCAGCTCCACAGACAAACACACCACTGGTCTCTGGATCCCTCTCAGGTACGCCCACAGTGAGGTCCCTGGTGTAACCCCTGAAATCAAGCTACTGGTGCAGCCTCGTGGGGCTGTGAGAAGCACATCTGTGTGCTCATCCCGCAGTGCAGGAGGCCCCCTTGCTGGGCCTGGGCCACTCCGGGCACACTGGGGCCTCTCTCTGGGCTGCCAGCGGGGCCCAATGGCTGCCGCCACATTCTCAGGCTGTAGCCCCACTGTCCTCGTCCCATCAGCTGACTCTGTCACCTTTGAAACTACCCTGTGTCCTGTGTTTGGCTTTCCTATCCCTTCACAGTTGCCACTGGCCATGTAGCAAGGGCCCTAGTCAAGGGCGAGCAGGGGCTACTCTTCGTTGCGGTGTGCAGGTTTCTCATTGCGGTGGCTTATCTTGTTGAGGAGCACGGGCCCTAGGCGCGTGGGCTTCAGTAGTTGTGGCACGCAGGCTCAGTAGTTGTGGTGCACGGGCTTAGTTGCTCCACGGCATGTGGGATCTTCCCAGACCAGGGCTCGAACCCATGTCCCCTGCATTGGCAGGTGGATTCTTAACCCACTGCGCCATGGTATTGCCAGGAGGTGGGAAGGCCTCAAAGATTTCCACTCTGCCCTACTCACCTCCTCCCTCCTCTCTGCCAGCCAACCTTTCCCTAGTAAAGGTCAGGATGATAAGGGATTATGTAGGCCTATTTAGAAAGTTCAAGATTCTGCTCTGACCATCCCTGAGTGGGAATGGCCAAAACGGGGTCTGGGGGCTTAAACTTAATTCTGGCTCAGCCCCCTGGAGCCTCTTGGTGATTGGCAGGACTCTACACCACGAAGGCAGGGACCACGTGGCTGAGTGCCCTCATGGTGGCCCTCGCAGGCCAAGGTGTAAAAATGCCCTGATCCCACTCACACCTGACCTCACCTGGATGGAAGGCCTGGGTGATCGGAGGAAAGGCAAAGTCACAGAAATGTGACGCACTGACTTTATGGCCAGGGATAGAGGGCAGTGCTCTGACTCCGGGGGAGGGAGCACCTTAGACCCCAGGAGTTGTGGGGGGCGGGGGGTCCAGGCATTCTGCTTTTGGTCCCCTCAGTGTAGCACTACCGCTTGAATCCAACAGCGGGGGCAGCCGGCACTCTGACCTGCAGCTGGTCCATCATCACCATCCCACATACTCATGCGGCTGTGGACAGGTCCTGGACTCTCTTGCTGGGTCTCAGGCCACCAGCAGCAGCTCCAACACATACACACCTCATTCCAATCGGACTGCTACAAAGTCTTGGGCTTCTCCTGATGCCCAAGGGCCACCTATGGCAATAGAAGCTGCAACTACCCAGTGACATCACCTGTGGTTTAACCAAATCAGGCAGTTCATTTCTATAAACAGCTTTATTGATTAGAATTCACATGCCATACACTTCAACCATTTAAAGCGTACAATTCATTGGTTTACAATATATTTTCAGAGTTGTGCAACCAACACCACATCAAGTTTAGAACATTTTCATCACCCCATAAAGAAACCCCCTACCCTTTAGCAGTACCCACTACCCCCTTCTGCAGGCCCTGGCAACCACTAATCTACTTTCTGCCTCTATGGATTTGCCTATTCTGGACATTTCATATAAATAGAATCATGCACTGTGTGATCTTTTGGGTCTGGCTTCTTCCAGCATCATGTTTTCAAGGTTCATACGTATTGTAGCACATATCAGTACACTTCAATGCTTTTTATTGCCGAATAATATTCCATTGTATATTCTCATAAATTCTAATGTATCCACTGTATTGAGATATCACATTTTGTTTATCCATTCATGAGTTGGTGGGCATTTGGGTGTTTTCTCACTTCTTGGCTATTAAGAATAATGCTGCTATAAACAATCACGTACAAGTTTTTGTGTAGACACGTTTTCACTTCTCTTGGGCATATACCTAGGGGTGGAATTGCTGGGTCATATGGTTACTCTATGTTTAATCTTTTGAAGAACTGCCAGACTTTCCAAAGTGACTGCATCATTTTACATTCCCACCAGCACTGTATGAGGGCTCCAATTTCTCCACGTCCTCACAACATTTACCTATCTTTTTTGACTATGGCCATCCTAGTAGGTGTGAAGTGGTATCTCATGATACCACTGATTTGCATTTCCCTAGTGACTAACAATGTTGAGCATCTTTTTGTGTGCTTATCAGCCATTTGTATATCTTTATTGTAGAAATGTCTGTTCATCCTCTGCTCATTTTCTAATTGTCTTTTTTTTTTTTTTTTGCAGTACGCGGGCCTCTCACTGTCGTGGCCTCTCCCATTGCGGAGCACAGGCTCCGGACGCGCAGGCTCAGGGGCCATGGCTTACGGGCCTAGCCGCTCCACGGCATGTGGGATCTTCCCAGACCGGGGCACGAACCCGTGTCCCCTGCATCGGCAGGCGGACTCTCAACCACTGCGCCACCAGGGAAGCCCTCTAATTGTCTTTTTATTACTGAGTTTGTGAAAATTAATACAGGGAAACCTCATTTAAAATGGAGTTGGGGGCTTCCCTGGTGGCGCAGTGGTTGGGAATCTGCCTGCCAATGCAGGGGACACGGGTTCGAGCCCCGGTCTGGGAAGATCCCACATGCCGCGAAGCAACTAGGCCCGTGAGCCACAACTACTGAGCCTGTGCGTCTGGAGCCTGCGCTCCGCAACGAGAGGCCGCGACAGTGAGAGGCCCGCGCACCACGATGAAGAGTGGCCCCCGCTCGCTGCAACTGGAGAAAGCCCTCGCACAGAAATGAAGACCCAACACAGCCAAAAATTAATTAATTAATTAATTAATTTTAAAAAATAAAATGGAGTTGGGAGGCCAGCAGAGGGAGCTCCCAGGCAGGTACCCTTTTTTATTTTTATTTTTATTTATTTTTGGCTGCGTTGGGTCTTCGCTGCTGTGTGTGGGTTTTCTGTAGTCGCGGTGAGCAGGGGCTACTCTTCGTTGCGGTGCACGGGCTTCTTATTGCAGTGGCTTCTCTTGTTGTGGAGCACGGGCTTCAGCAGTTGTGGCACATGGGCTCAGTAGTTGTGGCGCATGGGCATAGTTGCTCCGCAGTATGTGCGATCTTCCCGGATCAGGGCTCAAACCCGTGTCCCCTGCATTGGCAGGCAGATTCTTAACCACTGTGCCACCAGGGAAGCCCAGGCAGGTACCTCTTGACTGTCAATTACAGACCTAAGGAGAAGGATCACCAACAGGAAAGAGATTCACTGCATTTCTTACAGGAAAGTGATGGCCCCAGCTGCCCGGCCAACGAGAACCTGTCATCACCCTGAACTCTCATTTTCCTCCAATTGACTTTTCTTCAAAACAACCCCTCCTAACTTCCTCACTTTTCTCTATAAAATAGAGAAAATTGGTAAAATAACTGGCTGTTTTATTTTTTAGGTTAGCAAGTTGAAAGTATTCTTTATATATTCTAGACACAAGACCCTTATCAGATCTATGACTTGCAAGATTTTTTTCTCTCATTCTGTGGGGTGGCTTTTCACTTTCTTCATTGTATCCTCTGAAACACAAAAGTTTTTAATTTTGGTGAAGTCCAATTTATATATTTTTTTCTTTTGTCACTTGTGCTTTTGTCCCTAAATTACTTCATGAAGGATAGCAGCCACCTGACCTCAACACCAGCCCTGGGGGGTTAGGAAAAAATTTCCTTTATGTTGGAGCCATTTCCCTTTGGGTACCTGTCACAGTACTGCAGCCCACACTAAGACAGAGGCTCCTTTGGTAAAGAGTTTTGGTAATGTTTCTCTTTGCATGGAAATGTCTTTAGTCTATCCTCAGCCCTGAAATAAAGTTTGCTGAGTATTCAATTCTGGTTTGGATTTTATTATTTACCTGAAAATATCCGTTTTGCTCTTCATTGGTAGATGACCTTTTTCTTTTTTTTTTTTTTCTTGGCCGCCCCACGCAGCTTGTGGGATCTTAGTTCCCTGATCAAGGATGGAACCCGGGCCCCAGCAGTGAAAGCATCCTAACCACTGGACTGCCAGGGAATTCCCATGTAGGTGATCTTTTTATCTCCACCCTTGAATTTGCAGAACTTGGGCACGAATACAAACGGAAGCCAATAATATGTGTCTAAACATTTGAAATTTATAAATCAAAGTAATTTAATGATTTCATTGTTAAAGTTTAATTACATCTTATTTTATACAAATAAAACTATTCACAATCTAGCGTTCAATAGATACCAAGTTACCAATGTAAAGAGTCAGTGTTATGCTGCACTCCTGTTATATCTAGACCTATAAATACATACATTTCAGAGTGATATGAATTGTTTAATGTTGCAAAATGTCCCTCAGCCACCTTGTGCAGCTGCTATGAATAATACTGCACACACTTCATGAGCACCTGGACCACGAAATGGGACAGGAAGAGAAATAAGAAGGTAGATGTTTGCCACAGTGCTTGGCAATGAAAAAATCAGTTACATGATGCCTCTAAAAGGAAGCATTTTGTTAATAATTTATCTTTTCCTTGTCTAAGCACTTCTGCCTCTCAACTCCTTCCCACAACTCCTTCCCACAGTATTATCTCTGATTTCTCCGTGTTATTGAAACCAAGTCCCCCTAAAACCGAGTTCCCTTACTGAGTTCATGATTCATCTCTCCACCCAAAACTTTATTCCCTTTCTTGTTCCCTCTGACCTCAATCCTGTGCTAACTGAGCACTAATCAACCAGAGTCAGGTGACTAAGATGGCTGCTGTTGATAACATCGCTAATGTACTAAAATTGCCTTGTAGACATCATCGTTAATGTACAAACTCTGGTTGTTTCTCCAGGGCAAGATGAGCTCACAGATCCCCCCAGCCATGGACCGCCTGGCCTGAGAATGTAAACCAGAGACAGCCTGAGACCTGAAACTAGATTCAGAAATGTCAAAAAACGATGATGAATCCCAGCCTCTTTCTTTGTTCCCCTTTTTTAAAAATCCCCTAACTCAAAGATCAAGTTGGTCGGAGGCTTATCTGAGCTGGTCTGAGTGGATCTGAGGCTTGTCTCCCACTCCTTTGCTTGGTGTTCTATAAACACCTGCTGTCAGAGTCTGGCTTTCTGCGCGGGTTACAACTGCACGTTGCCCTGACGGCTGACTTCAGGTCACAGGTGTATCCGCCCAGCTCTAGCGAGCTCCAGTCTACCCGTCCTCAGCAGGTTTGGCTTTCCATGCCCCACAGCCACTGCCTCCAGCTGCGAGTCCGGGACCCAGCTGTGGCTCGAGGCGCAGTCACCCGGGTGCGGGGACGACCCGCTTGCCCCGCACCCAGACACACGCCGTTTCCCGGAAACGGCGGGAAGGGCCAAAGGCTAAGGGCATTGCCGGGGCCTGAAGAACAGAGGCGGCGCAGGCCGGCGGACAGTTCCGCCAGGAGCCCCGCGGGCCAGCACCCCGGGCCTGCTTACTCGAGAGGCCTCCCGGCGGTCCCTCCCGACCACGAGGGCGTCCCGGCCGGCCCCGAGCGGTCACACCCCGGGCTCGGGCTGCGGCGCACGGTCCACGCGTGTTTCCACCCCCACGGCTCGGCCGGCCCGGAGGGTTTGCTCTCAGGTCTTCAGGGATACTTCCTACGGCTTGGGGTCCGCCAAAGGCGGCGCGGACCGGGGGACGGACCTGAACCTGAACCTCCACCCTTCGTCCCCGCCCCGGCCCCTCCTCCTGGACGCCGGTGCCCCTCCCCGCGCCCCCTGTCCCCGCCCCCTGACCTTCGCTCCTAAACCTCAGGCCCATCGCCCCGGCCACTTCCGCCGCCCGGCTGATCTCGCGAGACCTTCGAGATCTCGCGATGCTGGCCCGTGGGCGGGGCGGGCCCTGACTGGCGCGGCCGGGGGGCGGCTCCGGGGGGCGGCTCCGCGGGGCGGGCGGCCGGAGCGACCCGTCGTCACGCAAGAGCTATGGCCGCCCTGCGGGCTCTGCAGCCCAGCGTCCGCGCCCTGCTGTGCACTTGGCCCGGCTGCCCCGCGCCGCGCTCCTTCGCCTCGAGTGAGTGCGGGGCCGAGGGGGGCGGGCCCGCGGTGGGAGTCCTCCGGGCCCTCATCGCAGGGCCGGACCCCTCCCAGTACCTGCTGCCTGAGCTCGCGGAGCCCTGGGGTCACTAGCGTCTCAACTCCGAGGACTCGGGACGGAGTGCCAAGACCTCTGGCCATTTCAGCGTTCGGTGTGAAAGTCCTCAGACTTTAAGAGAACGTGCGGTTAGCGCCTCTGCAATTGGAAAGGGTCGCACGTGCTGTCCTGCAGTGCCTCCTGCCCAGGCCTCCCCATGTCCACTGCTTCTCCCCGGGTGTGTCCTTCAGGTTCTGCCCCACCCCCGCCAGCCAGGCGCCCCTCCTCCTCTCTCCTGAGCGCACTCGCCACCCCCCCCGCCCCCCACCGGCATTTCGCAGGAACTCTTGGCCATGTCGATGTCGCTGGGAAAGAATCTCTGCGACCTCTGCCTTCACCTGTGTGTCCACTTGACCTAGCTACCAAGTCGTGTGGGTTTTACCTGAGTTCTCTTTGACCACCCTCTTCTACATCCTGGCCTGTACCCAGCCACCATTCCTGGTCTTGTATGTGACAGGCATGCTGCCTTTACACGTGTGATTTCAGTCATGTCCCACAAGCGCATGGGATAGGTACCGCGATCCCTGATTCCCCATTCAAGGAAGCCACCACCTTGGCTAACCTTCTTCTCCAGGTCATTGCTGGCCCCAGCTCTGAGCGGGCTGCCCCCGCCCATGCCCTGGCACTTGCCCTTTGCCTGTGTGCCTCCCACCAGACTGTCCACCCAGCAGGGCTGGAACTCTGTTCTGTTTGCAGCTTAATTGCCCCCACCTAGTTGGCATTTGTTTAAAGAAGGCGTTTCCTCATTCCTTGTTTCTACAGGATCCCAGGCTGTCTCTAGTGCGTGTCCTGGGAAGCGCCGACCAAGGCATTCAGGAGAAGGAAGGCTGCTCTTCATTGCTGGGGTTTTTTTAACTTAAGGAAGTGTTCCAACATCCGTGAAAGCAGAGAGCACTGTATAAGCCACCCATGCTGCCGCAAGCTGCATGATGCAGCCACCAGGGACTGAGCAGGGGCCCTCAGGGGCCCTGTCAGGGTCACTCTGTCCACTGACGGGTGCATCCCCCCAGTTTGGTGTCTCCGTGAGTGGACATCCCCTTTTCCCCTCCCCCCCCAGGCGCAGCCTCTGAATACATCATCACAGCCAAGAAGGGGAAGAACAGCAACGTGGGGTTGGTCCAGCTGAACCGCCCCAAGGCACTCAACGCGCTCTGCGATGGCCTGATCATGGAGCTCAACCAGGCGCTGCAGGCCTTCGAGGAGGACCCGGCTGTGGGGGCCATCGTCCTCACGGGCGGGGAGAAGGCATTTGCAGGTGAGGCGGGCAGTGTGGTGGCAGGCTGCCCAGGTGTGCGGTCGCACCCGTGGCATGAGGCAGGCAGCCTTACACCTCCGTGAATGCATCAGGAAGGTTCTGCGACTTGGGGGTTTATTTACGTAAAGCGGACCAAACCCCAGGCTGCTTGGAGGGGCCCCTCTGACGTTTAGCATTGAGTGTGCTCCGCCAGCACAACCAGTCTGTTCAGGGGCAGTCACGTCTCGGGTGCGAGTGACTAGTGAGTGAGCCCCGCCTCTTCCGAGTCCCCCTCCGCTCTGTTTCCCGTCCACATCCCTCTGCATCACCTCCATCAGCTCGTATCACAGCGTATTGCACTGTCTCCCCCTGCCCAGCTGTGTGTCCACGTGGCCATCCCCTGCAACCCTTGGTGCCTGCTGGCGGGGCACACTCAGTAGCTACCTGTTGGTGTGGGGTCTCTGCTCTGGTAACCGGGACCTCATTTCCACCACAGCTGGAGCCGACATCAAGGAAATGCAGAATCTAACGTTCCAGGGCTGCTACTCCAACAAGTTCCTGAGCCACTGGGACCTACTCTCTCGGGTCAAGAAGCCGGTCATAGCTGCTGTCAATGGCTACGCCGTGAGTGCCCGCCCATGCCACCTCCTTGCGCTCAGAACACCTGAAGGAATTGTACTTGTGTGTGTGCAGTAGAACTGGTTTTTATTTGGGGGAGACCTGAGTCTCGGTCCTAGGCTCGCAGGCCTTTTCTGAGCAGTGATCCTGAAGAGCCAAGAACTGCAAAGGGAGGAGGTGCTTCAGCATCTGCTGTGTTAGTGGAGATTCAGCTGTTGGGCTTCAGATTCCTTTGTTAGTAACGTCCCCCCAGTCCTGAGGCTCCCCGGGGGTGCTCTTCCCCCACTGCAAGGTTAAGGGCACACGTGTTGGCTCTCTGTGCAGTTTTGATGACTTTCCAACCTACACTGCCCTGTAAACTAACCTCTTTCACTACTGTTGAAAGTTCTGCCTCCCCTGTTTGGTCCATCGGGGTCTCTTATAGGCTCCTGGACAGCTCAGAGGCTCTGGGACTGGTTGTGGCCTGTAGAGAAGCCAGGAGGGCGTTTGAACTCACGATTCCTTAGTAAAGCTCCCTTGGGGTCAGCGGGTCAGCGGGCAGAGGTTATGGCTGTCGGTTCTCCCCCTCCTGGCTGCCTTCGAGCCCCCACGGCAGAGAGTGGAGTGGCCACGAGAGACACTGTAGGACCTGCAAAGCCACAAGCATTTGCTGTCTGGCCCTTTACAGAAAGTTTGCTGGCATCAACTCTGTAGGTAATTTGTGGGAACAGTTAACTAACTTTGCATCTCTGTTAATCTTTGCTGTACCCTAGACTGTGTTTCACTTCAATAGAAAATTCAAGTAAGCAAACAGAGTGATTTTTGACTGGGTTCCTCCGTGGTACCTCATGTTGTTTTGCAGCTTGGTGGTGGCTGTGAACTTGCTATGATGTGTGACATCATTTATGCTGGAGAGAAAGCCCAGTTTGGGCAGCCAGAGATCCTAATAGGAACCATCCCAGGTAAGGACTGATGGTAGCTTTGGCATTGTCCGCAATCTGCCCACGTCTCGGGGGCATCTGGGCTGTTCCAGTGTCAGACAAAAGCACGTGGGGCTGTCATGTGAGCCTGGACGGTGGCTGCCTGTCTGCACACTAAGGTCACGTGGGCACAGCAGCGCTGCGAGTGGCTTGGGGGCCTCGGAGCTGTGCCGGCTCCTCTGGAGTGTCTGGGTCCCTTGTCCGACACGAATAGCAAAGGCTGGCCACACGGTGGAGTCTCACCGCAGTGAGTCTTGCTCATGAGCCACGTCTGCGCTGGATCTTTATTGGTCAGCAGCTCAGAGAAAAGAACACGGTGACCACGGGCCAACACTGTGAGCTCATGTTTCGGTGGCCAGAGCGAGTCCCATGGCCTCACCCAGGTTCAGAGCAGGGACTCAGATCCCCCGTGGGCAGGGCGACAGGAACAGTGGGCCAACAGTGACACCTCTGCCCCTCGGTCCACCTGACGAGGACTCCGGGCTGTGTCTCCACAGGGTCTCTGCCCTGAGTGTAGAGCGTGGAGCCCAGGGCCTCTCCCGAGCCAGCTGGGCTGGGCAGGGAGCAGCCATGGGGTCAGGAGAGGGTGTCTGGGGTCAGCTGAGGTGACCACCAGGGCCTTCCCATCCCTGTGCCTGAGGGCTCCACTGCGTTGAGGCAGTGTCCAAGTCTGCTGGACTGTGGGTGCCCCCCTCAGGTGGCCCCTTGGCTCGGTCTGGCAGCCCTGGGGTTCACCGTGGGCGGACGACTGGGCAGACCACTCTCTTTCCGGCTAGAGGCCGTGGAGTGAGCAGGAGGGGGCGGGGAGCGGGACCCGGGGAGGCGGAACCCGGAAGAGAGGAGCATGTTGGGAGCCCTGGGAGGCGAGCGCCCTCGCATCGTCCCGCACCTGGACCAGAGCGAGCCGCGCTCTGGGGCTGCCCCCCAGCTGCCCTCCGGGTTGGGTGGGGTCAGGGTCTGGGGCCCTGGGCCGCGAGCTCCTCGTGTCTGTCCGTAGTCTGACTTCTGCTTGAGAGGTACTGGTGCAGGGAACCCAGGGCACCAGGCCGGGGGACCCGAGTGTGGAAAGGAGCCTCCCCCGGCTTTCCCACCTGCTGGACGCCTGGGTTCTGCCCACCCACCCCACCCAAGGGGCCCATCTTCAGCCCTGGGGCACTTGGGGACAGCACGTCTGTGCATCCTGGCTGCAGAGCCATCCGTGCCCAGCAGCCCTCTGCCCTGCAGGTGCAGGGGGCACCCAGAGACTAACCCGTGCCGTCGGAAAGTCACTGGCCATGGAGATGGTCCTCACTGGTGACCGGATCTCGGCCCAGGATGCCAAGCAAGCAGGTATGGGCCACAGCCTCCCGTGGAGCTCCCCCCTCAGGAAGCTGGGTGGAGCGGGGAGGGCTGCGTCCAGGGGCTCCCACCGGTGATCAGCACAGAGCTTTCCCGTGTCCTGGGAGCCCGGGAGACTCACTGCCTTTGTTTTTTTATTTGAAATACCACATGCTCAAAGGAGTAACTGAGACATGCATGCAGGCTAAAGAGCAATAGTGAAACCGCCCCGCTTCCCAGGGCCAACATCAGCAACAGGGTCTCCGAGACCCTCCGCAGGCATGCCCTCTCCTGGACCCTCAGTGACCTGTGACTGTAAGAGCCCAGTGACTGCAGCAGCCAAGGGTGGCAGCCCCACCAGGGGACACCGTGGACCCTTTCCTGTGTCCCTGCTGCCTTGTCGGCACCCAGAGGCCTGTGCTGTGGCTTAGAGAACGAGAACCAGCTGCTTCCACATGTTGTTTACCTTTTTGTGTTTTAGGTCTTGTAAGCAAAATTTTTCCTGTTGAGACACTGGTGGAAGAAGCCATAAAGTGTGCAGAAAAAATTGCCAGCAACTCTAAAATTGTAACAGCGATGGCCAAAGAATCAGTGAATGCAGGTAGGGAGGAGAGTGGAGAAGGCCGCACAGCAGTTGTGAGGCTTGACAATTTGGGGTCAGAATTATGCATCTCAACCGGTCTGGACAAAAATTGTTAGGGTTCTTGGTATTTCGATTTTGGCTCTTCGTAGAGTTCTGGTTTCTAGTTGCTCGCTCACCAATTCTGTTGAAATGGCCTGAGCTCCCCTTGGAAGCGGGACCCGAGAACAGGGCCAGCCTGGGAGACAGGCGGCAGGGGGCTGGCGCTGGCGTGCAGGGGAAGCCCCGGAAGGGTCACCTGGGGAACCTGGGAGGAAGAGGCTCCTCTCGGCCGGCAGCTCCGCCCATCTGTCGGGGATGAGCTGGGGGCAGAGGGCGTGCTCCCGGCTGCCGCTGTGGACTGGGCGTCCTCTCTCTGCTGGCAGAGCAGCTCTGACCGCCCTCCTCGGAATTGCTTGAGTGTTAACATGGCGATTTGTTCTCACCGTTGGAGTGAGGCTGTCCCTTTGCTCCGTGTCGCCTGTCCAGAGGACGGTGAGCTGGGACAGCCGTGTGTGCCCGCGGCGAGCCGCTCTGCCCCCCGTCTCTGCTCACCGGCCTCCCGGGCCCCCGGCCAGAGCGTTCACACAGGCACGAGCGTGTGGAGCATGCAGCAGAGGAGGGGACGTGCCACAAGGCCCAAGGCACCTGTCACCTTGGCTGGGCGCTGGCCGCGGGGACCCAGCTACAGGGGCCGCCAAGGAAATGCTTCTGCGAGCCTCGCACCTGCATCACCTCCACTGCAAAGATGGCCTGGGACTCACTCTGTTCTGCACAGAGTTCTGTTTTCTGGGTGTTGTCCTTAATTATTTGTCGTGCTTTTTGAGTTCAGTGTCATGGGCTTCCTCAGCCCTCTCGTGGCTGGACAGTTTGCCGTCCCACCTTCCATCTAGGTCCCCGTGCAGGACACTGGGAGGCCGGGAGCAGTATTCACTGGACGTCTCGGCTGGGGTGGTGCATTTGAGCAGGGAGGCTGTACTTGAAACATCGTCGGTGAAGTCAAAGTCCACATCAGTCCCCGAGGGTGTTTCCTGCCTCCACAAAAACGTTCTGCGTTCCCACATCTGGCATCTCAGCTCCTAACTTCAGGGTTTTCTTTTTCAGCTTTTGAAATGACATTAACAGAGGGCATTAAGTTGGAGAAGAAACTCTTCTATTCAACTTTTGCTACCGTAAGTAAGCCTCGTTCACGTGGAGAATCACACACGGTCCAGCCATAGACGTTCCTGGCATTTCCTTATAGGCTTTATCACTAAATACCATTTCTCTTTGGTCGGAACTCTTAGCTTCCCCTGTAGCTGGATCACATGTGTTCTATCACTGAGCATTGATTTTTTTCAAATAAGTACAGTTTGTGGAAGTTCAAAAGTACAGAAACTTACACAGGGTTATTTCCTATTACAAAAGATCTTACAAATTGCACCCTTAAACAGCAACTCCTGTATTTAAAATGCAATCCATTTACTCATGATTTTCCTAGATTGTTCCAGTTACTTGGAATGGGGCTCGAATGTATTATAATACTGTAATCTGAAGCCTTGGAGCATTATTTTCTAGGATATCTGCCAGTAACTCAAAGGAAATCATTCTCTTAATAGTTATTAAAACTGATCTTTTATTATCAGAAAGTCACATCTAGGTGTTTTATAAAAGAAAGATTAAAAATGGCTTTAGCTCTTGAGGAAGTGCAGGTGCGTGTGTGCACATGTGTGTGATTGCATGTATGTGTGCATGTGTGCACACAGAGGAAGGTATGCAGAGGTAGAGCTTGGATTTTCGTGTCCTGCTTCCTGACCCTCAGGACACCACCTGACCTAGAGCACGACTGAATCCAGGTCATGATTTGGTGAATGACCCCAGTACATGCATCTGAGGTTCTCTGTAGATGGGAGTTTATTCGACTCATAGGTTAGTGGTTCCTGAATGACCATCACAAAGGCGGGGCGGGGGCGTTTAAGGGAAAAATACCCATTCCCAGGCCGCCCCTGGGAATTGGGATCATTCACAGTTTTTGAGGTGATCGCGCCACAGAACCCGGTGAGTGGACGGCCGAGGGCAGCGAGCAGCCCTGACACAGGCAGCGCTGCGCACCTGGACTCCATGCAGAGTGACCGTGCACCTCTGCCTTTCCACTTCTCTCACCAGGAAGACCGGAAAGAAGGGATGTCCGCATTTGTGGAGAAGAGAAAGGCCAACTTCAAAGACCAGTAAGAGCTGTGGCTGCCTCAGCACCTCGAGCTGAAGAGGAGAAACACGGCCTGTCAGCTTCAGAAGCAAATAAATCCTTCTCTTTCAAATGCAGTGTCAGTGACACACCAGCTTCTCTCCAGCTGTGAGGGGCCCTGGGGGGCTGTGTGGGCTCTCGCCCCACCGAGCAGCAGGTGGCCTTCACCCGGCTCTCGTGAGGACCCCCAGCTTGGTCGCGGTGTCGTTTGCAGCCGGTGGACGTGGCCGCTCAGAGGGATGGCCTCGCTGCTAGGCCTTTAAAGAGACGTGCTCTTGACTAAATGACAAACTTCAGGTCACATTATGCCTTTCTTTTAGTTATCGCTAGATTTGAATGTTCTGTCACTTTTTTAAAACTTTTGTTTGTCATTCTCAGTAACAACATTCAAACAGAACAAGGTGCTTAAAGTAAGGCACCCACATCCCACCCCGAGGGTAAGCACTGTTCACAGGTTTGTGGCTTTCAGGATGTCTTTCTGTGCCCACGTGCGTGAACACACGCTCTGGTGTGAAATTCCATTTTCTTTGTACAAAAATGGTTCTCCATGTACACGTTTCTGCAAGGTGCGCTGATCACCTTCTGCTTCTGTCACACAAATGCACCCTATTTTGTGTGACTAGCATTTTTTTTCATTTTACCCATTTTTAAATGCACATTTTAGCAGCATTCAGTGTATTCACAGTGTTCTTCATCTCCAGACTGTTTCATCACCCCAGACAGAAGCCTTACACCTTCAACACTAGCTCCCTACTCCAGCCCCCGGCCCTGGGGACCTCTGTTCCACTTTCTTTCTGTCACTGGATTTAATATACTATTTCCAAGGTCCATCAGGTTGTGGCACTAACAGTTTCGTTTCGTTTCGTTTCATGGCTGAATACTGTTCCTACGAGTGTTCTTTTCAGCGGCCCTGAAGTACTTCATGACGTGTGTACATTGTAATCTGTTTATTCACATGGTGTTGGATGTTTAGACCATGTCCAGGTTCTTGTTTCAGAGCCGTCGTGGCGACGGTGCAGCGAACGTTCGCTGCACGAATCCTTGCATTTCAGCTCAAGTGCGTCTGGAAGGGAAGGGCTGCACTGTGGGGCTGGGCTGCTGGGGGCCGAGGCTCCCAGATTGGTGTGAGGACTGCTTGTGTCGGAATCCCTGGGGCGTCGGTTTAAAATGCGTGTTCCCAGACCTGGCGCAGGATTAGTGCCCTTTGCTGTGGGAGGACGTAGAGTTTACACACC
Source organism: Hyperoodon ampullatus (assembly GCF_949752795.1). NCBI lineage: Eukaryota > Metazoa > Chordata > Mammalia > Artiodactyla > Ziphiidae > Hyperoodon > Hyperoodon ampullatus. Next base: position 229,771,341 of record NC_136914.1, on the reverse strand, counting down.
AAGGTTCCTCTGGTGGCCTCGTCCCCGGGAGGGCCAGCTGCGTCCCCCGGGTCACCGTGCAGTGTCAGGCACCTTGCAGGACCCTGGGTGAATGAGTGACCGAGGTACTGGGAAACACCTCTGCCCCGACCAGACGTCTGCTGTTTAATCCTCAGGTCACAGCCCAGCTTGGAACTCGAAACCCTCCATTTTACACCAGATTCTCGAGCAGGTGTCCAGGGGGAGAGTCGTATGAGTCCTGGGGCACGGGATGAAGGCCCTTGTCCTCCTGCTGCCTGGGAGGGCTGCACGGGTGAAGAGGGCAGTTGCTGGCCTGGGTCAGGGCCCCCCAGCCTCAGAATGCCCTCAGACCCTCCAAGGTGAGGCCAGAACAGCTGCACCTCTGGAAGCAGACGCTGGCACTGTGAGCATCCCCCTGGCTCTTGGTGTGGTGCCCACGGCAACGCAGCTGCAGATGAACAGACGGCCAGGTAAGCGGTGAGCTCTGCTGACTTCGTTGTGCCCCCACCCCCACCCCATCAGTCTTGCTCTGCAGAGAGAGGCTCAGCTGTCGGCATGATGGGTGCCACTCAGAGCCCAGGGCAGAGCTCTGCCTAAGCAAGTGCTCCACGGTGAGACGTGCACCTGCCTGTCCTGGGAATGGGGCCTCAGAGCCCTCTTCCAGGAGCCGCCACCCAGCGAAGACCTGAGCACCTGGTACAGGCGTTTCCTCCACCTTGTCCTGCAGCCAGTCGTGGGCAGGCAGCCTGTTGACCAGCCTGCCCAGCGGAGGTTTCTGCATGTGGGATTGCAGTCATGGCCTTGGGCAGGGCTGGGCCCAGAGTGTGTACCCTCCCCCCACCCAGGACCCACGCTGAACACCCAAGAGAGACCCACCTGCATCTGAGGAAGAGCTGAGATGGCCGGTGGAGCTCTGGCCGCCCAGCGCCTTCGATGACTCGCCCTTGTGCTCTGGTCATATTTGCACATCTGGGGGCGGGGGCCCAAAAAGAATTGCTCTGCTGACCGTCTGCCCGGGGGGATCAGCTCTGCAGTCTCCTCCCAGGCCCTGTCATTCTGCAGTGTGTGCCGTGGTTGGGAGTTTGAGAAGGGCACAGTGGTTCTATTACGGGACAAGACCCTCCCCAGACAGCAGACACTGAGTTCTGATGGAGTCGCCCATGAACGGTGGGCAAGGGAGTAGGTACAAGGGGACCATGAGATCAGGCTCCCCCTGGGGTCAGGAAGGCCGGGCCCAGCCAGGCGGTCTTCATGGCAGTAGAGGTGGGAACCCCATTTATTAAAGCTGTGTAACCGGGGTTTGTACTAGTGACATACCATCTAGAATGAACAAGTAGAGGTATGTGCAGGAGGAAACCTTCAAGTTGGGATCAAGTCCGTGCATTAGTGTAATCTTTCACATGCGTTGGGCGGTGACCTTCATAACCGATTCCGAGCAATGGAGACCCGAGTGCTGGGGGGCCAGTTGTGAGGGCCCATCCGAGACTCGCGGGTACCCTTGTCTCAGTGTCTCAGCCGGAAGCAGAGAAAGGGCTCGACGTGGAACGCGCACATCAGAGTGTGTGTGTCTCAAAGGCCTGCATAGGGTCGTTTGGGTTCCAGACCGTGGCAGGGACGGGGCCCCACCCCCAGGCCCAGGGAACAGGATCTTCTCCTCAGGCTGTGTTGTGGCCCCGGGCTTGGGGGAGACTGGGGACCGTCCAGTGGTGTGACTGTGTGCTTTGCTGTGGGTGACGGGGTTGAAGACAGACCCCAGCGGAACTTCAAGGACCACAAGCCCCAGAGAGCCCTCCACTCCCTCTTGAGTTAATTGACCTCTGGCCCCCTGTTGTTTTGGGGTTTTGATTTGTTTCTGAAGCTGAGACCTTTCATTCTCATCTATCCGTATAAAATTGGCTTTTCCCTCTTATATTCCTACTAAAAAGATAAGCTTCAGGGAATGTTAACTTCAAGTCTCTCCACTCAGGTTTTGGAGTAGAAACTGCTCACACTGGGTGGAATTGGCCACTGTGGGCGGCCTGAGTGTGGGCCCTGCTGACCACCTCCCCGGGCAGCTTCCTTGACCAGCAAGGCTCCCCAGGGCCGGGCAGTGGACGTGGGTTGTCTGTTGACTTCAGGTTCTCTGCCATCTTTCACGTACAGAACTTCCGCAGGAGCTGCCAGGCCTCCGGGCGTGTCACTGCAGGGCTGAGGGTCCATTTGGGAATGAGGTGGAAGGGGGCGGGCTCCGAGGGGAGAGAGCCTGGCCTGTCCCGGCTCTGGGTTGGGCTGTTTCCTGCGGCACAGGCAGCAGTAAGTACTCGGGTGGCCAGCAGGCAAACCGGGCAGCCCTGTAAGGAGGGCCAGAGCCTGGAGGGCTGAGAACCAGCTGGCCTGAGTGAGAGCCCGTCTGCAGGCTGGGCAGTGAAGTTAGGTTTGGGGTTTTTAAGCGGAGGTATGATCCGGCTGGTGCAGGCACGGGCATCTGCACTGGGGTCTGCACTCAAGCCTGCACGTGTGGAGCGGGGTAGAGAGAGAGCAGACACAGGGTTGAAGGCCAAGGGCAGTGTCAGCAGGGCTTTTGGTGACATCTCGGCAGGGCACAGGAGCCACCTGCATTAGTCAGCTACTGCTGCATAATAAATTATTCCTAAACTCGGTGGCGTACCGGAGCAATCATCAGTTCTCCTTTCTCAGTTTGTATGGGTCAGGAATCCAGACAGGCCACCATGGGTCAGCTTGTCTCTGCTCCACAAAGTCTGGGGCCTCAGCTGGAGCCCCGCCTGAGCAATCGCTCCCTGGCCTGGTGGCTGATGCGGCACCACTGGGCTGAGCTGGGGCTGTGGGCTGAATGCCCACAGGAGGGCTCACCACGTTCATTCCCTCGGCTTCCTGCCAGTACCGTGTGTGCATTCCCAGTGGCAGAAGTTCACAAAAAACAGAAATAAAACCAACAAATTACTTAGGTAGAGATTAGTAAAAGTGTATTGTGCGCACACCAGAAAGACAGTTTGCAAACCAGGAGTACTCAAACCAAAACATGGGATGAGGCTCAGAGGATGTTGTTACAAAGTGGCGTATATAGTGTGAGGGCAATGATTCTTTATAGTGATTGGTTACAGATTTGAATTTTCTTAAAGAGAGTCGTCTAGTGGTTACCTCATGCCAGTTGGGGGAACTGTTTAAGTTTTGCTTATGATTTTCAGAGGCATAAGCAAGAACTGTCCCAGGTCAAGTTGACCTTTCTTGTCCTGCAAAATAAATTAAATTGTGCTTGTCTAACTGGTTTTGTCTCCTCGGGAGAAAATCAGTTGCATTTGATTATAACACCAGGGCAAGTGTTCTGAAGAGAGAATCAAAAGGAAGCCATACTGCCCTTTTTTTTTTTTTTTTTTTTTTGGCTGTGTTGGGTCTTCGTTGCTGTGCATGGGCTTTCTCTAGTTGTGGTGAGCGGGGGCTACTCTTCATTGCGGTGCCTGGGCTTTTCATTGCAGCGGCTTCTCTTGTTGCGGAGCACGGGCTCTAGGCTTGCGGGCTTCAGTAGTTGTGGCGCACGGGCTTAGTTGCTCCGCGGCATGTGGGATCTTCCTGGACCGGGGCTCGAACCCGTGTCCCCTGCATTGGCAGGCGGATTCTTAACCACTGTGCCACCAGGGAAGTCCCACCATACTGGCTTTTATGACCTGCCCCCAGAAGCCAGGCAGCAGCATGTGCAGCATTCTATTGGAGGCAGTTACAAAGGTCCACCTGGTTCAAGGAAGGGGACAAACCCGCCTCAGAGGAGGCGCATCACTCACTGTGGTGTGTCAGATACAACATGGCGGCGGTGCTGCCATTTTGGGAAAACACAATCATACCTGTCGACTGAAATAAATGCACAACCTAAAAGTTGAGAATTATGCTTTATTCGGCAGACTTGCTGAGGACTTAAGCTCAGGATACAGCCTCTCAGCTCTCAGGGACTGTTCCGAAGAGGTAAGGGAGTGTAAGCAGATAGGGCAGGGGGGTCCCCGGAGAAAGAGAACCAGGAATGGCTTTCTGAACATATGAGAACCCGTTTTGGCCTACGCCATTTTGTGATCTAAGCCTGGCCCCGGTGCTTGCCCTTGAACAGGTCTCAGTAATCAGTGATGTTAAACAAACAGGAACACAGGGACAGAGAAAAGGCAGTGATAAAAGCACAGTCCTAGTTCCTCCTCAAGGGATAAACATAATAATATACCTTGAGTTGTGCAGGAACTAAGGTCCCTACCCAGGTGGAGGGTGGAATGGTGATGTTGACCGTCCTGACTTAAATCAACAAAGACTTGACTCTGTCGACCTGACCTTTGCCCCAATTTTATGCTAAATTCTCTGCTCAAGCCCCTTCCTGAATATGCATATGCCCTTAGCTTAAAACTAACCCAGTTTTGGGCTTTCCTGGTGGCGCAGCAGCTGAGAGTCTGCCTGCTGGTGCAGGGGACAGGGGTTCGTGCCCCAGTCCGGGAAGGTCCCACATGCCGCGGAGCAACTGAGCCTGTGCGCCACAACTACTGAGCCTGCGCTCTGGAGCCCGTGCTCCGCAACAAGAGAAGCCACCGCAGTGAGGAGTGGCCCCCGCTCGCTGCAACTGGAGAGAGCCCGTCTGCAGCAACGAAGACCCAACGCAGCCAAAAATAAATAAAAATAAAAATTAAAAAAAAATTCCCCAGTTTTGCTGGTGGGGAGACACTGCTTTGGAAAAGACCCCCGGTGTTCTCCTTACTTGCTGTGATAAATTCTTCCTTCTCCCGATCTTTGCTGGCTTGGCTGTGTCTTTCGGCTCGACACCCACCGAGAGGTGAACCCAGTTTTCGGGTAACGGGAGGAGCCAGTATGTACAGGAGTTTTTGCAAGCAAAACAAAACAAAAAACCAGGTAGTCCGAACAGCAAAATATTACTGCTAATTAAAACCAGACATCTCAAGTTAATGAATTTAGTGCTTTCCTATGTATGGGAAGATGCAAGATGTATGGGCTCCTTGAAATCATTCCTTTTATATGCACCTCAGCTGGCCAGCTGAAGGTGATCCCTCCCCCCCAAAATTAAGACACCTAGTGTTGGGGGGCGTGGGGGTGGGGATGGGGGGGTCCTGTGAAGCTCAGGTCGCTGGGGCCCCTACGGGGAGTCAGAGCACTGCTTCCCTGGGCAGGGGTGCGGCACCCTAGCCAGGTACCTGAGGGGTCTCAGCAGGCTGACGCCTGGAAGACAGCGCAGGGGTGCTCGCAGCACACCCGCTTGGCCCAGAGGTCGCACCCACCTGCCCTCAGGGTCCTTCCAGTGTGAACAGCGTTGGGTGAAGGAGTAAGTCCTCCCTGTGCCGCCACCCAGCCCTCCCCACCCCAGGGCACCACGGACCCTGCGGGCTGGAGGGGCTGGGGGACGAGTCCCCAAGGCCTGGGGGTGGAATGGGGGCTGGAGAGGAGGCCTTCACGCACGGAGGGCGCTGGAGAGCTCCAGCACAAACACATGTGGGTGCCCGGGTCCTGGACCCGGCCGGGAAAGGGAGGCCTCGAAAGACGGCGCCTGCGGGGCTGGGCTGGGGTCGACCCCGCCCCGAGGCGGCCCACGCAACCCCAAGTCCTCCGCACTCCGGGGGAACCCTCCCTTCAAGCCACGCCCATCTCCCGCCGGGCCCCGCCCCTATATGCCCCCCGCCCCCTCCGGCCCCTCTCCCCTCCAGGATCCGCCCCACACGCGGCCCCGCCCTCCCCGGCCCCGTCCCTCGTGGCCGCCCCGCCCTCTCAGGCCCAGCCAGCAGGGTGGTGCTGAAGGGCGTCCCCGCGCTGCCGCGCCCGAGCTGCTCTACGCCCTGGCGCGGATGGGGCACGGAGATGAGATCGGTGAGGGCGGCGGGGGCAGAGCTTCTGGGAGATCCGCCCCCCGGGGACAGAAGTCGGGCGGGGCCCCTGGTCCTGGGTGGGAGCACTGCTTTGGCCGCCCTCGCGCCCTCAAGGAAACTGAGGCCTGACTGGGCGGTCACGAGGACGATGGCCCTTGGTCCGAGAGGGGCTGTGTCCGGCAGATCCGGTTCCTCCCCCAGCCCGGGTGTGCGGGGCCCCGGGCGGCCAAGTCCACGCCCCGCCTCAGGCCCCGTGTGCCGCTCCTACTCCAGCCTCCACCCCACACGGCCCCCAAGGGGCCACCACCGCCTGCGCCTGGGCTGTCCCTGACGTTTGCAGCGGTTTCTCTTTTATTGAGGCTGTGAGCCTGGACCGGGCTGCGTGGCCGGACGCTGGGCGGGACTCCGGGCAGCGTTCGGGCGACACCTGCAGTTCCTCCGACGCCTGGTGCTCCCTCTCCTCCCCTCTCTCGGACGGGAAGGGAGGGGCAGTGGGCGCGTCCTAACGCATCTGACCGGCGACCCTGGGTCTGCGGCCAAGCCCGCGGTGGGAGGGTGCGCTGCGCGGACCCACCGCGGATATCTAACCGTGCTGGCTGTTCAGTTCTTGAGGACGTGAACTTCCCCACCGCCTCCATCTGCAGGTGTGGCCCAGAGGAGATCCCTGCCGACGGCGAGCCCCACCTTCTGCAGGCCGGGGTGGGGAGGGTGGACTGTCATCCGGCCCCTGGGCTGTCCAGGTGCTGCAGCTGTGCTCCTACGCCCACCAATTCCTCAGTAACCCACCAGTGACCCAGGAAATCTCAGTGCCAGGACCCTCAAGATTCTCCCTGCAGCCCCCAGAAGTGAGCCTGGGCCTCCTGCCCTATCTCACACACCACTTGGTGTCTTCTCACAAACGGGGAAACTAAGGCCTGGCACCGTCTCGGCTGGCTGAGCAGCGGTTCCCGGCCCAGGTCAGGTGTTCAGCCTTTACTCTGCTCTAGAATCCCACCACTCGTGACCTGGCCTCAAAGGTTCCAGGTGTCCGCACACTCCGTCTCTTAAGACCCTTTCATCCCCCCAGGGGCCAGTGGGAGGTGAGGCTGGGAGCGCCCTGGAGCCAGGTCCAGGAGGTAACAGTAAGAGAGGGGTTAGCAGTCCTGAGGGTAACGGGGGGCATGGGCTGGGCTTGGGCTGAGCCTGGATGCCTCCACCCCCAGCAATGCTGTGAGGCAGGAACACGACTCTCCCTGCAGAGTTCAGGCCACTAAAGGCACAGAGATGTGAAATGTGGGGTAAACGCAGCCCCCTGGACAGGGCGCTCCCGACCTGGCGGCCCCGGCTTCCACCCCTGCTCAGGGTGCTGAGCCCGCTGTGCCTCGGTTTACACCTTGGGCCCCGTAACCCGAGGCGCTCTCCTCCCTTTCCGCAGGGTGGGCCACGGAAAGGCCCACATGGTGGAAGAAAAGGAGGCCTAAGTAAATCACAGTGCAGCCCCCAGAAGTGACACACACACCCTGGCAAACAAGCAGTTAGCATTCAGCGTCCAATATGCAGAAAAGTCTAACCTTGTTGAAACGAGGGAAAAAAGGCAGAAGGAAATGCGCTCCCACAGTAGCAGGGTTTCCTTTACGTGGTAGGATTACAGCCGGTTCTTTTTCTTCGTGGGCTTCTGCATTTCCTGGTTTTGTACAATGAGCACGCATTAGTTTAACAATCAGAAACCAACTTTCGGGAGAGCAGGGGCCCTTGGAGCCAAGTGGGGCAGGTCTGGGGGCAGCCTGGGGCCAGAGGGGCCTTCTTCCAGACCCCACTGTCCTCGTCACAAGGAGGTCATCTCCAGGGCCTTCTGGGTTCAAGGAGGTGGCCCAGGTGCCCCTCCTGGTGGACGAGTGTTTGGGGGTCACCACCAACAACCCGTGTGGTAGAGTGAAGGGGGATGGGCAGGGCCAAGACAGTGGCAGGTGCCGTGGCCAGGGCGGGGAGACACCAATGTGACCTCAATAAGTGTCACCCCGCGGGCAGCAGGTGGCCGGGCAGGAGAGGGCTGCGTCTGAGGCCGGCACTCTGCCCTCAGGCCTGGGCATCCCTCAGCACCTGGAGGCTGTGCTGCAGCTACTACCACTGGACAGCTACGTGGAGAGCCCGGTAAGGCTGCTCTGCGCCTCAGTTTACCCTTTGCCAGAACTCGGGGGGCCACTTGCCTTGGGTAGGGGGGAGGACCCGTGTCCCCAAAGACCCCTGAGCCTGATCAGAGGAGCCCTGAACTGTCACCCAACAAAGGGTCCTGGAGGCACCCAGGGCAGGAGCGGTGGGCCACAGAGCTGACCCCCTCTGTCTCCAGGCTGTGGTCATGGAGCTGGTGCCCAGCAACAGGGAGAGGGGCCTGCAGACCCCAGTGTGGACAAGCTACCAGTCCATCCTCTCCAGGGCCAGCTGTGCGGTGAGCCTGAGATCCCCACCAGGAAAGGGGTCAGGGATCCTCTGTGCCTCCTTGGAGTCCCGAGAGAAGTGAAAGACAGGCCCGCCCCGAACCCTGCACCATGGTTGTGCAAGCTTCTACCCGGGGGTATGGCCACCCCTTGCCCCGGCCTCCCCGCTCCCTTCCAGGACCCTGACCTATCTCTGCCTGGGGGTCCTCACCCACCCCAGCCTGTCTGAGCAGAGCCAGGGGAAAGCGGGGAACCCCTGGCCCCTGTCTGTGGTCAGAGGCCTGGCCTGATGCTGCCTGTCACCCCCCGACCCTTCAAGGGGCCGGGCCTGTCCTCCCAGGACCACCCACCAGCAGGTCTTGGGCAGGACCTTCCTGAAGAGAGGACCCGGGGCTCCTGTCCTGGACAGCAGCCCCACCCCAACCCCCAGGGCAGCTCAGACGATTCAAGGGCCGCAGGCAGGTGGCCACCACAGCCCCCTGTGCACCTGTCCGCCCAGCCCTCGCAGGTCAGGAGCCCAGTGTCCTGGGGACCCCAGCCTGGAGAATCTGCTGATGCCTCACTGGGCCTGGGGCCCTCAACCATCCCCCCTTGCCTTCCAGAGGCCCCTGGCCACAATAGAGAGATTTGAGTTTTATGAGCGGACCAGAAAGGCTTTTGTTTTGTTTTGTTCGCGGTACACGGGCCTCCCACTGTTGTGGCCTCTCCCGTTGCGGAGCACAGGCTCCGGACGCGCAGGCTCAGCGGCCATGGCTCACGGGCCTAGCCGCGCGGCGGCATGTGGGATCTTCCCGGACCGGGGCACGAACCCGTGTCCCCTGCATCGGCAGGTGGACTCTCAACCACTGCGCCACCAGGGAAGCCCCAGAAAGGCTTTTGCTGTTGTGACAACTGGGTGAGCTCTGGCTGGACCCGCTGGGTCCACTGGGTCCACTGGGTCCTGCTGGGTCTGGGCCAAGCCTGGGGCCCTACCCCTTCCCGCTGCAGAGCCCTCCCCACCCTCTGCTCAGCCCCTGCCCCGGGGGGGACTAGATGCCCCACGGGAAATGGCAGAGCCGAGGGCTTTGCTGCAAGTGCACAGGGTGGGTGGCAGCGCAGGGCTCTGGGCACCCCAGTCCTCTCCATCCCAGCTCGGCACTCAGCCTGCTCCTTATGCAGGGGGGCGGCCCTCTACGGAAGCTTCATCCTCGAGTAGGGGGTGCTGGCCCCTGACGCCCTGTTCCAGGCCTGTTGAAGACCACCCGCCCAGAGAGGGATCTGGAACCCTGAGCCCGACGCCGCCACCAGCAGGCGTGTCCAGCGGCAGATGAACTGGCCTGGCCCTGCCCGGCAGCGCTCAAAGCTCACCCAGCCAGGGGCTCCGGGGGCCCAGCGTGTCCTGGGTGGGCCTCTGCTGACCAGGGCTGGCATTATCCCAGTTCAGGAAAACGATGGAAAAGTGCAGTGACTTGCCAGCAAATAGTCCAAAGGTTTAAACAGGAGCTCCATCTTCACTCACAAAGGCCTGTTTGGTGCTGAGTACAACAGCGGCTGTGGGCTCCCCGGAGGGCAGGCCCCACCCACTCTCCGTGAACCCTCAGGTGGGAAGTAAGGCCTCCCTCCTCCCGATGGGTTTGGGTCACCTGACTTGGCAAGTCCTTGGGTTTGGGACGAGAGTTCACACAGGTCGAGACCCTCGTGTGGGGAGATCTCACAGAGGGCCTGGGCAGGGGCCTGGGGGCCTGGGTGGGGGGCCTGGGTGATGCAGCACACGGCAGGGGGCCTGGAGGTGGATGCATCAGCTACCCAGGCAGCCCTGAGTTGGCTGCAGTCACTAAGGTGGCCCTTGAAGAGGGGGCCGGGGCTGTTCCTTCAGCCCCAGAGGCAGGAGGGCAGGTGGCAGAGGCTGGTCTGGAGCTGACCACACCGTCAGCTGGGGTGGGGGGCGCTGGGCCCCGTGCCTGTGTTCCCTCGCTCTGGTGGTTGAGCGCCTGCTGAATACACATGAGCCCGAGTGGGTCTGGGGAGGGCCGGGGCGGCAGGTAGAGGACAGGAGGACGCGAGGCGCCCAGGCAAAGGGGGCCTGCAAAGTTGCGACGGCTTCCCGGCACATTCTCAAACTGGGTCTCCCTGGGTGGGCGGGGTTCCCACAGGCCATTGTCCCTCCCTGAGGGCGCTCTCCCTGCTCTTCCAGACCTTCTCACAGCACGTGGGCGTGGGAGCTGGGATGACCAGGGATCCCCAGGGCTCGGGGGAGGCTCCCATGGTTAGGACCAGGGGCTGGTGGGCCTGGAAGGCAGACAGGTCCACTGGGCGGAGGTCTGGGGCTCAGCCTGGGGAAGGGACCACATTCTGGGCCCGCCACTGCCGGGGCTAATCTCAGACCCCTGACCCCACGGCCAGCTGCTTCCAGCCACACACGGGCCTCTCTTGAAACAGCTTTATTGAGGTTGAATTGACACGCAGTAAGTAAGCTGTTCACGTTTAAAGCATTCAGTTAAATTCGTTTGGGTGTTGGACCAGCACCTCCATCCCCCGCTTCTGCCCTGCTGGTCCGCCCCCCTCCCTGCTGGTCAGTGTGCACTTTGCAGAACTCTGTGTAAGTGGAAGGCCGTGCATGCCCTCTGCGTGCTCACGGTGGGGTGGGGTGTGTGTGTTTGCGTGTGCTGTGTGTGTCGATGATTCCACTTGATGCAGAGCGGGATTCTGCTGTGCACGCGCTGCTGTGTTCCATCCAGGCAGCTCTTGGGGGGCACCGGGTTGCTTTCAGCTCTTGGCTGTTGCAGATAAGCTTGCTGTGAACGTGCCCGCACAAGTCTGCGTGGACACGAGCCTTCATTTCTGTAGTAAACACCTCTGGTCAAGGCTCGGCCGTAGGGCGTGTGTATGTGTGACTTTGTAAGAAACTCCCAAACCGTTTCCAAAGCAGCTGAGCTGGTTTACATCCCCAGCCCTGGGAATGTGCATTCCAGCCCCTGGCCCTCATCCTGGCTGCCGGTCTTTCCCGTGAGCCGCTCTAATGGGACTGTAGTGGTGAGTTCTCTGATCATTAATGGCGTTGAACATCTTCTCATGGGTGTATATGCCTTCTGTTTTCTTTGGTGACATGAGTGGTCAATCTCTTGCCCATTTTGGCACTAGGGCGTTTAATGATTCTGGTCACCAATTCCACTGTGTGTGGGGGGGAGGGGCAGGGGGCGTCCCCCACCGCCAGGCAGCCCCTCGGCACCAGCCGGCGTCCTGCAGTCCGCTTGGTTCTGACACCCCCTGCCCGGGGACGCGTCAGATCCCGCAGGTTCAGGGCTCAGTCCCACAGGACTGCCCCCCATGATGCCCCCACTCCAGATGCCAGTCCCAAGTCCAGGGGGGCACCCAGGCTTCTGACAGACCGGCTGTAGATGGAGGGTTCCCTTGACCCCTCCTCAGACTCAGTTTTCTAGGGCGGCTCACAGAACTCAGGGAAACATTCACTCCCGAGATAACTGCTTATCCTAAAAGGATAGGACTCAGGACCAGCCAGGCGGATGAGGTATGGGGAGGGGCTTCCGTGCCCTCTCCAGCACCCCTCTCCCCGCACCTACAGGTGCTCACCAACCCAAAGCTCTCCAGACCCATCCTTCTGGGTTTCTGTGGAGCCTTTAATACACAGGCTATTTGATTCAGTCACTGGCCACTGGCGATTGATCCGACCCCCAGCCCCTCTCCCCTCCCCGAGGTCTGGGCGTGGGGCTGGAGGTTCCAAACCTCTATTCCTGGTCACTTTCCTGCAACCGGCCCCATCCTTAGGGACCTTCCCAGAGTCACCTCAGTCACACAGCAAAGGGCAACTTTATCACGCCCATCACTCAGGAAATTCTAAGGCTTTAGGGGCTCTGTGCCAGCATCAGGGATGAAGAGCACGCACATTTCTGATTATAAGTCACAGTATGACAGTACTTTTCACTTAGTCCAGGCTCTTGCTGGGGAGCCCCAGTGCCCACCAGAAGGGTCTTGGGTTCAACCAAATGCTCAGACTCAGGGAAGAGCACAGACCACCCTTGCCAGCCGTCCACTGAGGAAGAACGTCCCACAGGTGCAGTGGGTCACAGCTGCCCTGTGGCTCAGGGCAGCTCAGGTGTGTGGGGATGAGGGTCGCTGCGCACCGCCTGGCCAAGAGCCTGTGCCCCCAGACACAGGTGCAGCGTCCAGGGTCCCCGGCAGGACCACTGCATCAGGGAAGCCAGGGCTGCGGCTCCCGGGAAGGACCTCAGTTGTCTCATTCCCTGCCGGGATGCCTCACCCACCAGCAGTCACTCTGCAGAAGCAGTACTGCCTAGTGACGCCAGGGAGCAGAGGCAGGGGATCCAAGCTCAGCACCCTCTGTAGAAGGGGTGAGCAGTGGCAGTGCGCCTGGGAGTTTGGGGGCGGGGGTCACAGGGGGCTGAGCCGGCCTGTGGCCTCTGCCAGTGTCTCCTGCTCACCCCCAAGTCCCCAGCTCCTGTGGGTCTCCAGCTGTGCCCTCGGGGCAGACAGTGCCCACTGGGGACCTGGCTCCAGCAGGGCTGGAGAGAGACTTGGCCACAAACACCACCCTGGGCTGCCCAGGGCCGTGGCCACCATCGACCTCGGGTCTGAGCAGGTCACCGCCGGGGCCTCGGTCTCCTCGTTGGTACTGGGGGCAACAGAGCTTCTGTCTGTGGGGCCTCGAAGCTGGGAGGCATGTACGCCTCTGAGCAGCACATCTTGGGGTGAGGCTGCCATTTGAGGCCTCCAGGGGCTTGAGACTCATGGGGTGACATAGGAGCTTTAGGGCACATGGGGTCCCCAGGACAGACTCACGGTCTCTGGAGCAGCCGGGCGCCTCTTTCTGTCTTAGCCCCCAGCAGGCTCAGTCTGGGCGGCGGGGAAGTTTCAGGCACCAAGTGCTTCCCTCTCGATGCTGGATCGCGATTGCCACACAGAAACCCCGCCTGCACTTGCACACACCCCAGCACATGTACAACTTGTGGAAAATTCCAGTGACCCTATACCTGCATCTGCGACATCAGGCCTGCTGAGCCAGGCCATGTCAGAGGACTGGTCACCTCAGAGAGCGCCGGCAACTGCCCAGAAAATGAGGACAGAAAGGCTGGGGCCAAGTCTACCCCCACTCACCTGTGCACCCGCCTGCCATCCCCCTGAGCGCCTGTCCACTTGCTCCCGTCCCCCTGAGCACCTGTCCACTAGCCCCCTCATCCCCCTGAGCACCTGTCCACTTGTCCCCCTGAGCACCTGTCCACTTGTCCCCCAGTGTCCTGCTGAGCACCTGTCCACTTGTCCCCCTGAGCACCTGTCCACTTGTCCCCCAGTGTCCTGCTGAGCACCTGTCCACTTGTCCCCCTGAGCACCTGTCCACTTGTCCCCCAGTGTCCTGCTGAGCACCTGTCCACTTGTCCCCCTGAGCACCTGTCCACTAGCCCCCCCATCCCCCTGAGCACCTGTCCACTTGTCACCCTGAGCACCTGTCCACTTGTCCCCCAGTGTCCTGCTGAGCACCTGTCCACTTGTCCCCCTGAGCACCTGTCCACTTGCCCCCCGTCCCCCTGAGCACCTGTCCACTTGCCCCCCGTCCCCCTGAGCAGTCAGTGACTGGGCTCCCTGCTCCCAAGTCCTTTCCATTCTCCGGTCCTGTCCGCGGGGAGCCCAGAGAAGCTCCGTCCGCACCCCAGCACATGAGGAGGCCTGGGGGAAGCAGATGGCTCCCAGAGCATGGGCGCTGGATGCAGGAGCCGAGCATCAGCCTGGGGCTGCCCAGGGGCAAGCCTGGGGCCCCCCTTCTCCCAGACAGAGCAGGTGGGGCCCACATCACTGTTCTTGAAGACGCGTGTGGCTGCTGCCTCTTTGCAGAGTTTATTTTTGCAGCTGGGGGCGGGGGGTCAAGGCTCCCAGGGGTCCTCCTTGGGGTGGTAGATGTGGTCTCGGTCCTCCTCTGGCCCTTGAAGCACCTGCTGAGATGGCAGCACCTGAGCCCAGGGCCTTGCCTCCTCCTTGGCCTCCTCAGGCCAGTTGTGGTACAGGCTGTCATGGTCAGGCTCAGGGCCCCACCTGGGGCGTGGGACACGGCCCAGGGTGTCCTCAGTCTCTGCCAGGGCCTCGGCACCTAGGGACAGACAGAGGGAAGTGTGGTCTCAGTTTCCCTCCTGAGGCTTCATTTGTCCAAGTCGGCCCCTTGCGAGCCCCCTGCCATGACCTTGCTCCCCCCTCCCCAGGGGGCAGCGCCTGCCCTGACCTTGCCGCTTCTCCCCGGTGGCGGCCAAGAGCTTTGGTGCCATGAACAGCCACATGACCTGGCTGTCCTTCTCCGGAGGCTCCACCGCTCGGGCGCCCCAGGCCCTGTGAGCAAGAGCGTCTGGGTCAGGTCACCGTGCGCAGCGGGAGACCCCAGGACAGCACCCCTGCCCTGCCCCCAACCCAGACCCTCGCGCCAGGCATCCCCACAACGTCCCTCATGTGTGTGGGGCCCGGGAAGGTCCCCGAGGGTGAGGCCTTGAGAAGGCTCCATGTGCTTGGCCGGGGCTCCCTCCTGTGCCGAGGTCAGCGGAGCCCAGTCTACAGGCGGTGCTGCGTCCTCCCGCCTGGCCGGCCGTCTCACGTGGGTACGGGAAGGGGGCACGGCTGGCCCAGTCTGCTGCCTTGGCCACCCCAGGCGGGAGCCACCCTGGAGGCTACAGGGGAGCAGCGGACCCGGGCGGTGCAGGAGTGGGGGACTGGATCCTCCAGGCCCTGCGCTCTTCTCAGATCTCAGGGGCTCCTGTGCCTCCCCTCCCCAAAGCTGCTGGACAGGATCCCCCCTCCATCCATGAAGACCCCCAGCTCAGGGAAGGCCCCAAGGGGGCACAGCAGGGGAAGGCGCGAGAGGCTGCCGGGGGCACTCACTCCTCCGTGTCCTGCTCAGCCCCGACTTTGCCTTTGTTCTGGACGAGGACCTGGGAGAGAGAGGTCGCAGGTGAGGCTCAGTGCGGTCCTCCAAGGGTCCTCCTCTGGGGACTGGCTGGAGGCCGTGTGGTTTCTGGGGAGACTTGGGGACAGCATGGCGTCTATACTTGCACCACCTGTCCCCTGGTGGCCTGAGGAAGGGGGACCAGTTCCTCTGTCCGTACTTCCTTGCGGGGCCAGTGGGGCAAGGGAGCAAATGAAACGGGTGACTCAGCCCAGTGACCAGTGCCCGGCAGCTGTGGGACAGCTGTGCCGGTCCTCCTGTGTCTCCCTCTTCACCTGGCACTCCCAGGGTGTAGGGCTGAGTGGTCCGGACCCAGGGCTGGTGAAGAACACGGCCCCAGCACAGTCCCGGCCCCTGGGCAGCCCTGCATGTGGAGGTGCCCTGGGCTTCACAGCACAGGTGAGCGTCATCAGGACCCCTCCTCCACCTGGCTCACCTGGGGTCGTCGAGACTTGTCCATCAGACCCCGCAGAGGGGCCGCTCCCCTCATCCTGAGGGTCCCCCCAGTGCCCACGGGCCCGCCCGGTGCAGAGGACCTGCAGTCCCGTGGGTGCCACGCCTTCCCTGCCCTAGGCAGGCTGGTGCCCTTCTCCACCCCCTGCTGATGGGGCTGAGGGCGGAAGCCACGGGGCGGCCCGGTGAGGAGCCCGCACATACCTGGGGGGTCCATGCTGAGCTCGCCTCCAGCAGAAACACAGCCCCCAGGCTGGTGATCAGGAGAAGCCTGGGGGACAAGGGAGGAGCGTGAGAGACAGGCAAGGCTCTACCTCTGCCCCGCGACCTCCAGACACGACGCCTGGCATGGCCGGCGATGGTCCAGCCAGGGGGGCCAAGGGCCGGGTCCTGATCAGGTCCACAGGTGGTTTACTGTCCCCCACGTCACAGAGCAGGCCACGCAGGCACAGAGATGGGGCCTCCACAGGCCCACACCTGCTCCCGGACCCTTGGACCCCACCCTGCAGGCCCGGGTTACCGCGTGGATCTGGTGGTCCCAGCTTTGCCTCTGGCTCTCCGGCGTGTGCCGGCCGCACCGTTGGGGCCTGGCGCAGTGGGGCTGTGGCACCGATGGGGCACAGGCTTGGGGCTCAGCTGGCGGGCGCTCAAGCCCGCAGCACCCCTGAGGCTGTGCCCGTGGCTCCTCAGAGGCAGGTGGCACTCCGCTCTGTCCCAGAGCCGTGGGTGGACGCCGGGGCCGTTACCTGGGCGGGAAGCCCAGGAGGGGCGGGGAAGATGGGGTGCTCCGCCGGGACACGTCTAGCCTGACCTCAAGGAGCTCGAGGACCCAGCCCAAGCAGGGGCTCCGAGGAGCGATGGCCGAAGGCAGGAGGTGTGGAGGGACGCACAGGACAGAAGGCGACCGAGGGACTCAGCAGCGAGGAGGCCTCACCCAAGACAGGCCGGGTCGGGAGAGCAGGGGACGGCCGGGGCTGACTGCGGCGGGGACGCGTGGCGTGGGGTTAGGGTGCCCACGCGTGCCTGTGTGTGTGCATGGCCGCGTGCGTGGTGTGGGTGTGCGTAGCGTGCGCGTGTGTGGTGTGCATGTGCCCCGTGTCTTTTGCGTTATTAAAATACAAGACAACAGGCCCCCATTGGAGTTGCTGAGCTGAGCCTTCAGAGCCTTTGGTGCCTCGAGGCACCAAACTGAGACCTCAGTACAGGGTGGGGTGGGGTGGGGTGGGGTGGGGTGGGGTGGGCTGGGCTGGGCTGGGCCCTCCCCGGGATGGAATCCTGAGCCAGACAATCCGGAACTGCCAGGCGGCACTCGCGGCCCTGCCTTTCCCTGAAAGAAGGTGACCCGACCACAGCCAGCGCCCTTCGCTTACAGGAACTTCCTTGTTCACCCCACCTCCCCACCCCCGGCCTGTAGAAGTCTTTCACTCTGTACAGCTCACTGGAGCTCCTTTCTATCTGCTAGATTGGATGCCGCCCCGATTTGAATTGAGTTTTGCTTAAATAAACTCAGAATGTTTGACACGCCTCAGGGCATCTATCTCTCGGCAGTGGCAGTCCGTGGGCAGGAAGGTTTCTGCTCCGCAGCTGGGCCGGGCTGGGAGCACGTGGCTGGGGGAAGGGGGCAGGGGCGGCCCATCAGGCTTCCTGCCTGATGCCCCTATTCCAGCCCCACAAAGACCTTCGCTCCTCTGGGTGACTCAGCACTTTGGGGTGGAGGTTCCCCTGCACTCCCAGGGGGCAAAGGGCAGGGGCCTGCCCTGAACTGCAGGGCGCTGGCCCAGTCTGGTCAGCTACCCTGCCTCTCCTGGGCACCGACCCTAGACAGAGGCTCTGGACACCAAGAGGTCCCCATGTCACTGATCAGCCCGCCTCTGGTCCACGCTGGGGTCCCTAGGAGAACCCCCCAGGACAGGAGGGCCGGGGAGAGCTCTGGCTTAGAGGGGGAGGGGCCCCCCACCCCTGCCACAGGTGGAGGAGGCGGAGGGAGACCCCCTCAGGGGAAATGGCCTCTGACATCAGGGTCCTGGAGGAGCCCCAGTGCTTCCCCTGCCTCACACCCCAGCTCCCAGGGTGACGACCCCTTGGGCTCCAGCTGCCCCACCCGCATCGCCCCCCAGCCTCCAGCCCCGTCTCAGCGTCTTGACCCTCACTTTCATTTCATCAGTCACAGACCTGCCTTCTTTGGCCCTGGTGCTTCCCACCCGCTGCCAAGGGCTCCCGGGTGACTCTCCACAGGGTCAAGGGACCCCAAGGGACAGTGGTCTCTCTCAGAAGCCACAGGGGTGGCCTTTGGAGCTGGAGCCCAGGGGCTACAATCATTCTGGAGGACTCGGGAGGGAAAGCCCTGTCCCCAAGCCCTTGACACCCGGGAGGAGCCGGCGTCCTGGGGAGCAGCCAGACCCTGGTTTGCAGACAGAGCCCCGACCCCCATCTGAAACCGGGCTGGGCTGGGGACCCAGGTGCCCCAGGGGCTGTTCCCTGAGTCCAGGGCTCCTGGACCCAAGTGACCACACAGCAAAGCTGTGGGTAGGGTGTTTGGGTGGGGACCCGGGTTTGCAGGCGCTGGGCATTACCTCCTCATGCTGGGGTCCCCTCCTCAGTGTAGACGGCGCTCTGGGGGACCTGCAGCTGCAGACCCAGCTAGCCAGCAGCCCAGGGATCCAGATGTCTGGTCCTCTTCCTCCCCGCCCTCACCTCTCGAGGTCTTATGGCCCCCGTGTGGGCGTGTCTGGACAGAGGTCGGGGCGGGGATCCTGACTGGGCTGCCGAGGTGACTGAGTCCACCTGTGTGTCACACGCATGACCCTCCCCAGCACCCACCTCCTGCCCGCTCCAGCCACCTGACACAGCCCTACCTCCCCCCACCTCTCCACACGCTGGAACTCGCACAGCCTCCGCCCCACCCAGGCCCTGGGCTCTGTCACCCAGGGGCATGGGACCCCAAGTGGGGCTGACTGCTTGGATGGAAGCTGGAGGGCGTCCCAGCCCACCCTGCCTGCTGGGTCTTCAGCCGCAGCTGCTGGACTCCTCAGAAATATCACAGGTTCCCCAAACTTTTTTTTTTTTTCTTTTTTTTTGGCTGCACTGGGTCTTCGTTGCTGCGTGAGGGCTTTCTCTAGTTGTGGTGAGCGGGGGCTACTCTTCGTTGCGGTGCGTGCGCTTCTCATTGTCGTGGCTTCTCTTGTTGCAGAGCATGGGCTCTAGGCACGCGGGCTTCAGTAGTTGTGGCATGCGGGCTCAGTAGTTGTGGCTCGTGGGCTCTAGAGCTCAGGCTCAGGAGTTGTGGCGCACAGGCTTAGTTGCTCCGCGGAATGTGGGATCTTCCCGGGCCAGGGCTCGAACCCATGTCCCTCGCATTGGCAGGCGGATTCTTAACCACTGCGCCACCAGGGAAGCCCTCCCCAAACTTTTTAATGATCCAGTACCGAACCCAAGCAACATCTGACTCTTGATTCAATATTTTCATACAATTAACATACATAATAGCTTTTACAGTAAAAACACCCCTCTACGCGTTACACCTCTGACTGCACGGCTGGTGTAGGAGCCCCGACGGCGGGATCTACGGTTCCTGCAGCCGCAGCACTCAAACTCCCAAAGCCCTTAAAGCCACAGAGCAGATCCAACCCTTACATCATCCTAGTGAGGAATAATTATAACAGCTCAACCTGCGTGCACCAAACAGACGGAAAGTCACTCACCACTGCTCCTCCACGGGCCACACTGGCAGCGTAGCTGTTCTTACCCGACATCTTGATGTTGCAGGGGCTTAGAACTGCTCATGGCCTCACGTCATCTATACTATTTTGCTTGGCACATTCAAGTCACAAACATATTCACGGCCGTACCATAACTTTAGCCCGTGGCCTAAACATTTTTTCCACTAATGGCAATGACGACTATTAGCAAGGCTTACAAACATAGCCCTGCCCCCAACAATCGGCTTAATTAGAGAATTATTTGTAGTAGTGACACCAAGTCCCCGTAAAACCGAGTTCCCTTACTGAGTTCATGATTCATCTCTCCACCCAAAACTTTATTCCCTTTCTTGTTCCCTCTGACCTCAATCCTGTGCTAACTGAGCACTAATCAACCAGAGTCAGGTGACTAAGATGGCTGCTGTTGATAACATGGCTAATGTACTAAAATTGCCTGGTAGACATCATCGTTATCGTACACACTCAGATTGTTTCTCCAGGGCAAGATGATCTCACAGACCCCCCAGCCATGGACCGCCTGGCCTGAGAATGTAAACCAGAGACAGCCTGACTCCTGAAACTAGATTCAGAAATGTCACAAAACGATGATGAATCCCAGCCTCTTTCTTTGTTCCCCTTTTTAAAAAATCCCCTAACTCAAAGACCAAGTTGGTCAGAAGCTTATCTGAGTTGGTCTGAGTGGATCTGAGGCTTGTCTCTCATGTCCTTGTTTAAAGCCTGCAAATAAACACTTCCTTTGCTGCAAACACCTGCTGTCAGGAGGTGCTTTCTGCTCCAAGGGGACAAGCGCCCTTGCTTGGGTGCAGTAACGTCATCTTTCTCAGGATCCAGCATCACCATCATCCTAATAGGGCTCAATACATTCATCACTGCCTCAGCGTACATACTCCTCTCAGGTCAACTAGGCCTCGTAGTAGTAATTGCCGACAGCAAACCCCTGCCTAGCACGCCTCCATGCCTTCACACGTGTGTTCTTCAAAGCCACGCTCTGTATAAGCTCTTATTCACAGCCTACAGCAAACACGTATCAGCCCAGTTAAGTTACGTTTGCTCTCCTTCCTCGTTACACCTCAGTACAACCCTATCTAATGTACACGGGTAATCTCCATCATAACCAGAACACCAATAAGCAGTGACCAACCTGTAACAATCACCAGTCAAGTACCGTAACTATACCACACAGCCGTTCCTGTAGCTTCCTCACTAAAAAGTCGGAATCTCCTGTAGCATAAATTATTCAATTCCCATCCCAATAAACTTAAACACAATCCCTGCTCCTCATCTTTTTAAGCAAAAGGATCACTGCAAGCCCCATTATCAACCCCAAAAGAAATAGCCCTAAGACAATTTTGTTAGAAACACAAACCTCAGGCTACTGCTCCGTAGGCATAGCTGTTGTATAACCAAAAACTAAATACACTAAAAACCATTAAGCTCAAAGATGACCCACCAAAACTTATTACAATACCACAACCAATTCAACCATTCACACTCAACCCAAGCCACCATAAGTAAGAGAAGCTTTTGAAGGAAAACCTTCAAAACTAACTACCAAAATGTCCTTAAAATAAATACAACGTATGTCATGATTATTCTTATGTGGAATGTAACCACGGCCAGTGCCTTGAAAATCATCGTCTTTCAACTATATAAACACTAATGACCAGGGTTTCTCTGGTGGCACAGTGGGTAAGAATCTGCCTGCCAGTGCAGGGGACATGGGTTCGAGCCCTGCTCCAGGAAGATCCCACATGCCGCGGAGCAACTAAGCCTGCGCACCACAACTACTGAGCCTGCGCTCTACAGCCAGTGAGCCACAACTACTGAGCCTGCGTGCTACAACTACGGAAGCCCGTGTGCCTAGAGCCTGCGCTCCGCAGCAAGAGAAGCCACCGCAATGAGAAGCCTGCACACCGCGATGAAGAGTAGCCCCCGCTCGCTGCAGCTAAAGCCCACACACAGCAACAAAGACCCAATGAGGCCAAAAATAAATAAATAAATAAATTTATTTTTAAAACCCCACTAATGACCAACATTAGAAAAACCTACCCATTAATCAAAACTGTTAACGATTCATTTATTGATCTACCAGCTCCATCAAATATCTCATCATGATGAAATTTGGTTCCCTGCTTGGTATTTGTTTAATTTTACATATCCTTCCAGGGTTATTCCTAGCAATACATTATCATGTATCATGTATCAATAACTGCCTTCTTGTCCATAACCCATATCTACCAAGATGGAGACTATGGATGAATTATCCGATACTTAATGGAAATGGAACTTCCATATTCTTTGTTTGCTTATTTACCCATGTTGGGAGAGGTCTGTATTATGGATCTTACACCTTCCTAGAAACATGAAACATTGGAATCATCCTCCTATTTAATAGCCACAGCATTTACAGGTTACGTCTTATCATGAGGCTAAATAGCTTTTTTTTAAATTAATTAATTAGTTAATTTATTTTTGGTTGTGTTGGGTCTTCGTTGCTGTCACGGGCTTTCTCTAGTTGTGGCGAGTTACATTACATTACAAATCTCCTTCCAGCAATTCCTTACATTGGCATTAACCTAGTCAAA
Organism: Hyperoodon ampullatus; assembly: GCF_949752795.1. NCBI lineage: Eukaryota > Metazoa > Chordata > Mammalia > Artiodactyla > Ziphiidae > Hyperoodon > Hyperoodon ampullatus. The sequence continues at coordinate 229,749,393 of NC_136914.1, read as the reverse complement.
TGCAGCTGAGGAGGATTCTCAGTGGATAAAGCCACCCTTTCCCCTGTTCTTTACCTTCCACTTTATCCTCCCATTCATTGATTACTGCAGCTTTAGTAGTTCTTCACCCATTACTCCTCATGAAACAGGCTCTAATAGTCCAACAAGGATCTAATCCGATATGAACAAAATCCCGTTTCATCCACACTGCACAATTAAAGATATCTGGTATGCCTGTTCCTATTTCTAATCTCACTAATACTGGTACTAGTCTCATCTGAACTTCTAGGGGTCCCAGACCATTATACTCCTCCTAACCCCCTCAACACAGCCCCCCACATCAAGCCATAATGATACTTCTTATTTGCAAACACAATTGTATGATCCATTCACAACAAACAGGGAGCATACTGTCCTGAATCTTCTCAATCCTAATTTTATCAATTGTCCCAATACTTCATACAACAAAACAACAATGTATAACATTCCGACCCCTTAACCAATGTTTATTCTGTGTACTTGTAGGGGACCTACTGACAGTAATATCAAACAGAGGACAACCCTTTGATCACCCATTTATTGTCACTGGACACATAGGATCTAGTCTGTATTTTTTTCTAATTCTGGTCCTTGTACCACTAACACGTATCATTGAAAATAACGTCCTAAGAGGAAGGGTCTTTGTCGTTTATCTATTACCCTGGCAGAGAGAGATCAGTGCCACACATCACAAGGAAACAGTCCACAGATTTAGTCCAGGAAATTGCTAAACAGCTAACCACTACCCTCAGGGGAAAATATCATAATCCATAGTTATTTCAAAATATAATCTAAGACATCTAGTTTTTTTGGTTAATAGACTTTTTAAAAAATATATTTATTTATCTATTTGGCTGTGTCGGGTCTTAGTTGCGGCACGTGGGATATTTGTTGCAGCACGTGGGATCTGCCGTTGTGGCGCGTGGGCTCTAGAGCGCCAGGACTTAGTTGCCCCACGGCATGTGGGATCTTAGTTCTCCAATCAGGGATCGAGCCCATGTCACCTGCCTTGGAAGGCAGATTCTTAACCACTAGGCCACCAGGGAAGTCCCCTGATAGACTTTATTTTTAAGAAATTTCAGGGTTAGAGAAAAATTAAGCAGAAAATCAGAGTTCCCATAATACCTTCTCCCCATCCCCATTTCCCCTCCTATTAGCTGACATTGGTTAGTATATTTGTTACAAATGATGAGCCAATTAAAACATGTATTTTTCAACCAAAAATTACAAGACAGGCAAAGAAACAGGAAAAGTGTGACCAATATTCAGGAGAAAAACAGGTAATAGAAACTGTTCTTAGTGGACCTAGGTATTGGACTTAGAGAACAAAAAATTAATGGAAGCCATGTGTAGAGTTAAAGGAAAATATGATGAAAGTGATTTAAATAAATAAATCTCAATAAACGACATTTTAAAAAGAATCAAATGGAAATTCTGGAATTGAAAAACAATAACTAAAATAAAAAATTTACTAGAGGGCTTAATAAAAGACATATTTAAGTATATACCTTTAAGTTAGATCAACACTTAAAGACATAAATAGAAATTATCCAACCTGAAGGAAGAGAAAAAAAAGAAAAATGAAAAGCATCCCAAGGACTTCCCTGGTGGCCCAGAGGCCTGTGAGACAACAACACACACATGCATGCACACCACACACACACACCACACATGTGCACACACACAGGCACACATCATATACACACATACATGGAGTCCCAGAAGTAGAGGAAAGAGAGGGACAGAAAAAATATTTCAATAACTAATGGCAAAAAACATTCTAAATTTGATGAAAAGCATTTATCTACAGACCCCAATAAGCTCAATGAGCCCCAAATAGGATAAAAACAAAGATGTATCACAGTTAAACTTTATTTTTTAAAATTAATTTATTTAATTTATTTACTTTCAGCTGCGTTGGGTCTTCGTTGTTGCGTGCCAACTTTCTCTAGTTGCGGCCAGCGGGGGCTACTCTTCGATGCTGTGCACGAGCTTCTCGTTGCGGTGGCTTCTCTTTGCTGCTGAGCACAGGCTCTAGGCGCGTGGACTTCAGTAGTTGTGGCACGTGGGCTCAGTAGTTGTGGCTCGAGGGCTCTAGAGCACTGGCTCAGTAGTTGTGGCGCATGGGCTTAGCTGCTCCGTGGCATGTGGGATCTTCCCAGACCAGGGCTCGAAACCGCGTCCCCTGCATTGGCAGGCGGATTCTTAACCACTGTGCCACCAGGGAAGCCCACAGTTAAACTTTAAAACCCAAAGACAAAGAGGAAATCTTGAAAGTAGCAAGAGAAAAACTACTCCTTCTGCGCAGAGAACCAGCAACACGATTAAAGCTGACTTCTTATCAGAAACACCGGAGACCTGCAGACAATGCTTGAGAAGGAATAACAGCAAAAATAACCTTTCACAACCTGTAGAGGAGGTGAGAGCACCTCCTGACTCCAAAGGTAGACAAAGACATTACAGGGGAAAGAAAGCTATACACAGACCAACATTCCTCCTGAACATTGACACAAAAATCCTTAATAAAAAATACCAGCGAGGGCTTCCCTGGTGGCGCAGTGGTTGGGAGTCCGCCTGCCAATGCAGGGGACAAGGGTTCAAGCCCTGGTTCAGGAGGTTCCCGCATGCCGCTGAGCAACTAAGCCCTTGTGCCACAACTACTGAGCCTGAGCTCTGGAGCCCGCGGGCCACAGTTACGGAGGCCTGTGTACCTGAAGCCCGTGTTCCACAACAAGAAAAGCCACTGCAATGAGAAGCCCACGCACTGCAACGAAGAGTAGCCCCTGCTCGCTGCAACTAGAGAAAGCACGCACGCAGCAAGGAAGACCCAGCGCGGCCAAAAATAAATAAATAAAATTAATTAATTAATTTTTAAAAATCATATTAAAAAGCTATTAATGAGATTTTTAAAAATACCAGCGAAATCCAGCAAAACATAAAAAAGAATTTATCCCAGGAATGCAATGTTGGTTTAATATTCAAAAAGTTAGTTAAAGTACTATACTATATAGATAACATGAAAGACAAAGAAATGTTCATTTTAATAGACACAAAAAGAATCTGAAATTCTTTTTCAGGAAGCCAATACCCATTAATGATTTTTTAAAAAATTTTAAAAAAAGTAGAAGTAGAAGGGAACTTTCTAAACCTGGTAAAAGGGCATGCACAGAAAAATTTACAGTGGTGATCATATTCGGTAGTGAAAGACCAGTACCTCTCACCCTCATATGGGGAGGAGACTTCACCGTCCACGCTCACCCTGCTGTTCAACATTGTGCTAGAGAGTCCAGCCTGCACAACAAGGCAGGACAAAGAAAATCATGCTTGAATTGGAATGGAAAAATAGCTGTCTTTATTTACAGATGATATGATCCCATACTTAGAAAGAGTTTAGTAAGATCTCAGGATATAAGATCAATATACAAAAATTAATTGTTTTTATATACTAGAAACGAACAATTTGAAATGAAATTAGGGAGAATTTTTCATTCATAATAGCATTGAAAGTAATAAAATACTTAGGAATAAATTTAACAAAAGAAGCACAAGACTTGAGCTGAGAAAAATCACAGATCTAAATAAATGGAGAGATATTCTTTCTTCATGGATTAGAAGACTCAAGTCTTCGTCAAGATGGTTATTCTCCCAGAATTAATCTATAGATTCGATGCAATTCCTATCAAATTTCTAGCAGAACTCTGTAGAAATAGACAAGTTGATCCTAAAGTTTATATGAAAATGCGAAGGACTCAGAAGAGCCAAAAGAATGTCTAAAAGAACAAAATTAGAACAGAGACACTAGGCCACTTCGAAACTTGCTACAAAGCCCCAGTGGCAAAAGACATACTGTAGGCATAAGGATTGAGACACACATCAGTGAAACAGAATTAAGTGTCCAGAAATAAACCCACATAGGTATGGACAACTGGTTTTTGACAAAGATGTCAAGACAACTTAACATGAAAAGATTAGTGATTTTAACAAAAGGTGCTGAGACAACTTGATATCCATATGCAAAAACTAATAATAACTTAGACCTATAACTTACATCATACACACAAGCTACCTCAAAACGCATCATAGGCTTAAATGTAAAAGTTAAAATTACAAAACCACTGGAAGAAAAAATGAGAAAATATTCAAGGCCTTGGGTCAGTTCTTAACACAACACCAAAATCACGACACATAAAAGAGAAAATTGATTCCTTGGACTTTATCAAAACTACAAACTTTTGCACTCCAAAACAGACTATCAGGGGCTTCCCTGGTGGCGCAGTGGTTGAGAGTCCGCCTGCCGATGCAGGGGACGCGGGTTCGTGCCCTGGTCCAGGAAGATCCCACATGCCGCGGAGCGGCTGGGCCCATGAGCCATGGCCACTGAGCCTGCACGTCTGGAGCCTGTGCTCCGCAACGGGAGAGGCCACAACAGTGAGAGGCCCGCGTACCGCAAAAAAAAAAAAAAAAAAAAAAAAAGACTATCAAGAAAGTGAAAAGACAAGTCACAGACTGGGGGAGACTGCAAATCTTCTACCTGCTGAAGGACTTGTATCCAGAATATATGAAGAGTTTTAACAACTCAGTAACAACAAGACAAACAACCCAATTGAAAAATGTTCAGAACGTTTAAACAAACATTTCACCAAAGATATACAGGTAGCTAAGAAACCCACGAAGAGATGTATAGTTAATGATGGAATAAACTGTATGTTTTTAAGACAAGACGAGAAAATTTAAGCAGACCATACTCCCTGCCCTGGGCCCTCCTCAACAGCAAGAATGTCTGCCTCACCAAAAAGATCTTTTTTTTTTTTTCCTCCTTCCTTCTTTTCCTAGTTCTGTTAGGGTCGTGGTAACCTGCACTCGATTCATACGTGTAGAGCTGGAGTGTGTATTTTTGGTGAACTTTACATAAAATGTCAGGGTCATTTTGATGAACAATCCTTTGTCTTGAAAATGTATAGAGCTGTGCCTTCAACTTCTAGCAAGCTGAACAGTCCTCAGTTTTCTGAGTTATAATTCTCAGGTTGCCTTGAATAAAATTCTCTATTTCTTCTTTAGATGGGCTACTGATTAATTTTTGTTGACATTAGCATCATAAGTTATTAGGGATGCAGATGCAAACCACAGTGAGATATCACTCATCCTACTAGTGGGTATGAGGTCAGCGTCATGAGCAGAATTGTTTCCTCCCAAAATTCATACATAGAAGCCCTAACCCTCAGGACCTCAGCATGTGACAGTATGTGGAAATATGGTCTTTAAAGAGATAATTAAGTTAAAATGAAGTCATATGGGTGGCCTTAATCCATTCTGACTAGTGTCCTTATAAGAAAAGGAGGTTTAGGGACTTCCCTGGTGGCGCAGTGGTTAAGAATCCGCCTGCCAATGCAGGGGACACGGGTTCGAGCCCTGGTCCGGGAAGATCCCACATGCTGCAGAGCAGCTAACCCTGTGCTCCACAACTACTGAGCCTGTGCTCTAGAGCCCGTGAGCCACAACTACTGAAGCCCACGTGCCTAGAGCCCGTGCTCCGCAGCGAAGAGTAGGCCCCGCTCGCTGCAACTAGAGAAAGCCTGTGCGCAGCAACAAAGACCCAATGCAGCCAATAATTAATTAATTAATTAATTGTTAAAGGCTTAAAAAAAAAGGAAAAGGAGAGTAGGACACAGATACACACAGAGGAAAGGCCATCTGAAGACACAGGGAGAAGCCGGCCTCTATAAGGCAAGGAGAGAGGCCCAGAGGAAACCAACCCTGCCAACACCTGGATGTCTGACTTCCAATCTCCAGAATCATAAGGAAATAATTCCTGTCGTTTAAGCCACCTGATCTGTGGTACTTAGTTATGGCAGCCCTTGCGAGCGAATACAGACGGCTGCAGCAAAAAGGAGAGACAATAACACGCGTCCGGGGCGGGGGTGAAGCCAAGCCCCTCTGCACCGCTGATGGGAATATGAAATGCTGCAGCCACTTTGGAAAAAAGTTAAAACATTTTCTTTAAAAACTACATGTAAACTACCATACGACCCAGCAATTCCACTCCTAGATACCTGTCCAAGAGAAATGAAAGCCCTGTGTCCACACAAACACTAGTCCAAGAACGCTGGCAGCAACGCTGTCAACAGCAGACACACGTGGGACAAACAGTCCAGAGCCTGGCGACTGGATAGATAAAACGGGACACATCCGCACTCCGGGGCACTAGTCAACAGCAAAAAGGCGTGACAGCCGCGCCATCGCTCCTCGGCCAGCTGTGAGCCCAGGTGTGGAGCCCCGCCGACCCTGCTGGGCTGAGCCCCAGGGTCCTGAGACCACGGACCCCGCTCACCTGCTTACTCAGACAACACGACTGCGCGGCGGCTGCTCTATGCCCGGCGCTGTGCAGGCTCTGGGCCACAGCGGCTACCAGGAGCCACAGGCTTGCCCTCCAAAAGCTGACAGTCGGGGCTTTGGACGCCGAGACGTGAGGAGGAGGCCCTCTGGGCGGGTGGGGGCCCAACCCAGCTGTGCCTGAACCAAGCGGCCCAGAGGGGGCAAGAGGGCAAGTCTGCGCGCCCGACAAGGTGGTGCCTGGGAGCCTGGACATCCCCAGGGGAGGATGCTGGCCAGGGTGTCTGTCCCCTCCCCGCTTCCCTCCCCCCCCCCCGCCCCGCCTGCAGTGCGGTGGTGTGAGTGTGTGAGGTGTTTGTATATGTGTATGCAGCGTGTGAATGGTGTGTGTGTGTGAGAGACCTGTGCCGTGGGTGGATGTGGTGTGCGTGTCTAAGCCAGTGACAGGTTGGGGGGGCAGCGCAGCTCCTACGGGCATGCGTGGGAGGGGGGCAGCAGCGGCAGACGCAGTGCTCCCCTCCCCCAGCCTGCATCTCCCTGGCAACAAGGGCAGCCTCGGTCTGGGGCTCGGCCCCTCCCCCGCCGCGCCCCAGCTGAGAAGCGTCTGGAACCGCATCCTTCCTCCGCATCCTTGTCCTGCGACCGCATCCTGCTGCAGCTGCCCGTTGGAGACGCCTGTGAGCCATTTGCACATTTGTCCTTGTGGAGCGGAGCTGGGGGGTGGGTGGGGGGCCGAGTGTCCGCAGGAGTGTGAGTGTGCGTTGAGCGGGTGTGCATGGTGGGTGTGCAGGGGTCGCAGGTATACTGGTGTGTGTGCACGGATTGCGAGGGGCGTGTGCAGGGCTGGGAGAGTGGCGGTGGGGGGGAACTGAGGCTGACCCGTTGGCAGCCGGCCGGGCAGGGGTCCTCCCCTGGGGTCTTTGCTGACCCGAGCGCAGGAGGTTGTCCTCAGGCCCCCCCCTCGAGGATCCGGGGCCTCCGCGGGACGAGTCCCTGCCTGGATGTTCCAGAAGGGCCGTGGGTGTCCAGCCTTGTGCAGACCCGACGTGCCGCCCGGATTCCCGTCCACGGTAGAGCGGGGCAGCTCGGGTGGGGGTAGGACTGCTGGACATCAGCTCCCCCCGTCCCATGGTGACTGCAGCCCCCTCCCCGCGAGCCAGCTCCACCTCTGCAGGTCTGAGAGAGCCAGTGGGAGATGGGCGTCCCGAGGTGGGGAAGGGGTGCCAGGTCCAGGACTAGTTCAGCTCTACCTGAGGGGGTGGGGGAGGCAGAAGGGGCTTCCGACGGACCAGATCACGAAGCGCTGCTGGCAACGGCACGGTGGTGGCGGAGGTGAGGGAGGCTGCGTGGCAGACGGGACGTGGCCAAGAAGCGGAGAGAGGGCATTTGTCCAGAACCGCCTGCCGCGGGCTCTCGGTGCGGAGACACAGGTGGCTGGTACTTGAGACGCTGAAGCTGGGGGCAGACCTGCACCTCCCCCCACCTGCCCCGCTCGCCTGGGCCTCTCAGGGCTGGGCTGGCGCCTGCAGTCCACCTGCCCTTGAACCGGCAGTCAAACCCACCATCGGCCTGCAGGGCAACGTGTGGGAGCGCACCTGGGTGGGCGTTGCGGCTGGGCCTGGAAGGGGCGGTGCGGGGTCGGGGGCCTTGCCGGTTTAGGCAAAGCGCGCAGGCCCCCAGCGCTCCGTTGTCACACGCACGCCCAATGCGCACAGGACGCTCGTGCCCGCCCGCACATGCAGGCGACGGTGCATACCTCCGAGTGACGCAGCATCACAGGGTGGCGTATGTGTGAAAGCGAGTCTGACGTGACCTGCAGCCGAGCTTCCTGAGGGCTTTCAGCTGAGGGTCCATGCCCTCCAGTCCAGCCACCCATCGCAGCCTCAGCACAGCCTCACTGCTCAACCTGTGCCCCCTCCCCAAGCCTCGTAGAGGAGACGTACACCGCCCCACATCCCAGCCCAGCAGCCTACGGCGAGCGGGGAGCAGCTGATCCGCTGTCGAAGGCACAATTACAGCGCAGGGTGGAGGGAGGGGGCCGGTGGGAGGAGTAGGGAAGACCCCTCCCATTCCACGGAGCTATGTGTCTGTCGTGTGAATGAGCCCAGCCAGCCTGCCGAGAGGGTCTGCTTGACTCAGGCAGGGAAAGGAATTTTGCGCGGGGGGCTTCCCAGATGCAGCCCAGCCCCTACCCCAGCATTCTGCCTGGAACAAGGCGCCTGGAGCCAGACGCAGAGGGTCCGTCGGGCCCCCAAGTCTTCTTTTCTTCAAGAAGACGTGTCATTGCCTGCCTGTCTCTGTTGCCATGGAAACCCAAGATGATGTAACGTGGACGTCATGCAGAGGCAGAGGAGTTGGAGCTTACGTTTGGCTTAAAGGGAACCCAGAGGCGGAGCTCGTATGGGTAGGCGCCTCCTGCGGGAGAGGAGGGGGAGACCTCGGCCTTCCGCCTTGCAGGGGGCGTGGCCACCAAGCTGAGATTGGCAGGTTTGCGGGGGTGGGGGCTGCGCCCCCTCTGCCCCTCCCGGCTCCTGTCTGTAAACCGCAGGTTGGGTTTGAGACTCGCGGGGCGTCTGCTGCGTGAAGGCCCCCAGCCCCTTCCCCCTGGATGGCACCCTCCCCAGCCCCTCGCCAAGCTCCCCTCAAGGCCGGGGCGCTTGCTGTCCCCACCTCGCACAGCCCTCCCATGCAGTCCCCGGTCGTTCCCCCCCGCCCCCTTCCGCGGCCCCCTTTCGGCGGTTTTCATCTCTATTTTCTTCTTCGCACTGGATCGCCCGACCTTTTTTTATTTATATGTTGATGGCTCCTTGTCCATCTCTGCCTCGTGGAGCGTGGACGTCATATAAGCGCTGTACGAGCGAAGAATGACAGATGTCCCGCCCTCCTGGGGCAGGTGCCCAGGTGCCCGGACGTCATCCACAGGCCCGAGCCCCGGCCAGGCCTCGACCCACCTCAGGAAGAGCACACCGCCCCAGCCTGGGGTGTGTGGGGAGTGGGGACGCTTTGCCGGTCTGTACGGCCGGGCATGGCGCGCACAACCAGGGAAGGGGGCCGGCTCAAGACGCTAAGAGAACCCTCCTCCGCGGGCGCCTGGGGAGCGAGTCCACGATGGGGCGGCCCCTCTCCCAGCCTGGGCCGGGGGCTTCCTGCCCTCCCCACAGTGGCCGCCCCGAGCCTCCCTGCCCAGCGCCTCCCACACGTCCTGCAGGCCTGTCTGACTCTGCCGCTGGCAGGGGCTCCCCCTCTGCGTTCCCACCTGGCCTGCCCGCACCGGCACCCACAGCAGGGCCTGGCTGCCGGGGTTTGAGTGAGGGCCTGGCAGGCACCGGCGGTGGTGGAGCTGATGCCCAGAAGGGTCGCTCAGGACAGAAGTTTGGGGGTTGCAGGGTGGGTGCAGGCAGTGGCGAGGGAGGGGCCACATTCGGAGGCCAGGGCGGAAGCTCAGCCCGAGGTCCTCGTGAGGAAGGGGACAGCCAGGGCACAGTTGTCAAAAGGCTGTTCAGTCCTGGGAGAGGGCGTGGCCTGGCTGTGCCTCTGCTACCTGCCCGCTGTCGTTTGGTTTTGTTTGTTTTTAACCTTTTTTGTTGAAGAGGACACGAAGCAAACGTGCAGCCTAATGATTCGTCATAAGTGAACCCCAGGCTTCCAGCATCCAAGTGAAGACCGGAAACGCCCGCCCCGCCCCGAAGCCGCTCCCCTCCCCCAAGGGCACCACCCGGGACCCTGCAGACGCAGGAGCATTGGCCGCACCTCCGAGCTCCTGAGCGCGGGATGGGTTCCTAAACAAGGCTGTTGTGTTTCTTTATTCTCGAACCTTCATCTGTGCCTGGCTTCTTTTGGCCAACGCTGGTTTTGTGATTCAGGGCTGTTCTTGCAGGTAGCGTGGTCCCTTCCCTTCCCTGCTCTGACGAACTCTCAGAAACGCCTCTATTCGTGTGCTTGTTCCACTGTGGAGATGCCCCGTGGTGCGCCCGTCTGTGGGCAGTGCTGCTGTGCACGTGGGTGCACACCCGCCTTCCTGCGGGGTGTCTGCCCAGGAGTGAGTGAGGCCCGTCACAGGTTCAACACCCTAGATAAAGCGGCTCCACCCCACCCTGTGGCGGCGTCTGTTCCTGCTCTCCTGGGTTCTGGTGGCAGGTTCCCCCCCGCCCCGCTCCCCCCCCGCCCCCCTCAATTTGTGTCTTCAAGGATAATGGAGTGAGCACCACTTCAGTATTCATGGCCATTTGAAATCCTCTTCTGTCCATTTTTCTCTTGGGTTATCTGTCTGTCTTTCTTGACCAACTTGAGACGCTCTGTTTATATGGTAGATGCCTGACCCATATTGGCTTCCACCATACTGGGTGGCTCCAAACAACAGACGTTGATTCTTTCACAGCTCTGGAGGCAAGAAGTGGGGCATCAAGGTGCTGCAAGGGCCGAGCTCCCTCTGAGGCCCCAGGGGAGGCTCCTTCCTGCCTCTTCCAGCTTCAGTGGCCCCAGGAGTCCCTTGGCTTGTGGCCACCTCCCTCGAGTATCCACCTCCATCTTCAACATGGCTTCCTTCCTGTGTGTGTGTGTGTCCAAATTTCTCCCTTCTTTTTTTTTTTTTTTTTTTTTTTTTTTGTGGTACGCGGGCCTCTCACTGTTGTGGCCTCTCCCGTTGCGGAGCACAGGCTCCGGATGCACAGGCCCAGCAGCCATGGCTCACGGGCCCAGCCGCTCCGCGGCATATGGGATCCTCCCAGACCGGGGCACGAACCCGTATCCCCTGCATCGGCAGGTGGACTCTCAACCACTGCGCCACCAGGGAGGCCCTCTCCCTTCTTATAAGGACACCAGTCATTGGATCAGGGTCCACCCTAATCCATATGAGCTCATCTTAACTTGATTAGATCTGAAGAGACCCTATTTCCACATAAGATCACGTTCACAGGTGCCCGGGTTAGGGCTTGGGCTCCTCTTGTTGTTGAACCCACAGCAAGTCCTTTCTCATTTGCAGGTTGCAAATATTTTCTCCCAGTCTTGGTTTCTGTTTCCATTCCTTGGAGGCTATGTTTTGATGGGCAGAAGCTCTTAATTTTTTTAATTGAACTGTAGTTAATTTACAGTGTTGTGTTAGTTTCAGGTGTACAGCAAAGTGATTCAGTTATACATATATAGCTATTCTTTTTTGGATTCTTTTCCATTATAGGTTATTACAAGATATTGATTATAGTTCCCTGTGGTATACAGTAGGTTCTTGTTGTTTACCTATTTTATATATAGTAGTGTGTATATGTTAATCCCAAACTCCTAATTTATCTCCCCCTACCCCTGCTATCCCCTTTGGTAACCATACGTTTGTTATAAGAAGCTGTTAATTTTAATGTAGTTCTTTTATCAATATTTTCTTTTGTGGTTAGCGCTTATTTGTGATACTGAAAAACTCTTTCCCTCCCTGAGACCAGGAAAATATTCTCCTGTATTATCTCTATGACGCTTTTCCATCTTGGCTTATCCACCTGGAGTAGATTTTTGTGTGGGGTGTGAGGTGGGTATTGGGTCCACTGTTTGCCACGTGGACATTGGGTGGCCATCCCCAGGCTTTGCAGTGACATCTCCATGGTCCGTGTGTGTAGGGTGTGTCACATGGGTCTTTGTACACCATGCAGTGATACCACACGGCTATGTGACAAGCTAGACGCCTGGCAGACAAGTCCCCCCCTCAGTCTTTTCCAAGATGTTATGAGTGTCCTTGTCCCTCTGCCTTCCGTATAAAATTACAAAGCTTGTCAAATTCATACAAAAGGGAGCATTCGATATTTCTGATACTGTTTAAGTGGAATCTTTCAACAAATTATGTTTTAATCTTTTGTCACTGATACATAGAAACAGAATTGATTTCTGAATACCTTAAACCCATCAACTCTGCTGAACTCACTTTCCAATCCGTATAGTTTATATGCAGATTCTTTTAGATTTTCTACACACAAAAGATGCTTTCTCTGTGAATAATGAGAGTCTTATCTAATCTCATCCAGGCTTTGTACCTCTTATTTCTTTTTCCTGCCATATGGCTTGGCTAGGACCTCTATAAATCACCATCATTTATAGAACTGATAATAAAGGGCCTTTTATCTCCCTCTCAAATTTTTTTTTTTTTTTTTTGCTGCGCCGCACAGCTTGTGGGATCTTAGTTCCCAGACCAGGGATTGAACTGGGCCCTCGACAGTGAAAGTGTGAAGTCCTAACCACTGGACCACCAGGGAATTCCAATAGATTTTTTAAAATAGTAAACAAATGTTGAATCTTACCAGATACTTTTTCAGCTACTATTAAAATTGATCAGATCATTTTTCTTCTTTATTCTGTTCATATGGTGAAAATAATGATTGCTTTTCAGATGTGAAATTTCCTTTTAATATCTTGCTGGATTCCACATGCTTGCATTTTATCTGGGACCTTGGCACTGGTGCTGGTGGGTAGCATGGCCTGCGAGGTCTTCTGTCTCGTTGTCCTTGCCGAGTTCTGAGATGGAGGTCGTGCTGGCTTCACAAGCTGGGCTGTTCTCCCTTGTTCTTTCCTCTGGATGAGTTTTGTATGAAATTTGCATTATTTCATCCTTAAGTGATTGGTAGAATCTAGGTGTGATGCTGCCTAGGCCTGGAGTTCTTTGTTGGAAGATTTTAACAACAGATTTAATTTCTTAGTGGACATGGAACCATTTCTTTCTCCTTTTGATTGACTGAGTATATTTTGTGTTTCTGTTTTTTCAGTTTCAAGTCATTTGCTGTGTTCCTTTTCTCTTATCGGTCAGCGTAGAAGTGAAACCATCTTGACCTCCCCCAGGAAACTTTGTGTTCCTCCAAGCCATGCAGGTCCCTTCTCCTTCCTCCCTGCCCCCCACTCCTGTTCTTGTCAGGGCGTTCCAGCTCCCCAGATGGTCCAGTCCAGGTACACCATTACTGCCATGCTCTGTGCAGTTAGCTCTTGGATTCATTCACCAGCACCCTTTCTGTAGCTCTGTTACTTCCTGCATCTCCAGTAGGGTTGCCAGATAAGACACAGGACACCCAGTTAAATTTGAATTTCAGATAGACAATACTTTTTAGTATAAGTATGTCCCTGTACTGCATATTACATGGATATATCATAAAAAGCAAAAGCATCCATTGCTTATCTGAAATTCAGATTTAACCTGGCGTACTGTACTTTTATTTGCTAAGTCTAGCCACCCTACTCTCCAGGCTTCTATCTGGGATTGTTTTCTGTTGGTTGCTGCCCTTAGAATATCTCCTGGAGCAGGTGGGCCAGTGGAAGACTCTGCCAGGCAGTCACCAGTCAGAGGCACTATCACCTGCACGGCTGTGGGGGCCAAAGGGAGTCAGGTGGGCAGGAGGGGACTAGAATCCTGTGGCTGGACTCACCCGATTTGTCCTGGGGAGGTTGGCCTGGCCGCCCACGGCCCGACCCACCTCTGGCGTGAGGAACATCAGGGTCTGCCTGGGGCCCTCTCACTCCAGGGCCAGCTGGTGTGGACATCTGTTAGGTGGCCAGTGACCCTGTGTCTGCCTCTGGACAGGACAAGGACTGCCATCCACCATGGTGAAGCTGAACTGCAGCTTCTCGGGGAAGACAGGCTCCGGGGACGGGGCTACCATGGACAGCGTCCCTCTGATCAGCCCCCTGGATGTCAGCCAGCTACAGCCTGCGTTCTCCGACCAGGTGAGGGGCCTGGGCCAGCGTGGAGGCCTGTCTCATCCTGCCCTGGAAACACATGGGCATTAGCAAGGCGGCTTTAGGTGTGGCCTCCTCTAAGGGGCAGCTGAGCAAGCGGAGGAAGGGTCAGGCTGAGCCTGCTGTGTGCCCCGGTTGGCTCCCCCCGCCACCCAGAACTGCCCTTTCCTCATCTGCAAACCAGGGTAAACTGGCCACGGGTGGTGGTAAGGATTCATATGCTCTCACAGTGCCCAGCTTGCCTGCTGTCCAGCAGGGGCTCAGCAGCAAAAACTACCCCCCTTCCTCTGCTGGGCGTGCTCTTTCTTGGACTGCGGCCTGAGATGAGGTCCTTGGGCAAGGGGTGGGTGGAGGGGGAGCTCTCAGAAGGAACCTGTAAGAAGCAGAGCTCAGCTCAGGCACAGCCCTGCCTGACCCCACCGGAGCTCTGGAGAGTGAATGGCACACAGAGTTGTCCCAGCCTGAGGCCCCTGTCAGTCAGCCATTGACGAGGGCAGGGGGCACTTCCCGGCATTGCTCCCATGAGTCGAGGGCAGTTCTCCAGTGATCTGTGGGGGCTTCGACCATGCCTGCTACCATTCTGGACCTGGTTCCCAAAGGGAAGGCTCAGTGGTGGGCTTCCTGGAGGAGGGGGCCAAGCTGTGGTGCCATCGAAGAGGAAGCTTCTGGCAGGGACAGCTAGCGTCCTGAGAGCCACAGGCGGCCAGCAGACGGCCCTGGGCTGCCACGGCCCTGGCCGACTTCCAGTGTCCCCTTCCCTTGGTGTCAGCTTGTAGTCATTAGAGCCCTGCCACTAGCACCCACACCACTGCGGGCAGCTGACCCCTGCCCCCTTTCCCTCCAGCCCTCCTAGTTCAGGGTCCTCCTGCATCATTTCTTCCCACAGGTTGTCATTAAGACACAGACGGAATACCAGCTGTCCTCCGGGGACCAGCCGACAAAGTTCTCCGACCTGGAGGCCCAGAAGCTGGGCGGCGGCCACCCGGAGGATGCACGTAGCAGGGTAACCCAACCCTCCCCGCCTATTCCATGGGGAGTCAGGGCAGGGGAGGTGGAGAGGCAGCTGCAAGCTATGGGAAGCCAGGCTCTGGGCTGGGTGGGCTGGGGGCCCTTGGTCAGGGTCCTGCTCTCAGTAGAGCTGGACAGGGGATCACCCCATCAGAGGTAGGGGTCGGGCCTGGGCAGCATCAGGCTCCTGCCAGCCTCCCCGCCGCTGCTGTAACATGGGGTGAGAGCAGCCGCCGCCCTCAGAGGAGCTCCTGGCAGGAGACGCAGTGCCTGCTCGTGCCCTGCCCCCTTTCCCAAGTGGGTCGTTTGTCTCTTCCTCGGTGACTCGCGGGTTTCCCCTATACGATGGAGACTCACGTTTCCTGCTGTGTCTCTGGCAAATGTGTTTTCCCTTCCTTCTCTAGCTCTTCGGCTTACTGATGGTGGCTTTGTTTCATACCTTTTAGTGTACCATCTCTAAAGCCTCTCATTTCTCAGTAGTAAGTCTGCTCCTTTCCCCTTTCCCCATCCTCTCTGAGAGGCCGGTGAGCCCTGGGCTGTGTGTGCGATGGGAGCCGGCGCTGAGGTTCGCGGCCCGGGCCCTGCGCAGCCTCACCACCCCACCTCTCCTCTCCACACCTGCCCACCCCCCAGATGCCCACAGGGCGGATGATCGCCTTCACCATGGCGCTCATGGGCTGCCTCCTGATCATGTACAAGGCCATCTGGTACGACCAATTCAGCTGCCCCGACGGCTTCCTGCTTCGGGTGAGGCCGGTGGACTGGGCACCGGGGCTGGGAAGGGCTGTCGCGCCCTGCAGGCAGAGTCCAGGGAGGGTCCCAGGGGGGTGTCCTGTGCCTCCCCTCCTCTCCCCCAAGCTACCCCCAGGAGGGTTGGTCTGGCGTGTTCCCAGCTCTATGGGAACGTGACCTGCAAAGGCCCTCAAGCCCCGCCACCTCCCAGGTATATTCAAGTCCTATCTTTAGAAAAATTAAAAGAAAATGTGTTTTAGCGAGAGGTTTTCTCTTCCTGTAATTTAAAAAGTAAAGTGTAAGGAAGGAGGTCCAGGTGGAGGGAAGCCTCCCTCACTTGCATGTGGCGTGTTTCTATGTCACAGGATGTTGACGTTTTCTGTATGCTTGGAAAGGGTTTCCCCATCCTTGTTTCTTTTCTCTCAGCTTTGCTTATGGTGACTTTTACCATTTTCAGTGTATTTTTTCAAGACTCTCAGTTTTCAGTAGATAAGTCCTCCCCCTTCCCCGTTACTTCCCAGAGGGAAGTGCTCCCCCCACAGAGGCCACAAGCCCTCACTGTACTTCCAGGGGTGCACCGGGCTGCTAACGCCCCTCACTCACTGGGATTCCCTCGGGGGCCCGCGGGGTGGGGGTGGGCCGCGGGGCACTCGCCGAGCCCCCTCCCCTTCACTCAGGAGGAGGCCACGGCCACTGGCCACCGGTGCGTTCCGAGAAGGGCTGGCTCTCTGGGGAGCCTCCAGTTCTGAATTAGAGGCCGACCCCTGATGGCTTGAAATTACGACAGAAATCAGTGTATTTAGGGGCACTGTCTACAGTATGACCGAACTGCTCAAAAGCAGAAGGGACGGAAAGGCCCAGAGGTGACCGCCCACCCGCGGGTGGCCCACGGACGCGGCTCCCGCATCGCGGCTGATGCCACTGAGAAAAAACGCACCCCGCTTTGCACACCCGAGCCCAGGGGCGCGGCCGCCACACACCTCCCCCACGCCCCTGACCGGCCCCCTTCCACAGCACAAGATCTGCACCCCGCTGACCCTGGAGATGTACTACACCGAGCTGGACCCCGAGCACCACCGCAGCCTCCTGGCGGCCATCGGGGCCTACCCAGTGGGCCGCAAGCATGGCACGGAGACCCCGTGGTTGTCCGCGAGCTACCACGCCTTCAAGGAGGCGCCCAAGGCGCACAAGGCGCCTGCCCGCGCGGCCATGGCGGCGGTCACCGAGCCCTCGAGGAAGCCCTCGGGGAAGCCCTCCGGGAAGCCCTCGGGGAAGCCCTCCGGGGAGGCCTCGGCGCCGGGAGAGAAGGAGGCGGCGCAGAAGGTGGAGGGGAGCGCGCCACCCCCAGCCCCCCAGTGATGGCCTCTGGCCTCCGGGTCGCAGCCCGTCCGGGTAGGTGGGACCCTCCTCCCTATCCGCCCCACCACCCCGGGGAGGGGCGGGGCGGCGGCCCGGTCTGCCGGAGGCTTACTCAGGGGTGCTGTCCGCCCTGGCGACCCCTGTGACCGCGTGAGGGTCTCGGGCAGGGAGCAGGCACGAGGGCGTGGGCAGGGCAGGATGGGGGATGGGGGCGTGGGCAAGGCGCGGGGGTCGGGGACCGGAGTGTGGGCGCGGCGGGGTCAGTGGGGGGCGGGGTCAGGTGAACTGGAGGCGGGAGGGCGGAGTTCAGCCTCCGTTCTTCTCACGCAGGTGGGCGGTGTGGTCGTGCGCCCGCCCCAACTTGCCCGACCTCACCTGTCCTCCCCTCTGTCTTCGCAGCGTCCCACGCCGGCACCTGTGACCGACCTCGCCCGACGCTCCCCGCTCTGTGGTCGCTGTTGTCGCCGTGGTCGTGCCTCTGTTCCCAGGCCCCCTCGCTGACGCCCCCCGCCCCGTGAGCCTCTAGCTCTGTCGCTTTTCTCTGAGTAAAGATTCACCTCCACCTGGATCTCGCGCTTCTCCTGAGCATCGTCGGTTCTCTGGCCTTTTTCCTGACCCCCCAAGCCCATTCGGGCGAGGGCCCGAATTCTGTCCCCCGTTGCCCAGCTTTTCTCAAGCTTTAAAGCTCAATTTAAAAGCATGTATTAACCTAGTAACCTTTGTATATGTCTTCACTTATTCTTTCATTAATACGCCATTAATTTATACATTTAATAATCTCTTTAAACTTTTAAAGACATTTCCCAGAAGTGACAAACTTCATTAATTAGATTCCCTATGGCTCTCACACCCCGGGAGCCCTCTGAGCGTCTAACAGCGCGGACCCCACCCGCTTGACACCGCGAGGCCGGAGTCGGATCTTAAACTGAAGTTTTCTCACCTCCTGGAACTAAAACCCAGGATTACTGAGATGAAATTTAAGCCATTTCAAATTAAAATGAGTTGCCTGTGCTACATCCTCTTAAGACTTTCCCGGGTTTTCAGTAGCGAACAGCAGGAACTGATGCTGCTCGCACCGCTTCTGGGCGAACCTAAGCCAAGAGCAGGGCTCCACCCTCCCCGCGCCGTCTGCGGGGCCCCGCGGCCCACCTCGCCGCACATCAACCCGCAACCAGGGTATCTTCTGCAACCGCCCCACCAAGGGCATCCTGCTGAGGGACCCCTCCCCCCACTGCTGCCACCCTCATGGCCAACCCTGTCACCTGCGTGGACCCCTTGCAGCAACACGCAGCTCCGCCGTCTCCTTGGCCAAAGAGCCTCTCAACTACCCTGGACCCCAAGACCTCTGGAGACGCTTCTCAGCAAGGCGGTTGGGACCTGCCCTCACACTCCATCCCAGCTGGGCCTGGTGCCCCCCGGCCCCGCCCAGGTCTCCCCTCTAGGGAGGACCTCTGGGGAGAGCGCCTGGCTCATGGCCTCGACCCAGGGCTCAGGACGCCCAGCGCAGGTACAGGACAGCCCTCTGCTGACCTGGGCCCTGCACCCCCACCCTGTCCCCTTGGGGGAGGATCCTGGCGAGGGCAGCTATGACCCACCCCCACCGTCCATGGTAAGGCTCACCTGACCCACAGGGCAGAGCCCAGCCAGGTGGAGGGTCAGTGGAGGGACCTAGGAAGTCTTGGGGATGTCAGGGGGTCCTAAAAGGCCCTGGAGGATCGTATGGGGCCCTGGGGACAGTCCATTCAGAGCTTCAGGTCACCCCTGCTGAATCCAGGCCTGAGCTGGGACGGAGGTCACCAGGGTGTGACAGCCTCATCCTGGAGGCCTTCCTCTCCTGTCTCATGGGAAACTGCGGGGCTGAAGTGGGGGCTGCTGCAGAGGCCCCGTGGGGTGGCTACCAGCGGGTGGCATGCCAGGACGCAGGGCCGGCCTCAGACAGCTGCCGGAGCACCTGGTGACCAGCAGCCTTGTGAGGGGGCTCCCAGCACTGGTTAGAGCCTCAGCCCCTCCCTGGGGTTCACAGGCCCCAGCCTGCCTGAGGTCACCCCACTGAGAACCAGTCCAGGACCCAGCAGAGGAGCTTCCTGGGGCGTCTGCAGGGCGTGGAGCTCCCAGGTCCACGGAGCCTGCACCTGCATCCTCACCTGCCCAGGGTGGTGAGTTGGGGGTTCTGTCCTGGGGCAGACAGCGGAGGTTGGGCACTCAGGGCCCTCTCCTTCTTCCTCCACCGTGAAAACCCTGCTCCTGGGTGTCCCCCAACCACCGACCACTGGAGCGGGTGGCAAGGCCGAGGGGTCAGAGCAAGCAGTGTGACCCTGGGCAGCCCTGAGTCCAGGCTGCGGGGAGGTGGGCAGGCGTCCTGGCATTCTGGAGTGGCAGGCCTGGGTCCCGCGGCCCTGGAGTGGGTGCTGGGGGCTGGCCAGCCTGGGGCCCCCCAGACCCTGATCCCCGGTGGGCACTCTGGGGGGACCACTTCTCCAGGTCTAGCACCGCCACTGCCTGGAGCTACCCGGCCCCAGTGGGGGTATCTGCCGTACTGCGGGGTGGCCAGGCCCTGAGAACCGGAGCAGGGCTGGCTGAGGCAGGGCCTGCCTGCCGCGGGCACAACCCAAAAGAGCCTTGGATTTCCCACAGCCTGCGTCACAGATAACGGGCCCATAGAAAGGCTCGTTCAAACGTTTCCCCTTTCTTGCTGCACAAATGTGCTATTTCATGAAAAAAGTCCGGCCTTTGGAAGTGACAGACTGCCCTTCTTTTTGTCCGTCTCCCCATCTCTCGGCTGCACAGCTCAGTGCTACTGGGCAGGAATGCCAGTGTCGTCAGCGGTGTGCCCGAAGAGCCAAGGAGCCGTGCGTGTGCGTATGTGTGGGCGCGTGTGCATACATGTGGGTGCGTGTGCATACATGTGGGCGTGTTCGGATACATGTGGGTGTGTGGGCATACATGTGGGCGTGTTCGGATACATGTGGGTGTGTGGGCATACCTGTAGGTGTGTGGGTATACATGTGGGCGTGTTCGGATACATGTGGGTGTGTGTGCATACATGTGGGTGTGTGGGCATACCTGTGGGTGTGTGGGTATACATGTGGGTGTGTGGGTATACATGTGGGCACGTGTGGATACATGTGGGTGTGTGCATACGTGTGGGTGTGTGGACATACCTGTGGGGGTGTGGGTATACATGTGGGCGTGTGCGGATACATGTGGGTGCATGCGCACAGGTAGGCCTCCACCCCCGGACCCAGGCACTGCCTCCCAGGGCTCCCTGTGCTGCCCCCAGGAGTCTGATCCCTAAAGGCTGACCAGCTGCCCAGCTCTGTGCCCAGGGCTCCTGTACTCTCTGGCACAGATGCATTCTGGGCACTGAGTGGACCCTCGGCCTGAACAGGCATGGCCAGTGTGGCCTGGGGTCGGCCTCTCTGTAACTGTGGGTGCCACCTGTGTGGTCCGAGAGGCAGTTTTGGCCTGGAGCAGCGGTGGATGGACCCATGCTGAGACTCTGCTGGGGATGGAGGACCCAGTGGGGTCTGGGAGGGGGGTTGCTGGAAGGCAGCGGGAGCCCTCACTGTTCCGGGGCTCCTTCTCCATGTGAGGCCCAAATGGTGCCCTTCCTTGGGCATCTCAGATGCCAGGTGCTGGGACCCTCGGGGTGGGTCTTGCTGCTAAGCACTGTCGCCTAGAACGTTCCGGCGCCCAAGCCACCCAGCAGGCTCTGGGGCTCACAGGACACTCCCCGCTTTGGCTGTGCCCGTCACCACGTCCTGGCCATGCTGCTTCCCCATCAGCCCCCAACCCTTAAATTTGCAAGGGGGCCAGGCCCCACGGGCCACGGAGAGGCTGTGTCAGGGCCCATCTCTGAGGCCCCCGAGGTCCGGTTCCTGCCTGGTGCCTTTGCTCACGCTGCCCCCTTACCCAGAGCCTCCTTTTCTCTGTCTCTCACTCTGCTGGTCAGTCTCCTCTGGAGGGGGAGCCTCTCTGTGCGATCCTGGCCCCAGGGTGGAGGTGACCAGTACAGCCTCTGTGCCAGCCTCCAGCAAGACACTCGTGTTATGATTTCGTTCAATTAACCCTTGTTAAGTGGAGCACAGGGTGCTGGATGGTGAGCCAGGTTCAACAACAGACCACAAGAGACAATGAAACAGGTGAGTTTATTACTCGCAGGGGAGGTCAGGCAGGCAGGCAGCACGGGCTTGCATCATGGTCCACGGGGGCAGTGCTTTGGGGTCCCTGGGCTGGGCCGGATTGATCAATTCAAACCCAAAGAGTGGGGTTTTGGTCCACCCTGGGGGTCTCATCTAAGGGGCGCCAGGGGAAGGCAGGCCAGGGAGAGAGGGCGCTGTGGCTCACAGGGCTGCTGGGAAGGCCCCTCGGGAGTCTGCACTGGCCTGTGACTCTGGGGCTGCTGTCCG
The DNA here is from genome assembly GCF_949752795.1 of Hyperoodon ampullatus. Classification (NCBI taxonomy): domain Eukaryota; kingdom Metazoa; phylum Chordata; class Mammalia; order Artiodactyla; family Ziphiidae; genus Hyperoodon; species Hyperoodon ampullatus. The sequence continues at coordinate 229,727,839 of NC_136914.1, read as the reverse complement.
CGGCCTGCACTTGCTGACTGCAAGGCTGCCGGCCAAACGAAGTTGCTGCGGGGCCACAATACCATGCAGGGGCTTAGCTAAGCTCTCGCCAGCACAGCACCTGGCCGCGGGCCGGGGGCTCCCCAAGGAGGGCCAGGAACTTCTGCCAGGTGCTCATCTACAGATCGGTAAACTGAGGCCCAGGACAGAGCCCCAGGGCCACTATGCACCTCCGACGTCCTGCCCTGGTGCTTAGGGACCTCTGGGGACGCCGGCCGGAGTCCTGCTCCCCTGGGGGCACAGAGCGATGGGAGCCACGCCGCTCTGCCAGGACTCTCAGGTTGCCCGGCTATCCCCACACCCAGAACCAGTTCACGCTCCAAGGCTGCTCTCTCGGGGATGAATGGCGTCAGCAGAAGCGGAGCCAGCCTTCAGGGGCAGCGCCGGTGGATGGACCCCACCTACTCCAGGGGGCGTCGCTGCAGCCCCAGGCACGCCCTCTGCCCGAAGGGGAAGGAGAAGCCACCAGGTCTGCAGTTCAGGAGCTGGGGCGGAGTTGGAGGGGAGGCCACGAGCAGAAAGGGCACCCGGTCTGCAGTCGGTTCTGCTCTGGCCTGGCAGGATGCAGGGGCCTGAGGGCCTCCATGCTCAGCACAGGGGACCAAGGGGAGCGGCCTGTGCGCACCAGCCAGGGCTCAGTGCAGCCCAGTCCTCAGGGCCCACCCAGGGGCGACCGGACATGCAGCAAGAGGCCCGGCCCCTGCCCTCCAGCCGTCACACGGGTTTAACCCCGAGCCCCCCAAGTCTCTTCAGCTGCAGAGAGACGAACCGGCAGAAGCACAGGCCCAGCTGCACGTTGCCCGGGGTCCCCGCAACGTCCTCGCAGTGGGGCGGTGCGCATGGGCCAGGCAGCAGGTGTAGCTGGACGAGAACTGCAGTAGGGCCTCCTGGAACAGGGCCTCGCCCTCGGGGGCGCCCAGGAGGGCCCGCCTGCAGTCCCCCAGCAGCACATACACGAAGCAGAGTCTGTTCCTGATCTCACAGCCCATCGGCGCCGAGAGCGGCGCCAGCAGCAGGTTGGCCTCCCCGGCTCTGCGGACCAGCTCCCGCATCTTCCTCTTAGAAAACCTTCGGAACCAGCACAGGGTGTTAGCACTTAAGACCATAAGGAAAGGGCAGGAAAATGCATTGGCGGTGATGGGAGGAACCGCTGAGCTGGATGGGGTTCCCCGAGCCCTAAAAGCAAGGGGAGGAACAGTGATGCCAGGGAGAGAAGAGTCAGGATGATGCCAAGTGTGATCCTGCAGCCCCGGTACCGCAGGCAGGACCCGGGTGACTGAGCGCCGTTCACGATGCCCACGGCATCCTTGTACACCTCGGGGTCCTCCAGCACCTCCTTCAAGGGGTCCGGGACACCCAGGATGCTGAAGGTGCCCACCTTCCACGAGGGCAGGTTGCCCCTGTTGACGCAGTCCAGGGTCAGCAGGGTCTCCCCGCTGTAGGGGGTGGGGGCCGAGCGCAGGGCCGGGTCCCACCCCACAGCGTGCCCAGGACGGGCAGCCACGCTGTCCAGGGCACGGGACCTTCTCTGCTCTGCACACACTCTCCCATTGAGATGCCGCTGCTCCAGTTCAGTGAGCGGAGGGCTGAGCTGGAACTGCCTTTACTTGGGTCTGTCTGCTTGTCTCTAAGAGCGCCACCTCCTCAGGACTCAATCGTGGGAGCTTTCTCACGTGCCCACGGCCAGCCGTGGTGGCCCGAGCAAGCGGCCCTCCCGCTGGAGCCCTGCAAACCCACAGGCGCGAGGTGAGTTGTGACCTCCCTGCAGCCGGGGGCCCCCAGCTGAGACCCCTCCCCACTTGGGTGGGCAGGGTGGGGTCACGAGGGCTGGGCCAGCCCTGCAAGGCCCGTGCGGTCTAGCCAGCAGCTCCGGGAAACTGTCTCCCCACTCTCCCCTTCTACAGGGACCCCTGACACCGCCTGCCCTGCGGCAGGAAGGCACCACATCTTCCTGGCTAGCAAGCGCTTGTGCCACGGCCGTCCCCTCCTGGAGGTGGCAGCTGAGCGTCAGGGCAGGAGGCTCTGAGGGACACGGTGGGAGAGCCTGGCACTCAGGGTCGTGTCCCCCGCCCGCCCCCCGGGTCCTCTCACCTGCACTTCCAAGTGGGGAAGGGAGCTCCCTCCACAGCGTCCAGGCGTCCAGGAGGCGGAGGCCACCGCTGTGCTGTCCTGGGCACCAGCGGTCTGAATATTGCACTCATGCTGCCCACTTCCTCACCCCAGTCCTCCGAGGAGGCCTGGGGGCAGCCGGGGATGCTCCCCCAGACAGAAGGAAGTCTTCAGCCGACACTTTCTGAAGGCATCTCTGCTAAAACTAACAAACAGCAAGAAAAATGAAAGAAGGAAGCAGATTGAGGAAGGAGGGGTTGTGGTGCTGGGAAAAGGCACAGGCTGGACCCCGGAAGTCTGGGAGGCAGGATGGCCAGGGTGCTCTCGAAATCCGTCTGATGGTGGTGCCAGGTGATCAGGGTGCCCTGGCAGAGCCCCGTGCTTTCCCGGGGCTGGGCCAGGCCCTCCGGCTGGAAGCAGCGACGTGAAGGGCTGGGGTGACTGGTTTCAGGGGGGCAGGCCTGGTGGGGTTCAGGAGTGGGAGTGCACCCTCGGTGCCCTGGGGCTGACTGCCCCTCCAAGGGAAGATCCCAGCTGCTGGGTGACCCTCCCCAAACAGCCACACTCTCCTCCAGTAACTTCCCCGGCCCCTGGGGCCCAGGGCAGGAGGCAGCCGCACCCTCCTGTGGCTTCCGGAAGCCCACCTGGCCCCTTCAGCAGTTCTGCTAAGTAACCCGGGGAGTGGCCATTGCTGTCCCTCGGGGCCCTGTCCCTCGATGACTCCCTCCCACCTGGGGAAGGTGGCCCTCAAAGGGTCCCATCAGGCCCAGGTGATCACTTAAAAACTAGCTATTCAACCTCATACCTGACGAAGAAACACACGTTAAATCAGTGTGGTGCTTACTCTTTTATTCCCATAAAAGCACCAAACCCAGAACTGAGGAAGTAACCCAGTGCCGGTCGGCTGCGGTGGCCAGACGTGTCCCCTCTGATTTGGAACCAAACTGGTACTGTGTTGCAGGAGGCCTGGAAAGAGGGCTCTGCCCTTTGAGGACCAAATCCCGCAGGAGCTGTAACTGTGGATGACTTGGCTGTGCCTGGACTATGGGATCTCGAGGGACCTGCGTTTCCAGCGTCGCCACCTTTGGAAGGATGAAAACGACTTTCACTACTCGTCCCTCCCTGGGGGTCCTGCTCCGTCCCCCGACTCAGGTGGACTCTTCCAAAGCAAGGGGGACGGGCCACCTGAGGCGCCTGCGCCCACGGCGGGGAGGGGTCAGTTTCCTCGTCAGCTGGCTAGCGGGCCAGAAGGAGAGGGCAGGGGTGGGCACTCAGCTGCTCCATTACCTGTGCAGAGGGTGGGGTCCCCGGGGCAGAACTCCCAGGCGCCGGGGGGGGGGCAATGTTATTGGCCGGGGCAGTCCTCCAGGAAAGGTTGTGTGGGAGCCCCCTGATGCCCCAACACCCACAGCTTTGGGGGCACCCAAGCCCCAGGGTCTGGGTGGGTCAATCTGCCAACCAGAGCCCTCCTGGCTGCACAGCCCCACCAGGCTCTGGGCTGAAGCACGTGGGAACCCCAGCTTCCTCCACCCCCCCACCCCCGTATACCTCCCCACCTCCCCAAACCTCCCACGCCTCTGTCCGGCTTTCACACTCACCAGGTCCACGGGGGTGGGGGGAGGGGTGAAGGATGGAGTGAGGGATGGGGAGTGGGGACGGGGTGAGCAGAGCGAGTCCGGAAGCTGACCGCTGCCCACCCCCCCGTCTTAACTCTGCTTGGCAGGTCACTGACCTCTGACTTCCAGTTTGGGGCTGGGTGGGGGGCATGGTCAGAGTACGGTGTAACCTGAAAAGAAACATCCACGCAACAGTTAAGGCCTGTAACAGCGAGGTCACTCTGTGGGCGGCCCCAGGGTTTGGGAGCTTGGGAGCCAGGCCACTTGTCCCTGTCGTCCTTGTCCACCTGGGACTGGCTCTGGATTCCTGGGGGCTCTCCTGGAACTCGGAGCAGCATCCTAAGCCCAGTGCCCTCAGCCCACTCACAGCGGCCCCCAGCCCGACAGGCCTCCCGCGGCCACCCAGGAAGTGTCCGGTGGTCCTTAGGAGCTTTCTGGTGGGGACTGTGCTCCCCCAGCGCCTGCTTTGCCTCTGGCCTTTGGTGGGTTCCCTCAGGGGCCCAGGAGGGGCATCACCTCTGGGCCCCATGATGCAGGGGGTGGGGCTGGAGTTCCCGGGGCCCCCAGGCTCTCCTCAGCTCAGGTGCCCCCACCCCCATGGCTCATCTTTAACTGTGTTCGTTGAAAACCTGCCTCTCAATAGCTTCAGTGCCATGACTAAAAATTTTGTTTTCTTTTAAAAAACAGCTGCATGTGGGTCTCAGGGCCCATGTCCCACCGGAGACACGTCCAACTGCTAATGGCCTTGGAGAGAAGACCCCCTCCCCAACAGTGCAGCGGAAGGTTCCAGGGAGGGAGGAAACCCACAGGCCTGGGAGGTGCCTGGAGTGGAAGTAAGGCAAAATTCATCGTGTACTCACAGCCAAAACCAGCACCAGGCTTGGTCACAGGAGAAAAGGCCTCCAGGACCCAGAGCTGCCCACTGAGCTTACTTGCTGGCTGGACTTAGGTCTGGACGGCCGCCTCAGGCTCTTTTTCCCTGAGAAGAGCAGAAAGACGCTTCAGAGGAAGAGAAAGGAAGTGGCCCAGGGGGCCCATCTGCTCTGAATGAAGGCGAGGGTCCAGGGCTGGGTGGGGGCTGGTGGGACACGGGGGAGGGGGGGACATGCACCAGCCCTGTCCAAGTCAGCCCCCCTCCTGACAGCTGCATCTGCCTGCCAGCCCACTCCCACTGCAGGGCATTAGCAAGCACTGCTCCCTGGAAGGCCCCTCTCTTCCCAGGCGGCACAGGGGCAGGCAGTTCAGGGCCTCTTGCCCTCCCAGCCAGGCCTGGCTCTGGGCCTCCCAAGAGGACTCCCAGGGCCACCAGCTTTGTGCACCCTGACCCCTGTGCCATCCCTTTGGGGCCACAGCCTCTCCCAGCCGGGCAGGTGGACAGGCCCAGTGCCCAGCTGTGGACTGCTTCTCAGCAAGGCCCAGGGCTGCAGGTGAGACAAGCTGGGACCTGGGACCGTTTGCAGCGGTGCTGCAGTGCCTGCACCTGGACACACATCTCCTGGAGCAACAAAATACAAAGAAACTGTGTGGGACTAAAAAGAACTGCGTGCATGGCAGTTGGGACAAATTCTGGACAAAAGATACAGAGACCACAAAAACACAACTGCCATTTTTGAAGAGCCTGGAGCAAAAGCAGGGGGCCAGGAGCAAAAGCTGAGTACTGCACATGCCCCCTGCACACACCACCACCTAGGGGTGGGCAAACCACCTAAGCCACACCTCCAGCCCCACCCCTGGACACGCCCCCACCCTCACCCCATATAAGGAACCAGCTCGCCACCCCCCCCCCCCCCGCCCCCTCCAGGGAGCAAGCAAGCAAGCAAGGGAGCCTGTTGTTTGTTCTCACTCCCCCGCTGCTGCAGCAGGGGCTCCAATACAGCCTTGCCTGAATTTCTTTTTTTAAAAAATTATTTCTATTTTTTAAAATTGATTTATTTTATTTATTTATTTTTGGGTGCATTGAGTCTTCATTGCTGTGCTCAGGCTTTCTCTAGTTGTGGCGAGCAGGGGTTACTCTGTTGTGGTGCATGGGCTTCTCATTGCTGTGGTTTCTCTTGTCGCAGAGCACGGGCTCTGGGTGCGCGGTCTTCAGTAGTTGTGGCACACGGGCTCAGTAGTTGTGGCTCGCAGGCTGTAGAGCGCAGGCTCAGTAGTTGTGGCGCACAGACTTAGTTGCTCTGCGGCATGTGGGATTTTCCCAGACCAGGGCTCGAACTCGTGTCCCCTGCATTGGCAGGTGGATTCTTAACCACTGTTCCAGAATTAGATCATTGTAATGGCTGCATAACTCTGTGAATACAATGAAAACCACTAAAGTGTATACTTTAAAATGGAAGATTTTGTGGTATGTGTATTATATCTCCATTTAAAAAACCAAGATGGCGTATGGGCAAGATAGAGTTCAAGGAAGCTCACCGGTAACCAGAGCCCTCAGAACACAGGAACGGGGCCTGCAAGCTCTGGACTCACTTGGACGGCCCCAGTGACAGTTCCACGTGACCACGGCTGTGACAACAAGATGCTGACCTTGCAGGGAGGGACTGCTTCCTGCCGGAGCCCAGCGCGCTGGTGCCTGTGGGGCTTGGCGTGTTTCCTTAGAGCAGAGCCCAGAGGGCTCCCGCCTCAACCGGGCTGGGGTCGTTTTCTGCTCTTACCCCAACCCCTCGATGTGGACAAACAGGGAGTGAGCCGACGCCCCCCTCCCCGCTCCTGCTCTATCCTGTCCTCGCGCCCTGCTTGACCACACCCCCTGAGGCTGGTCTTTGCTCTCCTGGGACCCGGGAGGGCTGCCCCCCTCTTCCCTCGCATCAAGGCTGGACTGGATGACCTCGGCCCGCTGCTGTCTGAGCCTCTGAACGGTGTCTGGACAGCCACGGGTGCTGCCTGGGGGGAGTCCTGCGGGGTCCCCAGATCTGCTCTCCCCGAGCTCCCTCCAAGCCCCTCAGGCCCAGCGCTCCGGCCACACCAAGCCTCCAGCCCCTCTGCCAGTCCCGCTTTCCCTCTTTCCTTCCAGACCTCAGGTGGCGCCTCTGAGTCAGGTGCCCACGGAGTCGCACCCCTCCCCAGCAGCCCCCATCACAGGCGCTGTGTCTGGGCTCACTGGCCCCGCCTGGCAGGGCTCCATGAGGTGGACACGGCGGGCATCTCTGTGTCCGGGCTGCCAGGCAGCAGACATATTTGGGAAGGGAGGGAGGGAGGGAGAACCGAGCTCCACACGTCACTCCACACGTCACTCCACACATGACGGGCCCCTCTGCCGTGGGTCAGCTGTGTCCACACCTGGACCACGCCCACCCCCAGGTGGGCTCCAGGCTTAGGGATCTCCCCCGGCCAGGGCCTGCCCCACGACCCCAGAAGGGGTCCTGGGCTTCAAAGGCCTCGAGGTGGGACGGCAGGAGAGCCCTGGGCCCTGCGAAGCCCACGCCAGGTGAGGGCAGGTGGAGAGGGGCCCCTGACCAGGGTCGGAGATGGTGCTGGGGGCCCGGCTCCCTGCTGAGCTGTGCCTGGAGCGCAGGCCGGGCCCCTCCCAGACCTCAGAGGCAGGGAAGGCCCCCAACTCTGCACAGCAGGCTGCCCCCTCAGGAGGAGATCTACCTCCCACGTTCCAGACCCTGAGAGCCCTCTCTGCGGGCAGGTGGGCAGCCAGGCACTCACTTCCTCTCTGTTTTCAAGGCCACAGCAGGACGCTGGCCTAACCCCTCACCCATCTGGCATTTCCTGTCGGGCAGCCAGTGGCCAGTCCTCACGGTGTCAGCTTTCTACCAAGTCAGTGTGCTGAGGTCCTTTGGCACCTCGGGCGGGTGACAGGGCAGGAACACCACAGGTCAAGGTGGAGTCTGAATGCGATTTTAGAAAAGACAAAGACAAAGGGCTAAGGCCTCGGTAGCCCTGTCTGGACCGAGCTGCTGGGGGCCGCAGCTCCTCTAGGGCAGAGCAGTTACACGGAGGTGTCCACTGCAGACAGACTGAGAGCCCAGCCGGTCAGTGCCCTCTGTGAGGCCCAGTGTCCACTGCCCTGTGGTGGTCCTGCCCTTCCCCAACGCCACCCACAGGGGACACATCCACTTCCTACGCAGCTGAACTCAGCCTGGGGCAGCACCACCTTCCCTGAGACAGCACCCCCTTCCCCGAGACAGCACCCCTCAGGAACAGCACCCCCCAGGGACAGCACCCCCCAGGGACAGTCCCCTCCACGGACAGCCCCCCCCAGGGTCAGCACCCCCCAGGGACAGCACCCCACGGGGACAGACCCCCCTCAGGGACAGTCCCCCCAGGGACAGCCCCCCCAGGACAGCCCCCCTCAGGGACAGCCTCCCCAGGGACAGACCCCCACAGGGACAGCCCCCCACAGGGACAACACCCCTCAGGAACAGCACCCCCGCAGGGACAGCCCCCCACCGGGACAGCACCCCCCAGGGACAGCCCCCCTCAGGGACAGCCCCCCCAGGGACAGCCCCCCTCAGGGACAGCCCCCCCCAGTGACAGCACCCCCTCAGGGACAGCCCCCCTCAGGGACAACACCCCCCCAGGGACAACACTACCTCAGGGACAGCCCCCCCCAGAGACAGCACCCCCCAGGGACAGCACTCCCCAGGGACAGCCCCTCCAGGGACAGCCCCCCCCAGGGTCAACACTACCCAGGGACAGCCCCCCCTCAGGGACAGCACACCCCAGGGACAGCCCCCACCAGGTACAGCCCTCCCCCCTCAGGGACAGCACTCCCCAGGGACAGCCCCCCCTCAGGGACAGCACCCCCAGAGAAAACCCTCCCAGGGACAGCCTCCTCAACTCCTCAACCACCCTGCAGAGTTCCACCACACCAGGCCACTGCCTTGCACCCCAGCCCATGTCTGGTCTGACCCCCATCATGTACCTCACTCTTAAGGCTGGGGCGACTCTGAAGTCTGGGGAAGCTGGGCCCTATCCCCACTCTGGTTCGGCTGGCCGGCCGTGTCCCCACAGCTCAGTGTCCCCAGAAGAGGGCGAGACCCCTGACTCCTGACCTGCAGCAAGACTGAGACTCCCCAGCCGTGTGCCCGCCGTCCCGGCGAGAAAGGGACTGAGCGCGATGGCCCCTGGGCAGCCCAGAGCCGGAGGACCAGCCTGATACAGGCTGCAGCCCCCGGCAGCAGGGTGTGTGGCCTTCCGATGGGAGCAGAATTTGCAGGGGCGCGTGTCTGTGCACAGACAGGGCTGACCCCAAGCCTGGGGTGGACTCCGAGAGTCCTGCCACGCTGTGCCGTAGGCACTCAGCATTGCAAGCCTCGCGGCCTTTGTAACATTATTCATGTAACAGGCTATTGCCACAGACATTTTAAATAGACGTGCAGTACATTGACTCTCACTTGAGCGAACGTGGACATTACAGGGCTGTCCACGTGGGCCGGTTGAGGCTGCGTCTACGGGGACATCTGGTAGCACTGGAGTGACCACCAGGCGTTGGGTGATGCCCCCACCCCCAGGCAAGCTCTGCTAGACAGGCATCACTGCACCTACAGCCCCTCCCAGAAGGCTCTGGAGCCTGGGAGGCTCCCCTAAAACAGCACGTCCAGTCTCTGAGCAGGGAAGGTCTCAGGGCCTGGGCAAGGCACCACAGAGCCCCCAGCCCAGCCCTTCCAGGGGCCACTGCCAGCAGAGGCCCCAGTGGGGGAGGGCCCTGACCCAGGACCCCAGGAGCCCCTGAGCCCTCCCCGTCTGAGGTCAGGAGGCCTCAGTGATGGTCTGCTGCACTCCAGACCCTGGGCCTGGTGGGAGCAGGCCAGGCCTGGTCACAAAGCAGCCCCCCCACTGCTGCCCGGCCCTAACCTGGGGGAAGGGAGACTTCGTGGAAGGAAGGGCCTCATGGGGCGGGTCAGGCAGCAGCAGCACAGTGAGAAGCAGCCAGGGGTGGCCAGGCAGCTGCCATGTGGCCCTCGAGGGAAGGCAGAAGAGGGGTGGCCCCCACCGTGCCCATGAGCACCACGGAGACAGCTGCCAACCGCCCACCAGCCCAGTGACCACCACAGCGGGCTGGGAGGGGCACGGGGTGTGAAGGGGCTCGGAGCAGGCCACCCCAAAATACGCCAAGGTGGCATATTGACTATTTTGAATTAAAGTTACTTGAGAAACAGTCAGTACGCAAAGGACATTCTGACCCTCCTTTGTCTCCCTGAAAGCAGGAAACAAACTCCCAGGAGAAGCATCCCCACAGGCAGGGGGATGGAGGGCATCCTCTGGGCCGGAGACAGGGAACTCAAGGCCAAGTTGCTGTATAATCAAACTTTGTTACTTCTTCATTCATTTGCCACCCCAAGCAAAAATCCCTTTGTTTTGTCAAATCTTCACAAAGAATTGATTCTTTGTCTAAAACGACATATAAACAGTCTGTTTTGATCACAGACTTAGGTCCACATGGAACCTCGCATGTACAAAATCTAATTTGTTTGTTTTTCTCCTGTTTATCTGCCTTATGCCTATTTGATTATTAGACCAGCCAGAAGAACCTAGAAGGGTAGAGGAACGTTTCTCTCCCCCAACAGGAGGCAGTGCCCGGGCAGCTCCCGATCACACCACCTCCAAGAGAGGCTGGGATGGGGGTGTCCCTGGGGACAGGCACCTGCATCCTCTACCCCGTGGCTTCCCAGGGTCTGGACAGGGAGCCCGCACCCCAAGCCCAGCCTGCTCTGGGCGCCCTCGGCCTACAACAAATTCAACAAATTCGTTCACCAACAGATGTTCACGGAGCACTTTCCAGATCCATTTATAGGACTCCCGCCGAGCACAGGAATGGCCCCTGTGGTAGGGAGGCGGGGAAAAGGAGAGGCATCATTCTACTAGTGGTCTTAAGGGCTGGGAAGGACGGGTGTGGCCACCAGGGCTGGTGGTCCGGGGAGACCTCGCTGGGAAGGGGACATGGGGCAGGCTGTGCCCATGACAGGGCCCAGGAGGTACTGTGAGGGTTGTAGGGGAAAGGGGAGCCCCTGGTTCTGGTGTGGGCCTGGCATGTGAGGCAGGGGTGGTCCTGCTTCCCAGGGGTGCTGCCACGGAGGTGGGGGAGCCGGGAACCTGAGAACCACAGTCCCAGCTGAGGGGGGCAAGCCCCCGTGGGGGGCAAGGGTGACGGTCAGCACTCGGCCTGGCCACGGCAGTCCCGCGCCTTCATCTGGTCAGCCTGAGGTTCACCCACGGAGGCCCGTGGCCAGGTAATGCCTCTGCATTCATGGTCCCAGATTTAGAAGCCCCTCCTGGTCCGGTGCCTGGGACCCCTCACAAGGTAGAGGCTGCCACGCGACCCGAGGGCCACATCCTGAGAGGCACCTCCTGGGAGTCCTGTATGGGGGCCATCAGGCTGAGAGCTCCTACCCTGCACTGCAGGGTCCTCGGGCTCTGGGAGCTGCAGGTGTGCGGGAGGCTCTGAGTGTATCTGTGGTGTGTGTCTCTGTGCGCACGAGGCTGCGTGGTGTGTGTGGAGGGGAAGCCGTGCCCAAGAGGCCTCCCAGTGACCTGAAACGGTGTCCTGTGATGCTCGGCTGAAGCAGAGGGAGAGGAAGTAGCCAGGCCCGGGGAGGACAGGAGGTGGGAGACAACGCTCCTGCAGGAGGGGACCAAGGCTCGTGTGTGGGCACCATGGCAGGCACCAGGCCCGGGGAGAGGGTTCCACTCTGCAGGGCACCTCAGAAGCCCCCCGCCCCCTGCCCAGCTCAGGGAGAGAAGGAGCAGGGGTAGCTTGGCCCGGGGTTCAGAGGCTGCAGGGAGGAGAGCAGGAAAGTGGGCAGGGGCAGGCGGGGATTCCGGCTGGCCTGGGGGCACCCTCATTCTCTGAGCTGACAACAGGCGGCCATCTCCTGGGCCGGGAGCAGAGGTGGTCCCTGCGGAATTCTGGTGGGCTCTAGGTCTGGGGCCCGGACCCCACCCAGTACTGCCTGCACAGCTGGTCCCGGGGGCCGCCCCCTGCAGGGCCACACAGCCTGGATGTGCTCCTGGGCGAGGGACCTGGCCAGCAAGGACAGCGTCCCCTGTGCCTGTCTGTGGTCGCCCTGCCCAGGGGAAGGGGAGCAAGGTGGCGGGTGAGGATGGGACCTCACTAGGCTGAGGCCTGAGCCTGAGCAGCCAACTCTACCATCCTCTTCTCACAGCCACACCCGTGAAGTCCTGCCCCACACCTGGGTGCCTCCAGGGACAACCAGACCAGGGCTGTGGCCATCTCTGCCGAAGGCAGTTCCCACCCCTCCCCTACCGTGAGCCACCAGCCGGCTCCTGTGACAAGCAGGACCCTTGCTCCCTGAGGCCTCAGGGCAGCGGGACCCCTCAGGGTCACCTCCCATCTTGACCCATCTCCTCCCTGCAGGGAAGCCAAACTTCCAGAGTGTGAACAAATACATTTATCTTTACATGCAACCTTCGCAGGTGTGGGGTGTAGGGGGATCCAGGGAACCCTCTAAAACACCTTTGCAATATCCTGTGTATCTAAAACTACCCCCCCAAATAAATGGTTTGTATAAACATCACAGTTTGCAGTTTACCAACAAACCAGTGCCATGTTTTGTCTGATACGGGAAGCTCAGGGGATGCACTTCGGACAAGTGGCCGCTGGGCTTCACCTGCCTTCTGAACCGCCCACTCAGGCCTCTACCCGGGCCCGGAGGTGTCCAGTCCCGGGACAGTGGCGCCCGACCTCCAAGAGTCCCTGGGAACTAACTCCCAAACCCACACCCCAAGGCCTGAAAACCTCGTATGCAGTCTGGGGCTGGGGGGAGGCGGGGCGCGACCTGAGGAGGCGTGGCCTGGGTCTGGGGGCGTGGTCTGCGCTGGGGGCAGGGCCCCAAAGGGTTCTTCTCCAGAGTCACTTCCTGCTTCCCAAGGGCCAAGGAAGAGTCGGTCCCTCCCAGGGCTGCATTCCAGGGCCCGGCCACACCCGGCAGAAGCCCCACAGGTGTTTGTTCAATGAATGGATGAGTGAATAAATGAAGTGATTTTACACCACACATTCTGCGCCCCTGCATGAACAGCTGATCTGTTCCAGGCGGAGAACAAACTTCCCAGGAACACGCACAAACAGCAGGTGCCCCCCTCCAAGTCCCCACCCCCCATGACTGCTGGCCAGGCCCTCACCCCTGAGGGCAGAGCTGGGGCTGGGGGGAACAGGAGCTGAACCCCAAGGACACCGCCCCCCCGCCCCAGCCACCAGCTCGAGCTCCCAGGGGCAGGACCTATGGGGTCCTTCACACCCACCCGCTCCAGGTAGGCCCAGCACAATCTCTGAGGCCTGAAGCCCCATGCAGGACGATTGGTGTGGGGGGCTTGGTGGCACTGTGCCCGAAATTCTCCGAATTTTCTCTCCTTCCACGTCTCATTCTTTCAAAAAACACTAAAAACAAAACAACCAGGAGGACCAGAGTCCTGGGAGAGTCCCTGGTCACCTTGGGGCCCCAGGACGGCTGGCCACGCAAGGCCTGGCAGAAGCAAGCTGGGCCCCGCCCCACGCGCTGGCCCGGAGAGGCGGGGCAGGGTTCCCCCACCCCACCCCCGAGAGCGTAGGCCCCGCCCCCACGGCCACGGCCCCGCCCCCACGCGCCGGCGGCCCCGCCCCCACGCGCCGGCGGCCCCGCCCCCACGCGCCGGCTGCCCCGCTGGTTTTAATAAAGTTGAAAAGGAAAGGATGAAAAGAAGCTGAAACCTAGCGGCCGGACGGCAGCTCCGCGCGCGGGGTGGGAGCGCTCGGGGCGCCGCGACGCCGGCGGGGGCTTCAAAGGAGCAATTACCCCGGGCTGGCGGCGGGAGGCCGGGGAGGGGAGGCGGGGAGGGGGGAAGAGAGGCCGGAGGCGGGGAGGACGGAGCCCCGAGAGGCTGGGCGGCGAGATGGGGAGGGGCACAGAGCGTGGAGGGGAGGCCAGCGGGAAAACGGGGAGTCTGGGGAGGGGGCGGGGAAGGGAGAGAGGGCCGGAGGACTGGGGGCCCGGCGCCCTCCACCCGGGACTGCCGGGCCTCCCCACGGAAGCGCGCGGGCGGGGCGCGCTGAGTGGCGCGGCCTTTGTGCGGGCGCTGCGAGCGCGACCCGCCCCGAGCCCGCTCCGCGGTGACGTCTCAAAGAGCCTTTGACGGGAGCCCCTGGCAGGAGGGCTCACCTGCAGAGACGCTCTATAGCGCCTTTGAAAGCGCAGCAGCTGCCGGGGGCTGTCGGCCGGGCACCTAGGGGGACAAAGAATGGCGGACCGGGCCCTTTGAATGGGAGGCCACTGGGAAACAGCAGGCATGTGCCAAGCCCGCAGACTAGGAAACAAAGTGCTCTTCATCGGTGATTCCGTGCTGATGGGGACCCTTACTCAGCCTCGGCACCCTCATGTGCATGACAAAGGGGCCGCGAGCCGCGAGGCCGACTGTCCCTGAGGGCGGCGCGCACTCGAGTGTGGCTGGTTCGACCCGGCCCCTCCAGCGCTTCTTCGGCCCCGACTCCCGGGCGCTTCTGCTGGGAAGCCCGGGGTCGTGGCTCCAGCCCTCCCTTGGGAAACCTGCCACCGACCGGTCCCCTGCCCGGTGCCTGCCCTGGGCTCACCACCCCGGTGTTTGCCGAAGCCAGAACTGCCTGTTCCGGAGTCAGGAAGGAGAATTTGAGGCGGGGGTGCCCTCGTGGCCACAGCATCCCTGAGTCAGGGAGCCTGGTTTTCCTTGGCTACTGCAGCAACCAGGGACGAGCAGCCAACCCCAGAGGCCAAAGGGCAGAATTCCCGCTGGTCTGCAACCTGGGGATCCGAGAGGGGCCTCAGCTCACGGCCTCCTCCTCCGACAACCTGACAGACTCAGAGGCGCAGGACCTTCGAGGACCTCCTCCGTCTGACGACAGCTCAGCGCTGGGTCCCTCCAACCCCCATCTGGTGGAGGAGAAGCAGGACTGGTGTGGGGGGCCCTCTGGGGAGAGGCAGGGCGGTGAAAATGTTCCTCACCAAAGCGCCCTCACTGGGGATACCAGAGAGCGCCCTGGGGAGGGGCACGTGCTCAACACCCAGGGACCTGGGCACCAGCCTCAGCTGGCTGCCTGAGCCTGGCTCTGCCCCTCCTGGTCTGGTGGGCGCTCCTCAGGGTCCTGCGGACGTGGTGGTGCAGAGGGCGTGGCTGCCTGCCTACTGGGGCTCAGCCCACCTCACCGCCAAGAACCTGGGAAGCATTATCCTTCTTTGGGTCATGGGTGGGCACAGGCTGCCCAGCCCTCACCTGGCAGGGTGAGGAGGGCATGCTCGTCTTGGGTGACCGAGGGTCACATGGCAGCAAGGACTTCGGCCCTAGGAGCCTTCAGGCCTGGGACATCCCTCAGCTTTGCCTCAGCCCCTTTTGAGCCCCGGCTGAGGGTCCTGCTGCTGCTCCAGACCCCCAGCAATCTCCCCACCCCTCAGAGCACAGGGAACCCTCAGCCCCGCATGGCTCCCCGGCGACCTGGGCTCCTTGCCGCGGGCTCTGGGTTGGATGAGCGCCTCCAGGATTTCACACGTGTCCCAGAGAAGGTCCCGTGCAGGGCTGAGGGGTGACAGCTTATTAGGCACACACAGAATGGGAACCCCGCTCAGGCTTAGCAACCAACGGAGTAAAGAACTATCCAGATGCTAGTTCTGGTTAAGGCCCAGTCCTCGGTTGGCCCGACACACAGAGGCCCCGCGACAGCCGGGCACAAGCTGCGTGCAGGTCACATGTGTGAGTCGGGGTCTGAGACCAGGATGGCCTCCTGGGGCCTGCGCCATCCCAGGGAAGGTGTTGCCAATCATGCCAGCCTGGCAGTAGTGAGCTTCCCGCACGGTGAGCCTGTCACCCGTCCCATCTGGAGTCTGGGAGCATCACGGTGTGCCCGACCCTCATTCCCCCCTGACTGAAGCCCAGGGCCTAGGCAGCTGCCGTCCTCCAGAGCCCGGCAGTCAGACCCACTGCCCAAGTGTTCACTCAGCTGCTCAGTCTTAAATGAGCTTTCAGACCAGGATTAAATTAGATACTCGATTGTTAATTACCCTCTATAGGTTGTTTTCAAACATAACAAGCCTCGGGCCGTGAATCGTCCACAAATGCACACAGTTCACGCCGCCAGCCCTCTCTGATCAAAAGGAGGAATTCCACTGGCTCCTGTCAGGCCCTCATTGCCTTCCCACCCACCTCCTGACTGCAGCTGCCCACCCACCCTGCTGGAGGAATCTGTTTAGGCGGGAATAGAGAGCTGCTGTGGCCCCTCTGATCTGAGCCTCTGAAGCTTCATGCCTGACCCTGCCCCCCACCACCATGTTTCGAGCAAAACCCAGAGTCTCAACCACAGGTTTGATGACCCGAGGTCCTCTTTCCCTCTCCCGCAGTGCAGGCTCTCGGCCTCGCCTCTGTCCCCACAGCACTCCTGGCCTTAGAGTCTCCTCTCAGATTTCACTCTGGCTTTCCTTGACCAGGACACCTAATCGTCCCTCTCCTGTGTCATGTGACATCGTGGCTGTAGGGCTGTAAGAGGGTGCATTAAGAGTGCCCTGTGTGACCTCCCAGCCCTTCGCTGCCCCTTATTCCCTCCGTCTCCCTGGAGAGGTCCAGGCGCTGCCCAGTGGCCACTGGAGGGTGGACAGGGCCCAAGTGGTCTGAGGCCCCCCTTCCCCTTGAGCGGGCACAGCTGGGGCAGTGAGGGGCGTGCTGGAGGGATGCCCTTTCTGGGGCTGGCCCCTTTGGTCCTCACCACAAGTTGGCCTCCAACTTGGCCATTTTCAGGAATGGAGGCCATCAGCTCAGAGAAGACTTCCCAAGGCATGTAACTTCCCGAGGCAGGGGTCCATGTTGAGTGTGAACAAAAACGCCAGAGCACCCTTTAAGGTCCCCAGTAGCTCCCATCCAAGGTGCTGGGGAGGCCCCAGCTCTGGTTTACTTTGGCCCCGGACCCGGACCGGGCTAGCTGACTCTGCCTTCTGTGCGTGGCCTCGCCCAGGCCTAGGGGAGACCACAGAGAGGCAGGTGAGGCCGGCACCTCCGCCTTTCAGCTTCTCACCTGTGCACGCAGGTCCTGGACCCAGATCCCGAGGGGAGGGTCTCAGGGCCGGAGGGGGCTGCTCCCCTGGCCTGTCCCCAGGACCCGGATCTGCCGAGGCCACTGTGTGTGGCCTTCCTCCTGCCCGCAGGGATCTGAAGCAGGATTAGGTGGGATTACAACCACCGGAAGCCTCCGCAGAGGCTCAGAGGACGAGCAGTGCACCCGTCCTGGCTGGGAGTGGTCCCTGCTGCACGGGGGCTGGGGAGGGCGGAGGGCACTTTGTCAGGACCCCCACTTCAGTGGACAGCCAGGGGCGCCCTCCCACCTCAAGGCCCCGGGCAGCTGGAGCGGACCCCATCGGCCCTGAGGGCCCAGGACAGGACGGCCTCCTTTCCCTCCCCTGAGCAGCAGAACTCAGCAGCCCCTGCTTCTCCCTAAGGCCACCTGCTGCCCTCTGTTGCTGGCGACCTGCCCTTCCCCAGTGCCTCTGTGCCTGGCTGACCGGAGGGGCTGTAAGGCCAGTGGGTAGGGGCTTTGATGACCATGACTGAGGCAATTCTTTGTAAGTTTGCTTCGGCTTATGTGGGGGAGACCGAACAGGAAACTGAGGCCCGGAGAGGTTAAGATACCAGGTCAGTGACACGACCCTTCAGCAGAGCCAAGACTAGAACCGGGCATGCGACTCCCAGCGCCCCTTCACCTCCCCTGACCCCCCTTCCCACCCCCTCCAAGACCCACCTGTAACTGGCACTCAGTACACGCCCCTTGTCCTCGGCCGTGGGTCAGCTCTGAGTGCCAGGAGCGTGGGGTGACCGGAGACGGCGCAGCACGGGGCCTGCAAGGTGGAGCTCAGGGTGGGTGGGGGTCTGAGATGGGGGCACCGTCTCCAACTCACGCCCACAGGCCTTGGCAGCTAGAACATTCCACCTGCCCCAAGTGCGAGGGGCTCGGCGGGCAGGGGGGTGGGTGGGCAGCTCTGAGCAGGGGCCCCCGGGCACCACCCCCAGCTCCAGGCTTCTTGCCGCATGTGGTAACACTCTGATATTGCTCATTACTGGGGACAAAGGAGAACTTCCCTTGCTATGGAGGGAGAAGGAAACAGAAAACCTCTTAAGGAAGGAAAGGTACCCAAGTTAAGGCTGCGCTTGTTTTGAAACCACCTGGTTTTGGAAGTCCACGTACGAGCAATTAGGAGAATTCAACAAGGAGACCTCTCAGTCTCAGGCTGAGGGGTTTCTTTTCTCCCCCTTTTGAGGGGTTGCACTCTGGTCCGCGTGTCTCACTACACAGGCCCACCCTGCTGACCCCGGCGCCCCTCAACACTGCTCACTGTCCTGAGGCACCCCCTCCCCCCGGGATTTGCAGGCTTTCCTCAAACCACTTCCAGCTTCTCTGGGCTTCTGGAAACCACGGAATGAGGTTCTGGAATCAGGGTCTCGGCTCTGAATTCCAGGCCCAAGTAGAAAATGACCCACAGGTCCTCGACCCTCGTGAAGATCCGAGTCGACTGCTCTTGGTGGCCAGTCTGTGGCGTGGCCCAGTGTCCGGTCGCCCTGCAGCAGAGGGAGGGGTACCCCCTGAGCACAGCCCGCCACCCACCAGGGCTCAGCCCGGCCCCCTGAGGCCTGCAGCCCCACCCGCGTCATGAGGATAGACTGCGTTCCAGAACATGGTCTTTCAAGGCGTCCACAGAAGCTGGCCTTTAACAACTTCATAAAGATCTAAAGCTGAACACTGGGTCAGCCTGAAAGATGGGAGAAAACATCACAAAATGTCAGGCGCTTTCGGCAGGCTTAGAAATCGGTTACAGGTTCATGACCCTGCATCTCAGAGATGACTCAGATCTTCCCTGCAGTCCCCCAGGACATGCCCGCTGCGCCTGGGACGTTCAGCCGTGAACACAGAGCTGGCCAAGAGACAGGCAAGGTCGAGAGTGATCACTGGGGGCCTCTCGGGCAGGGCTGGCCCTGCTGACCTCCTCTGGAAGGAGTGGGGGTGGGGTGGTGTCTGGAGCCTAGTCCGGAGCCCCCAGCATCGTCCTCCTGGCGTGGCGCCCGATGTGGGGAGGGGTCTGGTACTCAGTCCAAAAGCGGGGGAGAGCTCTGGAAATTGGGGGAGGCAGGAGAAAGGCGTCTGCTGTTTTGTTTTTCAAGCCTTCTCATTCCTGGGGTCCCCGGCTGTATTCAGAGCCCCTCTGAGGCCTGGGCTGCTTGGGGTCTTCTCGGGAGGAGGCCCAGACCCAGCCCGTGGCCTCTGCCGGGATGCACTGGGCCCTCCTGACAAAGGAAATCAGTTCTGGGTTCTCCCAGCAACTGAGTTGACTCCGCCACCCCCGAAGCGATTTTCACAGCCAGGGAGGTGCAGCTGTGTTTTCCAGCTCATTAACCCGCAGTGGCGATGGCACAAGGCATGTGGGCTGCACAGAGCAGAGCGCGGCCGCCGGAGGATCCACAGGTCCCTGCCGCCTGGAGACTGGAGACCAAGCCGCCCGTTGTCCCCAGAATGCCCCACCTGTTTATTCAGGCCCTTTGAACACTCCTCCGCCTGGGGAGAGCCCTGCCTGGCTGGACGGTGCCAGGCCGTGATTAAAGGGGCCTGGCCAGGCGTTCAGAGGGGGGCCACGCTCTGGGCCGGGCAGGGAGAAGGCCTTTGGGAGGGGAGCACGTGGCTCAGCTGAACAGGACCCTCTCTAACTTTCTAGGGGAGGGGCCGGGCCCAGGAGGATCCCTCTGTCTCTCCCTAGGATGGGGTTCGGGTTGGCAGCCTTCCCCACCCATGCTACGAGCCGGCGCCCCTCACTGGCACTTCTGTCCACAGTGCCCACGGCTCGTGAGAGGCCCCTTCCACAGTGGGGCGGCTCATGGGGGGAAGAGCAAAAGGCTGCCTAGGGTGGGCCTGGGCGGCCCCCCACCCGCCCGGGACCACCTGTCACCCAGGAGACCAGGGTAGGGAGGGGAGGGGCCCCAAGCCATTTCTTCCTGCAGCACCAAGAAAAGTAGTGAGGCCTTGAACCAGCGGGGCTTGCCGTTTGCTTCCCTCCCCTTCCCAGGGGTGGGGGCTGCCTTGGGGGCTCCAGGCTGTCACCATCCCGCGGCCCAGGTGCCACGTGAACTTTTCCGTGGACTTCCCAGAGTCCTCGCAGTAGGCGCGCAGGTGACACGGAGACGAGATGGGACCCAGGGTGCCCGTCCCTCCATGCTTCCCGAGTAGAGCCCTGAGCCCAGCCACACCCCAGCCCCAGAACCTGCCCTTCCTCCCAGTGCCCACTTTCCCCTTACTCCCTGCACTCAAGCCACACGGGGCCTCCAGCTGCTCAGGGGCCTCTGCCTTTCCACCAGCCCCTCCTCGGTCAGAGGGTCCTGACAAAGGGTTCTCCCCCGAGACTCTGGGTGGGCCGTTTAACTCCCAGGAGAAGCAGTTGCAGACCTACTGCAGTTTCACTGCTCTGAACCCTGGGGCCCCTCCCCCACAAGTCCCGTGGCCTCTCAGGCCCCATGGGTCCTGGGGCCCCTCCTCTGAGCGCTGTGGCCCTGGCCTCTGCCCCCAATGTCTCTCTCTGTTCCAGCTTCCCCTTCCCTCCTCCCAAGTCAAGGCCTGTACGAGGCTGCCCACGACACTTGACCCCCCAGGATGGACCCTCAGCCTGCACACAGGTGGGAGGGGGCATGTGCCTGGCTGGCCTCTGAGAGGTGCAGGTGAGAGCCAGATGCGGCCCCACCCAAGGAACTCAGCGCACGCACCCCAGGGTGGAGTTTCCCATGACCTCCAGTGACTCTGCGAAGCGGAGATGTTTGTAATAAATCCTTGTGCCAAAAACATGACACACCAAGCAAAACAAACATAAAATTACATCAAGGTCTGTTATAGCCAAATTGCTCAAAACCAATGATAAAGGCAAAATCTTCTCTCGGAGAGAGAAGACATCTTTTGTGCACAGGAGCAAAGATGAGGACGACAGCAGAGCTCTCGCTGGGAACAGTGCCCGTGAGAAGACAGTGGAGCAATGTCTCCATATACTAAAACCTGCCAACTTATAGTTGCACTACAAGAAAGATTTTAAAAAGTCCTTACACAGTAGGAAAGTGATACCAGTTGGAAATATGAATGTACCAAAAAAATGAAGAGCACCAATAACAGTAACTACATGGAGGAATAGAAAAGGCTTTTTCTTATTATTTAAATCTCCTTAAAAGGTAACTGACCGTTTAAACAGAATGTAGTGTGAGGCTTATAACACGTAGTGGTAAAAAGTATGACAACCATAGCACAAGAGTCAGAAGGTAGATATGGAGATACCAGACACTACTGTAAAGTTCTTATACTGTGCACAAAGCAGGATGATATCACTAGAGGTACGTTGTGCTAAACTGAAGATGTATACTGTCAACCCTAAAGTAGCAAAAATAATAATAATAATAATAATAATAAAACGTTATAGCTAGGGCTTCCCTGGTGGCGCAGTGGTTGAGAGTCCGCCTGCTGATGCAGGGGACACGGGTTTGTGCCCTGGTCTGGGAAGATCCCACATGCCGTGGAGCGGCTAGGCCCGTGAGCCATGGCCGCTAAGCCTGTGCGTCCGGAGCCTGTGCTCCGCAACGGGAGAGGCCACAACAGTGAGAGGCCCGCATACCGCAAAAAAAAAAAAAAAAAAGTTATGGCTAATAAGCCAACAAAGGAGATATGCTGGAATACTTTTTAAAATATTCAATTGATCAAAAAAAGAAACAGAACAAAAAACAGATGGGAAGTTATAAAATAATTAGTAAGATGATGGATTTAAACCTAACCTACCAGGACTTCCCTGGTGGTGCAGTGGTTAAGAATACGCCTGACAACGCAGGGGACATGGGTTCGATCCTTGGTCTGGGAAGATCCCACATGCCGTGGACCAACTAAGCCTGCGCGCCACAGCTACTGAGCCTGTGCTCTAGAGCCCACGAGCCACAACTACTGAGCCCATGTGCTGCAGCTACTGAAGCCCACTCGCGTAGAGCCCATGCTCCGCAACAGGAGAAGCTACCGTGATGAGAAGCCCACGCACCACAACAAAGAGTATCCCGTGCTCGCCACAACTAGAGAAAAGCCCGCATGCAGCAATGAAGACCCAAAACAGCCCCCCCAAAAAAATGTAATTAAGCTATAAAAAAATTAAAAATAAACCTAACCTATCAATAAGTACACCAAATGTAATTGGTCTAAATACCAAATTAAGAGTCAGAGGCTGTCAATGTGGATAAAAGAGCCAGACCCACATGCACGGAGCCTACACAAAGCACTCTTTAAAGATGAATACACAACTATGTTGAAAGTAAAAGCAAGGAAAAGTGAAAACCATGCTAACACTAGTCAAAAAACCCTGGAGTCTTTACACTAACATTAGACAAAGTTGACTTTAGAGCCAAGAAATTACAGAAATGAAAATCATTTCAAATTGATAAAAGCATCAATTTGTCAAAAGCATATAACAATCTTAAACATTTGTGGACCTAATAAGACAGCTTCAAAATAGGTGAAAACTGGTAGAATCACAAAGAGAAATAGACAAACTCACAATCACCACTGAAGTTTTCGATACCCCTTTCTCTATAATTGACCGAACAAGTAGGCAGAATATGAGCCTATAACCCTACAGTACCAAACAATAAATACAGTAGGTAGGTGCTTATCAACCAATTGACTCAATTGATTTTTACTGACCACCCCACCCAGCAACAGAAAAATTCATATTCTTTTCAGGGACAACAGAAAACATTGACCAAGATAGACCATATTTGGGGCTGTAACACGTCTCAATAAATATAAAAGGACACATGTCAAAGTGTTTTCTACCAAATGAATGTAAAATGAAAACCAATACAGAAACATTCCTAAAAAATCCTGAAATACTTGGAAACTCAGTAACACACTGAGTGACCCTGGGTCAAAGAAGAAATCAAAAGGGAATTATTATTTTGAACTAAGATTGGAAACATATCAAAATTGTAGGATGCACCAAAGCAGTACTTAGAGGAAAATTCATAGCACTGAGGGCTATATTAGAAAAGAAGAAAGGTTTAAAAAATCAATGACAGCTTCTACATTAAGAAACCTGAAAAAGTAGACCAAAGACAACCCAAACTAAGTAGAAGAAAGGAAACAATGAAGATCACAGTAGAAATCAATGAAATAAAAACCAGGAAACAATAAAGGCAATGAATCTGAGAGCTGGTTGCTAGATATCAGTGGCATTGGTAAGCCTCAGGCTGCCCAAAGAGCTGACACCAAGGGACTCTTGTGGGCTTCTTAGTTCACTTCCGAGCCATGGTCCTACCCTGTCCAGCCTGCCCTAGAGCACAGGCCAGAAGCCCTGGGTCTAATTACTGTCCCGTCTGGGGCCTTGGAGCCGAGGGGCGTCAAGCTTGGAGTGGCTGCTTGGTTCCTCCTGTTTCTAAAACCATCCTACACTCATTCCCGTCTTTTCCTGCATGGTGTCGTTTCCCCTCCCCCATCCCCCGCCTGTTTTTCAAGCATCTCCAAAGAAAAGTTGTTAACCCTCAAAATAAAACAAATATTTACAACTCAATAATTCCAAAATAGCATTCTCTCTGCGGAGCTTCATGGATTCTTCCAGCTGTCCTACACTCGTGCCTGCACCTGTGGCTGCACGGTGAGCCCTTCTTTAGGGCCCCACTGTTTCTGCACACGGTGGCTTCACTGGCCCACTGCTGTCCTGTGCCCAAGGAGGCCCCCAGCTCTGCCTGTTCTCTGTAGTCAGACGCCCAACAGCCAGTTCCCCCAGGAGAGAGCGACACCCCCACCGCACACAGGCAGTCTGACTCTCAGCTCTGCCAGCAGAGGGGACTTGAGCACATCCCACCTGGGGGCTTGGAGATGGGCTGGGCAGGCAGAGCGAGGGAGGCAGCAAGGAGGCTCCAGGATGTGCCGGGGGGCCTGGGCTCTGGGAGAGCTGGCACCAGAGCAAAGGTCCCAGGTGCCATGGAGCCCTGGCTCCCTGCTGCCTCTGACCCATGGAGAGTGCTAGGCCCACCACCCCAGGCAGAGCACGGACTTGAGAGTCACTCAGGGCTGGGCCCACCCTGCCTGACCCCCACTGCCAAATCGTCTGTCTCTCTGAGCCTATTTCCTCTCCCACAAAAGCGGGGGTGACAAGAGGTGCCTCAGAGGGGAGACCAAGCTCCCTGCTGTTGCCGTAACAACTGACTGCAAACAGCCCAGATTTACTGCTGCACAGTTCTGGGGCCAGAAGCCCAAGTGGGTCTCCCTGGGCTAAATCAAGTGTCAGCGGCCTGGGCTGGTCCTGCTGGAGGCTCTGGGGGACCCCAGGCCTTAGAGGCTGCCCACCAAAGCCAGCTATGGCTAGCTCATTTTTTCCCACGCTGCCATGTCTCTGGGCCCTCGAGGACCCTCATGATTAGACTGGGTCTACCTGGATGCGCCAGGATGGTCCATCCCAAGGGCAGCTGATGAACAATCTCAATCCCGCCTTTGCCACTTACACTGACATATTGCCAGGTCCCAGGGACTAGGCTGCAGACATCCTGGGGGGGTGGGCTCCTGTCCACACAACATGCCTGGCTGGCCTGCTCCTGGGCCGCTGGGAAGCCGGGTCCCTGCAGGCGTCTTCATCCCTCCTGGTGGCTAGAGACGGTGCCCAGGCTCCCCTACACACGGGGTCCAGGTTTCTGCGCCCAAAGCCCCTACGTTGACAGAAGGGGGATCCCTTCCTTCTCACCGCCACCATCCCCTGCCCCATCTCCCATCCCAGGGCCAGCGGGGCTGGAGATGACACAGTGCTGGGGGCCTGTTTGTGCTCGGTGTTGGGGTCTGGGTTTTGATATCCAAGCCCAGGGGCTCTCCCCCAGCCCCACATCCTCCCTCCCTCCTTCCTCTACCCCCCTGCTGGAGCCAGTGCCAGTCAGGGGCCTGGTCAGCACTGGCCCAGCCTTGCTGGGAACTAGAGACACCAGTCCAACACCCTCAGGGAGCCGGTCCTGAAGGTCGGCCCCTGCGCCTGGCCCCATGGCCCCATGGCCCCATCCCACCCCCAGGCTAGCCAGGCCGCAGCCAGGCCCCCACTTCATCCACCCAGAGGCCACCTCCGGAGTGTCCTATGTGGACATGGGGCAGGCGGAGGCAGCTGGCTGTCATCCTCATTAAAATTCTTTTTCAAACGCTCCCAGGAGTGGCCTGCTAAAGATAAGCTATCAGGAGAGAGGCCTTCAAAGAAAGTGCTCTAATGATGCAATTATCTTCAATCAACTCAGAACATCTTTATTACATTAGAAAGGGGCAATCCATCTTGGAATGCAGAAAGAACTGATGTAGCCACAGACGCAGGCCTGGCCTGGAGGGGTCTGAGGGCCCCTTTCAGTCATGCTTCTAAGTTTGCATGGAGAGAAACTTTCTAATTGAATTTCTCTAGCTGAACTGGATAAAGTGTCACCCAAAGCTAGATTTCATTAAACATCTTTGGTTTTTCAAAAATAAACATGTACGGATTTAGGTTGCTGTTTCCGTGTTCTGGGATATTAATCGGACATAAAGGCGTTACCGGCAAACCAATCTCATGATTTATTCTAAAACGCAGTCGGGGTTTCTTCCGTTCCGGGAGAGGCTGCAGAGCGGTGCCTCGTCTGCAGCACCCCAGAAGGTTTTTAAACCAAAGATTGGTTCAGTTTTGGAAAAATAATCCGAGTAAGTGCAAATCTCTGTCGGGCCTTGGCTCCACCTTCTACGAGCCGGGTCGGGGATCCCTCTCCGCCTGATCCGCGGGGGCCCCGTGGACAGCCCGGCCCCGTCTGGCCGGGTCGGTCGGAAGCCCGCGACGCAGGGCTTTTCCCAGGTCCCAGGTCCCGCGACTCCGGACGATTCGGCCGAGAAAGTGCGGAGCGGGAGAGGCTGACGGTGAATTCAACACCCAGCGACTGACCTCGCACCCCGGGGGCCCGAGGGGCCCTGCCTGTGCCCCAAGCCCTGCGTCGCAGGCGGGTGAGAGGTCGGCCCCTCCACCGTCTCCGCGGCTCCGGGCCCTGCCCGGGGACCTTCGACGTGCCCCACCAGCCGCTCCTGGGGCCAGGCCGTGGGACGCCAGGGAGAGCGCTCGGCAGCTACAGGTGCCTAAAAAGCCATTCAGCGTCAGGGCACCTGAGGCCCGACTACAAGGCGACAGAAGCAGGGTCCTCGGTCCGGGCGCAGGGTCAGTCAAAAGCAGCCCCCAGGGTTCGGAGGGAACGCCTGGGCCACAGCAGGCACGCGCCGAGGGCTCAGGCTCCGGGTTGGGCGCAGCGGGAAGAGCAGCCGGCGAGCGACAGAGGGATGACACTACGGGAGGCGCCGGCGCCGCCTCTCTGATGGCGCCGAGCTCTCCGCGTCTCAGGATCCGCGTCTCAGGATCCGCGCGCGGTCCCGACCTGTGCCCGGACCGCCGCTCAACCAGGTCGCGCCCACTGTGGGCTCCTGCGCGTGGGGAGGCTGGGGCCAGCGCCTCGTGCTCCCCGGGTGTACCAGCCACCTCCCAGCCGGGCCGCAGCACTCTGGGAGAGGAGAGCCGGGCTCTGGGAAGCCCACAGGGGTGCGCCAGGCAAGCCCGGGCTGGGGCGCACGAGTCCCAGCCGGCCGTCCCGCCCTCCCGGGTCAGCGAGACCAATGGACGCCTGGGCCCACGCGGCAGCGACAGCGGCGATTGGAGAGCTGGGCATGAAAGGGGCGCCGCCTTTTTATAGGGCTCTGAGGGCGGGGGCGCAGTGGAGCCCCCGGCAGTGTCGCGGCGCGCTGGCCCCACGTCTCGCCTGCTGGGCCCCGCCAGCCCCGCGCCCGCCGGCCAGCGCATGGCCCCGGGGTCGCTCGGCATGAACCCTGCTGGGCTCAGGACGTACAGCGGGGACCTTGCGGGGCCCGGCCCGTTGCCCTTCAGCGTCAAGTCGCTGCTGCAGGCAGAGCACTGGCTGGGCGCGGAGCCTGCGGAACCCCGGGAGGAGAGGCCGCGGGGCGCCGCGGAACCCCGGGCCTGGGTCCCGGCGGCCGCCCCCTTGTCCTCCCCACGTAAGTGCCCTGTCGCACGGTTCTGGGCTGCGAGAGGAGCCCGCCCGGCCCGGGCTCGGAGGACTAGGGCGGGAAGGACGCTGTCTCTCGTAACTTTGGAAAGTAATTAGCCACTAACGCGCCGGCCTGGGCGCAGAGAAAGAAACCAGCCCACACGACCCCACCCGACCCCTCCCGCGCGCGCGCGAACCCCACGGCGGCTCCCCGGCCCCACGCCAAACAGGCTTCTGCTCTACCTTGGGGCGGAGCTCGCAACCCAAGACCCGGGGCTTCTTGTCTCGGAGTCTCTCTGGCCAAGCACCCCTTTTGCCGTCACTCCCCGCGATGGTTGACTTCTGCTTGGCCTCTGCGCTCGCCGCTCAGTTCTTGCGGCGGCTTCCCGCCCAAGTTTTTCGCTTCTCCAAGTGGGCAGAGTTCCCCTCCTCCCGAGGGACGCAGGGCCACCGATCTGGGGAGCAGAGCCCGAGTCCACAACGGCCCCCCTCTCCGCGCGCCGTCTCCCCGGTGCCTCGCTTCTATTACCCCGGAGGTTTGGGGGGATCTTGTCTCAACTGAGGTCCGCGGTCTCAGCCGGGACACGCATCCGGAGCCGTCCTTGGCGCGCACTGCTGGCGTCTGAGCGCACGCGTTGTGCTTTCTCTCCCCCTAGGCGCCCCCAGCCCTCCACCCTGCACCCTCAGGAAACACAAGAACAACCGCAAGCCGCGGACGCCCTTCACCACCGCGCAGCTGCTGGCGCTGGAGGGCAAGTTCCGCCAGAAGCAGTACCTGTCCATCGCGGAGCGCGCCGAGTTCTCCAGCAGCCTGAGCCTCTCCGAGACGCAGGTCAAGATCTGGTTTCAGAACCGCCGGGCCAAGGCCAAGCGACTGCAGGAGGCCGAGCTGGAGAAGCTGAAGCTGGCGGCCAAGCCGCTGCTGCCCTCGTTCGCCCTGCCCTTCCCGCTGGGCGCCCACCTTCACGGCTCCCCGGCTGTGTACGGCAGCGCGGCGGGCTCCCTGCCGCAGGTGCGGGGACTCCTCGCCGCGCCCGTGGCCGCCTACGGCATGTATTACCTGTCCTAGGGCTGCGAGGCCGTGGGCCCTGGGGGTCCGCTGGGGAGGAAGGGCACGCGCGGTGGGGGGGGGGGTGTTGTCTTCCGCCACCGGGGCCACCCCTTCCCAGGGCCGGAGACGGGTCCCCGCGGGCGAGCGGCGCCCCGGCCGGGCCCTTGCTCCTGGTGCGCAGCGGGCGTCTCGGGGTTCTCTTCTTGTCTCGTTTTTCAGGTTTTTGTTTTTGTTGTTGTTAATACTGTGTTAAACTGGATGCCTCAAGACTATCTGTGGGTATCTTACGGATATTTAAAAACTGTTTTTAAAAAGTTATGTTAGTGCAAACTTTCCTGAAAGACAGTGAACCTAGTTTTATAGTGTCCTCGAAATGGACAAAATAGGGCTTTCCAATGTATACAAAGCAGCCAATAAAATATTCTGAGGTTTACTCTGTGGACCTGTCTCGGTAACCGCGGCGGCTCGGAAGCACTTAGTAGATTGTTTCTGGCTGCGGCGGCAGGAAACTGATTCGGAACAAAGAAACGACAGGAACAGTTTGGTGCCGGAACTGCTAAAGAGAAACTTACCAACTACATTCACTAACTAGGTTTCTCAGCGTTGTGAGCGAGTGGAAACTTTCACGCTTATTTTAAGGAATTTTTCCCGCGTTCATTTATTTATTTAGTTATTTTACTAGAGAACGTCCGGGAGCCTGAGGCGCAGTGCTGTCTCTGTGGGATCATGTGCGTGAGGGTGCGTGTGGTGAGTGTGCGCGGGGCGTCCACGCGTAGGCCCGGCGGCCTCGGAACCGCGGCCTCGTGGAGCGCGGACCGCACCGCGGGCCTGGCGCGGTCGCTTGGCTTCCGCGGGGACGGAGCTGGAGCGGGACAGCGGTCGGCGTTGTCCGGCGGAAAGAGAAGGAATGGCCGCACGCCCACAGCGGGACCAGGGGCGCCGGCGGCCAGCTACGTCCTGCCGACTCGCCGGGGTCGCCGGTGGCCGGGGACCTGCTGCTCACCCTTCCGCTGCCTCCTGACAACGTGCTGACATGACTTAGGAATCGGGCGCCCAGGCGCCAAGACAGAGGACGGTCCGACCCGCTTCCCTCTCCGAGGGTCTGCCCTGCCGCCCCCAATGCTCCGACTCAGGGCTGGGGCCGTGGCGGGCGATCTTGGGGTTAGCTCACCTCCCCTCCCTCACCCGCCGGGCCGGAGGGGGCACCTGGGCGGCAGACCGCCTCTGCCGCGTGGGCGTAGGGACACGCAGTGACCACGCGAGAGGCCAATTCCAGGCCCGTCTCTCCCTGTAATGACTGCAGGACTGGGGTCCTGCCGCCTGCGAGGGGAAGCACTGACTTTTACCGGGCAGGCAGCGGAGGTGCCGCCCCACGGGAAGCAAGGATAATACTGCGTTAATTTGCATGTCGGAGCCATCATTCTCCCTCGGTTTCCTGGAAAAATGCAAACTCAGGATGAATTTGAAAGAGAAACTAACGCAGTTCTTGAAGTGCAGCTGCTGAGAACGAAGGCCTGGGGATGGGCAGGGGGAGGAGGCCAGATGCGTCCAGTCCCTCCTGGGGTGTGGGCCAGCGAGTCCTGAGCCTGTGCTGCTTAAGCTCAGAACCCAGCCCCAGTCACGATTTTCAAGGGGCCAGACCCGTCCGTGGTCTGGAAAGTGCCAGAGAAGGCAGGTGGGGGCCACTGTACCAAGGGAGCTGGACGAGGGGCCCAGGGGCCCTGAGAGCGACCACCCGCCTTCTGTGTGTGCCCAGGCACCTGCAGGACCCCATTTGCGGCTTTTTAAGGCCCGTCAATACTTTGATCCGCTTCTCCACACCCCAGAGCGCTGGACAGCCGGGGGCTGGCGGAGGAATCGGCTGCATCAATTTGCTACGGGTCTGCATAACCGGTTCTGACCAAGACACCTCCCCAGGGAGCCTCTCCTCTCAGGACCCCACGGAGCAGCTCGACCATCCTTTGTCTGACTCGGCTTCGCACCCAGACCACTGGAGGGTGAGCGAGGCTCTGTGGAGGCCCAGAGCCCACCAGCTGGGTGCCCTTGCTGGGAAAGGCGGAAGCAAACTTATCAAGACCAAGACTTTTCCATTGTTCTAGACCAGGCTCCCGCCCAGGGCAGGAGCACTGTGGACTTCTACTGCCTGTCCACCTTCTCATAGACAACTCGAGCCCCTGAATGCCCTGGGCCAGGTCCTGGGGCCGGGGGACACTGCTGGCCATCTCCTCAGCCTCTGTGTCTCCAAGGCCTTGAGGCTGCCCAGCTGGCCGGAGCCAACGCGGGAGGACTCACCCATCAGGACCCTGCATGGAGGGGTCCGAGCTCCAGAGTCCTGCTCCCCGCAACCCTGCTGGTTCCCAGTCACCTGCCTCATGCCCGGCTGCTGGATTTGGAGACAGAAGCCCTGCCCTTGGGAGACCACCTGGACAGGGGGACAGGAGAGCAGTTCAGGGCAGAACATGCCTCTCTGGAGGTGCAGGGGCCACCTGATCTGGGGACAAGGAGTGGGCCAAGTTACGCAAAGGTGTGGACTGTGGTGACCCCGGTAGTGCCAGAGTGGGGAAGGTGGGACTAAGGAGGACCCCAGACTGTGACTCACCCAGCAAGCCCGGGTCTCAGGAAGACTGCCCTGAGGCTCCCACGTCAGGGTCACCTCTGGTTCCTGGGTGGGGATCAGGCTGGACCCCAGGGTCCCTTCCTGGCACCCAGTCAGCTCTATGGTCCCTGCTGGCCCCCAAACCAACCTTGCCTACTCTGTGTCTGGGAGTGCTGCTCTTGGCTCACCCCAGGCATGGACCCCAGGCTGCAGGTCTTGCGCCTGTGGACCACTCAGAGGGTTGGGCCAGGTCAGTTCTGCTTCAGTACTTCTGGGGGAGGGACTCCCGCAATCTGACCATAGGTCTTGAACGATCATAAAGAAGCAGTTGCCGGGAGGGTAGAGGCCGTCTCATGGGACTCCTAAAAGTAAACACTGGGTGCTTCTTAAGCTGGGTTGTGGGGCTGTGGTATCTACTGTCCTTGCCAGAACGTGTGATTTTATTTTTATAAATTTATTTATTTATTATTTTTGGCTGCATTGGGTCCTCGTTGCTGCGCGTGGCTTTCTCTAGTTGTGGTGCGCAGGGGCTACTCTTCGTTGCGGTGCGCAGGCTTCTTATTGCGGTGGCTTCTCTTGTTGCAGAGCATGGGCTCTAGGCGCGCAGGCTTCAGTAGTTGTGGCTCGCGGGCTCAGTAGTTGTGGCTTGCAGGCTCTAGAGCGCAGGCTCAGTAGTTGTGGCGCACAGGCTTAGTTGCTCCACGGCATGTGGGATCTTCCCGGACCAGGGCTCGAACCCGTGTCCCCTGCATTGGCAGGCAGATTCCTAACCACTGCGCCACCAGGGAAGCCCAGACGTGTGATTTTACATTTGCTTTTGTGCGTTTAAAACATTTCATAACAAGAAAACACTACTTAGGCAGTACTTCCTCCCAACAGACTGTAAAGGTAAAATGATTGGCATGTTAAGAAAAATGCCATTTCTTCATCGCCAGAGATGCCATGCTTCATGGACACAGCCAGGGGCAGGCAAAGGGCAGGGTTCTCTGCGGGCCTTGCTCGTCCCAAATCTGTGCACGCCCTCAGGAAGTATTTCTGAATCACTGTACTGCACTGTGTTTCCCTGGTGTGATAATGCATAATGCTATCCAGATGGCCTGAAGCTCTGGTACTTTCATTTGACTTTTAAAAAAGTGTTGCCTCATTAACGAAATATACACAGTTTTTGCTATTTCTGATATTCCATACATTATGTTGTATTTCCATTGATTAGACCATTAAGAAAAATAACCATATAGCAAATTAACCAACATGGCCATGACGATAAGATGCTAAATTTCAGAGGCAGTAAAATGTGGGCAGGAAATGTCTCAGCATGTTATGAAGCACGTGTTTTTAAAAACCACACCAAACAGCTGCATTTTTCCTGTACGCATCCAAGGGGTGTTACCGTTCTTCCAGGTTGACTTTGAAAATCTGTAGAACGAGGAGCCATGTACTCACCCCTACCCTCGGCGAGCCCCTGTTTCCACAACTTGGGGCGGAGAATGCTGCACTCAGAGGCCCAGAGGCAGCACCCCCGGACCCTGCAGAAGGCTGGGGAGGCCTCAGGGGCCAGAGAGGATTGCGTTCCTACCCGTGTAAGCAATTGTTTGGGTTTTCTGTTAAATGGAACTGAAACAAAGCACAGTGGTACCCATCTCTTACCTCTTTCTCCTGTCTTACTGGGCTGGCTAGAGCCTGCAGTGTGAGTGTGGCTAGAAGTTTCCAGAAGGAGCATTTTGTCTTATTCTTGCTTTTTAAAGGAAATACTTTTAACATTTCACCATAAGCATGATATGTGCAGGGGGGTTTTCAAAATACCTTTTCCAGGTGACCTACATTTCCTTCTGCAACTAGTTAATGGGACGTTTTATCATCAGTGAGTGTTGTACTTTACCACATGCTTTTTCTGAATATATTGAGATGATCAGTTGATTCCCCCATTCAGTCTGTTAACGTGGTAAATTACAGTGGAAAGTTCGAGTTCTCCATATTCTTTCCAACTCTTGCTATTATCTGACGTTTTGATTCCAGCCAGCCTAGTGGGTGTGAAGTCTCAGGCTTTAATTTGTGTTTCCCTGATGGCTAGAGATACTGACTATCTTCTCATGTGCTCACTGGCCATTTATATATCTTCTTCAGAGAAACATCTATTTAAGTCCTTTGCCCATTTTTTAGTTGGGTTGTCTTTTGTGTTGAGTTGTAGGAATTCTTTATACATTCAGGATATTAAATCCTCATCAGATACAGGATTTGCAAATATTTTCTTCCATTATGTGGGTTGTCTTTCCACTTTCTTGATTGTGTCATTTGAAGCACAAACTATTTTAATTTTGATGAAATACAATTTATCTATTTTTAATTTTGTCGCTCATGCTTCTGGTGTCATACCTAAGAATCCTTTGCCAAATCCAAGATCATTAAGATTCACTCTATGTTTTTTTCCTAAGTGTTTTATAGTTTCGTCTCCTACATTTAGGTCTTTGATGCATTTTGAAATAATTTTTGA
Organism: Hyperoodon ampullatus; assembly: GCF_949752795.1. Taxonomy (NCBI): domain Eukaryota; kingdom Metazoa; phylum Chordata; class Mammalia; order Artiodactyla; family Ziphiidae; genus Hyperoodon; species Hyperoodon ampullatus. The sequence goes on along the minus strand of NC_136914.1, from coordinate 229,694,951 downwards.
ATATTTTGTGAGGTAAGGGTCCAACTTGATTCCTTCTCGTGTGGTTATCCAGTTATCCCACACCATTTGTTGAAAAGACTACTCTTTCCCCATTGGATGGTCTTTTTATGCTGTCAAATATCACTTGACTATAGGGGTATGCGTTTATTTCTGGACCCTCAGTTCTATTCCATTGATCTATATATCTATCCTCCTGCCAGTACCACAGTGTCTTGACTACTGTTGCTTTGTAGTAAGTTTTGAAACCTTCTTTTGTTCTTCTTTCAAGAATGTTTAGGCTCTTCTGGGTTCCTTGCAGTTCCATATTAGAATTAGGTTGTCGGGCTTCCTTGGTGGCGCAGTGGTTGAGAGTCCGCCTGCCGATGCAGCGGACGCGGGTTTGTGCCCCGGTCCGGGAAGATCCCACATGCCGCGGAGCGACTGGGCCCGTGAGCCATGGCCGCCGAGCCTGCGCGTCCGGAGCCTGTGCTCCGCAACGGGAGAGGCCACAACAGTGAGAGGCCCGTGTACCGCAAAAAAAAAAAAAAAAAAAAAAAGAATTAGGTTGTCAGTTTCCACAAGGACGTCCACTGGGATTCTGATAGAGATTGCATCGAATCTGTAGATAAGGGACTGTTTCAGGAAATATTGACATTTTAACAATGTTAAGTCTTCCAGTCATGAGCGTGAGATGTTTTTCCAATTATTTAGATCCTCTTTAATTTCTTTGAACAATGTTCTATAGCTTTCAGGGTATAAGTTTTGCATTTTTTCGGTAAATTTATTCCTAAGCATTTTGTTCTTTTTGATACTATTGCAATTGGAATTGTTTTCTTAAGTCCATTTTTGGATTGTTCATTGCAAGGGTATAGAAAGATAATTGATTTTGTACATTGATCTTTTATCCTGCAAACTTGCTGAGTTCTTTTATCAGTTCTTATCATTTTTCAGTGAGCTCCTTAGCATTTTCTACATACAATATCATGTCATCTGTGAATAGAAATAGTTTACTTCTTCCTTTACAATCTGGATGCTCTTCCTTTCTTTCTTTCCTTTCTTTCATTCTTTTTTCTTTTTTGCCTAATTACTCTGGCCAGAGCCTCCAGTACAATGTTGGATAGAAGTGGCCAGACAGGTATCCTTGCCTTGTTTCTGAAAGCATCCAGTCTTTCACCATTGAGTATGATGTGAGCTGTGGGGTTACCATAGATGCCATTATCAGATTAAAGAAGTTCCCTTCTGTCCTTTGTTGGATTTTGTCAAATGACTTTTCTGCATCAGTTGAGATGATCGTGTGGTTTTTGTTTTTTATTCTATTGATATGATACATTACACTAAATGTTTTTCTGATGTTAAAAACCAACCTAGCATTCCTGGGATAAATCCCACTTAGTCATGGTGTATAATCCCTTTTTTTAAAAAAATATTTATTTATTTATTTGGTTGCACCGGGTCTTAGTTGCAGCAGGTGGGCTCCTCTTAGTTGCGGCTCACAGGCTCCTTAGTTTCGGCAAGTGGGCTCCTTAGTTGTGGCATGTGAACTCTTAGTTGCGGCATGTGGGATCTAGTTCCCTGACCAGGGATCGAACCTGGGCCCCCTGCATTGGGAGCATGGAGTCTTAACCACTGCACCACCAGGGAAGTCCCATGGTGTATAATTCTTTTTATATGTTGCTGGATTTGGTTTGCTAAAGTTTGTTGAGGATTTTTGCATCATAGTCACAAGAGATATTGGACGATGCCTTCCTTGTGATGTCTTTGGTTCTGGTAACACACTAATACTGGACTATAAAAGGAGTTGGAAAGTGTTCCCTCCTCTTCTGTTTTTAGGAAGTTTTTGAAAATTTTGTATTAATTCTTCTTTAACTATTTGGTAGAATTGGTGAAACTATCTGGTCCTGAACTTTTCTTTAGGGGTAGTTTTGTGTGTGTGTGTGTGTGTTTTTAACTAATTTAATCTTTTCAGCTGTTATAGGTCTATTCAGATTGTCTGTTTCTTCTCGAGTCAGTTTTATGACTCTGTGTCTTTCTAGAAATGTGCCCATTTCATCTAAGTTATCTAATTTGTTGGGATACAATTGTTTCATAATATTCCTTCATAGTCTTTTTTTTTTACATCTTTATTGGAGTATAATTGCTTTACAATGGTGTGTTAGTTTCTTCTTTATAACAAAGTGAATCAGTTATACATATACATATGTTCCCATATCTCTTCCCTCTTGCGTCTCCCTCCATAGTCTTTTTTATATCTGTATGGTATGTGGTGATGCCTCCACTTTCATTCTGATTACTGGATGTAGGATTCTTGACAATTTTTTTTTTTTTTTCTTTTTGGCTGTGCCTCAAGGCACGTGGGATCTTAGTTCCCCAACCAGGGATGACCCATGCTCCCTGCATTGGAAGTGTGGAGTCTTAACCATGGAACTGCCAGGGAAGTCCCCTTGACAGTTTTTTAATAGCATAAGAGCACTTTGAATATGTTATCTCACTTCTTTCTGGCGTTTGTTATGTCTGATGAGAAGTCAGCTGCTACTTTTATTATGATGTGTCTGGACTCCCTTTGCATTTGTCCTACTTGGAATTCATTGAGATTCCTGGATGTATAGGTTATTTGTTTTTCAATAAATTTGGGAAGCTTTCAGCCATTATTTCTTCAAGTTTTTTTGCTCTTCTTTCTGTCTTCTCCCCCTGGTACTCCCATTACATGCATGTTGGTGTTCTTAGTGGTATCTCAAGTTCCACTGAGGCTCTCCTCATGTTCCTTCATTATTTTTTCTCAATGTTTTTTGGCTTACATAATCTCAATCAGTCTATCTTCAAACTCATTATTCTTTCTTCTGCTAGTTCAGCTCTACTGTTGGGTCCTTTTAGTGAGTTTTTAGAATTTTTCAGTTTTTGTACTTTTCAACTCCAGAATTTCCATTTTGTTCTCTTTAAAAAAATATTTTCTATCTCTTTATCCATAGTCCCTATTAGATGAGACATTGTCATCAACCCTTCTTTTCATTCTTTAATCATAGTTTCCTTTAGTCCTGTGAACATGTTTATAACATGCTTATAATGGCTACTTTGAAGACTTTTCTCCCCCTCCCCACCCCGGTTTTCTTATCACTTGTTTCCCTCCTGTGAACCAGCCTCCAACTTAGCCTGTACCTTGACCCTCCTCCTGAGTGCCCACCACTACCTCACTGTTCTTGAGAACTTGGGCTTGAACTTCTCCACAGTCTGTTGCAAACAGAGTCAGTTCCTTTGGGAAGAAATTGGGAGTGATCTGTTTTTCCGACTTGCTCACCACACACCCCCCATCCCCCCAATCTCTGCGCCGTGGCTCTGGAACTGAGGTGAGGACAAGGGAAGACTTCTCTCTGTGTGACACCCCTGCTCCAGGAGCTCCACGGGAGGGGCACCAGCCTGGTGTCCTCTCAGCCGCCTCTCCTGGTGAGAACCACTGCCCCACAGCCAGGGAAGGTGACCAGGGCCTCAGCACCCTCAGTGGTGCCAAGGTAGAGCCTCCGCTCCAAGAGCTGGGCTGGGCAGGAGGGAGCCCCTGCTCTCAACCAGCCTCACCCGCACTTAGCCTCAGCAGCAGGCACTGGGCAAATAGAAACACCTAGACCTGCTGCTCAGGGAAGGAAGCCCTTCCACACGGAGCCAGGGGACAGGAAGTCTTGTGTTCTCAACTGTAGCTTCCGGCGCACGGTCCCTGCATCCCCGAGCTGAGTGGGGAGGAGGGAGTGGTCTTGGGTCAGATACGCCACTCTCCTTTCTTACCAAATTTTCATAGATTTTCTTGGATAGATGCTTCTCTATTTGCTGTTTGCCTGTAGGACCATTCCCAGAGGTTGTAGGTATTGTTGTTTCTGTTTTTGTTGTTATAGTTTTCACCAGTTTCATTGGGAATGGGTTGTGGAGCGCCTCACACTGCCTTCATGTAAGTTAACCTGCAGGTAGTCTTGGTTTGGTTTTTTCAGTTTGTTTATTTGAACCTGGATCTCACTAAGGTCCACACACTGCCGTTGACTGGTGTGTGTCTTAGGGATTTGGTGTCTGGGTCTTGCTCCCTGCGTCCTGGTTGTGGCTCACGTGTTCTGTGTCTGGAAGCTTGACCAGGGCCCCGGTGCCTCTGTGCCCGCCTCACATCTCTCAGGCCACCTGAGAAATGAGCAACAACTCCTCCCAAGATGCCTGGGCCTGCCGACAGCATCTCCCACCAGCCGCTCTGAGGCTCCCCGCCCTGCGGCTTCTCTGACCACACTGACCCTTCACACCGCAGACCTGGAAGCGTGAGGGAGTTCATGGCCATGGGGACGCCGGTGGACGAATCCTCTGCTCTCGGGTCTCCAGTGGGACGGAGCCTCAACTGCCCACAGCGGGGACCACTCCAATAATGCCCCCCTAGGGTGGGCTTTCCCTCTTCCCTTGTTTCACCCTCCCAGCCCCCCACTCCTGTCCCTCAGGATCATCTCTCAAAATAAACCACCTCCATGCAACCCCTTACCTCAGGCTCTGCCTTGATGTTTTGGCAAGACTATGCAATAGGTTGTGTGGTGAACGTCTATCAGGAAACAGCCAGTGTCTGGTTCACCCTTTTTGTTATGTCCGCAGACGCTGACATCAACCTCGTTACCCAGAGGTGTAGTTCTTTCAGAAAAGGTAGGAGAAGTCCTTGACTTTCCCTTGATTTACCAGTTTTCAAAAGATGTCAATTCCTGATATCCTCCCAAAGGTAGTCAATGAGGTTTTGTTTTTAAAGAATGATTATGAACTCATGGATTTAAGTATATTTCATGTGCTTCATTCAATTGTAGTTATTGATCTCAGCGCCACTCAAGCTGGCCTGTTCTTGGCCAGCAGGACCTTTTTAAGGTGGCTCCTGACTCCCAGCTTGGCATTCCTCAATAACTTCCTTGATTTCAAAAAACTAGTCCAGGCTTTCAGTAAAGTTATTGATTTAATAAATATGGTATATACATTATGGGTTTATAGCAATACTTCTCATTCAAATTCAGGACTATGGGGGTTTTATTAACTTCAATGATCCTAAACCTGTAACTTCTTTTTCCCAAGCCAAAAAATTTCACTTCTCAACACTACTCAGATCATTTGGTACTTGGGACATTTGAGTTGTTCTCAGTAATTGGCTATTAAAAATTTCACTGAATAGTGAAATACCTTTAGGGTAGATATTTTGAATTTTTGCCAATGTGAGTTCAGGATATATCCCCAGAAGTAGGACTGCTAGGTCAAAGGGTAAGTGCAGAAGTGATTTTGTTAGGCATTGGTAAACTCCACTTCGTAGGTGGCTGCAGCATTCAGCATCCCACTGACAACGTGTGAGAGTATGAGATGTGTGTCCCCCCACCCCCTGCACAGGGTGTGCCATCAAACCTTTGGGTTTTGTCAACTGGATGTGTAAGAAAGGGTCTGTGTATTTTTATTTCTATTTGTCTTGCTATAAGTGAAATGAGGGGTCTGTTTCTGTTACCCAGATGTTCTATTTTGGCTAAGGTTGTGTAAAGACAACACAGAAAAGGCATTTGCAGAAAAGTGAATTGGGGGTGAAAACTCATACCTAATAATTTTTATTTATTTATTTTATAAATTTATTTTATTATTTTTGGCTGCGTTGGTCTTCATTGCTGCACGTGGGCTTTCTCTAGTTGCAGCAAGCGGGGGCTACTGTGTGTTGCGGTGCGCGGGCTTCTCATTGTGGTGGCTTCTCTTGCTGCGGAGCATGGGCTCTAGGCGTATGGGCTTCAGTAGCTGTGGCACGTGGGCTCAGTAGCTGTGGCTCCCGGGCTCTAGAGCTCAGGCTCAGTAGTTGCGGCGCGTGGGCTTAGTTGCACTGTGGCATGTGGGATCTTCCCAGGCCAGGGCTCGAACCTGTGTCCCCTGCATTGGCAGGCGGATTCTTTTTTTTTTTTGCGGTATGTGGGCCTCTCACTGTTGTGGCCTCTCCCATTGCAGAGCACAGGCTCCGGACGCGCAGGCTCAGCGGCCATGGCTCACGGGCCTAGTCTCTCCGCGGCATGTGGGATCTTCCCGGACCGGGGCACGAACCCATGTCCCATGCATCAGCAGGCAGACTCTCAACCACTGCGCCACCAGGGAAGCCCTGGCAGGCGGATTCTTAACCACTGTGCCGCCAGGGAAGACCTTTTATTTTAAATTTTATTTTCTTTTTTATTTTATTTTTTTTGGCTGTATCGGGTCTTAGTTGCGGCATGAGGGATCTTCATTGAGGCACGCGGGATCTTTTCGTTGAGGTGCAGGCTCTTCGTTGTGATGCGCAGGCTTTTCTCTAGTTGTGGTGTGGGTTTTTTTTTTTTCCTCTCTAGTTAAGGTGCATGGGCTCCAGGGCGTGTGGGCTCCGTAGTTTGTGGCGCACAAGCTCAGTATTTGTGGCATGTGGGCTTAGTTGCCCCACGGTATGTGGGATCTTAGTTCCCCGACCAGGGATTGAACCCACGTCCCCTGCATTGGAAGGCGGATTCTTTACCACTGGACCACCAGGGAAATCCCTTTTTTTCTTCTAATAATTTATTTTAAAGTTAAAGTGGTCCTAGATCATAGCTCCCCAGTCACATGGCAGAAGCAGATACTGTTTTTTTCAGGAAGAACCCAGACATGTCAGAGAAACTCCAGAGGTAAAGTTCCAAGAAATACAAACTCACAGCCAAAAATCACAGAATTCACCAGGAAACAAGGCACCATGAGTGAGTCAACAGAAAAAATGGACAGAAGAATCAGACCCACAGAGTCTTCAAACATTGATATTATCAATCAGAGAATGTACAATAAGGTTAACATGTTAAAAAAGAAAAGAATGAGTTGAAAATGTGATTTAAAAAAAAGCTATAAAGTCCAGCAAATTAGAAAAACAACATAGAACTTGAAGAATTGAAAATCGTAACTATGGAAATTAAACACTGAATGAGTTCAACAGCACATTTGATACAGCTGATCGGAAAATTAGTGAACTGAAAAGTGGATATTAAGAAATTATCCAGAATGTAGCAAAGACAGATAAGGAACGGGAAATATGGAAGGGCTGTTAGAAGACAGAGGGAGGGTGTCTGACGTACATTTGGTTGGGGTTTTAGCAGGAGAAGGAACAGAGATTGGAGTAAAGACAATATTTGAAGAGATAAAACCCAGATTCAAAACATTCAACGATGAGCAGGTAAGGCAATGAGTACCTTCCCCTGACATCTTAGTGGAACCACAACAGACAACAAGGAGACAAGTAATCTTCCAAAGAACAACTTCAAACTGACAACCACCCGCCCCGACCCGTGTCTGCAGAGCTGTGCACAGGGCTCGGCGGGGGCGGTTGCAGGCCAGCACCCGCTGCCACCACCAGACTGGAGCCCAGAGTGGGAGCAGGCCGGGTGAGATGGGCCGAGTGGGGCTTCGGGAGGGCACGGCAGAGCCGGGCACCACAAGGGGACAGCTGGCTGGTGGGTCCCCACTCCCCAGGTCCAGCCTGGGGGCCCTGATGTCATCAAATCAGAGCCAAGCCAGCTGCCCGCCTAGGTCTGCGCTCCGCCCGCCCCGGCCCGGGTCCCTCCCGGCTCCCCAGCCCCACCCGAGGCTTCTGCTCACCTTGCCAAGTGCGGGCGCGAGGACCACGGGCATCTGCCTTGAAGCCCTGATGAGCTGCGCAAGCCAGTCACCCCCTCTGAGAAGCGGCCGCTGAACACAGAGTCCTCGCCAGTAACTACTGCTGATCTCCCGCCCCCAACACAGAACGCCGACCAGAGACCATCAATGATAACCGTTTACTCCACGTGCTTCACAAGGACATTGGGGGGCGGGGGCTGCTCCCCACACCCCAGTCACTGCACGAGGGGGCCCTTCCCGGAATCCACGGTTCCCCCACAGCTTCCCACATAGCCACTGGCCTCGTTCAGTCGGTCACAGGCCCGCGACATGGAGGGCGGCACGGGCCAGGGTCCTGGGGCCCCCGCGGGGCGGGGGGGAGGAAAAGCCCGGCAACACCGCCGCAGGGCCGCAGAGGAACCGCCATTACTGGTGCTTATTTCTCTTCTTGGCGCTTTTAAATCCTCGTGAGGCACCTTGACCAAAACAGATGGTAGATGGTATCCTGAAATGAAAGACACCTTCACGCTAAACTGCTACGCTTTTGCTCACAAACAACCCAACTCATGCTGGCAGTCTCGTGGGCTCGCGGGGGTCTGATTCTTGCTCTGGACACTCCCTCTTCCCCCGCGAACCATGCAGGGTGTCCGCTAGCTCTCACCCAGACTCTCCCCTTCCCGGCTGCAGCAGGCCAGCTGCTCCAAACCTGCTTCTGGTGGGAGACGCTCCCCGCCACTGACCACCTACCGCCGACCACCCACCCAGGAGAATGTGTCCGGGCTCCAGCTCAGGCTCCCTGTGACCCGCCCTCCAGGTGGCACCTGGGACTCACTCTCAGGCCAAATTCTGGGCAACTGCGTGAGGGCAGCTGAAGGACACGAGTTCATCTCCCTGTCGGTTTGAATTTATTGGCGATTTTTTCCATTTCTCCAACATTTACCCCCAAATTAGATTTGAAATCAACTTTATCCCCGATAAAAGCACAGTTAATACTAGAAACACAGACTCGTAGGTTGTAACTCGAGCAATTACACCCTGGGTCTCTCCATCCCAGCTTAGGCCACAGTCAAAGGGGGCGGTGCTTTGCAGTCCTGTGCTGCTGGGGCTCCAGGTCGTCCGAGGGCAGCAGGATGGTTGGCTTCCACCTCCCTCTGAAGCCAACGCTCCAACCCAGGGGCAGTTCCTCTCAGAGGGAACTGGGCCGGCCCAGGGTCAAACCCGGAATTCTCCAGGAGAAGCACAGATTCAGAACCTGCTTCAGAAAGGTGCCCAGGTACTGACCTGTGGCTGTAGGCCCGCCTCTCTCCCGCGGGTTCTGGTGGGGGCTCCACGTGTTCAGAGCAGACTTCCATGGCGTCGCCTTCCGACGGCACCCCGTCATCCCCCAGGGCTTCTGCCAACACCTGCTCAGCAGCACCAGGCATGACTGGGCTGGGGAAGACAGGTGGTGAGGGCGCTCCCAGGTGTCAGTGCCTGCAGCCCCAGCTTCCCCCAGGACTGAATTCGCAAAGCTATTTTATGACTGTTTTATCAGAGAGTAATTTTCAGGCTACCAGAATGTGGAGAAGTGAATGTTCATATGACGTAAGCCATGTTCTATGAATTTAAGTATGATAGTCACACTCTGTCTTTTAAAAATAGTATTTTTATGCTGTCACACGGTAAATGACTACCAACGGTGCCAAACGCCTCTCCATTACAATTACTGAGAAATTTACTAAAAGCAACCATACAATACTGAGCGTCTCCTCCTTAACACCAGTGTCTCAATCCAGCATCGTAGGGTTCTTCTCCTTCAAATGATTCCTTGGAAAGGAAGGAGTTACCTTATACTCAAAGCCTTATAAAAATCTCCCATATTGAAGTCGGTTCTCCAGATTATTCTACTGTGAACAGCAAAGTTCTGTCTGGGGACAACAATTTAGTCTGAAACGACTTCAATCAATGCAACTTTTAGATAGTGATGAAGCTTCACCTGAGGAAATCAGTTAATGAAAAGGCAAGGTAATGTAACCCGCACTTACAGGCTACTCCTAGAGGTACTTCCCAAAGTGCGTTCTGAACAGTAACATGTAACACGTGGCTGTGTTGTCAAGTTTGTAAACATATACTGACGGGACAAGGGAAAAACCAGACGGCCCCACGTGAGGTGAGGGGCTCACGGCCTGGGACAAATTCCCCAAGGCCCACACGAGGATGGAAGGGAGGTGATGAGCGGGGTGGAGGTGAAGCGTGAATGCAGAGGGACGTGGTGGTGTTCCTGCACGCCCGGCAGACCCCAAGATGGTACCCCAGCCACTCCCAGCACAGGCCCAGGGAAGGCAGGCTCTCCCCTTCCCGTCCTCCCTGCAGCTGGGGGGGCCACACACAGAATCACCCCATCTGCTTAACCCCTCTCGGTTAACGACTCCCGACTTGTCAGGGCTTCTGTAACCTGCAGCTAAATGTAACGTTAGCGGCAAGGATGCTGAACGCGGGCATCTGCGCCCTCAAAGTCTATGAGCACAAAGGCTTTCTAGGCTTGGGAGGTGGCTTCGCAGCGCACCGCCACGCACCCTCTGCTCTTCCTTGGTTTATCGAAGCGGAAGTCCGCAGGGTAGAGATGACGCATCACCAGGTGCTCCTTCCGGTCTCTGCTTGTTCTGAACTTCTCCGTGCAGCCCTCCACCAGGCACTGATACTGAAATGGAAAGAGCATCACCCCACCCTGACCCCAGGGCTGCCCATCTCACCGCGCCCTGACCCCAGGGCTGCCCGGCTCACCGCGCCCTGACCCCAGGGCTGCCCGGCTCACCGCGCCCTGACCCCAGGGCTGCCCGGCTCACCGCGCTCTGACCCCAGGCTCTGGCACCACGAGGCACACAGCTCAGGGATGAGCCCCCGTGATGACTGCCCTTGGCCTCAGCGGGCGAGCCGTCACCCACCATGTCCTGCCGCTCGGCCAGAATCTGGAAGAGGGCGTCATGCCACTCCAGGATGTGGGTGTCCAGCAGGTGTCCAGAAGGGAAGGCCCGCTTGCAAAAGGAGCAGACGTTTCTGTGCAGAGTGTGGTAGTGGTGCTCATAATCCTCCAGGGCGTCGAACACCTGGCAGCAGCCGGCCACCTGACAGGTGAACTCAGGCACCCTGGCAGAGGAACGCCTGGTGGGGATGCCATTCCACGGTGGACAGAACGTCAGGCTCCCTGTCACCACTCCCCTTTAAGTGGACTGATAAAGCTTCGGATTTTCTCTTGCAAGCCCAAATCCTACTTTCACAACAATTACACTTTTACAGACAAGCTAGACGGTGGTGAGGCCACACACGCAGGCTTCGCAGGCTTCCGTGGTGCGGGCACCAGGGGCGGGGCAGGCAGAGTGAGGGGCCCGGAGAGGGCAAGAAGGGCCCCTTGCTGGGCCACAGCACTCACCTGGGCCTCTCGGGCGCCCCGCCCACCTGCGTGAGCACATCCTGGAGGTAGAGGTGCCGCTGCACATCCCCGTCCTGCGGGAGACAGCGTCCTGGGTTCTGACCTGGCTCCACCCCGGGCCCCGACCCTAGGACCCCGGCCCCACCCACCGGGAGTCTGCCCCCGCCCCACCCAGGCCCGGCCCACCCAGGCCCCGCCCCGGGCGTTTCCCCCGCCCCATCCAAGCCCTGCCCCCAGGGTGCCGGTTCCGCCCCCACCCACAACCGCTCTCTCCTTCCTCCGCTCACGCACCTCGAAGAAGTCGTGTTCCCGTGGGAAGCGCACCAGGCGCGGCGCGAAGCGGAAGGGCGCGGCCCCGGCCGCGGGGTCCCGCTCCACGGGTAGAGGCTCGGCCGACCCGGGTGCCCCCGCCAGGCGTGCGTGCAGCGCGGGTGACAGCTGCATCGCCCTGAGCGCCAGCGGCGCCACGGCCTGTCGGCCACCGTCCGCGAGCCGGCCGGGGCGGGGCCGGACGTGACGTAGAGCCACTTCCGCCGCCGGCGGGGCTGCCCTGCGGGCTTGGCGGGCTTGGCGGGCTTGGCGGGCTTGGCGGGCTTGGGCCGGGCGCGCCCCTGCGGTGAGTCCCGGAGCGGAGGGGCCTGAGCCTGGGGGCGGCTTCTATGCGGAGCTGGTCTCGCGCGTCCCGCCAATGGTTCGGGTCCCTTTCCCGGCCCCGAGCAGCGCAGGCTACCGGCTGTAGAGGTTCCCTCCCTCCCTCCTCCCTCCCGACCTCTTTGCCATCACCCTCGGCCTCCCCCCCGCCCCCTGCCTTGTCTCCCACCTGAAGGGCTGCCGCGGCCTCTGGACCATCCTTGTCTCCAGACCAGTCCGCAGACTGGAGCCCGAGTGGTCTTTGGGAAATTCGCGATTTGTTGTGCCGGTCCCGCGGCCCCACGGCAGCTCACACTCAGTCACCGGGGTCTGTGGGTCCGTTGGTGGCGACCAGTAGGGTGAAGCCCTCGGGAGCATTAAAAAGATCAGCCGAACTGTTGTAGTTAAATGTTCCTCAGAGTTGTCTTGGGTGCGGACGCTCTTGGCAGTTTTGGTGGGAGGATTGTGTTGGTGTTTTGCTCCCCTGGCCTCTCGCCCCGGGAAGTATCAGGAGCACCATTACAGTGAGGTGACAACCAAAGGTCCTGCACGCATTTCCAGGTCCCCTCAGGGGAGGTGCTACCTGCAGGTGAGAGCCACAGATCTTGCAGGAATTGTTCCCTAAATCCACGTGGAACAGCAGGCTCCTTGTAGAATTAATACTTGTGATGTGGAATGTCTGCCCTCTTGTTTCTACCACAAATGTCAAGGTTCACGAAGATAGTTTCTAAATAAACATTTACTTAAATGATCTTTCTTCTGAAGAGCCCTGTCCACCCACTTGTGACTGGTGGAGAGATGGCAAATGCAGTGTCCATGCCGTCTAGGTGGCCAAAGTGGTCCTCAGTCCAGCTGTTAGAGAACACCCCGCGGTCCTTGGAAACCTCGTAGAATGTGGGTAAAAGTAGTTGCCCTTGGATGGAAGAGGCCATCAGTGGGAGAGCTCCGTGCTGTCTTTTCTGTTTGGCTTGTAGTTCGCAGTGCCCCATTCAGCGCTCTGTAACTAATTAGAAGGTGATGGTTGAGGATGCTGGCAGTGATTCAGTTCCAGTTTTCCATTTCTCAGGTAACAGCGGGTGTTTCCAGGTGGTTGGCCACGTGTAGCAATAGCAATGTTTGTTTCTGCTTTTCTGATAACAACAGTGCAGGCCCTTAGGTGCTGTATTTAATCTCCGCAACAGCTTCGTGGGCAGGATCTAGTACTCACCCCTTTTCAGAGGAAGCTTACAGAGGACAGGCTCCTTGTCCAGGGCCCTACAGCCTGGAAGCACCAAGTCAGGGCTCAGGCTGCCTGGGATCCCGCAGCCCAGGCCCCGTGCCCATGACTGTGGTCACTGTGAGTGCCTCCTGGTGTAAAATGTATGCATGCTGGCGAGTTCCACACCAGCTCACACTTACTGTTCTGCTTTCGTGTTTGGAGACACCCTGCCTCTGGCCGGTATTTGACGTTTATGTAGGTGACTGTGATATTTGTATGTGGGGAACTTGTTTTCCATCACTCAGGATTAGAGTCTCTGGATGTAGAGGTACAAATTAATATCCACATTGTGGGCGTGTGTGCCGAGCCTTCCCCACCTGCTGTTAACTCATGGCTTCTCTTCACTGGAGCTGTTGACACAGCCGTTCTAACCTTTTTAGGGTCACAGCCTTTGCGAATCTGTTGAAAGACCCTTTCCTCAGAAAAATCACAGGCAGAAGTGACTTTGCCTGTAATTTCCAACAGTTCTTTTGTTGTTCATGATCCCAGATTATGAACCCTGTGTAGCCACGTTGAAACGTTTATGTGAAGCATGTAAAGTTTGCTCATGTTTATTTGTTGAATCTATGATTAATTGCCTGTGTTTGTCTGTCTTACTCTTAATAATAATGGCTAATTGGACCAGTCATCAGTGGGAGAACAGAAGTCCCCCTGCAGGCCAGTACTGTCCCTTTGGGGACATCTGCATAGAAGTCCCCTTGCAGGCTACCACTGTCTTCTTGATGGGATCTCATTTATGGTTTTGACCATAAATGAGATCCAGTGGGGAGACCCTAGGACATCTGATCGACAGGCTTCTCTGAAGGGGAAGCCCACCCAGCTCCAGTACATAGATGTGTAGCAGTCTTAGCAAAGCCCAGCCTGGGCGAGAAAAGGCAGCGTCCTGGTTACCAGAGTGCACAGAGAACACACAGCTGGAGGCAACTGGAGCTGCAGGTGTGGGCCTCACAGGGGGAGCCGCGAGGGGCAGTGCCTTAGGCCTGTGCAGAGCTCCCTGTATAGATCAGGGTCCCTGAAGGGCTGGGACCACTGTATCTGCACAGCTGGGACTAGAAAGTGCTGTCTGCCACCTGAGGGGAGCAGCTCCCTGCTGGCCCAGGGCCACGTGTGGTTGGGGTCACCCAGGAGGAAGGGGGGCCCGGGCCTTAGGGCCACGTCCACTCTGTGTGCACGTGCCAGCCCCCCCCAAGCTGAGGAGTGAGCCTGGAACCTGGCTGGAGCTGATGGGGCTCAGCACTGATTCCCATGGGAGCTGCCCACTGAGACGGTGCCCAGTGAGAATGACAGACCCCAGAGGAGGGCGAGGAGGAGTCTCCCCAGGAAGGGCCCCACGTGCTGGTCGGAGCAGGCTGTGGTGGTGTCTTCACGGGGAACCTTCGGGCCAGGATGGGCCCTGTGACAATTTGGCTTCTCAAAGACCTGACATTGGCCAATTCAAGTGCTTTAAAACTTTTTAATTTATAGCCTCATGATTTATCAGTGGCTCTCCTCTTACCTTTAGGAGAACACAGAACCAAAATCATGAGTGAATTTCGGATTCACCACGACGTCAATGAGCTGCTCAGCCTGCTGCGAGTGCACGGAGGGGACGGGGCCGAGGTCTACATCGACCTGCTGCAGAAGAACAGGACCCCGTACGTCACAACCACTGTGTCTGCACACAGTGCCAAAGTGAGTGCCTGTCCCCGGTGCCGCACTGGGCACAAAGTTCACCTTTCTGACAAGCAGCCACAGCGGTGCCGGTACGCTGGCAGACAGCACTTGTCAGATGCTTTTCGTGGACCGTGCTCTCTGCTCCGCTCTGCTTCTGTTGGCTCCTCCCCGTCACCCGTTGCACAGATGAGTAAATGAAGGCTCGGGGAGAGTGTTGGACTGGCAGCCTGACCTGGGAACCCAGACTCTTAGCCACGCCCTCCCTGCGCCCCATGAGGAGGGAGGCCCAGATGGTCCTGATTTCTGTTCACATCGTGACACAGATTCTCCTCTGGGTGAAAAAGGAAGCTCCTGGCGTTAGCCACATTGAAATCCCTTCAAAGTGGATTTTTTTTAATTCAAATAATTTAAAATTCAAAATTATAGGTTTTCAGTAAAGACAATTTTGAAATCTATTTTAAAAACACATTTTGAGGCTTCATTTATTTTAACAGCCTAATGATGGCACAAGGAGAATTCAGAAAACTTACTGAGCAGAATAGAGAGTTTAGGACACGTAGTTATGTCCAATTTATTTTAAGGGGAGCGTTTTAATCAGTGAGAAAACATAGCCCCTGAACGTGTGTGTAATAATGAATTCCAGAGGGAAAAGAGCTAAGTGTATGGAATGAATCCATAAACTACTAGGAAAAACTTAAGTGGTTATTGTCTGACCTAAGGCTTAGGAAGCATAACACGGGAGAAACCACAGAAGAGAACATGGGTAAGTTTAACAAAGCATTTTGATGAGTTTTCTTCGTTTTAGTTCAGAGACACATGACTATTCCACCTACCTAACTTCACTCTTCTTTTGAGTTTAGTTTTTGCAAGGCTTTTTAAAGTTCCTAGTTATCGTCTCTAAATCATTCTGTCTGTGCTTTTGAGGTTAAAATAGCAGAATTTTCTCGTACTCCTGAGGACTTTCTGAAGAAATATGATGAACTGAAATCTAAGAACACGAGGAACCTTGACCCCCTGGTGTACCTGCTGTCGAAGCTCACAGAGGACCGGGAGGTGGGTGCCGGGCTCGGGGGTGTGGCTGCATGAGGAAGAGAGCCTCTCTGCGTCCGAGGGGGTGACGGACGGGGGTCCCGCCTGGCCCCCAAGGTCTGTCCTTGCCTGGGTGGCCCCTTGTTAACCCCCCCGGCCTCGCACCTGTAGCACTGAGGTACACGCACCCAAATGGAAGTGACGCGGTGGAGATCAGCACGAGGCGCGTTAGCAGCGAGCTCTGGGGCGGAGGGCCTTTGTCTTTCATCGTCCAGGCCATGTTCTTGTCTGTTCTAAATTGAGCGTGTGTTACCTGTGATACTGAGAGAAGTGTGTGCCGTCTGAGGAGCCGTGGCCCAGGGCATCCAGGGCGCCCAGGGCATCCAGGGCATCCAGGGCTGGTCGGCGCTTCCCTTCGCGTCACGAGGCCCAGGGTCCATTCAGTGGGGAAGCGTGTGGCCGGGTGCGTGGTGGCCACCGCGCTGGGACAGATAAAGGGACGTGGTCTCGAGCAGCAAGGGAGTCCGGTCTCGTGTGGAGAAAAGGCCGAGCCACTGGGAACAGGGTCTGGGATCCCGACCTCCCGTGATCTGGGGGCGTGGCGCCTCGTGGCGGGCAGCATCGGGAGAGCAGGCTGCCGCTCCAGGACGAGCGGGGCCCCTGTTCTCGGCCTCCGCGTGGAGGCTGCAGCCGGGGGCAGTGGGGCGGGGTGGTGGTGCCCGGTGGAGGGCACGAGCGTGAAGCCCGCGTGACGCCGGGGCCGTGTGCTTCCAGACCCTGCAGTATTTACAGCAGAATGCCAAGGAGAGAGCGGAGCTTGCGGCCGGCGCCGCAGCCAGCAGCACTGGCAGCTCCGGCGCCCCCGCCGCAGCCTCCAGGATCTCCGTGCAGGAGCTGGAGGAGCTGAGGAAGCAGCTGGGCAGCGTGGCCACGGGCCCCACGTGGCAGCAGGTACCGTGTGGCGGAGGCGTCTGGGTGTGGATTCTGCCCCGGTGGGGGCCTGGCTCTGGGACACGAGCTCCGGGCCCCGGGCGGGGGTTCTGACTCACCTGGGGGCCAGCGCCTGCTGCCCGCCCATTCTGTAGGCTTGGCCAGTGCGAGTCCCGGCTCCCCTCGCTGATGCTGGGCCATTGGTTTGAGGTGATACTTCATCTCCCTCACCTGCCGCTCTTCTTGCCTTTGACTTGGTATCCAGCCCGGGTGTCCTGCCGTCCTTCCGTGTTCCCACAGTCCTGCCTCTGGTTCTCGAGCCACTCAGAGCTGCCTCCTGAGGTCTGAGCTGCAGGCCAGTGTGGGTTGGGCATGTCCTGTGTCCCCGCCTCATGTGGTCCTCCCACCTCTGCCCCTCTCCTCGACGACCCCTCGCCCCCTGCCAGTGCTCTGAAAGCTGGGCACCCGTGGGGACCACGGCTCCCTGCCCGAGCCAGAGTGGCCATCTCCCTCTGTCCCTCAGCCCCGAGGGGCTCAGGTAGGGGCGCCCCTTCTCCGGCCAACTCTCACTGGGCCTTCCTTTCACCTGGCAGCTCGGGCCTAGACCTTGTGCCACCGGGAAAAGCGGTGAGCTGTGCCCGGAGGTCCCGAGAGGGGGCCTGCACCGTGCGAAAGCTCCTGCTTTACCTGTGGGCCCTGTGCAGACCAGACCCTGATGAGGGGCTAGGCCCCGTCTGCCTTGTCCCGGTCCCTTGCACTGCGATGGGCTCAGACGTGTGTTTCCGTTCCACACGTGTGCTCAGGGATCTGCTGTTTCATACTGTGGACGTGTCGGTTTTAAGTGTTTGTACTGAAGGCGTATCTTTCTTTTTTGTTTCTAAAAACCTCCCCACCAGTCTCTGGAGCTCACGAGAAAGATGCTTCGAGACAAGCAAAACAAAAAAAACTTGGGCCAGCGCCTCCCTGTCTTCCCAGCGTGGGTGTACGAGAGGCCCATGCTGCTCGGGGACTTCCTGACAGGCTCAGGCACGAGCATGGACGCGGCTGTGCCCATCGGTAGGTGACGCGCCAACTTCTGACCGCAGGGGCCTCGCCGCGGCAGGGAGGGCTGAGCCCTGCGGAGGCGGCGGGCCGGCATTGTGCCATCACCCGGGCCCTCTGCTGCCCTTGGCCACGCGGCAAGGAGCAGTGCCCGCCGGACACCGTCCTTCATGTTCCCATCCCCGGTCAGCAGTGGGTGGTGATGTGCCAGTGTCTGGGCTGGCTCTTGCCCAGCTTTCAGGAGCGCCTGCGTCCTGGGGCTCGGGCAGCCCTGGGACGGCGGGATCACCGGGTCGGCCTTCCCAACAGTGAGTCATGCCGCTGCACGGGTGATACGGCCTTGGCCGCACAGGCCTTTGTGTGTCGCATTCAGACGGACTGTGGGGCATCTGGGGACGTGGGTTTGACCACCATCTCACCCTCTGGCTCCCGGGGCACACGGGAAGCAGGGGCAGCAGGGAACACTCAGTGCTCACAGAGAGGCGCCTGCAGAGCCCGCCTGGGGAGGGGAGCGTGGCCGCGCCCGCTCTGTGGCCATCAGAGGAGCCTGGGCCCCAGGGCCACGTCCAGGGGCGAGAAGCAGGGCAGGCGGGGGCCCGGGTGCTGCAGGCCTGGGGCCTGGCATTCCCAGGGGCTGGCTGGGCAGGCAGATGAGACACCTCGGGCTCCGCTGCACATACGGCAGAACCTGGAGGACTTTGGCAGTAGAACCGCTGAGGGAGTCTGTTCCCCGCGGTCGTGGCGTCTCTGTGTTGCGCTTGCAGGCTTGGACCAGTTAGAAGCCACGGAGGCTCCAGGTCTGCATGAGGCGCCTTCGGGGGAGGCTCGGCCAGAGCGGAGGCGGCCAGGCACTGGCTCTCCAGGGCAGGACGCGCTTACGGTGTTTGACGTGCAAGGTTTCCCGTGCAGGTTTCCTGTGTGGCTGCTCGCACACACCAGCCATAGCGGGCGGGCCTCGCATGGGGGTGGCTCCGAGGCTGCCTTGCGTGACACCGTTCCCGGGGAGAACTCTGTCCGGATGGGCAGCCTGGCCCGTGTCCCTTCTGCAGCCGCACCCCGTGGGCTCCGGAGGCGGGATTGATGCCCATCCCGCAGGCCTCTTGTCACCCTACTGCCCTCTGTCACCCCCTGGCCCAGCGCCTCAGGCCCTGACGCAGCCTCCACGGCCCCCTGGCCCCATCTATGCTCAGGTGCCTGTGGTCAGCGTGGTCATCCTCGGCCCTGCCTTGGCCTCCCCCTGGCAGAGCCTCACCCGGGAGGGACCTGCCTCTGCAGGTGACGTGCAGTGGCCCTGTGGGACACCCCCCACCAGTCGCGCGGTGTCCCCCCCACCAGCCGTCCCTAGTCGTCTTGCCGTCTGAGTCCCTGTTGAGGCAGGTCCCCCTCAACCCACTTGCCCGCCACCCACCCACAGCCAGGCTGACCCTCCTCGTGCTGGCCTCCAGCTCCGTGTGCCCACCTGGGCCAGCCCGTCCACGGCCAGACGGCGTGGCGCCTCCCGCCCTCACGGGTCCTGCCCTGACCCAGGGCCTTGTCCCCAGGGTCACGAGCGCAGGCGTCTTCTAACCGCGTGTGCAGGCTCCCGCGCAGCAGCCTCTGATGGGTCCCCGAGCCTCGGGCTCAGGTCTTGCGGACGCAGTCGGTTTTCTGGACGTTTGGGCAGCACAGGCACTGTCCTGCGCCACACACCCCCGGCACCCGGGGGACCCCTCCCCCCACCTCGTCTCGCATCCTCGGGCCGTGCTCCTGGTTCTCGTCAAATGTCCCCTTCCCGGGTGACCACATCAGTTTGAAGGAATCCAACGTCCCAGTGTGACCCCAGCTGTGTCCCTGGCGCCGCTCTCCTGAACTCCGGGAGAATCTGTGTGCTGAGCGTGTCCACGACAGGCTCCAACCTTCCCCAGCATCTCCTCCTCGCCGTGTGGTGTTTGCGTCCCTCCCACTGCGCCAGCCTGGCCCCAGCCCCACCTCCACCTGCCCTTTCAGCCTGAGGGCATTTGTCCATTCCCAACAGCTGGGGTCTCAGCACGTCCCACAGAACTTTCTGTCTCATCCAGTGCATGTACCAGCCACACGCAGCTGGTGGGCATTGGATGGCTGGCGTGGCTGAGAATTGGATTTTTGGTTTTCTTTAACTTGGCCTTGGTGGCCAGTGGCCCTACACGAGGGTACAGACCTGAGCCCTGTCCTGCCCTGCCCCCAGTGCTCATCTCTGTTGTCCCAGAGCTGGCTTCGAGTGTCCGGCCTGTGCCCTGCACCCTGGTGAGTTGCGGAGACCCCGGCGGCTCATGGGGCCTCCCATCCCAGCCCCTGTGCTGTGTCCCTCAGAGCTAGGCCTCAAGCTGGCCATGCCTCCTGAAGGTCCTGTACGTAGTCTCAAGGCCCGCCTCACAATAACACAGCCCACGACACTCTGCTCTACATGCTGGCGGGGAGAGGGGTTGGGCCCCGGGTGGCATCTGCCCCCAGGACCCAAGGTGCCCACCCGGGGCCTGCACCCCGAGAGCCTCAGCCGGGCCTTGGCCAGGGAGACGCCAAGGTTGGCGGTAAGCAGTGCAGAGGTCAGCAGCCCTGCACTCGGGGGTCAGGCAGCCGGACCTGCCTCCCTCAGGGGTCCTGAGGTCGGAGTCAGACCTGCCAGAGCCGTGGAGGAAAACCACCTGAAGTTCAGGGGCAGCTCTGAGTCCAGAGTGACCCATGCCTGGACAGGGGGCCACTGGCTCAGACCCGTCCTGCTTCCACTGGCAGGTGTGCTCCTGTAGACGTGCAAGGCTAGCGGGGCTTCTGTAAGCGTGGGTGTGTGGTGCGCCCCATCCCAAGCTGCCAGGCCCCGGTTCTGGGTGCCCTGGGGCTGACACAGGCGCCCACAGGGCGCCAGCGTTCTCTTGGACGCCTCTCTCCCGGTTCTGCCTCTGGCCCAGCAGTGTCAGGAGGGTGCCAAAGGCCATCTGGGCTGAGAACCAAGAGGTGGGGAGCCACTGGGGCTGCGAGGCTTTTGGGGGGCAGCCCTGGTCCGTGGCCTGTGACTGTCCTGAGTCCATCGGGGTCAAAGGGAACCATCTTGCACTGTGAGAGAGAAATCATCAGCGTTTTAGAGCGTTCAGAGGAAACCTTTTTCTCTCCGAGTGACGCAGGCTTACCAGGTTGTAGTGAGTGTTATGAGCACGACACGTATCAGAAGCGCTCTGTCATTCCCGACTTTTCCTTTTGAGTGCAAGCGGGTTATTTCTGTGTGGAGGGCTTTACTTGCTTTAAGGCTCCGATAGGCCAATCCAGGCTGTGTAATCTCAGCCTCTGGCGCCCCGACGGGATCAGTTAAGCCGAGGGATCGCCTTGGCTTTCACGTCCACCAGCACCGGGGGGAGGCACCCAGGGGCGGCGGAGGGGGGTCTGGGCGAGGCAAGGCCAACTGGCATCTGTGCCCACAGGCACACTGCCCCTGGCTGCCCAGGAGGCGGCCGTCGTGGAGGACCTGCTGTACGTGCTGGTGGGTGTGGACGGCAGGTACGTCACCGCCCAGCCCCTCACGGGGAGGCAGAGCCGCACGTTCCTTGTGGACCCCAGCCTCGACCTGTCCATCCGGGAGCTGGTGAGCAGGGTCCTCCCGGCAGCCTCCAGCTACTCCACCGTGACCAGGTAGGCACCCAGCAAAGCGCACTCAGCCCCTTGCGGGGACAGTGGCGGCCTCACTCCTGGGCCTGGAAGAGGGAGGGAGGTGTTGCCCACCGTGCCCTCTGGGGTTGGGGAAGAGGCTCCAACCATCCCTTCTGAGACACAGCTCTCACCCGCCCGGTGCTCAGCGCTGCCTTCCTCGCAGGTTCGTCGAGGAAAAGTCCTCCTTCGAGTACGGGCAGGTGAACCACGCCTTGGCGGCCGCCATGAGGACACTAGTGAAAGAGTACCTGATCCTGGTCACGCAGCTGGAGCAGCTGCAGAGGCAGGGCCTCCTGTCCCTGCAGAAGCTCTGGTTCCACATCCAGCCGGCCATGCGCACCGTGGACATTCTGGCTTCCCTGGGTGCGCGGGCCTGGCGGGAGGGACACCCTGGGCCAGGGCACTCGTCCTCCGATTCTTACTTTTGTGAGGCGAAAGTCAGGCAGCTTTGTGTTTTATTAGTTTGCGGGAGGAAGACTCTGGGAGCTTCCAAAAACCCCAGCTTTATAGTTGGAGTTTATCCCAAAAGGAAGGCCTGTCCCCTGAGGAGGGGCTCTAGCCCGTCGTGGCCTGGTGGCCCTCTCAGCACTGAGCGCCGTCGTCTCCCCTGGCAGCCACCTCGGTGGACAAAGGCGAGTGTGTCGGGGGGTCAACCCTGAGCCTCCTGCATGACCGGAGCTTCAGCTACACGGGCGACAGCCAGGCACAGGAGCTGTGTCTGTACCTCACCACGGCCGCCAGCGTGCCCTACTTCGAGATCCTGGAGAAGTGGATCTACAGGGGCATCATCGACGACCCGTACAGGTAGGGGCCGCGGAGGCAGCGGGGTGGGGTGGGGGCCTGCGGGCCCTTCTCAGCTGATGCCATGTTCAGCGCACAGCGTGAAGCACGTCAGCTCACGGAGAATTCTATGCTGACGTGTATCTGTTGTACACGTCGGAACATTAAAAAAATGAACCTGTCGTCTAGTCATAATTTACTAATGACCCAGATGACAAAATCTAGCATGAGGGCCTGGCAAGGAGGCCCTTCCACGGTAAGCGTAGGTGGCGTTAGGGTGTCTGGCTCTGCTGGTGACAGGAACATGGGCCCCAACGGGAGTGTCGTCTTGTTGCCCGCGTTCGAGATGGAAGAACACGTGAGGTTCCCGTGGGGGCGTGGGTGGAGTAAAGCGGAGTCAGCGTCCTGTCCAGCTCTGCAGACCTCAGTCCCCTCTGCGCCCGGGTAATGAGCACTTCGCCCCAGAGGGCGTCGGCGGGTGTATCTTCACTCGCGGCTGAGAATTAAGGGCGGCGAGGCTGTCCATGGCCCCCGTGGACTCCTGTTGTTCGCGGCGGCCTGTGCGGCGGGCTCTGCCCGTCACTGGCGCCCGTGCCTTTCAGCGAGTTCATGGTGGAGGAGCGTGAGCTGCGCAAGGAGAAGATCCAGGAGGACTACAACGACAGGTACTGGGAGCAGCGCTACACCGTGGTGCAGCGGCAGATCCCGTCCTTCCTGCAGAAGATGGCGGGCAAGGTGCTCAGCACAGGTGACCGTGGGGGAAGCCGGGCGGGGTGTCTCGTGTCCCCACCCGCCCAGGGTAGGCGCCCGCAGTGCCGGCACCCGGTGGACTCACTCTGTCCCCTGCCCCTGAGCTCTGCTCGCTGTCCTTTTGTGATTCTTAAAGCTCTGCGGCCACTTAAAGGAAGACTGTTTTCTCTCCCAGCGCTTCTGACCGCAGGTGTGTGGGTTTCCGCACAACAACCAGTTCTCCGCTCCCCGTGGACACCAGCTGGGTGACCCCCCCCCCCATTTAACTCAGTTCTGGCACTACGTGCCAGGGTCAGTGCAGGCCCCACAGGGTCAGGGCTCCGTCCCTCGAGGCCGCCCCCACCAGGCGCCAGTCACAAGTGTCAGGTCCCCAGGTCACTGCACTCCATGCAGTGTGGCCATGAATCGGGTTCCCACGACGCCCTGCTCAGGTTCGATGTTTGCCACGACAGCTCCCAGACTCAGGAAAACGCTTGACTTAACTAGATCGCTGGTCTGTTACAGAGGATGTTGTAAAGGATGCAGATGAACAGCCCGATGAGGAGGTCCATGGGGCAGGTGTGGCAGGGTCCCGAGCACAGGAGAGCCTGTCCCCGTGGAGCTGGGGTGTGCCGGGCGCCACCCTCCTGGCAGGTGGACACGTTCACCAGCCCAGAAGCTCTCCAGACCCCTTCCCGCAGGGTTTCCATGCAGGTTCCGGGACAGGGCACGGCTGATCGGCTCACGGGCCGTTGGGAATTAACTCAGCCTCCAGCCCCTCCCCTCCCCAGATATCGGGACGGGGCTGAGGGTTTCACTCTCCCGTCCCGTGGTTGGTTCCTCCGGCCGCCAGCCCCCATCCTGAAGCTCTGTAGGGATGGCCAGGAGTCACCTTGCGAGTGTAAACTCAGGTGTGGGTGAAAGGGGCTTGTGAACCACAAAATCCCGAGGGTTGTAGGAGCTCAGTGCCAGGAACCAAGAACAAAGACCAGAGGTGTGTGTCCTGTTTCTCAGTCTCACAGGCTGGCACAGGAAAAGCAGTAAAGGACACGTGCCCCGCTGGGCTGGCAGGGTTCTTAGTCATCTCCTTGTGGTCAGGAATGGGATTTAGAGACATGTGGGATGTTACCTGGAGACACGCTCCAGCCAGGGCCTCACACTTTGGTTCTGAGGTCTGGGCTGAGGGAAGGGACTGGGAGGTGGTGTAGCGTCTGGTTCTCGTGAGGCTCTCTGAGGTTATTCCTGTGCCCTTGATGAGGCGAGCGCAGGTGTGAAGTCACAGGAGGTTGCAGCCCTTTGTGGCGACAGCTGTGCTGCTCTGCTCGGGGTGAGGGGTTAGGGACTGTGCTCAGCTGGCTGGTTCTCTTGCCTGCCTCTGGCCAGCACTGGGGCTGCGATGTCTGGGCCTCAGGCCTGTGAGTTATCACGTATACAGCAAGCATGGTAATCTGACTTTTTCCATCCCTTTCCAGGAAAATATCTGAATGTGGTCAGAGAGTGTGGCCATGACGTCACCTGCCCTGTGGCCAAAGAGGTCATCTACACGCTGAAGGAGCGCGCGTACGTGGAGCAGATCGAGAAGGCCTTCAACTACGCCAGCAAGGTGCTGCTGGACTTCCTCATGGAGGAGAAGGAGCTCGTGGCCCGCCTGAGGTGCGCCCGCCCCCAGAGGGCGACAGAGGGCCGTGTGTGCCCGCGTCCCCTCGTCTGTGGTGACACAGCTCCCTCCTTGCGGCTGCCAGCCCCCTCCTTGGTCCCCTGCCCTCCCAGGGACCTGTTTGCGGTCCCCAGTGCCTTTCTGGCAGCATGTCCTGCACAGTGCTGTGACCCCACTGTTCGTTTCAGCACATTTGGAGCCGACCCCTGGTCCCCCCCGTAAATGTATTTCTTGGCGTGGGCACCCGTGGACTCGGGGCACCCGTGGGCGTGGCAACCTCCTCCCGGTCTCCGCCCAGCTCCCCCCATCACCCCAGCACCCCTCGTGGGGGGCACTCTGCGGATCTGGGCTGTCCTCGGGTCCACGGCCTCTCACCTCTCCTGCCCGTAGGTCCATCAAGCGCTACTTCCTGATGGACCAGGGCGACTTTTTCGTGCACTTCATGGACCTCACGGAGGAGGAGCTGAAGAAGCCGGTGGACGACATCACGCCCACCCGCCTGGAGGCGCTGCTGGAGCTGGCCCTGCGCATGAGCACCGCCAACACCGACCCCTTCAAAGATGACCTCAAGGTGAGTAGGCGCCCCCCAGGGACCTTGGAGAGAGAAACAGCAGAAGCCAGCCTTTGACGAGTGCTTTTCCTGCCTCGGTTGAAATGCTCACAGGGTTTTCCTTGGCCTGTTAGGGACGCATCTCGGGGTCGTGGTGTGTGAGCCTCTCCATGGGCTGCTGAACCGGGGGATTGGGGTCTCTGGGGGACTCTGCATCCGTGTCTGGCAGGGATGTTGGCTTTAGTCTTCTGTAGCATCTCTGGCCTCGTAGACTGATCTGGAAGGGTTCCCTCTTCCGGATTTCTGGAAGAGTTTTGAGAGGGTTGGTGTCAACTCTTCCTGGAGTGTTTGGTAGAATTCACCAGTGAAGCTTTTCTTTGTTGTGAAAGTTTCGTTGTTTCTTCCGTCTCCTCTCTGGTTACAGGTCTGTTCCAATTTTCTGTTTCTTCTTGAGTCAGTTTTGGTAGTTTGTGTGTGCTTAGGAATTTGTGTAGGAATTAGTTCCCTTAATCCTGTTTATTTCTGTAAGGTTGACGGTAATGTCCCCATTTCCATTTCTGATTTTAGTAATAGGAGTCTTCTCTCTTTTTTTAGTCAAACGTTAACTAAAAGCATATCAATTTTGCTGATCTTTCAGAGAGCTAACTTGGTTTCATCCATTTTCTCTGTTGTTTCTCTGTTCTGTGTTTTGTTTATTTCTTATCTAATCTTTGTTATCTTCGTCTTTCTGCTGACTTCGGGTTTAGTTTGCTGTTTTTCTAGTTTCTTAAGTTGTAAGTAAAGTTAGGTTGTTGACTTGAGATTGTTCTTTTTTTTTTTTTTTTTTTTTGCGGTACGCAGGCCTCTCACTGTTGTGGCCTCTCCCATTGTGGAGCACGGGCTCCAGATGCACAGGCTCAGCGGCCATGGCTCACGGGCCCAGCCGCTCCACGGCATGTGGGATCTTCCCGGACCAGGGCACGAACCCATGTCCCCTGCATCAGCAGGTGGACTCTCAACCACTGCGCCACCCGGGAAGCCCCTAGATTGTTCTTTTTTAGCGCGGGCATTTGCTGCTATGAGTTTCTCTCTGAGCTCTGCTTTTACTGCATCCCATCAGTTTTGGTTATAGTGTTTTCATTTCCCTTCGTATCAAGATGTTTTTGAATTTCTTTTGTGATTCTTCCTTGACCCATTTGTTTTTAAGAGCATATTTTATTTTCACTATTTGTGAATTTTCTCATTTTATCCTATTACTGATTTGTAACTTCATCCTGTTATAATCAGAGGGCATGTTATGATATCAGTTTTGTTAACTTTATTAAGTCTTGCTTTGTGGCCTCACATATGGTCTGTCCTGGGGAGTGTTCTGTGTGCACTAGCTGTTTGGGGCCGTGTCCCGTGGGGGTCAGTCAGCTCACTGTGCTCACGTCCTGTCTCTGACCTGCCTGGTTGTCTCTGTTGTTGACAGCAGGTGTCAGGCCTCCCCCTGTCATCGTAGACCGTTCTCAGCTCTGTCAGCTCGCACTTCATATGTTTTGGGGTCTCTTGTGAGGTGCAGGAGTGTTCTTATAGGATAAGATCCAGGAAGTCAGATTCTTGGGTCAAAGCACACGGCCAGTGCTCCACTGGACTGACATCACTGATGCTCAGTCCCGGGGCCCCGGGCTGCCTGCTGAGTTGGCCGCGGCCCTGGTGGGAGGGAGCACAGCCATTCAGGGTCCACTGCTGCAGCAGGTGACGTGAGTTCTCATCTGTGGATTCCTGTTCATTTCTTCATCCTTCCTTGTTTGTCTTTCATTGTGGTTCTGTCATTCTCTATCCTCCCAGTTTCTTATCAGTTTACAGGAATTGTCCCACGTCTCTGGCACGTAGGTGGCACCGTGTAAGGGTGTGAATGAGGCAGTGTGTGGACCGCATTCCCTGCCCAGAACCGCTGTGCCGTCCTCACCACGTGCTCCCTCCGCCTGGCCTGTGCACGTGGTGGAGAAGGGCTAAGTCTCACGGGATTCAGGGTTTCTCACTTGCCCTTGTTTCTCCTTGTTACCATCAGGGATGTTTTTAAAGTAATTTCTCTGTACTCTTCTTTTTCTGTTTTGACTGAAAGCAGTTTTGTTTTCTTAATTAAGGTTTATCAGTAGATGTTTGGTGTTTTAAGCCAG
Source organism: Hyperoodon ampullatus (assembly GCF_949752795.1). Taxonomy (NCBI): domain Eukaryota; kingdom Metazoa; phylum Chordata; class Mammalia; order Artiodactyla; family Ziphiidae; genus Hyperoodon; species Hyperoodon ampullatus. The sequence continues at coordinate 229,667,909 of NC_136914.1, read as the reverse complement.
CCTCCCAGACTTAGAATCCATGTCTGGAGGAGATTCCTCAGCCCTGGACTCGCTTTTCCATTTCGTGATGTAGGGGCGGGGTGGGGTTGGGACCTGATGCTTTTCTGTTTCTCTTTCCCCAGATCGACCTGATGCCTCATGACCTCATCACCCAGCTTCTGCGTGTCCTCGCCATCGAGACCAAGCAGGAGAAGGCGATGGTCCACGCTGACCCCACCGAACTCACACTGAGCGGCCTGGAGGCCTTCTCCTTCGACTACGTGGTGAAGTGGCCCCTGTCTCTGATCATTAACAGGTAAGCATCAGGCTCTCGCGCCTGCTTAGGCCCCTGGGGGTTACTGGCTGCTCAGGTCATGCTCTGCCCCATGAGCCTCGCGTTTGACGTCTGGTGCCAGCAACAACCCCCAGGCGTCCGTCGGAATCCGCCTTGTTCCTTCTTCGCAGGAAAGCCCTGACCCGCTATCAGATGCTCTTCAGACACATGTTCTACTGCAAGCACGTGGAACGGCAGCTCTGCAATGTTTGGATCAGCAACAAGACTGCCAAGCAGTACTCCCTGCACTCGGCCAAGTGGTACGTCCTTCGGGGCTCCCATGGAGCAGGGTGGTTCCTCTCCACACCCTGAAAACGGAGACCCAGGAGCTGGCATGTGCAGCCTCCATGTCTCTGATGTTCCATGCTGCCGTTAGACTGTGGGATGGTGGGGCGTGTCTGAGCCAGAGCCTTTCATGGACCTCCGGCTCCTCCAGGGCTGGTAGCACCTGCAGGCCCAGGGGTGCTCGGCACATCGCAAGTGCTGGGGGCCCGCCGGCGCCCTGTGTATCTGACGCCTTCGCCTGGTGCAGGTTCGCGGGCGCTTTCACCCTGCGGCAGCGGATGCTCAACTTCGTCCAGAACATCCAGTACTACATGATGTTCGAGGTGCTGGAGCCGACCTGGCACGTCCTGGAGAAGAGCCTGAGATCTGTGAGTTTAGCCCAGCTGGTCACGATGCCTGATCAGAGGTCAGGGAGGCAGAGGTGGGGCACGGACCCTACAGCTCCCCCGATGGCTCCCCCGACGCCGCCAGAGCCGTGTTAGCAGTGGAGGGCAGGGCACGCGGGACCGCGTGGCCCAGGCTCAGGCTGCCGGAAGAGTGTGCAGTTCCCTTGGAGCCTCGGTGCTGGGTCAGCGCCCCATCCAGCCCCATCCCAGGGCCCCTGGGGGCCGTCAGCCAAAAAGTTCACGTCACCAAATTCCAGGAGTGGGAAGTGTGAGGGGGCAGTGTTTCCTCCTCGTTTTCTGTCTTTAAAAACAAAAACCTTGGATCTTTGGGGGCACATTCAGTGTGTTCTTTTAGTGATATTTTGAAGTTTTCCCCCAAAAGACCACAGGATTGTTTAAAACATGGAAACAACACAGAGCATACAAAGCAGCCCAGTCAGGGCCTTGGTACGGTCGTCTCAGCAGAGCGGCTCTGACAGTGTCTCCCGCCCAGGCCTGCAACATCGATGACGTGCTGGGACACCACACCAGCTTCCTGGACAACTGCCTGAAGGACTGCATGCTGACCAACCCCGAGCTGCTGCGCGTATTCTCCAAGCTCATGTCCGTGTGCGTCATGTTCACCAACTGCATGCAGGTTCGCCACCGGGGCTCTGGGTGGCGGGGAGCCCGTCCTGCAGACCGTCCCAGCCACGTGGGGGCCGCGTTTCCTCGAGTGGGCTGGTCGTGGCTGATGAGTATTTCCTCCCGACCCCGCAGAGATTTACGCAGAGCATGAAACTGGACAGCGAGCTGGGCCACCTGACCCTGGAGCACGGCACGATGCGGGGGCCGCCCACGGAGGCCGAGCGTGCCGAGGAGCGTGCCCGCAAGGAGCGTGCCCGCAAGGTGGGTGGGTGGGTGGCCAGGCGGGCGTCCCCGTGGCCCTCCTTTCTCCCGCTGCGATTTGATGCAGCATTAGGGTCACAGCGCTCAGAAACCACACCTGCTCCAGCCTGCCATTCCTGTCTTCCCTTTGATTGATAAAAAGACTCTTAAATTTATGTTCCAAATACAAGCCACGGAGAATTTCCCTTCCCGACTGCCCACAGTGAGGCCGCGTTGTTCAGGGCTGGTGTGGTAAGGCCGAGCCATGGGGATGCCCCGCAGGGACCTGCAGTCACTGTGATTAAAGTCTGTCCGTAACTGGAAGGGCCAGGCGGCTCGGCGGCTGCAGGTGTGTGTCCTGTAGGGTGGGGTGGGGTGCGGCGGGGCAGGGTGAGCCCAGGCAGGCGCTCCCAGGTTCCCCGCTTGCTGAGCGGCGGTCAAGAGAAAACAGTGTCAGCTGGAAAATCTGAGCCACACACGGAAACCCTGAGGTTCGCGTCCTTCCTGGTTCCGTGTGGTGGGGCCGCAGGGCCGGCTGCCTGGGGCGTCTCTAGGTCCTGCCGTCTCAGGGGTTTTCACAGTGCCTGACGTTTTAACTTTCATCACATGAAGAATTCCCGAGACACATTTTTCTATTTAAAAAAAGAAGAGAGAAGGGGGCTGAGCTGCTGGCGGGCGGCCGAGTCACTACAGCCATGTCTTGCAGTGCCTGGCCGAGCACGTGGACGCTCCGCAGCTGGCCTCCAGCTTCGAGGCCACCATCAGTAAGTTCGATAAGAATTTCTCAGCCCACCTGCTCGACCTCCTGGCCCGGTTGAGCGTCTACAGCACCAGCGACTGCGAGCACGGCATGGCCAGCGTCATCTCCAGGTGGGTGCTCCGCCCCCTGCCAGCCCATGCGCCCTCCCGCCACTCGGGGCAGGTGTGACTGAGGCCGCGTGTGTTCAGCCAAGGCTGCACTTGGCCGCCGTGTGCTGCCGCTGGTCACTTGCTGGAGGAGTGGCATCTGGGCGTTCACACGTGTGCGGGTGTTCGTGTGCGTGCTCACCTGCGTGCACGCGTTGACTGGTACACGTCAGGCCGCCCCATCAGCCCCCTCCCCGTTTCTCTGTGTTCCGAGGGCCAGGCCTGGGTCAGCTGCACTGGCCGCTGTGCCCCAAGCCGGGACCTGGGACACTGGAAGGGCCCTTTGGCCCCAGCCGCGGGCCGTCGCACAGTCTCCCGATGAGCAGTGAGGAGGTGCTGCCTTCCCGCTGGCAGCAGGTCAGGAGACCTCGGGGAACGCACGGAAGGTCAGGGCCGCGCTCGCCCAGCCCGCCGTGTTGGCATGTGGGGCCGGCCGCGCCTCGAGGGCCACGTTGGTGCCCCCCTGGGGTCCACCTCCCGTGACCCCGGGAGCAGCGAGTGTGCAGGTCTGACGCGAGCAGGAGTCCACGGAATCTGGGGGGCCGTGGGGAGGACTGTGCAGAAACGGTGAGGACGGGCGCGCGGGGCCCGAGGGCCGGTCGGTGGGGTCTGTGGACCTGGGGCTGGCGGCTTCCTGCTCCTCAGAGGGCACGTGGTGGGCCTGCTCACTTTGGGGGCGGGTTCAGGTGAGGAGGGGGCTGTCCTTGCCCTGGGAAGCCTCCTGTTGGGTAGCCTCAGGCTCAGCCAAACATTGGGCTGCCCTGTTCTGCCCACAGGCGTTCCAATGTCCTGGGCTCCAGGGTTCGGAGAGCCCCAACGTCCAGGGGCTGGAGACGTTTGTCTCACTTCACCTGTGTCTTTTTTTTTGTGGCTGCATTGGGTCCTCGTTGCTGCGCGTGGGCTTTTTCTAGTTGCGGCGAGCGGGGTCTACTCTTCATTGCAGTGCACGGGCTTCTCATCACGGTGGCTTCTCTTGTGGAGCTCGGGCTCTAGGCGCGTGGGCTTCAGTAGTTGTGGCTTGCGGGCCCTAGAGCGCAGGCTCAGTATTTGTGGCGCACGGACTTAGTTGCTCCGCGGCATGTGGGATCTTCCCAGGCCAGGGCTCGAACCCATGTCTCCTGCATTGGCAGGCGGATTCTTAACCACTGCGCCACCAGGGAAGCCCTCACCTGTGTCTTTAAGCTTTATTCTGTGTCCCCTGGGGCCTGTGTGTGTGTCCGCGTGCGCGTGTGCTGGCGACTTGAGTGCCTCCCGTGCCCTTCACCGTGGGGTGGTAAGGGGGTCGCCAGCGTGGCCACGGAGGCATCTGCAGGGACCCTGCCCACTTCCCCTGCAGGCTCGACTTCAACGGCTTCTACACAGAGCGGCTGGAGCGCCTGTCTGCAGAGAGGAGCCAGAAGGCAGCCCCCCCAGTGCCCAGCCCGCGGGGGCCCCCAGCTCCAGCGCCCAGGGTCGCCGTCACTGCGCAGTGAGGCCAGCCGCTCCTGCCACAGCTGGAGCCTCAGGTGGATGAGTTCAGAGGTTTCTCACCAGATGTTTCCAGAACACTTGTGCTGTGTGTCCTGTTTAAACATAAAGTTGAATTGTCTGCACTCAGCTCCTCTCGTTTCTCGGGGCTCGTGCACTCAGACCAGAGGGTCTGCTTGTCTGCGCGCTTTCCTGAAGCGAGCAGAGTCCCTTTAAAGAGTTTTCTGGTTTCAAGTCAGACAAAGTGAGGATATGTGGCCTCTGAACAACGTCAGGACAGTCACCAAGGTGCCAGGCGGGGGCGAGGTCTGGGCCTGATGTCCACACCTGTCCCTGTGAAGTGGGGCTGGGCTCCCTGGGGTCAGCAGGAACCCCTCACACCGCAGGCAGGGGATTGCTCCAGGCAGCAGGGGGCAGCACAGCCCCTTGTCCCGAAGCTGGAGCAGCCTGTGGGGTGAGTCACCGACACGCCCACTGAGGATGGAAGAGCTGCCTGGGGCGGGTGGCTGAGGCTGTGGCCTCTGTCCTGTGAGGCCCAGCCTTGTCCAGCCCCTCCCGACGGGCAGTGGGTGGCACTGCCAGCCCCAGGGGTGGCCTGCGGTGCTGCTCTGCTTGCCTCCCAGCCACCCTACCCTTTCCTGCAGAATTCCACGTGGGTCGTTTTCAAACTTCAGTTCGGACCGCCTGCTCCAAGTGACACCCCCCCCACCCACCGGCAGCTGAGGAACGACAGGTTTCCCCTAGGGGCAGGGGTCGGGCAGCTCCCAGCCCCGCTGTTGCCCTGCGGAGGGGGCACCCTGAGCTGGGGGTCTGGACTCAAGCCACAGACTGCTTCCTCTTCTAAGCTGCAGTGTGTGCGAGTGCACCCAAAATGCCACAGTCCGGGCTTCTGCAACACAGGCTCTGAGCAGAGGCCCCCACTGGCCCTCCCACCTGGCCCGAGGCCCAGAAGCCCTGCGTCCCTGTCCTTGGCTCTGGGCATTGGGCTTTCCTGGAGGAGACACCTCTGGGTTGCAGGTGTTGACGGCGGGAGGGGAGCGCCCTGTGGGCTTGGGGAGGGGTTCTCTGTGGTAGGGGGGCTCTGTGGGGCCACGTTGGTCCTGTAGGTGGGGTGGGGGGTGCTAGTCCTGAGCCCCTGTTGCCGAGTTCCCTGTTGAGGTCTGGTCAGCAGGGTGTGTAGTCCCGGCAGCTGGGGTTTTTGCCCAAATAGGGACACGAAGCCTTTGAACTTCTGCTATCAGATAACACGCAATACCAAAAAAGAGAAGTAAAATGGCCAGGAGGATTTGGGGTGGTTCACACGCATCGTTGTGTGAAACACGGTCATGTTTGGGCTCAGGGACACAAGCTGCCTGTGCCCCTTGCTCACTTTGGCCCTGGGGGCTTCTGTCACCCACGCCCGAGATACCCCAAAGTGTGTGCAAACCCATCCTGCCTTGTTTTCCTTTTTCTGCTGTTCACTTTGGGGGAAATCATGGTCCGTTGAACTTTGACCTCTGGTCTGGACCCACTGTGGGCACCACACTCTTTCACCTGAGGCCTTGATATGCTCTGATGTCCTGCCTTCCCAGGGGCACGTCCAGAATGAGGCTGGGGTGCCACCGGCCGGCTCAGCTGCAAGAAGCCTGGGTCCCCAGGTACCAGGCCAGAGTGGGGTGGCCCCAGCCTGCAGGGCAGGGCAGGGCGGGCAGAAACTGGGGGCCGGGGGCAGCAGCGGGCAGGCAGCTGCAGACTTTGGCCCATAGCGACCACATCCCAGGGCTGTCCACTGGGCCTCCACATCTGCCCTCTCCACAGAGCAGGGTCTGCTCCCTGAGCCAGGCGGCTGCCCGGCACCTGGCCCGCAGCCCCGCCTGTGTGCTCCTCTTGCCCAGTCTCCCCAGTGAGGCCTCAGGAGCCCGGGCTGCTGGAGCTTGCGCGTGCCTCACACGCAGCAGGGCCTCCACCCCCAGCGGGGCCCCGGCAGCCCCAGCCTGTATCCTCACCTGCATGGGGGATGCAATTGCAGGAGTGGCCCAGGTTAGTCTGTCCACCTGCCCTGCTTAATTCAGTCCACGTTGACAGAACTTCTGTGTGCTGAACACTGGATACGGGACACTGTCCAGGAGCCCCAGGGGACCAGAAGGAGACCGGGGAGGCGGGGTGGGGGCGGGACGTGCCCTCAGGTGTCCAGGCCCGGCCCCTCCCGGCCCCGAGGGGCTGATTGGCCGTTCGGGCAGGGGGCTGGTCGCTAGGGCAGGGCGGGGCGCGAGGGCATGAGCTTCAGAGGCGAGGGCAGGTCCAGAGCCGGCCTGAGCACGGAGCACCTCCCCGGCCCCCCCGGAACCGTGGGTTCGGATCTGGACCCCGCCTGCGCCGCCCGCCATGCACGGCCTCGGGCTCCTGCTGCTTGCTGCGCTGTGGCTACGGGGTGAGTGACTGCTAGGCGTCTGGCTCTGGCTGGTCCGGTCGCCTGGCCCCCTGCTCCCTGCGGGGGGCTCTGGGCTGGTCTCTGGGATTCGGCGGCGCAGAGGGCGGCGCAGCGGGGGCCAGTTGGCGGGGATGCCCCGGGCGGTGCACACACAGAACCTTCAAAAGGGAAGTGCGTGGGGAAACGGCCACCTGGGCGTTTCCTGTGCTGGAGGTGGGGACCGGCTGGGACAGAGCAGGGTGGAGGACCTGGCTGCTTCGGCTCCATTCCGGGGCCTCACGGGGATTGCCCACCTCCACGGGGACCCCCCAGCCTGGCAGGGAGGGGAGGGCCGAGGAGCAGTGGCCTGGAGCCGAGGGGTTGGGGGCACCCCAGGGGGTTGTTTGCCACATGGGGACCTGCCTCTCCTCTGGGGGGACTGACTGTGCTGCTGGCCTTGGCCCCACCCTCGCTCCTGAGAGCCTCCTGGGGTTCGGGAGGGAGGGTGCTTACGGGGGAGGCCCTCCGCATGGCCTTCACTCCGGGAGGTTTGCCAGATAGCGGTTACGGAGACACAACCATTAACGCCTTGAAAGAAGGAGAAAAGAGTCACCTGGGGAGTAGGTCTCCACCTCTGGGCCTGGGCTGGGTCCGTGCTGTCTGTTGTTGGATACGGGGCAGCTTCTAGATCTGGGCTGGGTGAACCCTGCGGAAGAGGGCTGCCAGTTCCCCGTTAGATGCCGTCACGTGATTAGTTGGGATGAAAAATGTCAGCTCTAAGCGCTGGACGGGCAGACCCGTCCCCCCGCGCCCCCGCCCAGGGCCGGTGTGTGTCCTCGTTCTGAGGGGCAGGGGGCATCCGGGTCACCCCAGGGTCTGGGAGGCAGCCTGGTGGGCTCCTGGAAGGGCAGGCGCTGAGTGGGGCCTCTGGGCGCTGCCAGGCGCAAGTCTGCCCGACCCCACCCAGGGCGGGGGTCCTGTGGCCTTTTTCACGCAGAACCCCACTTGGGCTGGGCAGCCAGGCCTCAGAGTCTGCGGTCCCCACGCTGCCAGGCGATTCCCCAAGAGGAGGTGCCGGCGCACAGCAGGCTGGGAAGGGACCCCCAGGGCGGGAGGGTGCCCTGTGCGCCTGCTGACGCCCCTCTCCTGCAGAGGTCGCCCCCAGGGCCACCCTGCCCCACGTGGAGCAATACGAGGTGGTGAGGCCCCGGCGCCTGCCAGCACCCCGCACCCGCCGAGCCCTGCCCTCCCACTTGGTAAGCCTGGGCAGGAGGCTGGCCTGGGGGTGCCTCCCCGGCCCCTCAGAGCCCGTTTCTGTCTGTGAGCAGGGTGATAGCTCCCCGTGTGCCCAGCGAGTTGTGAGGGGCCGCCTTTGGGGCTGAGGGCCAGGCGGGCTTCTGGGCTTTCGGGCAGGCCCCTGGGGAGCTCAAAACCCACCTGGGCCGTCTCTGCCTGGGCCGCCTTCCTCCTCCCCCCAGGCCTCACCTTCTTCTTCCGTCCCGCCCACCCTTGGGCAGGGCCGCAGCCGCCCCGCCTCGGGCCGCCCCGTCTTCTTTTCAGGAGCTCCGCCAGCCGCGGCCACTCCCCAGTTTCATTCCAGCGATTAGTCAGGCTCCTCCGAGACCGAGACCGAGACCGGAGGGGATGGCTCAGCAGGGCGCGTAGCTTACGCCTCGCGGGCGTTTAGGGCCGGGCTGGGATTCCCCGGGGCGCCTGGGGGCATTCCTGGGACCTGCAGCGTGTGCGCCTGCACGTGCCCAAGTGTGTGTCAAGGACAGCCCCGTCCTGACCTCGGGGTGCGGGCACAGCGCACGGTGTCCTAGGGGTCAGCTGCAGGCTGGGGCGCCCCGCCAGTCGGGCCCTGGGCTGGAAGGGGCGGGGCCTCACAGGGGCGGGTCACCGCCGCCGCCTGGGTTCTAAGGCTGCCTGTCAGGGGCCGTGTCCCCCCTCCCCTTATTCTCCTTCTCCCTGTGTGGACTTGTGAGGAAACCGAGGCCTGAGGCACCCGAGGCGGTTCCGGGTGGAGCTCCCCACCTGCCCACTGCCTCCGGTTCAGCCCGAGGCCCCACCTCCCCCTACTGGCCCGGTGCTACCCACCCCCAGGTTTGAGGTGGGCGTGGCTGGGGCAGGGCCCCTCTGTCTGGACCCCTCCCTTTTCTCCCGGCTCAGGGCCTGTACCCAGAGAGTGTGAGCTACGTCCTGGGGGCCGGAGGGCACACCTTCACCCTGCACCTTCGGAAGAACAGGTGAGCAGGGACCTAAGCCTGCAGCCTGCTCCCACCCCTGCCCCCAGCACACCTGTGTCCTGGGCATCCAGCTCCCTGGCCCAGCCTCTCCTCCACGCCAAAGGTGGCTGCTGTGGCAGGCAGGCGGGGCCCAGAGCATCACGGGGGCTCTTTTCCAGGGACCTGGTGGGCTCGGGCTACGTGGAGACCTACACGGCCGCCGATGGCTCCCAGGTGACAGAGCAGCTGCCGAGGCAGGTATGGCCCCCCGAGTGACCCCCCCCACCAAGGCCGGCAGTGGCAGTGCGGGGAGCGTGGGCACTGGCAGCGGAGCCCTCACACTCTCCTCCCGCAGGACCACTGCTTCTACCAGGGCATCGTGGAGGGGCACCAGGGCTCCGCTGCCAGCCTCAGCACCTGCGCCGGCCTCAGGTGGGTGCTGCCGACCAGGCGGGGTGCGTCAGGACTTCAGGGCCCAGCACTGTCTCACTCTCCAGTGAAGTGAACTGCAGCCAAGAAGAGACAGGTGGGCTGGGGGCACCGGCTGCCCTGGGGTCTCTCACTAACTCAGAGCCATGGCCTTCGCTCTGCCTCAGGGGCTTCTTCCAGGCCGGCTCCACCGTCCATCTGATCGAGCCCCTGGATGGGGGCGGGGAAGAGGGGCAACACGCGCTGTACCAGGCGCAGCACCTGCAGCAGAAGGCCGGCACCTGCGGGGTCAACGACAGCACCCTGGAGACCATCCTGGGGCCGCGGGTCTCGGCGGCCCTCAGGCCCCGGGTGAGGGGAGGCCCTGCCGGCTGCTTCCCCGTCCGCTCGGCCCCGTGCATCCCCAGACTCCTGGGTGCCCAGCGAAGCGGGGGGTGCTGCCTGCCGCCCCCGTGGCTGGGGTGGGCCTGGGCCTGGCTGCGCGCTGGCTGCAGAGCCAGCTCCTTAGTCTGCGCCAGAGCCCCACCCCAGCTCCTACCAAGGCTCCCCCAGCACTGTGGGGCCAGCTCCGGGGCCTGGAGATGCTCAGTGTGCGCAAACGGGCTGAGGACAGGCGGGCTGTGGCTGCGTGGCTGACCGGCTTCTTGTCCCCACTCCTCAGAACTGGCCAGTGCCCCGAGAGACCCGCTACGTGGAGCTGTTCGTGGTCACGGACAGCACAGAGGTACCTGGGGCGGGGGTGGGGGCAGGGGGCTGGTGGGTGCAGGCGGGCCGACAGGCTGCAGCTGAGGGTCTGCTGTCCTCCAGTTCCAGCGGTTGGGGAGCAGAGAGGCTGTGCGCCAGCGGGTGCTGGAGGTGGTCAACCACGTGGACAAGGTGGGGGCCGCTTTGCCCTGGGGGCTTCCTCTCAGCAGGGCCTGCCGGGACCCCGCGGCAGCACACACCCAGCCCAACAGAAACCCTGGCCATAGAGGCCTGTTGGGGCACCTGGAGAGGAGGAGAGGGCTGGCCATGGGGGGCGCCCGGCTGCCAGTAGAACCATCCGCCAGGTGATGGGGGGCGAGGACTCTGCCCCAGCCCTCGTGACCTGTCCCATCGCAGCGGACGCTGGGGGACCTCTGGCCCTTCGCTGGCCTCACCGTTGGAACCTGACCCTCGGGGCTCCCTGCCCTCTGGCAGCTTTATCAGGAGCTCGGTTTCCGCGTGGTGCTCGTGGGCCTGGAGATGTGGAACAGTGGGGACAAGATTCACGTCAGCACCCAGGCCGTCACCACACTGAACAACTTCCTGTCCTGGCGGGTGCAGGACCTGGCAGGGCGGCACCTGCACGACAACGCGCAGTTCATCACGTGAGTGGGCGGAGGGCTGCGCTGGCGCCAAGACGAGGGCGCTCCCACGGGAGGTGGGTTCCGAGGTGTCCACGTGCAGACACTGCTCTCCTTCCCAGCGGGGTCGACTTCGCAGGGACCACCGTGGGACTGGCCAAGGTGTCCACCATGTGCTCCCAGGACTCGGGAGCTGTGAACCAGGTGCGGGGGATCCAGCTGGGTTTGCTGGACAGAGGCTGGAGCTGGCCACTGGGGGTGGGGATCGGAGCTTGAGCTGGGGCCTGCGAGGGGGGACCTCAGGACCCAGGTCCACCTGCTGGTCCCTACGCTGTCCCATGGACACCTGAGCAGCTGCCTCTTCCGAAGGATGCACTGACGCTTTAGGTTTGAAAGAGTGATGTTGGCAGGAGGCACCGCCGAGCCCCTCAGCCTGCTGGGGGCGGGCGGGGGACTGGCCACCAGAGTGGCCCCAGCCAGCATGGCCCCTCCTGTAGGACCACAGCCCGAACCCCATCGGCGTGGCGAGCACCATGGCCCACGAGATGGGCCACAACCTGGGCATGGACCACGACGAGAACATCCAGGACTGCTACTGCCCGGTGCCGCGGGACGGCGGCGGCTGCGTGATGGCGGCCAGCCTCGGGTGAGGCTTGGCCCCAGCCAGCCCGCCTGAGGGCCTACCGCCCAGCAGGGGGGCCCCAGGGCGCGGGCGGCCGGCCCCCACCCACCCACCCACCCTTCTGATGACAGAGACTCCCCTCCCCACAGCTCCAACTTCCCCAGAAAGTTCAGCCACTGCAGCCGGGCTGACCTGGAGTTGTTCGTGGAGAAGCCCCGGATGGCCTGCCTGGTGGGCGCCCCGGACCCCGACCGCCTGGTGGGCGGCCCCGTGTGTGGGAACCGGTTCGTGGAGCGTGGGGAGCAGTGCGACTGCGGCGCCCCCCAGGTACAGGGCCGGGCCCCGCCGCCACCCTCTGCTTCCTGCCCGCCCACATGGGGGGCTGGTCCCCATCCATAGGCTGGGGTGACCGTTCCTGACCCCCGGGCGCCCTGCGCATGCACAGCGACACCTCCTGTCCTCTGGCACCGAAACGACTGGCAGGGCTCGTGGGTGGGAGTGACCAGACCACCCGAGGGAAGGGCCTGGGGCCAGCCCAGTGTGCAGCCCGCTCAGACCTTTGCCGTTGCCCCCGCCCCCCAGGACTGTCAGAACCCCTGTTGCAATGCCAGCACCTGCCTGCTGGCCCAGGGGGCCGAGTGTGCCCACGGCACCTGCTGCCACGAGTGCAGGGTGAGCTTGGGGTTCTGGGGCACAGCAGCAGGCGTGGGTGTTTGGGGACCTCCTGTTCCCGCGGTGAGCTTGGCTCTGCTGAACCAGGTGAAGCCAGCCGGAGAGCCGTGCCGCCCTGCAAAGGACCAGTGTGACCTCGGGGAGTACTGCGACGGCCGGCAGCCCGCGTGTCCCGAGGATGCCTTCTGGGAGAACGGCACGCCCTGCCCGGGGGGCTACTGCTACAACGGGGCCTGCCCCACGGTGGCCCAGAGGTGCCGGGACTTGTGGGGGCCAGGTGAGGCGGGCATGGGCCCTGATCATGGGACCCTCAGGCCTGCCAGGGTGGCTGCCGGTCCTGAGCCGGAGCGCTGACCTCCTCCTGCCCTGCAGGCGCTCGGGTTGCCGTGGAGACGTGCTACAGCTACAGCATCTCCGCAGGCTGCAGGAGCGGGATCCCCCTGGACTTTGGCAGGTGAGCGTCCCCCCGTGGCCCGACTCCCCTGGGTCCAGGGCACGGAATGTTTCCACCAAGAGAGTCCTCTGCACAAAGGAGTCCGGGAGCTGAGTCAGGGGCCTCTCCGGGGGCCTACCTGGCCCTGCAGGACCCCCAGGCCAGAGCATGCTGCCCTTTGGGAGAGCGGGTCACTGTGGCTGGGCCGTGGACCCCTGCGGGTGGACCCAGGGCCTCACCCACAGCTCCTGGTGCGCTGAGCACGGTTGTGAGCACCGAGCCGGAGTCCCCGCGGAGCTGGCTCCACGCACGCCCCTCTGTCCTCAGGGTCAACAGGTGTGGCACTCTGTTCTGTGCGGGGGGGCAGAAGCCCCCGGAGCGGGGTTCCTGCACCCTCACCTCCTCCTCAGGTGGTTGCCAGGCTCTTGTCCAGGACAGCAGCAGCGCGTACGAGCCAGTGCCAGAAGGCACCAAGTGTGGCAAGGAGCAGGTGGGCCAGCCGTGCCTCTCGGTCGGGCTGCTGGACCCCAGGGCAAGCTGACGGGGCCCAGAGCAGGGCGGTGGTGGCTGGAGGAGGGCTCTGTTCTGGGGAGAAACTCGGAAGGCGCTTGGGGGGTGCGGGAGAAGACCCTTCTCAGTTAATGGGTTTGAAGACTATTTGTCCTGCAAGCCCTCTGGGGATGGGTGGGGCCAGTCCTCTGTGGCCCTGGTGGCAGCAGAGGGCTGGCCAAGCAGTGCCTCCCCCTGTGGCCAAGGCCGGCCAGCAGATGGGCTGCGGGCGAGGCCACCGGGGGTGTGAAGGCTGTGGCCTGCCCTTCCGAAGCCCAGACACAGGTTTTGGGTCCGCTCTGGTTGATGGTGGAGAGCGGGGATGCTTCAAGCAGGGGTCTAGACTGGCTGCCTATGGAGACCCCCACTGCCCTCCAGGTTTGCTGGAAAGGCTTCTGCCAGGACCTCCGTGTCTACAGATCCAGAAACTGCTCTGCCCGGTGTAGCAACCATGGGGTACGTGGGCCCAGGGGATAGCCTGCCACCAGCCCTTAGGGCTTGAAAGATGTGCAGGCCGTGCTGAGGATAGCCCAGACAAACAGAGGGCAGAGGCTGGTGCCCTGGGACTGTGCCAGGAGCCTGCTGAGGCCTCCCGAGGCTGGAACTGACAGGGATCTGGGCGTCCCGTGTAGACACGGAAGCCCGGGGTAGTCACGGTGCCGGTGGACACGTGGGCCAGGCCGGTCTGATGTGAAGTGTCCTATTCTGAGCTCTTAGTAACCTGTGCTGTGACGTTGGGGAGGTCAGAGCTCTGAGGGCTTGAAACCGGGGGGCCTGGGGCAGTGCCCTCCTGTGCCCCCATCTCAGGAGGACAGCCTGCCCCGAAGTTGCCCTGCCCGTCCTGCGGCGATGCCTGCTTTGCTCAGAAAGCCCACAGCGGCCCGTCAGAGCCATCCTCCCTCACCCAGGGAGGGGCTGCTGCTGTCAGCACATCTGACGAAATCTGGGTGGTGGCGATCCTGGACCCCTAGCTTGTCCTCTGTCAGTAGGGGCCCCAGCAGAGCAGACGGCGCCTCAGTGGGCACTGGGTGGTGTGGCAGGTGGGGGTCTGGAGGACCTGATGCCTGGTCGTCCCCCAGGTGTGCAACCACAAGGACCAGTGCCACTGCCACCCGGGCTGGGCCCCGCCCTACTGCGCAGAGCTGCTGTCTAACGTGCGCACAGGTAGGCAGGGCCTTCTCCGCCCTGCGCCTTCACACAACTTCACAAGCCCAGGGGGATCTGGCTGCGGGTCCTACCTTTTCTCAGGCCACCTGGGAGGGGCCGAGAAGGAGGCCGTGTGTGTGCCCCTAAACCGTGAGGGGCATGTTGAAGATTTGGCCTTGCAGCCCCCGGCATCCGGACCCCACAGGTCCGGGCCGGGGACCAGGATCCCGAGTCCCCACCTCGGCCCTACAGGAGAAGGGGGGCCCGTCCCAGAGGGAGGGCTGCAGGGGCAACGTGGGACAGCGCCAGCTCCTTGCTGGGTGCTCCGCCCCATTCCGGGCCCGGGAACCTCGGGGCCTCCCACCCCCACAAGTGTCTTCCTCCCCAGTGGTCAGGCCGACAGGGCCTGGCCTGGCTGCACCCATGTAACTGAGGGCCTGGGGCCGCCCACCGCCAAGCCCTCCAACTGGTCCCCCGAGAGCCCAGAGTGCTGGCGTCATGTACCGGTTCTCAGTGCCAAGGGTCCTCAGATGGCCCTGGCCTTCGCAGGGAGCCCAGGGCTCAGGGTTGTTGGCGTGGCCAAGGAGGGGGCACCTTCCTCAGGCCCCTCCTTGGCCCCAGGCTGGCCTGGACAGGCGCTGAGCTGCCCGAGGGCCCTCCCAGCCCCTGCTGCCTCGAGGCACGTCCGGCCCTGGTGGCACCTGGCCTCTTGTGTGCCCACAGCGTCCGGGAGCCTCCTGGTGGGTGTGCTGGTGCCTGTGGCACTCCTGGTGCCTCTGGCGCTGACCCTAGCAGGCGTGGTCATCTACCGCAAAGCCCGGAGCCCCGTCCGAAGGAGGTGAGCGAGCTCTGGGCTTGCAGAGCGTCAGCACGTGTGTGCAGAGCGAGTCGCCTGCTCGCCCTGCTGGAGGGGAGAACGCGCTCCGGGCCCCCTGCCTTCGCTGACACGGGAGCAGGTGTGGGTTGTGGTGACAGGTTGGTGATGTGGAAACTCAGAGAGGACCCCCGTCTCCCCCTTGCACCCCAGCGGGCGCTGGCCCACCGCCGTCGGTGGACACTGCACTCTGAGCCTGCCCTGGGCTCTGGGTGTCCCCGGTGCCCACTCTGGGGAGACCTCGACCCCCACGCTGGCCGCAGCAGGACACACTTGCCCAGTGGCCTCAAAGTACCTCCTGCGGGCCCACCTGGACCCCAGAGCCAATGGGGCCAGGACACATGGGGCTGCCTCTCCCTCTGCGCGCGGCTGTCACTGGCGCACCCCGACAGGCAGCTGCAGCTGAGTGGGCCTCTGGCCAGGCCAGAGTTCCCATGCCCAGGAGCCCCAAGTCCCTGGGCTGAATCCTGAGGCCAGGAAGCACTGACCCATCTTATTTCTCCCCAGGAATGTGGCGCCCAAGACGGCCATGGGGCTCTCCAACCCTCTGTTCCATGAGGGGCACAGGACGCCGGTTCCCACCAGGGGGCCCCCAGAGCCAGGCCTTTCCTCCCACCCCAGCCAGCTGCCCAAACCCATGGCTTCCGCAGTGACCCCTAAGTGGCCACCCCCTGCTGTAAGCACCAGGCATCCCCAACGGGCTCCCCAGGCCACCCCAAAGCTCAGGCCAGGATGCGGTCCCCTGGGGCTTAGAGTGGCCACCACAACCGCCGTTTAGGGGCGAAACGAGGCTTTAGGACGAGTGGTCCGAGGACGCGCAGCAGCTGGTGACAGAATTGAATCTGAGGCTCGAGGCCTCTGCAAGGTCCACTTCAGGGCGGTTTTGAGGCCCAGACGCCCTTGCTGCCATGCAGCACCTCTGTGCATCCCCAGGGTTGTGGGAAGGGAGCATAACTCAGGGCCCTGCCCAGCGGTGGGGCAGGATGGCGCCCCCTGTGCACACACGGGGCTTTGTTCTTCCCACTCTGGGAGGGGCCGGAACCTTGGGTCCTCAGCTGGGTGGGGGCAGCTCCGAAGCCAGGGCTCCCTGGAGGTGGCCGCCCTGAGACCCAGGCTCACGGCCGGCTTCCTGCAGCCTCCAGCCGCTACGTCCAGCTCACCGTCCCCAGTTCCTGTGTATACCTGGCAGGCCCCGGGCCAGGTGAGTGGGGGGCTGGCAGAGGGGCCGTCGAGGTGGCATAAAGCAGGTCCTGGGAGGCGGAGGGTCTGGGGCTGGATTTGGTGGGCCAGGGACCCTGGGGTGGTGGCCACTGCACCCTCAGGGGGCCAACATGAACTGAACCCAGGGGAACTGGGGTCCTGACCGCTCCTCCCCGCCCAGCAGCTCAGACCTGCTCCGCCCACCAAACCCCTCCCGGTGCTGAAGGCCAAGCAGGTGAGAGGACCCCCGGGGGAGGGGCACGGGGGTGTGCGGGGCTGTGGGCTCCATCGTAGTGCTCCCTTTGGTTTGAGGCTTCAGGGGTTTGGGAAGGGTCTCTCCCAAATGTGAGTCACTGGTGCCCCAGCAAGCCCCCTGCCTTTGGGCTCGCTCGGGAGGCCCTCCTGCCTGTCCTGAGGTCTGGCCCTGGCGGGTCCCCTCCTTTGCTGGTAGCCCTGTGGGTACTGCCGAGGGTCCTGCGCACCTCTGGACAGGCACGCGCACCTCCCGGCCGGCGGGGAGGTCACCTGCTCTGGCGAATTGTGAGGCAGGGAGACCCAGGCTCCACTCTCCGCCCACCAGGAGCCTGGGGGGGCCCCACGGCAGCCTGTCCGCCGGGTGGTGTGGAGTCATCACTTGGTTGTAGTGGTGTCTGCAGGGCTCTAAACCTCTGTAGGGCCCGTCTTCCCTTAGTAGTTAATGTCGTGGGGATACTTGGAGCGATGCCCGGCTGGTTACTTCCTAAACTGACCCGCGGTGCCTCCATGGGTGGATCTCGCCTACCACAACCATTACTGTGGCGTTTGCTTAACGCACATTCTCTATTTTTTGCTTTTTAGTTTGAATTAATTTTAGAGTTACAGTGAAGTTACAAAAATAGTCCGTAAAAAAGTCTTAGGAGGGGTTTTGACAGGCCAAACAGGGAAGGGGGGTTGGGCAGAGAGATTTCTGGCCAAGGAAATGGTGGCAGCCAGGGAATTGTGCCGGGGGAGAAAAGTGCAGGCGACTTCTTCCCCTCTGCTCAGCAGGGCCCTTCTCCGTGTGCTGGGCCCACCCTGTCCCTCTGGCGCTGGAATGAGCTGCCTGGGCTGAGCAGGGGCCCTGCTGGAGGCCTTCCTTCTCCACTCCAGCCCTGGCCCCGGGAAGGCTGAGATGCAAACAAATGCAAATTACAGTAGTGGATCCTTTGCTTTAAAGCTTCCAAAGACCCACATTCTGGCAATTTAAGAGCTTTTCCTGGGTAATGTTGGGGTAAGGGGGAGGGGGGAGATGAGGGAAGAGGGCAGGGCAGTGAGATAAGCCGATGGGCCCCGGAATGGGGGCCCTGCCACATTTGGGTTCCATTCGGGGCAGTGGCAGCTGTGGGTGGGGAGGGGGTTGGGGGCACTTTTCTGTCGAGAGCTCAGCGAAGAGAAACGTGCAGACTGGTCTGGAGCAGAGGACCCAGGGAACTTTCTAGAAGGTGCTGGGAAGCCGGTGCCCTGGCCCCGCTGGCCATCAGCTGTGTCTGCCTCCTTCCAGGTCGTCAGGCCAACCTGCGCTCCACCGATGCCACCCGTCCAGCCCAGGGCCGGAGGGGCCCGGCCTGGACCCACTCAGGTGAGGCCCTCACACCCAGGGCAGTGCCCACCTGGCCGGGCAGAGCGAGCCGTCTTTCCCCAGCTGGCTGCCTGGGGCCCAGCCCTGAGAGGGTATAACATCCGCCCTAAGTAAAAGGAAATTAGATTCAGTTGTGCTCTTTGTAGCAGATGGTTTTTAATGTCAGTTCTTTCTTCCTTTTCCAAGGGAGTTGTTGGCCCAAAGGTTGCTCTGAAACCCCCCGTCCAGAGGAGGTGATGGGGCCCGACCTCAAAGCACCCTGGGGGGCATCTGTGCACCTGTCTGGACGTTGCCTGTGGTCATGTGACCTCGCCACCAGCACCGACAGACCAGCTGCCTGGCCCCAGGCCCTCCGTCCCCCTCCCTGAGGGCTGGGTCCACTGTGAAAAGTCCTAGCAGAAGAGCCAACTCCTCATGGCCAGCACCCCACGGTCACAGCCCAGGCCCTCTCCACCCAGGACTCCGCGGTCGGGCCCTTGGCTGCTGTCCTGACCTCAGGAACGGGGGCCAGGCCACTGCCTCCTCACCCACGTGTGTCTCCAGACTGCCACTGGTATCCTGTCTGGGTCTCTGGAAACCTCAGATGCACATTCAGTAGGGCTGAAAACTTTAAAAGTTTCTGTATTGTACAATTAAATTATTGATCAAATTCTAAATGACGGGAGGTCGGTGGAAAATGTTGCATATGCGAAACAATGTGGAATTTATAAGATTTATGGGTCCAACCCTTGTTAAAATAAAAGTCTACTGTAAATGGGTACGGTCAAACTTTCCCCTTCTTTTCTTCTTAGACTTTATCGTAAGCCCTCCTCTGCTTAAACTAAGCAGCCTGGTCCGCCCGCGCGGAGCGGGCCACTAGCACCCAAGGTGGCTGGCGCCCCTCCCCTTCCGACCCCGCTCTGGTCTCCCGGTAATGGCCCGACCACCCTCCCGGCTCCATGGTGGGCGCTGGCACGCTGGGCGCCGCCAGGCCGGGCCCCCCCCACCCACCGGCCCGGCCGCCGCTGCTGCCCGGCGCCCTCTGTGGCCTCTACGCCTGGCTGGACGCACTGCCACTCAGCTGCCACAAGCGCCACCTGGCCTGGGACTTCAGCGACGGCGGTGAGGGCAGGGCGGTGGCCACGACGGGGGCCGGGGTGACCGCTGGTTGTCCAGGCCGCAGGGCCGCCGCCTGTCAGCCGGGTCCTGGCGCTCTCTGCTCAGGGGAAGAGCCCAGCGGTCATCCCTCCCAGCCAGCGAGAGCCCTGAGAGAGATGAGCCGGTAGTCGGGACGGCCAGGCAAGGGCCGCGGCCCCGGAAGGGTCCCCGCTCCCCGGACTCCCTGCAAAATGCAGAAGACCCCAGAGGCAGGGCGTGAGGGGCCTCTGGAAGGAGTGGGCAGGACATGGGAGGGGCGCTGCCTCGATGGCCCCAGAAGGAGGAGGAATGCGGCAGAGGGGGGCCGGTTATGTGTTCGACCTGGCCACGGGAACTCCTCCTGCCCCCGGACCCCGCGTCCCCCGGGGGAGGATGGGGCAGACTGGGGGTCTCCTAGCAGCTCCTCTGACCCCGCCGGCTCTCACAGCCCTCTCCCCTGGGGCGCCCACACCCTGCGGGTGCTCTCCAGGACTTCTCTCTGTCCGCATCCACCTCGGAGGCCCTGGATGACTGATGATTTAAGGAATCCAAGGACTCTCAGCTCACCTCGCGCCCCTGCCTGCTCTGCCCCAGCGATGCCGGCCGAGATTGTGAAGCTCTTCCGCCCCCGGCTGTGGACCTGCACAGCTATATCCCCACCTGCAACACGGACCAGAAGCTCAACGGGCAGGGCTTCGCGGCGGGCTTTCCGCCCCCTGCCTTTTCTGCTGGGGCCCCACTCCTCACTCTCCAAGGCTGGCCTGGACGGGCAGCCTCCCCCCAGCCCCTCCCAACCCCTGGGACAACTTTTCAGGCTGTGTCCCTGCTGTGAGTCTCCCTGACACTGTCCAGTCCAACCTGGGGCTCCTGGGGGCTCCCCGCCAAGAGGACAGCACCGGTCAGCTCGAGACCTGCTCAGCAGGGCACCAGCCTTGCCCTCTGACTGCGTGTCCAGATCATGCTGACCACACTGTCGCTCACCCACCCACCCGCCAACAGTTCTGGGTGACAGGCTCTGCTCAGGTCCAGCAGACACAGCAGTACACGGGCCCCTGCCTTCGTGGGGCTGTACGTCTGTGGGGAAGACAGATAAATGAAGAGATGGGACCAGTGTCATCTGTGACAAGTCACATGAGGGACAACGAGGCAGAACCCATAAGGCAGTGACAGTGAACAGAGTGGGGCTGCAGTGGGGAGGGGATGTCACCAAGGGTCCTCGGAGGACACTGCCTGCGGTGGGGATCACTGCCGTGGCAGGGTTGAGGACTTATTCTGAGGAGAGAGGGGACTTTGGGGGAGGTGGAGGTGGGGTGGGCTGCCCCCGCCCCCAGAGGCGAGAGGATGGCAGCTGCAGGCAGACGTGGTGAGAGGTCAGGCTCTGAGCACTTTGGAGGTGAGCTAGCAGGACTTCCGCCCAGAACAGAGGAGACTCGAGCAAGAGGATGCGTCCTCCGCAGAGTCCCTGGGACACTTATCGGGGAGGTGGTGGCCCAGGGTGGGACTCACCTGGCCTGAAGGCACAGGGCACCATGTGTCCTGTGACCCCTGATGGGGTGGCCGGGAACGAGATGGCCACGGGTCTCTGTGGGTACCAGGGCAAGCAGGTGCCCCTGTCCCAGCCCCTCTGCACGGAGGCGAGCCAGCCCTGCTGCCCGGCTCTGCAGGGCACTCTGCTCTGAGGGCTGCACCCTGCTTCCTCTGCAGGAAAGTCCTCCACAAGCTGGGTTTCTGTGTCTCGGAGGAGGAGATCCGCAAGGTGGTGGCCAACATGCCTGGGGCCATCGAGCCGGTCTTGTGTGCAGTGAGGGATAAGGTGGAGGCCAGTGAGGACCCGCCCGGCAGGGCTGGACGTGTGGGTACCGTTGTACAGCCTTGGAACCTGCTGTGTTTTGATGTCAGCTCATTATCTGCCAGAGAGTAAAACCAGGAAATAAGTGGGGATGGAGCCCCGGGTCCCCATGGCCCTGGGGCCCAGACTGCAGTGAAGTCTTGGCTGCGCTGCTGGTGCGGCCCCAGGCCAGGGCCCCTTCCAGCCTGACCCGTCTGCTTCCCTTTTCAGAAGTGCTCAGGCCCAGCACCCCCCAGCTAGCCCCTCCCCGCTCCCTGTCTGTGACTGGGAGGCCCAGGCAGGCCTGTCGGCGGTCTCCCCGCACAACGTTTGAACCCTCTGCAGGACCCAGGAGCCTCCAGTGGCGACACTGACAGACCGTGGGTGGGGCTCGCCACCTCTGCACACGCTGGTAATGGCCAACCCCACCCCCGACAGGTGGGCGCCCCAGGGCCCCGTCCACAGGCCGTGCGGGGTGGCCAGCGTTCAGTGGTCACCTCTCCAAACGGGGAGGCCGCTCAGAGGCACCGAGGGCTGCGCCTGGGCACCACGTTAGGCCCGACTGTGCCCCTGTGGCGCTGTCTGTGTGGGCTCAGCCCCCCACACCCCCACACCCCCGGGTGCCCGTCTCCCAGCCGGAGGCCCCGAGCTGGCGCTCCGCTTATCTCGCAGGCCTGCCGAGCCCCTCAGCGCCCTCCGGGGCGGAGGCTCTTGGGAGTCAGAGGGCTCCAGAGGAGACGGGCTGCTGGGCACAGAGGGTGGGCCCCATCTTGAGCCCTCTGCCCGCCCAGCCCCACCTCCACTGGCCCGCGGGCCAAAGGCCCCGGGTTTGCCTTTCAGTCGGGGCCCAGCTGGCGAGCCCTGGCAGCACCTGGACCCTGGGCTGCAGCAGCTGCTGGAGGAGAAGCAGGCGCTGGGCACGCTGCAGGAGGCAGTCAAGGTACAGGCCTGGGCGCCCCTCCAAGCAGCTCGGACTGGTGTGCAGTGAGGCGGTGGGGGGCAGGCAGGGCCCCTGACCGGGGACCCACGTTTAGTTTGATTATTTAAATACAGGACGCTCCGAAGATACCTAGAAGCCCCCATCCCCACAGACTGACCACCCAGCTTCACCAGTCATCAAACCCTGGGGCCCACGAGCCAGAGGCTGCAGACTCACAGGCAATGCCCCCGGATGTGCTGGACAGCAGCCCAGGGGCCGTGGGGCCGGGTCAGGGAGAAGGCACATCCCTAAGGTGCACACCTGGTTCTGGGGGCGCAGCCTGGTTCTGGGGGCACAGCCTCTTCCCCTCTCTCTCACCAAAGGTCTCCAGCATTCCTGGGTTCAGGAAGTGCTCAGGTCCCTTCATTGCCGCACAGCGACCACTGCGTGCTCCCCCAGCCCCCTGGGAGCACAGGCTGCATCTTTGGGCCCAAGACAATGGGGGGTGGGGCGGGTGTGCAGGCCGAACATGTCGGGCCTCAGGGTCCGAGGGGTTGTCAGGAATTGTGATGACAGTGCGGTTCCTGAAGGCTGCGTGGATCTTGACTCGGTTTTCTTGAGGAAGCAGGAAAGTGGTGTCATCGTGTGGTTTGCGTGTGTTGGACAGCAGAGAGGAAGTCGTGGTAGGAACGAAGCTGCAGTCTCAGCAAGGCCCCTCGCAGCCCTCGCGCCCATGGCCGTGGCTCTGGCCCCTGGGCTAACACAGGGGGCCCTGGCTTCCATGGGCCCTTGAATAACATGGGTTTGAATGGCGTGTGTGTTTTTCAGTGGATACGCACCACGGCGCTGCGCTGTGTGTGCTGCAGACCCAGGGTGCGGGACTGACCGTGAAGTTGTAAACAGGTTATTGGCTGTGTGTGCGGGGCGGGGCTGTTGGCACCCCTAACTTCCCACCGCCACTTCGCGCCGCATTGTGCAGCTGCCAACTGGGTTGTATTTTATGAAACCCAGAGGGGAAAACAGTTCACCTGCCACTTAAGATGGTGACACAGTTAAGTGCCCTTCCCGTGACTGTCACTGATGTAAGATAAAGCAGGTGGGGGGAGGGCCGTGGAGGAGTAGCAGCCGCCCAGGGGCCTGGGTGTGCCGGGGCCGGAGCTTCCTGCGGCGACTGAAATTAGAACTGAATCGGCGTGCTGCCTCGGGACGCCCCTGCCCTTAGCAGCTTGTCACTGGGGAGAGGTGTGGCCAGGCCGCATGGGGTGGTGGCACACCGGGCCTGCTGGTGCACCCTGCCCAGGGTCCTCGGAGGGGTCTGTCTGCTGAGAGGCCGACCCCCTGCCTCGGCCAGCTGGAGCCATCTGTCCTTGGACACGGCATCGAGGGGGCGGATGAGCTTTTTGAAATCTCTTCTGTTTTTCACCTGCTTGAGGGAGGCGGGCTCTGTGTTCCCGGTAAGGGGAGGCTTGCGCCGTGGCCTCCCTTGGAAGGAGGCTCAGGAGGGCCAGCGGCTGCACTCGAGGCAGGACAGCTGAGCAGGGGCGCTGGGCGGTCCCTCCCGACCGTCAGTCTTCCCGGGAGCGTCTTCTTGGCTGTTTCCCTTCAGAAGTGACCCCTGCACGTGGCGCTGCACCATACCTCAGCAGGCGTGCTCCAAGGACCTGCCGGGGGCCGGGCAGGGGCTGCAGAGGGGATAGGCCGGGAGTCTCCCAGTCTCAACCTGCGGCTGGCAGGACCCAGGAGTAGGCTGGAAGGGATGGGGGAGGGAAGCCAGCCCCTCCCTCTCGCGTCCTGCCCTCCATCACCCTGGGTCCCTCAGGCTCATTTTGGGGACCCACGTCGTCTCCGTCCAGGGTGCCCCACTCGAGGGCCTTTGGTCTGACCGCTGGCTGTGTGGCCTTGTAGCCCGGGGCTGAAGCTGCCCGGCCCCAGAGGGTGGACACGTGTCCCTCAGGGACGTGTGTTTTCCTGCAGGTCCTGCAGATGAAGGCGGCCAGGCTGGAGCACCTGGTGAAGCTGAAGGACCAGCGAATTGGAGAGCTCGTGCAACAGAGACCAGCCCCGGTGACGGAGGGACTCCCAGGGCCAGAGGGGCCACGCTCCCCGTCCACCAGACTCGGACCTTGAACCCACACGGAACTCCCCCAGACCAGGTGCTTCCGGGTGTGGCTGCACGCTGTCCAGCAGGCTCAGAGCGCCGCGGGGGCCCGAGCGAGTGTGCCCACGAGCGTGAGGCCTGGGCCCGCCCCGGCTGCGCGTCCCAGGGCTCCTGGCCGGTGTGGCTCCCCCGCGCCTGAGACTGGTTTGGACGTGAAGACTTGGGTCCCATTCCCCGGAGGCCCTAAGCTGTCCCGTCCTCGCTGTGTCTGTGAACGTGGAGGGTCTGCGGCGTGCTGTGTGCGGTGGGTGCCCAGGGGCGGCAGCGTTGCTTGTCAGCTCACCTGAAGTCCCCGAGGACCCCAGAGAAACAGCTCGCTGGGAGGTCGTGTGCCCTGAAGAGAGCCTGTGGGGACCGGCGGAGCCTCGTGGTAACCACCCCACTCTGCTCTGGAGGCCGAGGGGTCAGACCGGAGCCAGGACCTGTGCGATGGGCCCCCACCCAGGCCACGTGGGGCCCCTGGCCCTGGACGGGGACTTCAGGGTGGTGGGCGGGTGTGGCCAGGTGCCCCAAACGCTGAGGGGGGCGGGGGGGGTGGGGACAGGAGCTGCATCCTGCTGGCTTCCGTGTCCTGGCATCCAGGCTGGGGGGCACCCCGGAGCCTTGGTTCTGCTCCCCGCCCACTGACTCACGCTCCTGGGCCCCTGCAGGGTTTCAGGAAGTGGCGTCAGAGCTGAAAACCTCTGTCAGGGTTTCAGGGCTGCTTCCAGCTCTGAGTCAGCCTGCATCCTCCCTGAGTCAGACTGCGTGGCCACGGCCCCACAGCCCGGGTCAGGGCCATGGTGCTCCGAGGGTGGGCTCCGAGGCCCTTGTGGAGAGAATCGGGGCTCGAGCTCCCTAGAAGCACGGCCGAGGCCCAGGACCTGCTCCCCCCGGGAGGGGCCCTGCCTCCAGGAGAGACTGGACGGGGCCATCTCTGAGGGTTGCCCTGGACACAGCCTCCAGGGGGGCAGCACGTTGCGGTGGGGGTAGCAGCCCTGCCTGTGGAGCCAGGACCGCAGGATCCGTGTGCTGGGTCTTCCAGACTGCCGGCTGCGGGGTTCCGGGCCACAAGCAGCCCCTGCTGGTTCCTAGGGTCAGGAGCTGGCAGGCCCACGGAGGTGAGCTCCCGCAGCCCGGAGCTCAGTGTCTTGCCAGCTGGGCAGGAGCCCGGGCGCGGTGCGGGCTCCCGCAGCCTCCCTCCACCTCAGGGTACAGCAAGGGGCTGCCACTGTGCTCCAGGGCCAGACACCCAGACGCGCACACGTGGGAGGCTGGCTGGCCCTTTGTTGAAGCAGGAGCCTGCTGTGCGCGTCACACACGTGCCTGTGTGTCAGGGAGTGCCCATATGCTCGCTCACCAGCGGAGGTGGCCATGGGGCTGGCCCGGAGGCTGGGCTTTGGAGACAGGGGATGGAGCTTGGGAAACACAGCCCAGGGCACAGGGCTGCCCTGACAGGGACCTGGGAGCAGGTGCAGAGCTGCAGGGCCCAGACGGCTGGCCTGCAGACGAGCCCACAGGTGGCCCCTGCAGGGGTCCCAGCCAGAACCCCCGCCCCACTCCAGCTTCGAAGGGCCTTAAGCCCAGGGCTGGGGCTGGGGGCAGGCAGGGGGCTCACCGGGGGACCCGAGGCGGGGAGAGCTCAGGAGGGGCTGTGCCACCAGCAGGGGCAGGAATGCAGAGGAGCAGCCGGGTAGGGTCGGGCTCGGGGCCCACCGGCTGGGCCTGATTCAGGGGCCCTGGAGGGAGGCCCCCGCCCTGGCTGGTGGGCCTGGGGGATGTGTGACGGGCAGTGGATCTGAGTCCTGCTGGGTCACGGGCAGAGCTGGCTCAGGCCTGGGTCCCGGGGGAGAAGCAGAGGCGGGGCTCTCTCTG
The DNA here is from genome assembly GCF_949752795.1 of Hyperoodon ampullatus. Taxonomy (NCBI): domain Eukaryota; kingdom Metazoa; phylum Chordata; class Mammalia; order Artiodactyla; family Ziphiidae; genus Hyperoodon; species Hyperoodon ampullatus. The sequence continues at coordinate 229,642,349 of NC_136914.1, read as the reverse complement.
GAAGAACGTGAGGAGGCCGCCCGCTGGTCCGTCCCGTCGGCGCCGCCGTCGTCGTGCTCCCACCGTTGCTGGCTGCGGACTCAAGGCCACTCTCTGGTTTGAGCGTTTTAGGTCACTCCAGCTTTCTCCGGCTGTGAACTGTGCGGCACACAGACTGCCTGGTAGTTAACGGGGAGGTTAAGGCCAGGCTGCCCTCCCCCCAGCCCAGGAAGCAGACCCCAAGGCCTGTTAAGTGTCCCCGTGGGCGCAAGGTGGACGCTTGGGTACCTGGTGCGTCGTCTGACAGATCTTTTTGCACGTGTTAAATATTTCATAATTTTAAAAACATTTTTAAGGTAAAAACCTTAGGAGGCAACAGAGGTGTAAATGAGATCCTGAGGGCCCAGCAGTGACACCGTCCGCCCAGGGTGGGTCAAGGTCAGTGGGCAGCCCGGGCTTCCCCAACCTCCTTTGTGAAATGGGAAAGTGGAGGTGCCCGGGGCAGCCGCGCCCACACTGCCCAGGAGCGGCGCCGGGCTGGCCCGAGGGCGACTACGCGTGGCCAGGACAGAAATCGCGCCTTCCCGACTTTCCTTCAAAAGTGGTAACTTGCGGACGAGAGCCTGAGGGCGGGATGGAGCAGGGAAATGTGAGGCCTGGGGTGGGGGAGGGGTGCGCCCCCTAGAAATAGAGCCGGGTGGGGAGATGAAAACAGAGCCCGACGTGTGGGAGTGGGGGCCACGGAAGCCCACCACACCTGACTCCCGAGTAAAGGCATGAAGAAAATGAGGGGCTGGCGGCTCAGAAAAGCAGCCGATACAAGGGCCTGGTCAGAGAGCAGGGCTCCGCACTGGGGCTGCGGGGCGGGGAGGGCAGAGGGGCTGAGAGGCTGAGAGGCGGAGGCTGGCGTTGTTCAGGCAGGGCCGCCGTGGCCGGTGCAGACCGGGCAGCAGCGAGGCACCTGACAGCCCTGGGCGACGAGGACCAGGATGCGGCAGCGAAGACCCGAGAAGTCAGGTTCCAGGGGCACCTGGAAGGCAGAGCTGGTGGGCCCGACATCACGGGCATCACTAACGCGGCATGTTTAGAGAGAGTTCCAGAAGACGGGAGGGCGGGTGCTCAACCAAAGGGCCCTGGAGCCATCGTGCGGGGTTGGTGGGGGCCGAGCCCCGGGCTCCCGGCTCCCCCGTGGCGTTGAGGCTGAGCGAGCTCGCCAGACTGTTGCTGAGCTGTGAGGTAGGGCAGCCGGCCTAACGGTGCGCCTGTGTTAAATATGCTGTGACACCTAAAAAACACCTTTCAGGGAAAGACACCCTAGACACAAAACGTGTGGGAAGTGAATTGGTGACGGGGAGCTTCTATAGAACTAACTTAGAGGTTCAGCCAGAACACAGAGTTTGTTTAGCTCAAAGTTGTGATTAAATTCAGGTAGCAAATTAAGCAAAGCAGATTGCAATTGACTTGAGATTAGAAATGAAGGCACGGAGAAGACGCAGGAAAGGACATGTGAGCATGTTGGGACAATGACTGGCTGCTGCCCCGAGGGCCGCCAGGCCCTCAGCACCCATAGGCCTGGGGCTCCAGGCCCCTCTGGCGGCCCTGCCGCTGCCACGGGGTTGGGGGTGGGGGGAAGCTGCCCTAGAAGGGATGTGGCTCACGCGTTGAAAGTGGTAAAAAGATGCCCAGAGAACAGGCTGGCGGAAACCCACACGATTCACAGCGATGGCCCTTGGGTGGCAGAATGGTCACTTCTGTATTGTTGGCAGTCCTAGCAACATGTTGTTCTGTAATTGGAAAAAAAATGAGAATAATGGCTCTAACAAGCTCGCCTGAGAGAGACAGGCCTGCTGCTGCGCCCCGCATACGCTTGACATCCGTCCCGGTTGCCCCATCCCCTCATAGACCCTGAAAAGGACACACTTGTTAAAAGAGAGAGAAGCTCCCTCAGAGAACCAGCCAACGAGGCAGCCGTGGGCCTGATCCGTCTCTTGGCCTTCAGCCCTGCTGGGCCTCACCCACCAGCAAAAATGGAACCGTCCAGGAGAGGGTTGTTGGGAGTCCAGGGGCCAGAGCAGCCCTGGCCTCACCCCAGGGGAGGCGTGAGGACCCCAGGCCCAGATCCCACTGCCGTCCACCAGGTGTTCTGGGGGGGTGGTCTTTGTCCCTGCAGTGTAACAGGCCACACGGTGCGATGAAGTGGTACCTGCCCTCCGTGACCCCCACTCCACCCCTCAAGTCAGCTGAGTGGCCATCCAGGCAGAGGGCATGCCCGCAGGCCAAGGAGGGTGGGCAGGGCTGGGTGGGGATGTGGCATGTCTGGACACCTTTACTGCCAGTCACCTGGACTGCCGGCCCCACCCCTAGACCCCTGGCCCCGGGTGACAGCATACCGCCCACCCCGCCCACTGGGTGCAGCCAGGCTGGGCAGCTGGCTGGTGGGTGTCGAGCCCTCTCTGGGCTCCCAGAGGAAAGCCCACCCTCCCAGGCCAGGCCCCGGGAGAGACCAAGCGTTCCTCACTGGCCCCCGCACCCCCTTCACCACTGCGAGGTCACAGCCCCAAACCCACAGGTCCTCACACGCGCGCTCCCACATACGTGCGTGCACACTCAGCCCCCCGGGGCTCCCCCTCTCTTCCCACCGCCTGTGGCCCCGGCTCTGACCTTCTGGGCTGGGCACTCCTCTGTGACCCACGGCTGCCTGGAGTGGAGGGGTCTCGGGATGCCCCCCAGTGTGGCCCTTAGCCTGGCAGCCAGGACAGGTCAGCCCCTTCCCCAGATCCAGGGTCCGCTCAGCCCTACCAGCCCCCTCCAGGGGTGGGCAGGGGCAGCGAGTCCACCGGGGTGGCTTAGCTGGGGGCTCCCACCGCCTTGGCCCAGCCTGGCGGCTTCTCCATCCAGGAGGGTGGGAAGGGGCCCCTGGGAAGCGCCTGGAGCGGAGAGGATGTTGGTTCCGGTTTAGGCTGCCCTTGTCCTTGGGAAGCAAGGCTCCCCCTGCTGGTCTGGGCCTCGGTTTCCTCCTCAGCAGAGCGGGGGCCAGCGCTGAGGGAAGCAGGAGGTGCCCAGTCTCAGGCTGTGCCCTCACCCGCAGCACTCCCCACCCCTCACTGACCCCCAGGCCTCTAACTAAGGGGCCCTTGGTACCTGCGGGGACCCCGAGGGGCCTTGGGTCAGGGACGCTGAGCTGACCTGAGCGCTGTCTGCCTGTGGGTCAGCCGGCTGGGGGCCCAGGAGACTGCCATGGGCAGCAGCCACCGAGGGGGGCAGCCTGAAGGTGACAGGTCCCTCCCCAAACCTGGGGGCCCAGCTCCCTGTGAGAAAGAGACCCCCGGCCCCTGGGTCATGGACAGCAGTGACTGTGCGGGGGCCGGGGGCTGGGGACCTGGGCTGAGCCTGGGGTCCGGACCCAGGGCCGGTGGGCAGGGCTGAGTGTGCGTGCAAGCCTGTGTGACAAGCCCAGCGGCCCAGGCTCTGGGCCAGTGGCCAGGGTGGGGCTGCCAGGTCAGCAGTCTGAAAAAAGCAGCCACAGTTCTTCCTCAGGTTGGGGGTCCCGGGAAGGCCAAGGGTGCCCTGGGAAGGGCCGTCTATGCCGTGGCCTTGGAGGGCGGAGGGCAGTTCCCATGGCCGGGCAACTGTTCCGGATCCGCCCCGGAGAGGGGAGAGAAAGTATCCAGAAGCCGAGATTATCTCCCCAGCAAGGGAGCTGCTCAGACACAACCTTGAAACCCCGACGTGGAGGCTGGGGGCGGGGGGCCCAGATCCAGGCTTAACTCCTTGCCTTCCGTCCCGGCCCTACCTCAGAGCCTTCAGGCCCGGCCTGGCCCACGCATGGGTCCCGCCTGGGGACCCAGCACCCACAGGGGGCTTCCCACAGGTGCCCAGGGCCACTGGGGCCTCTGACCGCAGTCACGCTGGCCGCACGGCACTCCCGACCAGGCCGGGCTCAGGCTCTCGGCGCCAGAAGCCCCGAGCCCAGGAGGCCCCGGGAGCCACAGGAGTCTCGGCCCAGACCTGGTTTCCCGTCCCCCCACCACGTCCTCTCCACAAACAGGGTGTAGGGATGCCAGATTTAGCAAATATAAATCCAGGGCACCCAGTTAAAGTCCAGTTTCAGACAAACAACGCATAATTCTCCCCGTGGCCACGCTCCCCACGTTACTGTGTGCTCTCCACCATGAGGACCTCAGGCCGCCGGGATTTGCACCCCCTGCTCTTCAAGGGGCCTTGGAGAGGTTTCCAGTCTGAGGACACTGCTGTTCCAGTCTGTCTGCGGCAGTTCCTCTTGAGTGGACAGACACCTGGGAGTGGAATTGCCACGTCACAGGGCGGACACCGCTTCAACCTGCTGTCTCCAGACAGGTGGGCCATTTTCAGAGCCTCCTTTGATGGGTGGGGAAACAGGCCAGGAGAGGTGGCCTGCACACCACGGCCCTGTGAGCTGCAACCGGGCCTCAGCCGCGCCCTGGGGAGGGGCTGCTGCCCCTCGGTGTGGGAAGCGCCAGTGGATAATAACCCAGGGAATGCAGGGCAGGATTGGGGTGCAGGGCAGGTTGGGGCACAGGGCAGGCTAGGAGGCAGGGCAGAGGCCGAGGTCTCTCTGTTCCGTAGGCCACCCTCTCTGGGAACCCACCAAGGGTTAATGTAGGCTACCTCCTGGTGGCTGGAAACTTTGGCCTGAGCTAGCAGACAGCTGTGGGGAGCCCCCCCCCAACAGGAATGGAGCAATGGGAGGGAGTGAGCAGTCCTGAAGGACACCCCTTATCACTAGTCAACTCCATGCCAAGCACGTCCTCCAGGGCCGGCAAGGATACTTTCTGTCTTGTGGGCAAAGGGCGGGCCGGGCCCAGCATGTTTTGTGTTCCAGGGACCGCTTGTGGGTGCCTCTGCACCCAGGGTTTGGCTGGACCCAGCAGGGGGCCCTGCCCCAGGTGACAGGGACCAGGACGCAGTGCCTGGGGCTGTGTGGACGCCGAAGAGTTGGCAAACAGGAAGGTTTCCCGCAGTGGGGTCCGGCCAGAGGCTGCAGAAGTGAGAGGCACCCTGTGTCCCTCGTCCGGCCACCCTGGAATCCAGCTGCTGTGTCTGCCCGGGGGGACCGTCCTCACCGCTTAGGGAGGGGGCTGGACCCGGCATGCACTGCTCCACTCAGCTCCTAGAAAAGTCTGACACGGTCCCCTGGACGGCTCTGCGGCCAGAGCACAGGAGGGGGCAGCCGGGGGCCTGGGTTCCTGCTCTGGGCTTGGGTCCCACTGAAAGCCTGAAGGGCCGCACAGCGCCTCGAGGCAGGGCGAGCACTGGGGATGCACCCGTTGGGCAGCGAGCAGCCTCAGCGCCCTCTGGCTGGGGCCTTCCTGCCCTCGGCTGTGGCCGGAAGCTGGCCCTGAGCCCCCTCCTTCACCTCCAGAAGCCACAGAGCAAGCCTTCCTGGGGCTGAGACCCCAAGGGTCTGGGCCCTCCAGGGGTCCAGGTGGGCCGGATGGGATTGCAACCCGCCGTGGAAGGCAGGCCCAGCCCCTCAGCCGTCTCCTCCCTCTGCCTAGCTCTACGTGGCAGCCTGAGGGGGGCTCCTGGACACGCAGTCTACTCCCTGCCGCCCTTGGGGAAACACAGTGGGTCCAGCCCCCTCACCCCAGCTGGCCTCCCACCCAAACCCCCCGGGCTCCTGCTGGTAGAGGGCCAGCTACCCCCGCTGCTGGAGGGAAAGTGGAGGCAGGGGCTTAAGGGGGCGACGGGAGCAGAGGCAGCAGCACAGCAGCGGACGGCTTGGGGTCCACACACTGGAGATGCTGGGCTGGGGCCAGAAGGCTCAGGCTGCCGTCCCTGCCCCATCTTCTTTATGCCTTTCTGGATGCAAAAAGTGGTTTGTAATTAGCAGGCGTTGATTTTATCATCAGGACGGTAAGATTAAGAAGACAAGGGAGGCCTCCAAGGTGCTTTAGAGCAGCAGGGCCTCCCGCACCCATCGCCCCTCCAACTCCCTGTCTCTGTGTCTCTATCCATCTGCCTCTCGCCTCCTTCTTTCCTGCAGGCCCATCGCCCACCCACCTGAGGGGCCCAAGGTCAAGGGTGCAAGTGTGCTTCCCAAGAGCCATGGGACGCAGCTTCGAGGGGGAGGGTCAAGGGCGATGGAGGCTCAGGACGGGGCGGCCCCCGGGCTGCGGGGAGCAGGACCCTGAGTGGTTCTCCAGAGAACAGGGGCCTGAGCAGATGGCCCCAGAGACGCCACTAGAGTTGGGGCTTCACCCATCAGCCTGAGACTCAGCAGGCGGCCGCCCTCGGGCCTCTGAGCTCCCGGGGTGGGGGTCTTCCTCCACCAAGGGCCCCTCCCCTTCCCATCAGAGGTCAGGATCTGACACCCCCTTTGTGGCCCCATACAGCCCAAAGGTCAGCCCGGCCCCTCCTGTCCCGGCCGCCCAGGAGAGCCCTGAGCAACTGCCCACTGGCGTCTTCTGACCCTGCACCCACTGGCAGGCTGCACGGCCCCCATAGGCCCTGGACTGCGAACAGTCTCCCGGCAGGGGTACCCACCGCTTCCACGCAGCCCAGGGTCTGCAGCTTCTCAGCCACACTGCTCAGCCGGGACGGGTCCAGGCCACGGTGGGCATGTGTCAGGAGGGCCTGGCACGTCCACAGGCATGGGTGGTCGCTCCCTCACCTGGCTTCCCTCACACGTCCACCTGTGCCCTCCGCCTGCCTCTACCTATCCAGGAGCCGCCCCTCAGTTGGGGTTCGATGCAACAGTCCCGAGGCTCCACTGGTCAGCTGAGAGCCCGAGGGGCTGCTGCACACACACCACACATGCATGCAGAGACACACAGACACACAGACACACCAGAGCCGGTCTCAGGGCAAAGGGAGGGCAGGGTGGGGTCGCCTGTCTGGACCCTCAGGCAGGGAGGGGGACCGTCCCTGGTCCTGGAGGCACGGACCACCCCAGGGGCGGAGGGGGAGCAGAGGCTGTGGGTGCTGCACGGGAGGGGGTCCTGGGACCCAGGGGGCAGGTGTGGGACGTGATGGCCGGTCAGTTTCAGACTCGGGCCACTACCTCCGCCGTTCCCCGCAGGTCAGAAATGTTCGTGAGCAGAGTGGGGACACTCGCCCGTGTGGAGCCAGCTGCCCCTCCAGCAGGTACTGAGTGCGCCCACGGCCACACGCGGCGGGAGGCTGAGCTGCCCTCCTGGGGCCCCTGGGCCTGGGAGAGGGGTGGCGCGCCTGTGTGGGTCTCTGTGTGCGAAGACTTGGGTCTTCGATCAGCTGTCCCCTGGGTGCCGCTCCCTCGCCTGTCCCTACAGTGTCCCCCCAAGACTGCAGAGCCCCTGCCCTTTTGCAGACAGCCTGGGGCCCCGGGGCAGAGCTGAGCACACGGCGGGCGGGTGTGCGGCCAGGCAGAGCTCCCCCACCGGATCTTCTGGACTACGGGCAGCCCCAGTCCCAGGCGGCCTCCTGAGGCAGGGGTCCTGGGGCTCCGTGGCCGGGGCAGGAGGCTGGGAGGTCGGGACGGGAGGGGAGAGGTGCCACCTCCCTGGAGGCTCTCTCTCCCTTGTGTGTTCTGGGCCGTGACGCAAGCAGAGGCTCGTGGGGAGATAAGGTCCGGAGGAGGCTGCCGGCCAGGGCTGGCCCGGTCCCAGGTCCTGGCCAGCAGCCCCCGGCCCCGTGGGCCTCGCCGCCCGCTTGCCGAGGCTGGGCGCTCTGCTCAGAGCAGGTCTTTGTGCCCCAATCTCGCAGGTGCGGGGGCAGGCGGGGTCCTTGGCACAGAGCAGCCCGTGACCGCACGTGATGGCTGCTGCTCTGGGCGCCGCCCGCCAAGGTCTCTGCCTCGCATAAAGGGGCGCCCGGCGGCCGCAGCAGCAGAGCCCGCAGTCAGCAAGCGGCTCTCCTCCTCGCTCCCGGCCCCGCTCGCCCGCAGAGACCCCGGACCTGAGGCTGACCAGGTAAGGCCCGGCTGGCCTTCCTGCCTCCTCCTCAGCCCACCAGCCCGTCCCGCTCGCTCGCACCCACAGGACGCCTGCAGCCGCCCAGCCGAGCCGAGCCCGCAGCTTGTCCGCGCGCCTCACCTGACCCAGCACGGACCCTCCCGGACCCGCGCCCGTGCCGGCCACACCGCTCGCTGTTCCTTTTTCCTATGCATATACTTCTTTGAGGGTCTGGCCTAAAGAGGTGTAGGGCATGGGAAAATGGGGCGCCGAGGTCCTGCTGCGCCGCAGAGCCCACTCCCCGCCACGCACCTGCCTCTGGACCTGCTTCCAGGTCCCGCACGCCGGATCGGGGATGGATCCCGATGACGGAGCCACGGGGTCCTTGCCCTCCTCCATCAGGATGATGGATGGGGGGGCGGGGGCAGGGAGAGGGAGGGGTCGCCCGTCCTAGGACAAGAAGATCGTGTAACCTTCGCTTCCGTGCATGCCCCAGGCCCTGCCCCTGCAGGAGCGTGGGAGGGGGGCTGAGCAGGCCCCTGCTCCACGGTGACTGTCACTGGGGCTGCCCTGAAAAGTTACAGAAGGTGCCGGAACAGGAGCGGGGGCAGCCCGTCTGGGACCACTGCCGGGTCTCGGTCTGGGACCAGGGGGATCGGACGCGCAGAGAAGTGGGGCGGGGGAGGGCGTCAGCGGGGGCTGCCGTGGGCCTGCTCCCTCCGCTTTCATCACACTTGTATTTTCCCTTCGGAAATGTCAATAAAGGTGACTTCATGTAAAGTTCAGTGTGGAAAAGCTTTGACCGCCGAAGCCTGGAAGCAAACCTCCCTCCGTCGTGTGCTTTCCTCTCGTCCGTGATGGTGGGGGCGGGGGGGGGGCAGTGAGGTGGGGGGCTTTCTGATAACCAGGGTCACGGGGGCAGGACACTCCCAGAGCGCTGGCGGCGCCAGGTGGGCGTGCCAGGATTCCCAGGGCTGGAGAGAGCACAGCCCGCCCCCCAGCACTGCCTGGGGCACCGAACGGGGCTCATAGACACCAGGCTCCCTTTACCAGTGGTCGCCCCAGGCTCGGCAGTGGGAAGGCAGAGTGCCAGGCCGCCGAGGCCCTCCCTGCTCAGGCAGTCGCCCACCCCCACAGTGCCACTCTCTATCCGGTCCATCCTCACCAGGGGGCTGGGGGCTGGGACCATTGAGAGTATGGAAGGGAAGCAGGTATACACAATACCCTGAGTGCATGAGGAACAGTGGCCTGATCCAGACACCTGTGTTTCCTGTGATGCAGAGAGAGGTGGCTGGCAGGCACGGCTGGATCCAGGCAGCCAGTGGCTCTGCCTTGCTCTCTACCATTATCCTCCTGTCAGCAGCTGCAGGGTATGGCTCCTGGGCCCAGGGAAGGGAAACCCTTCAGAGTCACTGCAGCTGGCCGGGCATACCCTCCCCTTGGTCCCAGACTTGCCCCAGCCGCAGGGTGGGGTCCCTTGTGGGTGGCTCCCTCGGCAGGTAGATAGGCCAGGAGTCCCCACCAGGAGGTCGAGCAGAGCAGGCCAGTGTGTCCTGTGTCAGCTCTGGTTCAGCTGAGGAGCACAGAGAACAGCCTGGGGCCAGGCGGCCCTCGGGAAAGCCAGGTGACGCCCCTATAGGCCGCCAGTCGCAGGGGCCCCCCGTAAATGGTGGGGTGGGGATCACAGAGGCACTGGGTGAATGATCCTGCCCCACAAACCTCAGCATGGCTTCCCTGGGGAGGGGTTTCCCTCCACCTGCCCCCTTGTCTGTTGCAATTACCACGACAGCTGGGAATGAGGATCTTACCGGCCTGGGGAGGGGGCGACACGGAGCCCTCCAGCTGCAGAGGCCTGGGTGGTCCTGCCGCCCCGGGAGGCTTGTTTTCCCCTCTGGTGGCCAGGAGTCCCGCGGTGCGGCCCTGGTGGTCCTGACCCCTGGACAGCAATGGTCTTGGATATGACAGGTCCTCTGCCACCAGGGGCCACTGAAGTGGGAGGAGGACCGAGAATCTGTGCAGTCATGGGGGGGAGGTGCTCCCACACCCTTAAGGGGGCTTGGCAGTGCCACGTCTGTTCTGCAAGCCCCTTGGCTATGGGGCCTGTGCGGGTGGCCTGGCTGAGAGCACCCATTCTTGACCCACAACCAGGCATCATGACGCCTGGGCGCCAAGAATTGGGTGGCTCAGAACTGGAGGGGGCGGGGGGGGGGCGGAGGGATGTGCTTGGCCCTGGGAAGGGGAGGGGCTGACACCCAAGCAGCCCCACCCAGCACCTCCTATGACAACTGCAGACAGAAAAGTTTAGAGCAAGACTGACAGCCCGGAGACCCCACCAGCTGGTTCCGCTGTAAATATTTTGGCCTATGTACCTTATCGTGTGGATTTGGAACCTTCTGCATATAAGTTTCAGGCATGAGGCCCTGCAGACTGTCACCAGGTCTTGCTCCCACACCAGAGGAGGTGGACCTGGCAGAGCCATGGGCTCTCCCATCTTCACCCGGTTCCTGCTCAAGGCCGGCTGCCCCAGCCAGTGTCCACTGCAAAGTCCCTGTTGCCCTAAACTGGGATTTAGACTGTTCTGCCCAGTCCCTGCCAGTGGCTGAGGCTCTAACGCGCCTGTCTGAGCAGCAGGACGGAAGGAGGGCTTGGGAAGCACCACCAGTCGCTGCTGGTCATGACAGCCGTGGGGTAGAGAGGACCAGGTAAGTGGGCACTGCTGCCCAGAAGTGGGGGGAGGTTGCAGACAAGTGACACCCAAAGCCCTGGGAGCGGGGGCGACAGCACTCAGGCAAAAGACACACAGACACAGAGACACACACACAAAGAGGTGCACACACACACACATCACGGGACACACAGACACAGAGACACACACACAGAGGCGCACACACACACACACATCACGGGACACAGAGGCTGAGGATCGCTCAGCTTCCCCTGAACCACTGGGTAGCCTGGAAGGAACAAGACAAGCTAGACACTGGCTAAGATTTTAGGGTCGAGAGAGAATCCAGGCAGGCATTTCTGAACCAGAGGTTAAAACAGCTGAAACCACACAAACCTGTACCTGTTTAAGCAAATCCCGATCCCACAAGAGACCTTGAATAAACGGCTCCACACAGTCGTAAAAGCCCCACCTCTGTCAAGGAAGCCACAGTCGCGATGAGTAGTAAGGCCCACATCGTGCTGCTGTGGAACTTGGTCAAAACCCCAAAGGCTCCAACTGGCCTTCAGCAGCTGCCCCCACCCTGGCCCGGCTCTATCCTCCGACACCCAGGCTTCTGCTTCTTGCGCGGAGGCTTTCTGCTCAGAACCCACCCTCCACAGCGGGCGGGCGGGAGGTCCCCGGGTCTCCGCCCCGCGTTGCCTTCCTGCCGGGCAGGCCCCAGGGCACACCCTCCCCCTCCCAGCTGTGCCCCACGGCCCTTCCCCGGGTCACCTGCTTCTTCTCCAATCTCTCCTACTCTCCCCCAAAGCACTCCTGTAATGAATACGAAGTGATCCTGTACTGAATACCCAGGTCCTCTCTGAACTGGCCCTTCACCGCGGTATCCGGGCATCATCCCCACGCCCCGGCTCGCCCACTGTCACCCAGGTGGCGCAGACACCCTCTGAGTGCCGTGTCGGAACCCTCCGGGAAGTCTGCACCCCTGGCTCTTTCCTCCAGCGATGAGGCGGCTTCCAGGCGCGCCTCGGGCAGGGAGGGGGCCTCTCTCTCCTGCTCCGGGGGCACAGCCCTGCAGGCGAGGACAGCTCAGGGGGCGCAGGCCAGAAGCTGCGTGGGTCCCTCCTCAGCAAAGGGAGAGCAGGGCAGCACAGGGAGCAGCCCCTGGCTCACACGCGCTCTGGAAGCTACCATCAGTTCCTTTCCCGTTTCCAGCTTTGGGGTCATTGTTAACGTGGAATTCAAACACCAAGGTGAGAAGCACCTTCACTTCCTCCTAATCCTGCCGGTTTCCATTTTCATGCACAAAGCTTGGAAGCACATAGCATAAGAATCTGACTTTATTTACCCTAACTGGAAACCTTCTATTGAATAAGTTACCCTTAGTTACCCACAAGGAAGGGTAGCGTTACCCACGTGTGAGCGCCTGGCGCAGCACAGTCCACTTTGGCCTTTGACTGTTTGCTGACCCATCACTTCCTAAATCAACCCTTTGGCAACTTTCAGGTATGAAGTGGCTCTGAAACGCCTTCAACTGTAAACCCTCCACAGTCCTAAGGCCGGAAGGTTCCAGGTGCCACCAGCCTCAGGCCCACACAGGGGATCACCGTGTCTCTGCAGGTAGATGCCAGACACAGCTCTGCACGGAGGCCCAGTGTCTGATAGGCCTGAGCTGCAGGCTTCTGGGCAGCCACACGTCCTTAAAAGACATGCCGGGTCTCTGGCGGGGCGCACAGGCGCAGGCTCCCCAGGGCAAAGCTGGGCTCAGCGCGTGCACCGGGCTCCCGGCGTCTGGGGGGCTGCCTGCCGCACGAGGCCCACGCGGAAGCCCGGGAGGTTGGTTCCACTAGGGAGGGACCCCAGAAGGAGCCCAGAGCCGGGGGCCCAGGCAAGGATGCCCATGGGCACAGCAGTTGCAGGCCGCACGCAGCCCAGGGCAGAGGGTTGGGGGTCAGAGCGCCAGGGGCGCACGGAGTGCTGTGGGGAAGGGCGCGCTCAGCTGGGAGTCCTGCAGATGGCGTTTGTGTTTCACGCGGCGATTCTGAAACCAGGTGAGCAGGGCAACGACGGGTCACCCCCCACCCGGCCAGTCCCCTCACCTGCACTTCCGGAGAGCTGCATCTCCCGGGCCAGCCTCCGGTGCTCCAGCGGGCCCAGGGAGCGGCGGTGCCGGCGGTGCCGGAAGGAGCACTCCAGGGCGCTGACCTGCTCCGCCGTGGAGGCTGTGCGCACAGGGGGAGCCCGAGCACCCTCTGCCTCCTGGCTCAGCCCTGAGGGAAGACGGGAGGGCACCCAGTCCATGTGGCTGAAAGTGCTGCCTGGGGGGACAGGGACCCCCCCGGGAGGTGCCACCAGCTGTGACCGCAGAGGGTGCTGGCGGCGGGGCCTCAGGAGAGCAGCCCGCCCTCCAGCCTCCCGCTGGACCAAGGCGACACCCCTCCTCACCTTCAACTTGAGTGTGGAGGGGGTCCAGAGGCGTGGATGTCGAAGAGGATGATGGGGTGGACAGCAATCCTGACGCCGGCCCCTCACCCGCTGCCCAGTGCTCCCTTCCAGAAACCAGTTTCTTTCACCCGCAGACAAGGAACTCCAACTCACGGGGCGGGGTGGGGGGGGGTGCAATGGGGGCTGGCGGAGCCCACCCTTGGCAAAGGCCTGCGGTCTGCGAAAGCCCTCCCATGGACTCCCCGTGTACCCAGGCTCTGTCTCCTGCAGGTCTGTTCTCTGATTTCTAATTATGAGATAGGGCAGCGCTAAGAACCCCCATGAGGTGAAGATGTCTCCATGGTCATTATTTAAACTTTTTTAAAAATGCAAACTTACAGATAATACCAGCCCCACTTTTGGCCACGTAGGACTTGACACCTAAGAGCAGTGATTAAGTCACAAACACTAAAACACGGACTAAGAAAGCCCCCTCCGCCAACGACAAAGCGTTCCGTCAAGTTTGGAAACCACGGGAAGCTCACAAGGACGGAACCACAGTGGGCTCCGGGTCGTGCTGTCCCTAAGCAACCCTGCAGGACTCCAGGTGGCCAGCGACAGGCCACAGTCTGGATGCCGAACGAAGGCACCCGGCTTTGCAGGAGGAGCCGTGGGGAGCCCTGCAGGAGGAGCCGTGGGGAGCTCTGCAGGAGGAGCCACCGGGAGCCCCCCGGACGGAGCAGGTTCGTGACCTACAAGGTGCACTTACCTGTGACCCTCTCGCAGAAGTGGGGCCCCAAGGACTTAGAGCTTGAAGGCCACGTGCTACCGAGTGCTAAGGTGGGCATCCTGGCTCAGAGAGGGTGGGGGCAGCCCCTCCAGGGCGGGGGGGAAGAGAAGTTCCAAGGGGTCTGAGCAGGGAAGACCGCCAGTGTGGTTTCTGCTTCCGAGTGGAAGGGTTCACCAGCCGGAGGGGTCCGGCGCAACCTGCAAGCCCCAGTCCTGCAAAGAATGCCCCACCTGCGGCCGGAGTACACAGATGTGTGACCCTGCTCCTGAAACCTCCCCGGCTCCCTTCCCAGCCTGGGAAGGGAGGCCCCCCCATCCCCACACCTACCAGGTGTGGGTGTCCCCAGCGCAGACACTCCTGAGGACTTCACCTCCTCCTTGCCCACGGTCTAGGGGTAGTCCCCTCTGCTGCACACCCGGGCTGGGGCAGACAGGCTCCCCCGGGAGACTTCGGCGGGGCTGGCGGTGTGCGCTGGCCCTGCGCAGCTTCTCTGGGACAGCCGGTCCCCCGAGCCAAAGCTGGAGGCTGTCTCGCAGGCACCAGGAAAGGTGGAGGAGGGAGGCATTGTTGGATGGTGCGGCCGCACTCAGGATCCGCCTCTGGACAGACGGTGGGGGCTGGGAACGGGGTGCCCTGGCCGGGCAGGAGGGCCAGGATGAGCACAGGGTCCACCTCAGGCTTGGCAGGGCTGGGCTGCACTTATAAGCTCAGGAGGAGCGGGGTGGGTGGGAGGTGGGTTTGCAAAGAGGACCCAAATGCCCCCCACAGATAAGTAGCACCTAATTGCCTTCCATTCAGAGGCACAAAAGAAGCCATTCACACCTCCCCCGGCTCCAAGATGTCTAGGGGAGGGGCGGGCCTGTGTCCCCGGTGAAGGGAGAGGTGGGAACTGAGGACTTGTTACAGCCTTTCATCTCCCCCCCACCCCCACCCGGCTGGCCTGGGCTGCAGGAAGGTGAGGACGGCCCCTTCCCACCCAGCACCCCGGCTGGGAGCCTGTCCTGTGGAGTGCTGAGCTATCTCCTCTGTCCAACTTGCCCCCGTGGGTCTGCAGTGCCAGAGGTGACAGGTGTGCACACCGAGGGGGTCAGGGGTTCGCATCACTACTCCCAGCACAGGGTGGGCTTGGACAGGGCGTGTCTGCTGCAGCCCGCTGTCCTGCTGGGTAGGAATGTGGGCGGGCAACTAGCCAGACAGGGTGGGGAGGGGCTGGTCAGAGAGGGTCCCTCGGGCTACGCTGGCCCTTCTCTCTCTCCACCCCCCAGCCCCTGCCCAGACCCTCCGCTGGGTTTCACTCTGGTGCCATAGGAGCTGTCTCCAGATTCGGGTGACAGGAAGAAAGGGGGTCTGCTGGCTCAGGACGTGGATGACTCCGCGTCTGGCTCCCAGGAGGAACCGAGCAGGAAGGACAGGGGAGCCACCGTGCTCCGCTGCGGGTCCCCGACCGCTTTGGGCTCCGCTGTGCTGCTGCCTGGCTCCACCCCGTGGTGGCCAGGAGGGTGCAGGGCTCCCGCGGACTGAGAAGCCCAGGCCGCACGGGCTAGCCTAGGGACAGTCACCCTGTCCGAGTCCCCTGTGCCGCCAGCGCCTCACTACTCACTGGCCCAGTCCGCGTCCCTGGCGCCAAGCTGGCCTCGGGGAAGGGGGCGGCGAGGTCTGGGGCGCCCGTGCTCCGTGGGGTGGCGGCGGGGTCAGCGGGCCCTCTCCTCCAACCTTGGCCAGACCGCGTCTGTCTCCTCCACGCGGCCAGGCAGCCGGACACGTGGCGCGTTGTAGACGACCGCAGGGCGCTGCTGCGGGGACCCGCTGGCGGGAGCTGCGCCCCCCGGAGCGCGGGCTCTGAGTCGGCGCGGCGCCCCCGGCGGCCGAACTCAGCCCCCAGCCGGCCGCAGGGCTTCCGAGCGGTCGGGTCAAGCACGCAGCCTGGACTCCCAGGGGCGCCGGCGCCAGTTTGGGCGGGATACCGAGGCCGCCCCCGCTCCCGCCCCGCGGACATCAAAGGCCCCACAGGCCTCGCCTTGGGATTACCCAACCCCGCCCTCAAGCCTCTCGGGCTGGGGAGGGGCCGGTGAGGTGGGAGCCGGGCACACCGGGGAGGAGCCGGGGTCGCGGACCCCGCGTCTTCCTCCCGACCTCGGGCCAGCCCAGTTCGGTCACCGGACCCTGAGGGGTGAGGCTGGGGATTTAACTCACTCGCCGTGTGTCGCGCGGGGTGTCTTGTAAGATTACTGCACAGTGTCCTGGAAGTCGCGTGTCCCCAGGGCTGCTCCAAGGACGCCCGGGGGCAGGCTTCTAAGTGCCGCCGCGACAGTGTCTGTTCCGCTACCAGCGACAGCGGCCGAGCTGGGGGGACTCGGGGGCGGGTACGCGGAGCCCCTCCGGGTGGAGGCGGGGCGGTGCCTCCCCAGCGCGGCAAAGAGAAGCAAACCCCAACCCCACGACCGCTGCAGCTGCACAGAACGGGCGGGACAGGCACCCTCTAGGTAACAGGGAACATTTGTTGGGAATTACTGTATTTTGTGCTCAAAAGCGGTGATTTATGCAATGTCAGGCATTAACAGGTACCACGCCTTTCAAACCCCAGTTTTAGCATCTCTTCCTTTCCAATCTTTCAGGCCCGGCCCCTCGGTCTTTTGTCCACACACGGGCACCATCCTCCGCACCCACCACCCCAGTTCTGCTGGGCGACCCCCTCCGTAATCCAGGACCCTCCTCTAATGGCCCTGCCACCTCGACTTTCCCAGCCCCTACCTGAAGCTCCCCTTCCTGAGTCCTAAGGTGACCTCACCTCCGCAGGTCAGACGGCCCCCCACCCCGAGTCCCCCGTCAGCTCCCGGCTGCTGCCTGGGCTGGTCCCCTCTCTTTCTTCAGCACTGCCGCGGGCGCAGGCCCACTCCCTCCCGACCTGGCTGGCTCGTGTCCCCTGGGGTCTCCCCTCCCTCTAACCCTGGCTGCTCCAGTGACAGCTGTGTCACGCACGTCTGGCCTCAGCTTCCTCACTTGGCTAGGGAGCAGCGTCCAGGGGTGCTAGGCCCTGCCCCTCTCCTGGCTCTGGGACCCACCTCCCGGGTTTGCTGCCCCTTGGCAACCCCGCTGTTGCCTTCCTCGGAGACCCGGTGATTAGGCGCAGGCGTGGCCTCGGCTCTCTGCAGCTGGCCCACCAGTACGCGCCGCAGCCGACCTCGCACCGAATCCCGCGCATGCGCGCCTCGGAGAGTCGCGTCCCTCCGGCGCGGGGCAGTGCGGGCTGGTGGAGGCGAGCGGTGAGTGGCCGCCCAGCGTTCTCGAGTCCCGTCTACACTCGGAGGCCCTGCGGCCCGACCCAACCCGCGACCAAAGTCAACTCGCCCCCTTGCAAACGGGCTCTTCCAGCAGCCCCAGCCCTGCGTCCTGGCACCTGGTCCTGGAGGTTCCGTTGCCTAAATCCTTAGACCCTCCGGGTTCTCGCCATCACGGCCTCGACTAGTCCAGGCCACCACCACCGACAGCGGGGACGACTACGCCGAGGGAGGCCCCGCGCCTCCCAAGACCCCTTGTCCACGCCCACCCCCACCAAGAGGTGAGGCTGGTCTTGTGTGACCGCATCACTGCTCCTCTGTCCTATCGCTCTCCAACGCCCCGTGGTCTCGCGAGGTTCTCAGAGAGCCAGGGCCACAGCTGTCCCCCCCCTCCCCCTCCCTCGCAGGTCGGCCCCTCCCCTGTCGCCACGCCCCTCCCCTAACCTCCCTCGTTGAAGCCCAGAGGGCGAGTTTGTGCTTCCGGTGGCGAGAACAGAGGTGTGAGTGTGGGGGCGTGGTGGGCATGACCCTACCCCAGCTGGACGGTAGTCTGGGAGAGCGCCCGGTGGGTGGGTGGTGTCCGATTCCCAGGTTGCGGTTGTGATGAGGTAGAGCCGCGCACGCCCTCCCCTGGTTGGGGAAAGGGCTGCTCATGGGGACCCCATCACATCTGTCTGGGTCTCCCTGTCGGGCGGGTGGGCACCTCCCCTATGCCCCTTCTTTCCTAGGGGGCCAGGTAGGAGAGCTTCCTGCTGCTGCCCAAGGAACCTCAGCCCTGGACCCTGCCTCCCCCGTCCCCCTCCATTCTGCCCTCAGAGGCTGCAGCAGGGCAGGCCGAGTGGACAGGCAGAGGCAGGGCGCACCCCCCACCCCCCAGCCCTCACCTCCCGTCCTCAAAACCCCCGCCCTGAGGCTGGTACTGTAGAGAGTATGGGGGCTGCAGCCCCCTCTGCTCACACCCTCCCCCACTGCAGCCCCCTCTGCTCACCGCCCCCCACCCCTCGCCAGGCCTCACCTTCCCTGCTCTGGTCAGCTGCCTCAGAAGCAATCCCAGCACCGGCTGATTCCCGTCGTGTCTCCCTTGGCAGGTGGGGGCTCCACCATCCTCTGGTCCTGGGAAGGCCTCTGGCAGGAGGCGCTGGGCCACGCTGCGGTGTGGCCTCGCGCGGGCAAGTTCCTCCGAAAGAAGACAGACTGAATGTCACTGCCCGCAGCCAGGCCCTGTGGTCTTGCATCTGTCCCCCAGAGACACGGGGTCGGAGTGGTACGGGGGCGGGTTCAGGCTGCATTTGGTAAGTCTCCCGTAAGTCTGAGACTCAGAAAGGGGCCTGTGGTGACCCTGTTGACTCCAGGGCTTTGTCTTTGGTGAAAGGAATGGGATTTTGCTGCTGATAAATGTAAATTTCAAGGTGAGATTCTGAAAATAGGAAGCTGAAACCAATGGTACTAGAATAAAAGAGAATTTTACATAAGGACTGAATGTGGAACTCTGAGGCATATGTGGCGACGTAAATTAATTTAGATTAAAAAATTAAGTTCCAGGGCTTCCCTGGTGGTCCAGTGGGTAAGACTGTGCTCCCAATGCAGGGGGCCCGGGTTCAATCCCTGGTCGGGGAACTTGATCCCACATGCATGCTGCAACTAAAGATCCTGCATGCTGCAACTAAGACCTGGTGCAGCCAAAATAAAGAAAAATAAATAAATAAATAAATACCTATTTAAAAAAATTCAGTTCCTCTGTTGCACTGGCCATGTTTCAGGAGCTCAGTGACCACATGTGGCTGGTGGCTGTCAAATTGGACAGTGTTCTAGAACATTCCCATCACCCCAGAGAGTTCTTTTGCTTGGTGCTGTTATTAGAAACAGCAATGAACCAAGACAAGTCAGACAACACCTGCTTATAAACATGATGAGGACAATGACCCCAGGGGTCTTCAGGAAAGGACCCCCTTATGGGAGATTCTGGTGACAAAGATGACAGGCACGGCAGATGGCGGCAGCCATGGTGACTAACGCGATCTGTGATGACACGAAATGGGACAGGCCGACCCACAGAGCTGCGCGTGAGCAGGGCTGAGTCACATGGGGTCAGGGGTCACAGACAGGCTGGGGAGAAGTAGTGTGGCGCTCTAAAAGCCGTGGTGACTCCGACACGGTGCAGAGGGCAGGTGGCAGCCTGGCGAGGGACACGGGACCTTCTGCTCTGTTGACAAAGGCGGGCTTTCGGGAGAGAACGGTGTGGGTGTGGTGACAAATGTTAGTGAAACATCTGGTAGAAGATAGAACCATAAAATGCAGGCGGATTAATCATGGCCTAGTTGACACAGTGAAGAGTAAGACTTACCACCCATCAGCCAGGGATCTGACCTTTCTTGGAGGCCAGGAGGGCCCTTGAAGGAACAGATCAGAGCCAAGCACTCAGAAAATGAAGGCAGGAAGGGGATGCCCATGGGGGTCCTGAAGGGGAAGGAACTGGGTTAGACCCACGATGGGCAGAGAAACTGGACCAGAAAGGACAGTGGCTCTCACATGGATAAACGGCCAACAGAGATGGGCCCCAGAGACTCCCCACTGACCGCTGATGGAGGCTGGGCAGGGGCTGCATCCCACTGTGAGGCCCGGGAAGAGGACCAGGATGGGTCACACACAGGGTCCATGCCGGGGACTCCGCAGGGCCTGGATCTGGGCCAGGTGAGGGGGAGGAAAGCCCCACCTGGAGTAGCCGATGTCTGTTTAAAAACTGCAGATTGTAAGTCAGGACAGTTCTGGGAGAGGCCAACCAGCACGTGGGCAGGAGGGCTGGGCAGATTGCAGCGTGTTGGAGCAGACGCAGCACTGAACCCTGAACGCACGCGTGGGGACTGGCAGTGGTGTCCCGTCTGCTCTTGCTGCTGTGACAGAGCACCACAGACTGGGGGCTTCAGCAGCAAATGCTGGCTGCTTTCGTGCTGTGGCCTCGCCTGGCAGGGAGCAGGACTGAGAGCAAGCTCTCTCATTTCCTTTCTTACAAAGGCACTAATCCCAACTATGAGGCCCCACCCTCATGACATTATCACCTCCCAACACCCACCCCCGCACCCCCCGCCCCACCAACACCTCCACACTGGGGGTTGATTTCAACATAGGAATTTGGGGACACGTTCAGTCCATAACACAGAGCAGTGTGGTTTTTGGCAGACAAATAAGTTTAGCAGCAGAACCAGGATGAGAGGGAAACATTGCTATTGTGCCTGTTGGCACAGTTGCCCCCCACCCGCCAGGGGCACAAAAGTGAGGAAGAAATCACAGACAGGGTTGATGTCCCGTAAGAGAAGGGGGTAATTAGGCAGACCAAAAGCATGGAGGAGGGCTTCCCTGGTGGCGCAGTGGTTGAGAGTCTGCCTGCCGATGCAGGGGACACGGGTTCATGCCCTGGTCCGGGAAGATCCCACATGCCGCAGAATGGCTGGGCCCGTGAGCCATGGCCGCTGAGCCTGCGCATCCGGAGCCTGTGCTCCGCAACAAGAGAGGCCACGATAGTGAGAGGCCCCCGCTTGCCCCAGCTAGAGAAAGCCCTCGCACAGAAACAAAGACCCAACACAGCCATAAAGAAAGAAAGAAAGTTCATTCTGCAAGTATTAAAAAAAATTTTTTTTTTTAGGGACAGTCTGGACATGGGAGGGAGCACAGGTAGCAGAACTAATTAGAGATAAAGAGTGTAGCCCTATCCAGGGTCAAAGAAGCCCCCAAGTTGATAGGGTCAAATGCCTCTTTGGGGAAAATACATCTAACATTAGGTGTTCCCTTATAACCAATGTATCGCTCATTGGAAATAGCTGCTTTTCTAGGTCCCTACAGCACCGATCCTTGATGGATGAACATGCCGTGAAAACGAATTCTCTCTGGCCCCAGCCCTGGAGGAAACAGAATTTGGGTGGAAGGACGAGGGCGCTGAATGAGGCGGGAGCTGGATTCCAACCTACTGGCTGCCCACATGGAAACAAAAGCGGCCCCAGGAGCGAGCCTTGGCTACCACCCTGAGTTATGGGGGCGGACGAGGATGAGGGCCCAGGGCTGGTCCTGCACACACAACAGGGCAGCACTAAGAGGACGTGGGGTAAAGGGAAAAAGCAAAGCCAGCCCCAGGGCCCTGAAGCTGTGGGGGGCAGGGCCCCATGGCAGGGAGCGGAGGACCCACGGTCACTGCTGGAGGTCATCCGAGCTAGTGGTGGCACAGGTACCCTGTTCACCGGGCTCAGTGCACCGCAGGACAGAACGGGTGTGCAGTTGAATTCACGTGGTACGAACACAGGGAACAGCTGGTGGAAATACCAGCTAGATGGGTCCACCAAGCAGCTGGACAGGCGAGCATCAGCTGGTCAGCTGCAGCACTGCTATGACTCCACATGCTGTAACACACTCGCTAGGATGGCCGAGATAAAAAATCAAAACAGAACATAAGTGTGGACGAGGATGTGGAGAAATTGGAACCCTTGTGCACTGTTGGTGGGAAAGTAAAGTGGGTCAGCGGCTGGAGAACAGTCTGGAGGTTTCCCCCCAAATTAAACATGGAACTACCACGTGATCCATTAATTCCACTTCTGGATATAAACCCCAAAGAACTGAAAGCACGGTCCTGAAGAGATATTTGCACACCCCTGTTCATGGCAGCATTATTCACAATAGCTAAAACGTGGAAGCAACCTAAGTGTCCACCAACGGATCAATGGAGAAGCAAACTGTGGTCCATCCAGACAATGGAAGACCATTCAGTCTTAAAAAGGAAGGGAATTCTGCAAAATATGCTGTGACTTGGATGGACCTGGTGGGCATTATTCTAGGTGAAATAAGCCAGACACAGAGAGACAAATAATGTCTGACCCCACTTACATGAGGTCCCTACAGCAGTCAAATCCACAGAGACAGAAAGTGGGTGCTGGGTGCCAGGGGCTGGGAGAGGGGTCTGCAGAGTTAGTGTTTAATGATTCCGTTTGGGAAGATGAAGTTCTGGAGCCGACGGTGGTGACGGCTGCACAAAACATGTGAATATACCTAATGCCATTGAGCTGCACTCTTGAAATGGATAAGATGGTAAACTTAATGTTATGTGTATTTTACCACAATAAAATAAAAAGTGTGAATCTGCTGGCCAAGGGGCCACTGATGAGACGAGGTGGGCAGTCACCAGAGCACTGGTCCTAGGAGACCCTGCTGGGTCGCTGCCCTGCACTTGGGGTCTGGCACAGGGAAAGACGTTCTCATGGCCGGGACACCATCCCACTGGGGTGTGTCCACCGCACAGGTGCAGAGCCAAGCCCAGGATGCCCGGCTTAAGACACACGTGTCACAGAGCGGGACAGGGACACACCTCACCCCACAGGCCCACGAGAGAGCCACAGCCAAAGGGAGTCACGGCAGGGCCAGAAGAAGGGACTTGAGAATTTCCACGCATCAGGAATGGCTGAAGTTTAAAACTAAAGCCACTAGCCAAGGCGCTGGGGTGAGACACGCACTCTCCCCTCACCAGGCCGGAAGACGTTAGCGATGCCAGGGGAAGGGGTGTTCAGAGTCTTTACCGCAACACAGGGCCCCAAGGAGAAAGCCGCGGGATGTGGCGTCCGGGGCCCCAGGCAACGTGGGCAGTAAGGCAGATGGGTTCTCCTTGGTGCCCCCAAATAGCTCAGACTCGGAGACTTACACGGATTTAAACCCCCCAACAGCCTTTCTCCAGAGCAGAGGGTTCCGGCTGACATCGTCCCCACCCCTGGGGGACTGGCATATTTGCTGGGATGTGTCCCAAGGCTGTCTCAGACCCCCCAGCCCGTGGCTCTTGCCTTCCGGGGGCGTGTGGGGGTGGGGAGGGCTGTTTACAAGCTCGAATCAGCCCACCCCAGATTTTTGGTGGCTTCCGGACTCACAGGGACCAGGGCACAGACAGCCTCGTGGAGCAGAGGCCGGTGTGTCTTAAATGAAGATTCGGGATTTTCACACGGAGCCCCCAGGCCCTGCCATCCGTACGCGGCTGAAGGACAGGCACACCCTTGGTCTGCCCAGGGTCCCTGCAGGCAGAGGGCCCTACTGGGGCCTCCTGGAAGACGGCTCCAGGAAAGGGCTGGGGGAGGGGCTGATGCCAGAGGGCAAGGACCGTAGGGCCCGTGGGGACACCCTTCCCTCTTTTACCTTTGTGGCGCAGAGCAATCACTTAAGTCTCTGAATGAGCCCCTAGTCGCTGAGAAGCTGCCCCGCATTCAGCCGGAGCCTGCATTGTTATGCTGGCCAGCTCCTCGGGCTACTTCCTCCTTCCCACCCGGCTGTGAGCACCTCCGGCCCCGCCCTGTCCCCACTGGGTCTGATCCACCGGCCCGGGGTGGGGCCCTCAGTTACTATTTGGAAAATGCTCCTGGGGCGATTTTGATAAAGTCCTCTTGAAACTGCAGGGACCCTGGCCTCAGCCAAGTTCGAAGATCTCAGCCCCCCAGCCCCAGCTGCCCCCGGCCCAGTCACCTCCCTGGCGACCAAAGGAGCGCCTTCCCTGGGCGTGCGTTAGCTCTCCTGCCCCTCCCCCCCCCCGCACCTCTTTCCCTGACCCAACTCGGCCAAGAGCCTCAGACTCTTCACTGGGCGGCAGGCGGTGGGCGCTGGAGACTGATCGTACCTCCCCCCACCGGCTCCGCTGAGCCCGGCCGTCGCCATTTCCCTGGACCCTCCCTCCTCCTCCTCCCCGCTCGGCCGGGCTCACCCACCATGGCTGGTCTGACTGGTGGGGAGTCTCGGGGGCAGGGGCAGGAGACCTGGAGAAGCTGGCGTGCAGTGAGGGCCCCGACCTCGGGTTCCACGTGCCCACAGCCCCTCCCCACTGGAGACTGGCCTGCCAGGGTAGGTAGGACCGGGCAGCAACCCAACGGGGCCCCAGCCCACCCCAGCCCTCCTGGCCCCTCCCCGGGATCCCGAGGCCATTTTAACCTCGCCCTGACCTCCAGCCCTACGTTCCTACCCAGTGCGGGGCCCGCACACACTCACAGCATTAAGTCGGAAAAAGCAATCTTTTTATTTAACCCATACCTAGATTAGGGGTGGGGGAGGGCCGCAGGAGGGGTCAGGGACGAGGGGCGGCCCTGCAGAGAGGACCGCGGCGGCCGGGCCTCACTGGCGCGGGTCGGCCAGGACTCCTCGCTCGGCGGCGGCGCTGCCCAGGATGAAGCCCACGGCCAGGGACACGGTCTGGTCGAAGGAGCCGCGCAGCTGCTCCACGTGCTGGTTCAGGGTCAGCAGCTGGTCACGCAGCGGGCCCAGGATGGACACGATGTCGCCCAGGTGCCCCAGGGTCTGCAGAAGGGCGGCGTTCAGCGACGGCGGCGCGGACTGCGGGGGCACGTGGTCCTCCGGGCGACCAGGCGGCGAGTCGGGATCTTCCCGGGTGGGACCAGGGGACGACGGCGGCGGCGGCGGCGGCGGCGAGCCGGGGGCGCGGAAGGTCTCGGGGTCCTCGGGGCGGCCGGGCGCGGGGTTGAATGTGGAAGCGGCCGTCGGGGAGCCGGGGGCGCGGGGCGCGTCCGCAGACTTGGACGGCGACGGGCTGAACCTGAGCGTCCAGGCGGGGTCCGCGTCGGGGTCTCGGGCGGCGGGCAGCGGTGGGTCGCCTGGAACGCAGAGCGGGTGGTCGCGTGAGGCGCGCCCGCCCCTCCCCCCGGCCCGCAGCCCACTTCCCCCGGTCCGAGGCGCCCCGCCCCTCCCCCACCCCAGCCCACCTACCCGGCTCAGCGGGCGCGGCGGCGGCCGGCCGGCGGCCGCGCGGGGGGCGCCCGGGTCCGGGGGAACGGCGGCGGCCGCGTCTGCGCCCGCTGTCGCCCAGCAGCCCCATGAGCTGGCGGATCTGCGCGTCGAAGGGCCCGGGCGGCTGACCGTGCGCGTCGCGGACCTTGTCCTTGAGGAACTTGTAGCGGCGGCGGCACTGCGCGGGCGTGCGCCGCACCTGCTGGCGGGCCAGCGCGGCCGACACGCGGCGGTAGGTGGGCAGCGCCTGGCGGCGGTCTAGCAGCAGCGCTCGCCACACGGCCGGCTGCAGCAGCGTGCCTAGCAGAAGCTCCGTCTCGCGCGCGCTCCAGGGCGTGCGCTGCGCCGAGCCCGGGGATACGGGTGACCCGGGGGATGCGGGCGACCCGGGGGGCGCGGGCGCCGCCAGCGCGCCGGGCGAGGCGGGCCTCCCGGGCGGGGTCCCTGGGACGCCCCCCGCCAGCCGCGGCTCGGAGTCCGGGCTGGCGGGCGACGGCGGCGCAGGCGGGGGCGGCCGCCGGGGCCGGAGCAGCATCCCGGGGCCGGCGGGCGCGCGGGGGTCGGGGCCGAGGCCCGGGAGAAGCCGCCCACACACGCTCGGTGGGCCCTGCGCGTCCGGCCTCGGTCGGAGCGGACGCCGGAGCCCAGCAGGGTCTAGGCGGCCCTCCCACCGCTCCGCCCCGCCCCGCCCCGCCCCCGCGCACCAAGTTCAACTTGGCTGCTCCGGCGCCTGGGTCTCCCGGCCAGTCTTTGGGCCCCTAGGCCCTGAGCGCCTGGAGCAAAGCTCTGCCCCCGCCCGCCCAGCAGGGAAGAACCCTCCCAACCGCCGTCTGTACTTCTTAAACTGCTCAGTTGCGGTACAAACAAATATGGTTACGTGCCTTGGGCGCGCAAGGTTTGATTTGTCTTTACGCATGTGCCATGACCTTTCACCGCTGCGCAGATGAAGCCATGGAACATTCCAGTTCCAGAGGCTCCCTCGAGCCTTCTGCTTTATCCTTTGGTGCACCCTAGATGTTGTTTGTAAACGTAATTGTGTTCTGGGTCTGCTCCCCGCCCCCTCTTCCTAACGTGGCCTTAGTCTGTGCAGGAGGTGGTGTTCATCACTGCCTGCTGGCAGCTTTCTGCTGGATCTGATAAAGAGCCAGGCCAGGGGTCAGACGTAGTGTCATAATTCACACACACACTTCACAGAAAGAAACTTCTTTATTCTGATAAAGAATGGCTACAGCTAACATTGTGGTTAATACAGAGTATTGAGCCTCTACCCCCCTGAGAGATTAGGAATAAGACAAGGATGCCCAACATTATGGCTTCTGCTCAACCTTATTCTAGAAGTCCTAGCCAGAGCGATAAGACAAGAAAAAGGAGTAGGAAGTATAGAGCTAGCAAAGGAAGAAGGAAAACAGCTGCCACTTGCAAATGAGATGGTTGTATATGTGGAAAGTACACAGTCTACAGGCACATTATTAGAATTAATCAATGAGCTTAGCAGGTCATTGAATACAAAAATAAACGAAAGTCAATTGTATTTCTGTATACTAGCTACAGTAGTTTTATAAAACTCCTTAGTTTGGGATAATTCTGTGTCTGAGTTGCACAGACAGCACAGAGGCCATAACATCTTACTTGTCCGTGGAACTTTGGCAGAGCTAAGAAGTTAGCGTTGACGAAACCGCAGACTTACTGGGTTGTGCCAGGTTTTCTGCTGATGTCCCTTTTCTGTCCCAGGATCCCAACCCTGTGCTGAGCTGCATTTAGTCATCCTGTCCCTTCAGTCTCCCCTGGGCCGTGGCCGTTTCTAAATCTTGTTTTCCATGTCCTTGGCGGTTTGAGGAGACGGGTCAGGTGTTTTGTGGTGTGTCCCTCAATTTGGGTTTGTCTGCTGTCTTCTCATGATTAGAGTGGGGTTCTGGGTTCTGGGACGAGACCCCAGAGGTGATGTGCCATCTTATTAGTTCGTGCTAACACGAATGACGTCGGCAGACTTGCGGTCATGATGCTGATCCCCATCTCCGGTTAAGGCGGTGCCTGCCTCTCCCCACTGTCAGGTCATCCTCTTCCTGTCCTGCCCTGCAGTGGGGGTTGGTCACCAGGTCCCCTGCCGCCCACACTCGAGGGGGTAACAAACCACACCTCCCGGGGCAACCACACGTACTGTTTGGGTTTCTCCCAGTTCCTCCCGTTTATTTATTCATTCAGTTGTCCGTTTACTCCAGTGGGGACTCATGGACGTTTGTCCTGTTCCTGGGTCACAGCCCATCACTGTCGTACATGGGGGCTCAGACAGTCCAGCTCTGGCTGTGGGGAGTCTTCACAGCTCTTTCCCTTTTGACCCGTGTCCTTTTGATGTGATCTACCCTCCCACGCCCAAGCCCCGCTTTGAGCACTTCCTAGCTCGTGGCTCATCTGGTACTTTCCCCACTCAAGCCCTGGAATCAGCCATTTCCTTTTCTTGGAGAATTGAATGGTATCTGGAAACCAAGATTTGGGTACAGGATGCAGCTGCTGCTCTTGGGGTGTCACTGCTTCTGGGCCCGTGGTTCTGGGGGCAGTTTTGCTCCCCAGGGGACACTTGGCGATGTCTGGACAATTGTTGGTTGTCACAGCTGGGGGCAGGGGGCGGTGCTGCTGGCATCTAGAGGGTAGAGATCAGAGATGCTGCTAAACATCCTGCAGGCTCAAGACAGCCCCACAGCAGAGAGCCATCCCCCGACATGTCAGCGAAGCTGTGACTGAGATCCTGCGGTGGCAGCCGGGAAGTGGACCGCGCACAACCTGTATCTCGGGTCCCTGACCGCCTCGCACCTTGGGCTCCGTGAGATCCTTTCTCGGATGGTAGGAGGCCTGGTGCCCTCGTCGTCTCCAGCTGTCTACTCGCGTCCCACCCCCCAGCGAGGGCACAGAGGAGCCTCGGAGGGCTGGCCTGGTGCCGGAGAAGCTGCTCCCAGCCGGGGTGCAGTCCTCGCTGCGGTTCTTTTGTCTTCAGCTCAGTCTCCCTTCAGAACAGTGTTCCCCACGGTCACTGAGGTCCACCCCCTGGGGAGCGGGAGAGGCAGTGAGGAGATGCGGCTGCAGGAAGGTGGCAGCTCAAGCCGTCCCGTCCCAGGAGAAGTCCCGCTGTCCTTGCAGCAGGTGTCAGACGGCAGCCGGAAGGACACGAGCCACAGGGAGGGGTGTGGCCAGCACCCAGCCAGCCCCTCGGCCACTTACCCCAGCACCACCGGCCACTCCAAGCCCGTGTCCCAGGCGATGGCCTGGCTGCCGGGGTCCCACCGGCCTTCTCCGGGTGGCGGGTGCTGGTGCCGGCCCGGGGGCTGCCTTGGGCTTGATCCCAGCCTGCCGGGCACGGGGGAGTGGGACCCCGTTTGTGGCGGGGGCCTCCCCAGAGCCTGGGTGCGCAGGGCTGGGCTCCATTCAGCGTAGGAGGGGCTGCACGGGGTTGGGGGCGGCTGGCTGGGGTGCTGGCTGGCAGTTCTCAGAAAAACGTGTTGATGTGATCAGAGCCGGTGTAGTGAAGGGAGAGCCGGTCCTCCTTGTGCTTTAGTCGTGTCTCGGGAGGAAGAGGGACCAGGGTCTAGTGGTTCTAAGGTGGCTGAGGACCCCCCGCCCCGGCCCAGACTCCAGAGCCACGTGACCACGGCAACTACTGTCCATAGTAACACGACCCCACCATCTCCCCGTCTTTGTTGGTGTCCACCAACCCTCAGCTCTTCCACTGGGACCCTTCCCGGTGGTGACCAAGCCCCGGAAACACCCCAGCCTGCCCCCGGCAAGGATGAGCCGGCTGTTTGGCCTGTGGGCTGTGGACGAGGTCTGGGTGGCCGGACGCCAGGATGGGCAGGGCTTGTGGCAGACAGGCACGGGCCGTGGTGCCCGGAGGCCTTGGCAGGTCAGCGACTGTGGGAGGTTGGCTGTCTCCTCCTCCAGCGGCAGATATGTCCCGGGCAGCGGGGTGAGCCTGCCTGCTCACGGGCCCTGGGTGGTGGGGTTTGGCCCTTTGCGCACCATCGGAGGACATCGCCGTGGCCTGAGCTTCCTCGTCCCCTCGTCCCCTCCCGCCTTCATGAGCAGCCCTGAAGACGTCTTCGTCTGGCTTGAAGAAGCCACCCTGACCCACGAAGCAGGTAAACACGAGGAGCCCACGAAGGCCATCTTGGTAGAAATGACTTTATTTAGAAACCTAAACCGCACGTGAGGGCGACATGCAGACAGTCGTGCTGGAGCCGAAGCCTGGCCGCTCCCCCAGATAAACCGTTACAGTTGGAATGTTTATTTGCACTGGATGCTAACCTCGTTTCAGGCTTTGTAGCGCTATCTTTGTTGAATTCAAATCCTGAAAATGTAGGAGTTGATCTGCAGAACCAAATTCTCATATAAAAGCCACGTTTGCAGGGCCAGGAGTGCCTCTCACGTTCCACGAAAGCGGGACGTAGATGTCGCGAATGAATATATGTGGGAAGACACATCTTGACAATAGAAGTTCAGTGTTTTCTCAAAGGTAATGGTTTTCCTAGAAATACCATGAGCTGGCTGCGCTAAAGAATCATTAATTCTAAAACTTAAAAGAACAGTATTGGGTCTTGCAGCGATTTGCAACGTAAAAACTTTGGTGCCTGGGATGGTGCCAGGGCTCTGGCCTCCCTGCTGTGGAGGTGTTACGCGCTGTCCTGGTCCCATGCCCCTGGCCGAGCGCGGTTTGGAAACAGCCCTGGGGAAGAGCTTGGTACCACCGAGGCAGCAGACTTCATTTCCTCGTCAGAAAGCGCTGGTGACGGCCAGTCTCAGGAGCTAGGCGTGGGTGTGTGCATCACATGCATGGCTGCTGAAGACTGGGGGGACCCGGCCATGGCCCTACAGCCCCCAGGCCCCCAGGTAGGGCAGAGGGAAGCTCTCTGTGCCCCTGAGGCTGTGTCTCTGCTTTGGAGCGGCTGTCTGAGTCCTGCATGCTTTGGAAACAGAGCCTCGGCCCAGGTGTACCCGCCCCACCAGGAAGTGCTCTCAGTGGTGGGGCGGTGGGCACAGGGGCCACGGGGCACTTGGGAGCTGCCAGTGTGGAGCCACGAGGCACCCTCCGGCAGCAGGAGGCCGGGCCGGGACGGAGGCAAGGCCAGGCGTCTTGCCGGGAAGGGCTGCGAGGCTCTGGCACCCGCACCTGGGCCTGGGTGAGCAGCCAGGGGGTGGGGCTGGAGGAGCGGGAGGTCCGGCAGGGAGGGACTGTGAGCCCAGGGTGGGGCTTGGGCCCCCGGAAGCCGCAGGGGCCCCAAGGGAAGGTTTCAGAACCCCCTGGAATCTGTGGTTGGCAGGGGGGTCAGAGGTCAGTCTTGGCCCTTCGTTGTTGGGCAGACATACACCAGACTCGTGGGAACACTGCTCAGTGGGCGCTTGGGTTTAAAGGCTGAGCTGGGTGCTGGGGTGCGGGGTTTCTGGGGGCTGAATGGCCAGAGAATTGAGTGAAACCTGTTTATCTCTGAGAAATATAAATGGGTATTCGGCTCCTGGGGAGCTTACTCACCCTATTTTGGTTTAAATTTTAAATCTTTCAATTTAATTTAAAAGTTCTCTTAGAAACCCCCCTCAGCCTCTCCTGGCGCCATCTCTCGGGTCTGGGTCTGAGCCCATGCTCCCGCCCTGGTGCCCCTCCTGGGCCGTGGGGGCCCCTGTCTGACATGGCAGGCACGGCCCCCTCCGCCCCAGGTCTGTCCTCGGTGTGGACTCCACACCCAGACCCGCTGTCCGGCGCTACTGGAACGTGGCTTTCATTCTCCGCAGCTTGTCCTGAATCTTCTTGGGGTGCTTCTCGCTGGCCACCTGGTGGGAGCCAGCCCTGCTGTCCTCGGCCAGAATGGAGATGTCGGCCCCGCTGAATCGGGCGATTCTCTGCTTGAGGTGAGACTGCAGCTTGGGGTCGGGGGCGAACGTGTAGGGGTTCTCCTGGAACGCGTGGACCTGGCTCGCCACCTTGGCGATGTTTCTTTGTTGGGGGAAGAAACGAAACGTGAGTTTGCACGAGTCACGGGGGCAGCGTCTGCAGCCAGTGGGTTCCCAGCCTGCTGTCAGGCACTGTCCCAACCAGGCCGCATCAAAGTCCAAACTCCGAGGGACCAGTCCGCCCTTGACCCTGAGGCCTGCCCAGCCTCCACCTGGCTGCCATGTGGACGATGAAGTGGGGGGAGAGGATGGAGTGGGGTGCAGGGTCGTGTGGGGAGGGTCTCCCTGGAGACGGGGAGGCACTGTCCTGAGAGGCAGTGTGGGCCTGGGGCGCTGCGCAGGGACGTGGGCCTGGAGCTCCTAAGGAGCGGCCGGCCCCAGGGTGGGCTTCCGAGGGCACCTCTGTGCCTTCCGGGGCCAAAAGGAGCAACGATTGCCTTTGGCTGGGAGTGTCTGAGTCCCTGGCAGGGTCACGGTGGTGGTCGTCACCAACAGCCCCCCAGTCTCCTCCTCCCAGGTGGGTCCGCAGGTGTGCCGGGCAGTTGAACGGTGGGGACTGACAATGAGTCCTCCGGACAGCTCTACGGAGGGGCCCCAAGGGGGACAGCAGAGGTAGGGAGAGGGGAGATGTGGCTTGGGGGGGTCAGGGAGGGTGGTCGCACAGAGGTGGCATTCTGGGTGCGCCTGGATCTCCCAATAGGAAGGGAGGTCGCGGCAACACTGGGGCAGTGTTTAGGGCCGTGGACGCTGGACTGTACGAATTGTTTACCCCTTGTTTGTGGAGAAGGAGGTGGCTGGAGGTCACCCAGGGGAGAGGGTGTGGAGGCCCGGGCTGGGGTGAGGGCTGGGTGAGGGGCGAGGCGGCCTAGGTCTCAGAGGAACAGGAGATATGGGGGCGGCCCCCCACCTGGCTTGTTCTACCTGTTGGGTCCCCCACCTGGCTCGTTGTAACTGTGGGCCCCTCACCTGAGCTTGCTCCACCTGTGGGCCCCGTTGGTCATGGTGAAGCCCCCTGTCTCCAGCTGCTGGATGTGCATGGCCAGGAGGTGGGCTGAGGGCAGGGTGGGCTGGGTCCTGAAGCGCCGTCCTTCCATCAGACACAGGCTGTCGCTCTTCAGGAAAACCTGGGGCCCAGCCAGGGGCGAGGGCGGAGGGTTGGGGGGACGGACAGGTGAGAGGTCAGCCCAGGTGCCCAGCAGGGGGCGGCTCAGCCCGGCCAATCCCAGCTGGCGCCTGTATTCCTGCTGCAAGGGGGTTACAGCACCCCGATTTATCAGCCAGTCCAAAACGTACTTTGGCTCTTGGGTTGGGGAAAGTCCAGATGTCTAAAGCTTGCAGACACAAAAGGAACACTGACCCCCACCAGAAAGCCGTGCGCTTCCTGCTGCTGGTGGCAAATTCCTCTCCAGAAAAGAGCCAGGTGACCCCACTGCCCAAATTAGACTGGGAGCCGGGCTGGCCGGCCGCAGGGACCCCTGGGTGTGGTGGCAACCGAGGACACACAGCAGTCCCCCCACCGGCAGAGCGCTGCGTCTGGGGCTGGCTGCAGGCCGCTCCCGCCTCCTCAGTCTGGGAAATGCCCCTCATCCAGAGGGCGTGTCCTCATTTAGGATCTCACGAGGGCCGGCCAGGAGGCAGGTAGGTCGGCCAAGCTCAGGCGGGGCCTCAGGGCACCTGCACCCCAGGCTGGAATCACGGCCCTGGAGCCACCCTGCCACCTCTGCCCAGGTGAGCGGCCGAGGCCCCGGGGGAGATGATGGGGGGGCCACGCACGATTGTGAGGTGGGCGCCACGATGCAGGATCTGCCGGGTGATCCGCCCCACCCCAGGGTGTGAGCTGCCCAGGAGCTCGCGCAAAGGGGTACCTCCACGGCTTTCAGCTCCTCCATGACCTCTGCTATCTTTGCGGGTAGAATTCTCCAGGCCTAAAATAAAAGCACAGGTGAAACTCCTACAGCCCTGTCTGTGCCCACTGCGTGGCTGCAGCCGGGCCCCCCGGGTGACTCACAGGGGACTGTCGCACGGCCGGGTGCTCCAGGCCACCCAGGATCTGCATAGCTGTTGCGAAGTTCCTCTGCTCATAGCAAGACTTCGCAATCAGCAGAAATTTGGAGAGCAGGTTCACCTGCAGCTGAAACCAGAGAACAAGACACTCAGCGTCCTCCGTCTCAGACGAGGGACCAGGGCACAGGGGCCAGCGTCAGGGTGCAGGGCGGTGCGCCCACCTCCGTGCAGGGGAGGGCGTCGGGGCCCAGAAAACAAAGGCACAAAGGTGTGCAAAGTCCATCTCGCTTCTCTCCCGGGACAAATCTCTGCTCAGGTCAAATCGGGGGAGTGGGAAGGGCACCCCCACTCGGGGAGATGGAGCCGAGGTGTCCAGAGGCAAACGGGGAGCTGATTTCAGCTTCTCGTCCGCCCAGCTGAGTCCGCGGCGGGACGGGGTTGCAGCGCCTCAGGGGTCATTGGTCGGCAGGGCAGATTCACCGGATTTGATGGGAACACCCCACGGCAGCCCCTGCTACCCCAGTGGGATTCTCCTCTCTGAGCAGACCTGAGGGGCCTGGCTCACGGCCCCACAGTTAGTGCGTGGATTTTACACAGTTCCAGCAACTTCCAGAAGATTCTGGAGAATTCAGCTGACCCCCTCATTTCAGAGCTGCCTCACCCTTCGTGGTCA
Organism: Hyperoodon ampullatus; assembly: GCF_949752795.1. Lineage (NCBI taxonomy): Eukaryota > Metazoa > Chordata > Mammalia > Artiodactyla > Ziphiidae > Hyperoodon > Hyperoodon ampullatus. The sequence continues at coordinate 229,608,943 of NC_136914.1, read as the reverse complement.
GTCGCCACGGCCAGGGGCATCCTTCAGGTGGGAACATCGCCTGCGGGTCCCAACCAGACACCCTTCTCCTGGGCTTGACCCTTGTCTGGGTCACAGGACGGGCACTGGGGGTCACTCAGCACCGTCGCCTCCCAGCTGTCTGGCTCGAGTGCCTCTTAAAGGATCTTGAAAAACATGTACCCACTCCTGCTTCTTACGTTGACACCTCATCACTTTCTCCATAGGTTCAGATGGATGCAAAGTAGGCGATTTCCAGCCCGTCCAGGCAGAGCTGTCCCCTCACTGCTGAGCCTCGTACCGGTCAAGTCACACAGTGGGTCTGCTCTTGTGACCGGCGTCCTGCCCTCAAGGCTCAGCCGTCGTGGCCTGTGTCACCGTCTGGTTCCCTCATAGGACTGAATATTTTCCCAGGGTGGATGGTGTACCACGTTGTTCATCCATTCGTCCATCGACGGATATTAGGTTGCTTCCTTCTCTTGGCTGTCGAGTTCCGTCACTTTTACACCTGTCTGATGAAGCCAGAGTCCTGATTTGCTTTCAGTCCCACCATTATTCATCTACAAAAAGGGAAGCTTTTCTTGAAGGTGAGATGCTTTACACTATTTCCTTTCCTTCTTGACCTCGTGTTTCCACTGTCTCACCCCGGCCTGCCCCACCCCGGGATGTGATCTGGAAAGAATGCACTGTTACCACTGGGGGCTTTTATTAGCCTTCCGTTACATTCTCTGGCTCAAAATTAGAGTTTTGACAAATTTTTCTGAGAGCAGAGCTTATGAATGTAGAAGTCAGTCTCCCGGGTTGTTCTGACAGCACAGTGACACCCAATAAGTGGAACAACGTGTATTTCAGAACTTGGTCGGCATGTTTGCCGAAGGCGCCCACGTGGTTTCCTGAGAACTCCTGGCACTTTCTCCCCTCGGTGCCTGTGCTGTCCTGTCCCTGCTGACGCGGCACTGTCCCTCCAACCTCTGCTCCCAGGGACAGGGGAGCCGTTCACGCAATGGGGAGAGTTTGGTCCCTGCAACAGTGGTTCCTTCCCGCCAGGCGCTGACCCCGGGTGCGTCCCAGATGGGTCTGAAGACCGTTCCGTCCTGCGGCCTGGGGACGCCGGCGCCCCTTTGTGGTGACCTGTGGGTGGGGCAGCTGCAGAGGCTCTGGGTGGAGGACTCCCTGGAAGCCCCAGTACCCAGGCCCCGTGTGATGCCCCCGATCGGGGGAGGCTGCACTTTGATGTCACTCACGATAACATCGTGGATTGGAACAAACCGGGTTGGGGAGGGGGGCCAGGCCACATTCTGGCAGAAGTGAGGTCGGGTCAGTCTGTCAGCCGATAAACCCTTAAAGAAAATTCTCCCGGAAAGGGGAAAGAGTGGAAAACTCTGCATTTGTTCATGGGCCTTGGGGTTGCCCCTAGGGGCTTGGGGGACACAGAGGAATATACTGGAAAAGGAAAGACACATTGCAGAGGCTCTTAATGCCGGAACGGGCACGTCCGGGCTTCACCGTCTCTCGGGGAGGTGGTGGCCGCGGTGGGCTCTGGGGCAGCTCCTGGGACAGAACAGGGTCCCCCGCCCCGAGCTCCCCCGTCGTGCTCAGGCCACTCCAGCGGCTCATGCCTGGGGAGCTGATTCTTCGGGCCTGGGAGGCGGTGGGCGTGCACCCGCGGGAAGGGGCCGTGCGACACAGCAGGAGCCCCGTCGTCCCCACCGGTTCCTCCATGTGGCCACGTGCTACAGGCAGGACCCTGGCCTCAGGTGGAAGGACGTCGGAGGCCTTGGCAGCAGGGTGCTCTCTGGGCGGACTCTGGGGCACTAGGCCCACCCGCGGCCCCTCCTGCCTGGGTGGGACCTGAGGGAGGTGCTGGCCCTGAAGCAGGTGGGTTGGTCCAGGCCGAGGCCTGTGGGACCCAGAGGAGCCTCACCTTGATGGGACCACTGAGAAGTGTTTCATTTGTTCCACAGACTGGCCGAGGACACACGTGCACCCGTGCTGTTGTGACAGTGGCCACGAGAGAGCGGGCCAGTTCCCAGCCCTGGGTCGCAACCGACGCAGGAGTGGGGAGCGCGCGGGGGCCACGTTAGCGTGGGTGCGACGCCGCGTCCAGCTGTGAGCGGGGTGTGCCTGCGTGAGGTCTGCGTGTCCGTGCCGCGGGGACAGGCCTGGGTGGGCCTGGAGCCCCCCTGCACCCCCAGCAGAGGGGATCTCCCAGGGAGGTGCCCTTGCTGCCAGCAGCCCCGACTCTGTGCTGGGGCCAGAGCTGAGGGCACTGACCTTGGAGGTGTGGCTGGTCACGATTTCGGCGGCCACCCAGGTGCTGACGTCGTCTGCGCTTCTTAAAAGCTGTAACAGGTACTTGTCCTGGACGTAGTTGGGCAGAAATAAGCTGCAGGTTTTGGCCGACAGAGACCCAGAGGAGCTGGCTCTGCAAGAGACGCAGGCGCACGTCCCAGCCAGGACCCGGGGTGGCGCTCGGCCCAGGAGGCTGGCGGGACGGGCCCTGCGAGGTGAGGGTCCAGCCGAGCACCACAGGCATTGCCCTTCCGCTGGGAGTGTCCAGGAGACGCTTGGGTGAGGCCCCAAGACCCTCCGGCCAACCCTGCATCCCAGGCTTCTCTGACAGCCACGCCGGACACTCACTTGGGGACGGCCACACTTTTGTCCGTGACGCCCAGGGCCCGAGAGTTTAAGAAGTGGACGGGGTGGCACTTGTGAAACAACTCCTGCCGGGGACAAGGACGCAGAGGTCAGGCAGCGCCGGGGCCTGAGCGGGGGTGGTGGGCATGTGCAGTCACAGGGCTGGGCCCCCAGGGACTCTGCACGTCCACCCAGACAACAGTGGTGGGGGGGAGGGGTCGCTGGGTCCCTGTCCCTGCTGTCACCTGCCAAGTGATGGGGGCCCAGGATGCCTGGGGGCCTGGGAAGGGGCACCTGGGGGCTGGGCACCCAGTTCCAGGAGGGAGGGCCTAGCACACGTGGACCCCGCCCGTCCCGCAGGGCAGGGCGCCCTCCAGCACGTGGGGGGGTGTGCCCTGTGGGACCTCGTGGGGCCTGTGCACCTGGCGCCCTCTTGCTGAGGGCCTCAGTGCCCACCCACCCCCTTACACGCTGCCGCAGCGTCAGCCCCCACCCTCACCTGCTGCAACAGCGTCAGCTGGCTAAAGAGCTGGTGGGTGCTGTACTCGGTCAGGAAGTAGGGCCCCTTCTCGCTGGCCCTGGCATAGGGGCCATAGAAGTCCTCGAAGAAGCAGGGCTTGGGCAGGGCGGATGCGATGCTGTACTGGCGCTCCTTGTGGTGGGGCAGCGCCAGCCCGTTGCCCCGGGACAGCCGCCAGGGGAAGCTCTGCAGGGCAGGAAGGCCAAGCCCCGGAGGGTCCCCTCCAGGTTAGGGCGGGGTGGGGGGGGGGGGGTGGGCCCAGGCCCAGGACCTCGCAGCCTGGCTCAGCTAGAGCCACAGGGCAAATCCCTCCCGCCCGCAGCCATGCTGGGTCGAGGACGCCTGTCCTGGTCACGTCATGGATGGGGCTGTCTGCACGTATCACGGTGAGGTCCCCTCAACCCTGCTCCCGTCCAAGGCCATTTCCCAGCCCCCGCTTGGCCCCAGAGTCAGGGAGGCGGGGTGCTCTGAGGCCCTGGCCGGCCCTCTGCTGTCCTTGTCCACGGCCAGGGGGCAGAAAGTGCCAGGCCCAGAGGGCTGGTGCCCAGGACCGGCAACACGGGGGGCACGTGCACGTTTGTGCACGTGTGCCTGTCCGTGTGCGTGTGTACCAGGGCACGCGTGTGTGTGCACATGAGCACAAGAGTGTGCGTGCCTGCGTAGGCGGTGTCCCCACACCGGCTCCCCGGGAAAGGCCGCACCTTCCGGGAGACGCCGTCCTCTGAGAGCCTTTTCCACAGGGCGTTGAGGGGCCTGGTGGCATCCTCCGCCTCCTTGGGGTCCTGCAGGTCTGTGCTGCGTGGGGCACCCTCAGCCCGCCGCTCGGTGCCCACCTCCAGGAGGCCCAGCAGGGGCTCTGCGGAGCCGTCCAGGGGCAGGATCTGGGCAGAAGCATGCGGGGTCGCCCGCTGCTCCAGAGGGGCAGTGGCCCCGCTCCCCGAGCCGCGCCCTCACCTGGGAGGCGAGGTAGTCCTGGAGCCTCCCCTGGAGCCCGGCGTCCCTCCGGAAGTCCACGGCGTAGCAGTCCTCCAGCCAGGCCTGCAGGAGGCAGAAGCTGCGCCTGTAGATCTTGGAGGAGGTGGAGGTGGGATCCTGGTGGGCCCTGGGGGCAGATGGAGGCCTGAGCCACGCAGGTCCCCCCGCGCCCGCCTGGCGTCACACCTTAGCCAGCGGGTGCGTGGGGTCTGAGTGTTGTGGTCTGAGTGCGGCTCTGTCTTCGCGGCACTTCAGCCCCACCGAGCCCGCCCAAGTGGTGACGGGGGCAGGGCAGCGGCCCCCGCCCCCCCCCGCTTGGTGCCCGTCCTGGAGCCCCTGCCACCCTCACAGCCGGCACCCAGGGGCTGGAAGGCATCCCGAGAGGCAGGGTGGGAGCCCGGCTCTGCGTGTGGCAAAGCAGGGGACTGGGGTCTCCCGTGAGTCCCTCCCCTCCCAGGGCTTCTGGCCTGGGCTTGTGCGGAGTCTGGGGGGCGACGACAGGTCAGCTCAGAGGGCCAGAGCACGTCCAGCATCGCCCACCACCCCTTCCCTTGTTGACCCCACCTGCCGGCTGAAGCCCGCGGGACCCTCCCTGCCCCCCAGCTGCCCTCCCCCAGCCCACAGGCCTGGCGCTCACCGTCTTCCTGCCTGTCCCAGCCCCCTCCCCGGCCGCCGTCCCCTCCTGACACTTCTGCCCTGGCCTGGGCCTTCCCGGCGGCTCTGGCCTCGTCCTCATCAGGGTAGGCAGGTACCTGGACACGGTGCTGCTGATGCGGTCCAGCAGGAAGTGCAGGAAGTCGTGGGGGCTGCAGAAGTACCGGAAGGTGTACAGGAACTGCTGCACGTAGCCCTCCAGGAAGGCGTCGCTGCGGGGAGGGGGCAGTCAGCCGCCAGGACGCGGCCCGGGCCCCCCAGCCCTGCGGTCCTGGGGTGGGCGCGTGTGCGCGTGAGCCCCTTGCCAGGAGGGAGGCCAGCAGGAGCGCCGCTCAGAAATAAGTGGGGGGAGCACTGATCACGTCCGAAATTCCTAAATGTTGCGAGTCTGAGGACTTTTGTAACATCCGTTTTTAAGGCCCTCGCTGCGTTGTCTTTTAGAAACGACTCAGAAAGCTGAGCCAGAGCAGTGGCCCAGCCCCAGCCGGAAATCACTGTTAGGAAACAGGCAGCTGAGGGCGAGAGGGTCCTTGCCCCTCGGGGAGGGTCCCCCACCTCGGGGTGCCCCAGGGAGCCAGGGGAGTGAGAAAGAGGTGGGGGTCCAGGAATGAGCGAGCCTCTGCCTGGGACGTTGCGGCCTGGCTCAGGCTGGGGACTAGGCAGCCCGGGTTCAGCATCCCGCAGAGGGGACACCCGCGGGGTCTGCAGGTATGAGCCCGTGCCCCTTCAGAGATGCTGTGCTCACACAGGACGCGCAGCATGCCCTGTGATACCGGTGCGCACGTATGCGCGCGCGCGCTCGTCTCCCGGAAAGCATAGTGCCTGTGGCGGCGTGTGACGTCCCACATTGCAGAGGAGGCCGGAGCCTGAGGGGCAGCCTGGAGCCCCGCCAGCAGGAGCCCCAGTCAGCCCACCTCGGGGGAACGGGCCGGGGAGCGGGGAGAGGCAGCTGCCCCGGGAGGGCCCCTGCTCCCCAACTGGCTGCCAAGAGCCAGCAGCCTGGGGTCACCACAGCCTCCAGCCCAAAGAAGACCCCAGGGACTCCAAAGTGGTGTCATGAGTCCCTAAAAGTCAACACTGGGGTGAGGCCTCCACCATCGTCTGGGAGGAGGTATGTACCCAGCCCTGATGGGGCCCGGGAGGGGGCCGGGCCCTGGAGGAGGCTGCCCTGTGCCCGAGAACCAGGTGGAGCTGGCGGGGCGGACGGAGGGATGGCAGGGTTGGGTGTGGCCCGGGGGCCCCTGTGACCCTGGACGGAGGGGCCTGGCCCTTCCCGCGGTAGGTGAGCCCGTGCACCTGCATCATTAGGGGATCCCGCAAGCCTAAGCCCCGCTGATGCCCAGAAATGCTGCAGAGAGCTGGCTGGGGCCAACCTCACCACAGCCCCGGGGAGCCCGATGTTAACTTATGGGGTGTCTGACTTAGGAAAGCAGATGGGGTCCAGGTGCCCCTGAGGCTCCCGGCTGCGCTCAGGTTCAGAAGCCCACCGAGCTGTTAGTCACGGCGGCCGCATTCCTGGGCTCTCCTTCAAAGTGCTCCCTGCACACCTGACCCAGACGCCCAGGTCCACAGGTGTGGGTCCAGTAGGGCCCGTGGCTCTGAGGCCACTCAGCCAAGGACCTGGAGGCCAGTGGGAGCCAACACAAGGCAACTTAAAGGGAACTTTCTAAATAAAAAAAGTGCAAACCTGTCTCAGATGAGGGCAGGTGAGAGTTCTCACCTCTTTCACCCCCAGCCCCCCACCACGGGGCCTATTTGTTTCCTCCCTGCTTTTATCTCCGAAGGCCTGGGGGGCACAGAGACACCCTCCCTCCCCGCTGCACCTGGAGTAGAGGTAGGCCATGAGCCCCAGCGGCGTGCCAGCCTGCAGGACGCGGGCCTTCCTCTGCCGGCCGTCACGCGGGTGCTTGCTGGCGTTGTAGAAGATGAGGGATGAGGACTCGTCCAGGGGGCTGAAGTCCAGCGTGTCGCAGTGGGCGGCCGCGATGTTCACGATCACGGGCAGGGCGCAGGGCTCCAGGCCCCACCGCTCCGCGTACATGACCTGGAGCGCGAGTCACCGCTGTCGGGTTGGCCTGCTGCCGGGTCACCCCGCCCCTGACCCGGCAGGGGGGTGGCCTCTCAGGGGTGGGTATGTTTTCACAGGGACTGATTTCCAAGGTTTTAGCGGGAGGAGCCCAGCGAGCGCCAGGCCTCTGGAGGGACGGGAGCGGGGGCCTTGCCTGTAGGTACTTCTTGACCAGCCCGAGGAACTGCACCTTGGACCTCATCTCTTCCAGCTGCCCTTTCAGTTTGGACAACATGGTCTTCACCTCGGAGCCTGAGGGCGGGCAGAGTCAGCCCAAAGCAGCCCCCAGCCCCGGCCCCGGCCCACGTCCAGCAAGGCTACCTTTGCTCCGCTTCTCCTTCTGTAGGAGCTTCTGGTAGAACTTGAGGGTTTTCCGGAAGTTTCTCTTCTCAATTGTGAGCTGCTGCTCCAGCTCCTGGAGAGGAAAGAGCCGTGAGCCCCCGGCGCCCCGCCCCTTGGCAGTTCAGGGGAAGCAGGTTTGCACGCAGGACCCCGAGGCTGGCCTTCGGGCGAAAGAAGGGACGTCTGCGTCTGGTCAATGGAACCGGACATCCAGACGGGTTAGCAAATGTCTCAGTAAACTAACTGGAAAGAACCAGATGCGATGGACTCGCTTAAAAAACGAGGCCAAATGTATGAGGCAGCGGTGACCGCCAGCCTCTCCTAACACCCCCAGGTGGCCTGCCCCCACCAGCCGCCCAGGAGGAAAGGTGGGCAGAGCGGCGTGGGGCGCGTCCACTGCCGGTGGGTCTGGGCCACGGAGGGCCTGCCTTCCAGTGAGATATCCAGGCAGCACGCCCACTGTTGGGGGCCGGGGGGACCTGGGTCCACGCCTCCTGTGCTTTCTCTGGTCCTGGGGAATGGTCTCCAGTGGCGTCTTCAGGGCAGGTCCACGCAGCAGGCGGTGGCTGTCCTCACGGGCACGTGTGGTCCTGAGAGGCCTCTCTGTGGCCCCAGGCACACCCCCTGAGGCCCCCACCCCACGCTTGGCCTCTGCCCCTCAGGACCCCCGTTGCGGTGCAGCCCGAGCCTCCCCGCTGTGGGCCAGGGTGCCTCCTGAGCCCCCCATGCGCTCGGCCACCCTGCTTTGAACATGAGGTTTGGACACGGCCAGCGTCGCAGACCCCGTTTGACCCGTCAAGACTGTCCCACCCCCGAGCCCACCGTGTAGGCCCCCTCGAGCCCCCGCTGCCCACTTGGTGCTTCCGTCCAAAAACCCAAAGACAGCGGGGGCTTCAGCCAGGCCAGGTCTCCACGAGGGAAGAGAGACCAAGGCTCGCAGGCTGCGGGGGAGCCGAGGGTGCCCGAGTTCTGCTTCGAGTGCCCAGCACCACGACGGGTCCCAGCCCCTTCCTGAAGGATCTGTATGTTCTCCTCTCACTTGGCGGGGAGGGAAGCCCTGGGGGCTGGACTGCCCCCTTCAAGGGCGGGAGAGGAGCCCATGATTCTTGGGCAGGAGTGGGCTCTGGGAAGCCTTGGGGGTCCCTGTGAGCTGGCCCCTGAGTCTTCCGCTGGGACCTTGAGGAAGACAGGCCACAGAGAGGGGCTGGGCTGGGGGCAGAGGCCAGGGGACCGCTCAGACCTCTGGGGAAGCCACTTGCTGTTAACAAGAGGGTCAAGGTGGCCCCCAGGTCCTGAGTCGGCCGTGCTTGCAGGAGCTCTACCCTGACAGCCGAGCATCTGGGCATTCATTCTGGGGAGTCTGATCACACGCAGTCCAGACAAGGTTCCCCCATCTCATCGTCCTACAGCAATGGACTTAGCTTTGTTGAGAGCATCTATTTCTGAACAGTTCTGTGGAATAAAAAGTGCAGGTGGCACTTTTATGTAAACACCCGAATCCCTTCTGTCTGGTGGTTTTACTGAAAACTGGTGGTTCACGTGGTTGTCGTTTTCCACGTGCCACGGCGGGGGGACCTCCAGGCCAGGGCAGCTGGGGGGCAGGGGCCGTGCCTGGGGTGGGGGAGGTGTTGCAGCCTGAGCACAAAACCTCGTCCCGTTGCAGAATCTCGGTTGTTGAACCCAGTCCCTCAAGGCCTCTGGTTCCTCCTCCAGCACAGCCGTGTGCAGCCTGTGGGGCGGCACTGGGATGCCCTACTGGAGGTCGCCAGGAGCTGGCGAGACGTCACGTTCCTGGACGTGCCTCGGAGGAGAGCTCGGGCTCATCACACAGCCTGGGTCCCATCCAGTCCCCACGTGACAGCCGGCCGGACCTGGGCACGGTCGTGGGAGTGGGGGCAAGATGGGGCAGGAGGGCATCACGACCCGCGTGCAGGACCTGCGCCCCCAGCACGGACCCACAGGCCATATGCGGCCGCTCAAGTGTCAAATGAAAAGCGAATTCCTCAGCCACGTGGGCCACACCTCAAGTGCTCAGTGGCCACACGGGCCAGTGGCAGCCCCATGGACCGCGCGGGTCTGGAACGTCCCATCGCGGAGCACGTCCTTTCGGATGGTGCCGCTCAGGGCTCAGCAGTAGGCGAGGTGGCCCCGTGCCATCACCCTCTGCTGCCCGGCATTGTCTCGGCGAGGCCCAAGGGTCTGCACAGCACCCGTCCCCCATGCCTGCTACGTGGTGGCCCTGGCTTCCCGAGGACGGTGGCGGGGACCCCGGCCTGCGTTCCAGGGCACAGCTCAGGTCCAGCCCTTCACCCCCGGGCCGCTGCCCAGATGCTGACTTGAGAAAACTCCCCAGCAGGGGCTTGCGGGCATGGCGGGGCCGCCGTCAGTGCCTCCATCACCTTGGTTTATAAAGCGTGAAGTCTGTCAGCAGCACTTCTCTCATCACTGAACTGCAGACTGACTCTTAGAAAAGGACCGTTTTGACTGATTTTAAAGATAAATCTACACGAACCAAGATTCACAGGGCGGTTGGTGTGAGCTGGTGTCACCCCCATGGCCACAGCCCGGCAGGCGCACAGGCAGGCGTGCCCCCAGGCTGAGTCAGACTGGTAGGTCTAAATGAAATACCCAGAATCAGTTGAGTTTAGGTATTTCCTCCCGGCCTAACCCGACCAAGGGCTGTTCTCATAGAATTAAAAGAGCATCAGTTCACTGGACAAATAGATGATCTGAGGCACAGTTTGGGCCCAGCGGCTACTGGACTTACGTGGCCCTGAGGCGGACAAATATGAAGAAGTAAACTAATAAAACAATAGTCAGAAGGAAGTTAGAAGACCAGACGTCAGAGACAAAGAGAAAGGAGGGATGAACCGAAATCAGTGCCACCCACCTAAACGCTGGGAGCAAAGCCTATGTTAGCTGCAAGGGGAGCCGGGTGCTCAGACTGGCTCCCTCGGCCTGGGGGATGCCCGCAGTGCTGGAGACACAAAATCACGGCCAGGACCATGGCTGCGCCCACACACACGGTGGTGCCGGGTGGACAGACGCTGCTGTGTGGTCAGCGATGGGAGGAGCCGCCCGCTTGCCCTCCAGCGGCCCCGCCCACCCCAGCGCCTGGCCTGTTGTACGCGCACTCTGTTTTTGGGTAGCAACTGTGAAACATGTCCACTAGCTGTTTTATGCCTTTTGTGTTTTCCTGAGGCCCCTGTTTGAAAGAGACACAGCGGGTCTCAAAGAGAGTGTGGACCTGTGGCCGGGGTCACCCAACCCACCCGCGAGGCAGAGGGGGGCACGGGGCACTCACCTGCATGCACTCAGGTTCCAGGAGACACGCCTTCCCAGGTGAGCAGGAGAAAGGGAGAAACATGGTCACTGGTCACCCTCCGGCGTTTCTCAGCCCACTCCACCCCCTCCGGATTGTCCCCAACGTGAGCCGCCCACAGAGCGACGGTGGGACCCAGTGTGGGAGCCTCGTCCCAACCACGGGATCACGAGCAAGTAAGAACAGATGCTGGCCCAGCAGATCTGGGACCTGAGCTGGTCTCGGCATCCACCTTCAAGGACCATCGACGTGCGATGCAGGGGGGCACCCGGGGTTCACCTGTGGGCATGTCTCCCTCCAGGGAGCAGCCACCACAGGACAGTATGGGATCGAGGACAGGCCCCTCGGCCCTAACCAGGCACCTGCACAGTGGACCCACTGGCACCACCCTCCACGGCCCTGAACACGACACAGGCTGATGATGGGGCTGCCTGTCCACAGGGGTCCACAGGGACATGATGCTGCCAGCAGGCGTGACCTGTGACATCAGAAGTTGTGACTTGTGATGCCAGAGGATGTAACTTTTGATGTCAGAGGACATGACCTGTGATGTCAGAGGACGTGACCCATGCCTTCAGAGGACACGCAGGGACCAGCCCCCAACCCTGCCCAGCACTGTCGAGAGGAGGCTGTGGGCAAGTCCGTGTGGAGCTGCCTCTAAAGGGGCCCCGTCCTCCCCGGGGCTGGCGGCTGCTCCCGGGGGATGTGGGGTCCCAGCCCTGCCACTCGCCAGCCCTGGTCAGCAGGGGTCCCGTCTTGTGGTCCAGCTGAGGTCAGGGTGACACCACAGTGCTTCTGGTGGGACGCTGTGGACACCTGGGCTCGGAGTTGGGGGGGGCACAGGAAGCCCACCAGGGATCAGGGACCCCCAGAGTCCCTTCTCTATTTAGATTCAGCTACAGTGACGTCTGCAAGTTCGTTTCAACCCTCAAGTCCCCAGTGCTCACCCCTCCCTACTTTTTTGTTCCCAGCTCATTAAAAAATTTTTTATTTTGAAATTTCTTAATCGTGACAAAATATACATAACATAAAATATACCGTTTTAACCATTTCTCATTGTGCAGCTCAGTGGCATTAGGTACATTCATTCACACCGTTGTGCAGCCATCACCACCACCATCTCCAGACGTTTCTCATCTTCCCAAACTGAAACTCTGTCCCCATTAAGCACCAGCTCCCCAGCCCCTGGTTGACTTTGACTATTCAAGTGGAATCATACAGTATTTGTCTTTTTGAACTGGCTTATTTCCCTTAGAATAATGTCCTTAAGGTTTGTTGATGCTGTGGCAAGTGCTAGAATTTCCTTCTGCTTTAAGACTGAATAATATCCTTTGTGTGGATGGACAGCATGTTGCTAATCCATTCTTCCATTCATGCACACTTGGGGTGCTTCCACCTTTTGGCTGTTGTGAATAACGCTGCTATGAACACAGGTGCACAAATATCTATTTGAGTCACTGCTTTCAATTCTTTTGGGTGTATATTCAGACGCTGAACTGCTGGCTTATGTGGGAATTCTATGTTTAAATTTTTTTTTTTTTCGGTACGCGGGCCTCTCACTGCTGTGGCGTCTCCCGTCGCGGAGCACAGGCTCCGGACGCGCACGCTCAGCGGCCATGGCTCACGGGCCCAGCCGCTCCGCGGCATGTGGGATCTTCCCGGACCGGGGCACAAAACCGTGTCCCCTGCATCGGCAGGCGGACTCTCAACCACTGAGCCACCAGGGAAGCCCTATGTTTAAATTGTTTGAGGCATTTGCCGTACTGTTTCCCACAGTGGCCGCACTATTTTACATTCCCACCAACGTGCACAAAGATTCTGATTTCTCCACATCCTCACCGATGGCTGTTGTTTTGTTTTTTAAAAAACCGTTATATTAATAGGCATCCTAATGGGTGTAAAGTGGTAGCTCATTGTGGTTCTGATTTGCTTTTCCCTGATGACCAATGGCGTTGAGCATCTTTTCATGTGCTTTTTGGCCATTTGTATATTTTCTTTGTACAAATGTATTCAAGTCCTTCACTCGTGTTTTAATCAAGTTGTTTTGTTATTGTTGAGTTCATCAGTTCTTCAAATATTCTTGATATTAACCTCTTATCAGATAGATGGTTTACAAGTATTTTCTTCCATTCCATAGGCTGCCTTTTCACTCTGCTGATGGTGTCCTTTGATGCACAGAAGGTTTTAACTTTGAAGTCCAATTTGTTTTTTACTTTTGTTGCCTGTGCTTTTGGCATCATATCCAAGAAAGCATTGCTAAATCCAACGTCATGAAGCTTTCCCTTATGTTTTCTTCTAAGCGTTTTCTAGTTTTAGCTCTCATGTTTGGGTCTTTGGGTTTTTAGTTAATTTTTGTATATGTTTCGGTTTTTTGCATGGGTTACCTGGCTTTCCCAGCATCATTTATTGAAAAGACTGTTCTTCCTTGTTGAATGGTCACAGCACCCTTATATGTGTGATAGTTTATTCCTGGGCTCTCTGTTCTATTTCATTGGTCTATACGTCTGTCCCTGTGCCTGTCCCACACTGCTTTGGTTACAGTAGCTTTGCAATAAGTTTTGAAATCAGAAGTGTGAATCCTCCAGCTTTGTTCCTTTTCACGATTATTTTGGCTGTTGGGGTCCACCTGGGATCCCGTATGAATTTTCAGGTGGGATTTTCTCTCTGTAAACAGGGCCGTCTCCCCCTCTTTCATTCGGCCGTCCGTATCGGTATGGACGCACGGACGCTCCAAACTGTGAGCCAGAGTCCAGTGCTGCGTTCTTTCTTTTACAGCTCCCACTGCTCCAGCTGGTCCCTGTGACCACTGACACACCCTCTTCATTGTCTTCTTGATCATTTCCTTACTTTCTGGCACCAGAGATGCTCCCGGCTCCTATTTTTTTTTTGTCCCAGTCCCAAGATCAGCCATTTCTCCAAGGAGCCCTGGTTCCTTTGATTGAGGATGGTATTAGAAACCAAGAGCCGGGGACTAGGTGTGCTCACGGCTGCTGGGGTGTCACTGCTTCCAGGCTCTCTCGGCTGACAGAACTAGGAGCTCTGTGGGTGCACATTAGGTTCTCCCCCACCTCTTGTAACCACCTCACAGCAAACGCTGTGCCCATGGACCCCTTCATGCCAGCCAAGACCCCAGGCTCCTCATGAGCCTTCAATGTCAGAGCGGCTCCATTTTGGGAGGACCTGCTCCATACTCGGTTACCAGGCCTGCACCCGTTTCGGGGTTGTTGTGAGCGCTGCCCCATCGCTGGTGCTGCACTCTGGCCTCTCATCAGCCTTGCGAGTCCCTTAACTGCCCCCCCCCCGCCCCCCCGCCTCCCCAGCCTCCTTCTCTGTGACAGCAGGTGGAGCAAGTGGCACCCTGCTGCACTGGCGCTCTCTGCGGAAGGCTGCTGGGGAAGGGGACCAGGACACTTAGTAACTCCGAGTGAGCTGCACTGTGCACAAATGCACAACAAAGAAAGGGCGCTGAAGTGGGAGGAAGGAGAGCGGGGCTCATGGGTCGGTAAGGGGGCCGGGGGCCACCCTCTCCTGGTCAGAGCTCTGGACTCTGACACAGAGACATCAGGCTTCCCCAACCTGGATGCCAGGGTGTTTGGTGGACGTCTGCCGTGCCGGCTGTCCTCCTCACCAGCCCCCACGGGAGGCCTGAGTCTTTGCGGCCCCCTACTCCCCCAATGCACAACGCCAAGCACATTCAGGGCCCGGCTTTAAGGAAACCCGGAGGGAGCAGCACGATTCCCAAGCGCACAGGCCTGTGCCCGGTGCTCCAGGCCCGAGGCACACAGGTCTCTTTCGAGCTTGGGACTGAGTAACCAAGCAAGAAGGGTCGGACGGTGCTGAAATGAGTGGGGACGCGGCTCCTGGGGCTCACGGCTCGGAGGCTGCAGACGGTGAGGGTGGGGGCAGGAGTGGGACGCCAGGCCACTGACAGCTCCCTCCTGTCTGTTACCCTGGGGCCCGGGCCCCATGTGGCTGTGGCCCAAGTGGGAGCCCCTGGTCACGGGGGGAAGGATGCAGCCCAGGTCAGGGCCCCTGGTCACTGGGGGGCAGACCCCCAATGGCACGGGCAGCAACCTTGGGTGCAGAACTCTGTGGGGCTGCCCTGCACACGGGCTGGCCAGGCCTGGACACTCTCTAGCCTAGGGTGTCCCCTCGCCCTGCTGACCCGGGAGGAGCCCAGGCTGCCCCTGAGCCGGGGCGGCACGCACAGTGCGCTGCCCACCAGAGACGCCCCCTGGGGCCTGGCCCGAGTTGACCGCCACGGGCCAGGTGCTTCTGTGCTGCTTTTCGTCTCGTGATGCTGCCTGAGGGCTGACCTTGATGCCCAAACCCAACTGTGGTCACCAGGGTGAGGTAACCTCCTGCCAAATGTCCCCTGGTGGCCAAGAGCCAAAAGAGAGAAAAGCCGTTTCCTTTCCCGGATGTGGGGGACGCATGCAGATGAGCACAGCCCCCCTGGGAGGACACGCAGGGAGGGGCCCAGACCAGCGTGGTGGCCGCTGGTGACCGACAGGCACCAGGGGTGGGAGACACGGGGGCCCTTCTGTCACCCGAGGTACCCGGGAGCTCCAGCGTGAACCCGTCCTCACGCCCCACGGCGCCCTGGGGCCAAGCGTCCTCCCCTCCAGCGGTGGACAGCAGCCCGGGACTCACCGGGCTCTGGGCACTGGCGGCGGGGCGCCCGGCGGCCTTCTGCTTCGCCAGCTCCTTCGCGTAGCCGTGCACGTCGGCGCCGAAGCAGTCGGCCTCGTAGAAGGCGCTGCACCAGCCGGGGCTGCAGCTCTGCCAGCCTCCCGGGCCTGGGCTCACGGACGGGCCGCCCTCCGGGGGCCGGGCTAGCCGCGCCTCTGCCTCAGAGCCCGCGGCCAGGCCCCCGCCCTGCTGCCGGGCCTCTCCCGCCTGGGGCCGCTGCTCCCTCCCAGCTGTTACCGACTTCTGAGGCCGAAACCCCAGCTCAAAGTAGCTCCGCGATAGCTCTTCTGAGTCCACACTCGGCTTCTCCTTCCCTGGACAGAGGCGGGGGGGCGGGTCACATGCGGCAACGTGGGGTCCCGGGGGAGAATCCGCCCCGGATTGCAGAGAGGCGACAGGTCCCGAGTAGGGGGCAGGAGGCCCCTCGGGATGGCCAGGTGGCCCCACCTCCGCTCCAGAGGAGCCGCGAAGGGTCCTCAGGGTCGGGGTCCCTCGGTCCCCTCCCAAATGGGCCGCCATGCAGGGCAGAGTTGTGGCAGAGACCCGAGGGAACTTTGAACTGTCCGCAAAGAGACAAAGCAGACAGTCCCCCAGGAACCAAGGGTCCCAGCTGGTCATGAGCTGCTCTCTGGGCATCTCCACGTTGCTCTCCAATTTCCCAAGCGTGCACACGGTACGGGGGGCTCTCACTGCCATCCTGTGTGTGACTGTAGTCACACAACCTAAAGGACATGGTCCCCAAAGCCATGTCCCACTCAGACCGGATTTGGGGAAATTACAGAGATTTCAGTTATCAGGGAGTCCTGGCTATGGATCTAGGAAGATACGCCTCAGGGTCTTTAAATGGCACGTTTCCAAGAAAGAATGCAGAACCGCCCCCCCATCACCAAGCTGCTGGCCCCAGCCTTTGCCCTTGCTGCCCACCTGGTGGCCTGGGGAGAATGCCCCCTTCTCAGTACAGACCCCCAGAGGAGGACGGGCCCTGCCCTTGGGACCCTGGAGAGACACAGGGTAACCTGGCCCCAAGGGTGGAGAAGATCCAGCTGTGGGGGGTCTCAACCCACAGCCCTCTGTCTCACCTGCTCCGAGACGTGAGAGCCTTTTGCTGGACGGTGAGCAGGTGCTCGGAGCGCGGGTTCCATCGCCGCCCTCGGGCTGTGACCCAGCCTCCTTGGAAGTACTGCCATCAGAACGGAGGACACTGCAGGCACCCCCGGGACCCTCCCTCAGGCTTACTAGAGGCTTCCCCTGGGAGCGAAGCGGGGGACCGAGCCCCACCCCCCCCAGACCTCCAGGACGGCCTGGCCACAGGCCACAGACATCACAGACACAGGCCCTTTAGCCGAGGACTTTCTGGGTGTCCGTCTCTTGGGGTCCTTCGATGGCTCCCCCAGTGATGTGAAAATGCGGGGCTTGCCTGGGGCGGAAAGCAGGGTGTGCGCCGCCTCTGGGTGGGGTTCTGGGGGCCAGGAGGGGGCAGGGACGGGGCTGCCGTGAGCTCGGGCATCAGGGCGTCAGGGCACTGGATCACTCCAGGCTCAGGTCCCACCCACCCTGCAACATGGCCCTCTGTGGCCCTCGGGAGGGGCTGGGCCAGGCCTGGCACTGAGGCGCCCAGGGCACATCCTGTGAAAGGTGGGGCCCAAGAGGGCTGGGGGAGGGGCAGGAGAGGGAAGGTGCCTGCCCCCCTCCCTCCTGAGCTGTCACCTCATCTTCTACCGCCAGGAGGGGAGCTGGACGGTGGGGGCAGACGTTGGTCCCTGCAGGGGCCTCCCCCAGCCAAACCCGGGCTCCATCGCTCTGCCTCCTGAGCTGGTCCCAGGGAGGCGGACGTGCCTCCTGTGCCCTGTGACCCCACAAGCCCCCCTTCTGCCAAGAGGAGCGCTTGCCTGAAGGGAGAGCTTTGGAAGCAGAGTCGCCCTCGGGCCAGGAAAGAGGGGCCCAGCAGGCGGCCGCTCTAGGGAGGGCGATGAGTGGGACGCAGGGCAGGAGGAGGGCCCTGGGGGCACAGCAGGGGTGCGAAGGCCACGAGGAGGGGGCTCTTACTTCTCGGAGGGCGACGTCCTCCCGTTCACCACTCTGAAAAGATTCTGCAGCAACTTCTCCCCCCAGTAGAGGTCACAGAACTTCTCCGATATGGCCCCACAGAAAGTGGCATAGGTGAGGTCTTTCAAGGCGTAAATATACTCCCCTGAGTTCGCAAAAACACCACGGGGGTGAGTTAAAATGAATGAGTGCTTTTCTGGGTTCCCCTGGTCTCCAGAGCTGGCGGGGGGGCGGAGAGTACAGCGGGGGGTGGGGTGCAGCTGGCTTCCTCTGCCGGCCGGCCCCTGGGGGCTCTGCCCTTTGTGCAGAGACGTGAGGGTGGGGGACCCTCCTGTGGTAACCTCCCCCAGCGCACGCCCCCCCACCCCGGGCCTGTCGCTGGTCCTTGGGCCCCCGTGGCCCCGTGGTACCCATGATCAGAGCCTCCAGCCCGTGGTCCAGGTAGCCGTCAAAGGCAAACTCTTCCTGGATGAGGCGTGTGGCCTCCTGCAGCGATGGGCAGGCTGTCCCCTGTGGGAGGGGCGAGGCATCCATGCTGGACGGACAGAGCTTGTGGTCTGCTGGGCAGGGCCGCTCTGGGTGACCTTCTGGGGCCCGGTCATCCCACTCCCTGACGGGGGCTCCCCCGGGGCCGTCAGGACTCCCTGTGGCCGGCAAGGGGCTCCGCGGGGCTGATGGGGGGCCCTCGGGCTCCTGGCCTGGGCCCTGGGTAGTCCTGCTCCTGGGCGGCTTGGCTGGGTGGCAAGGATTGTTGGGGGCTGCGGTGGGCCCGGGGGGGTGGGGCCCGAGGCCTCCACAAGCAGCTGCAGTTGGGATGGGTTCCTTCGGCCCTCGCTCCGGGGGTGGCATCTGTGTTGTCATGGGTGGGGCCGGGGCTGGAGATTTGGGCATCACCAGTGAAGCCCCTTCCAGCGGGCTGGCCGGGGCAGGGGCTGGGGGGCTGGGGCAGCCCTGCGCTGAGTCTCCTGGCGCCGACTCTCTGAGGGGCTCTGGGGACCCGGGTGCTGGCTGGTCAGGCATCTTCAGGCCAGTGGCCGCTCCATGGGCCTCAGGAGCCTCCTTCCCATCGCCTTCCCTGTCCAGCTGGCCTCTCCTCTTCTCAGGCCTCTCAGCCGGCCCCGAGGTCAGGGCGAGCGCATCCCTGCGAGCAGAGAGGAGAGAGCGTTCGGGGGGCCCGGCAGCCCGGCAGCCCCTGGGTGGGGACACTCACCTAGCGACACCGGCATCGGCAGCGAGGACGACGGGCCTGAAGTGAGCGGCTGGGGAGGCGAAGGCCTCTGGCAGCAATGTGGCCCCTTGGAGGCAGGAGGGTTGACCGGCCACCGGCCCCTGCACGGCCACCAGCCTGCTATCACTGCTGATCTGCATGAAGCCTGGGACAAACATGGGGTGAGCAGGGTGGGTGCTGGCCTTAGCGAGTACTAGCTTTAGTTGTGTACTGGCCTTAGCTGGTACTGGTCTTAGTGGGGCACAGGCCTTAGTGGGTACTGGCTTTAGTAGTGGTGCCGGCCTTGGTGGGTGCTGGCCTTAGTGGGGTGCTGACTTGAAGGGCCCAGGAAGCCTCAGGGGCACTGGGAGGAAGGGAGACTCCAGGGAGAGGCCTGAGGGAGGGGCCTGGAGGCCAGGGCTGCCCCGAGCAGGGAGGGAGGGGGTGCGGTGCGGTGCTCGGTTGGGGGCTGGAGTGATGGAAAAGGCCAGAAGACCCAGCCACAGACCGGAGGCTTGGACGGGCCTGTGGGGAAGGGTCTTCGCAGGCATCAGGGGGCGGGTGGGTGCCACTGAGGCGCAGACAGGGCAAGACAAGAGCTGGGTCATCAGTGTGGGGTGCAGCGGTGGAGGCGAGTCGCCTGCTCTGGCTGCTGGTGAGACGGGAGGGCTGACCCGAGCGAGGCCTGAGAGGCCGGGGCCAGAGGGGCCGGCAGGAGCCCAGAGCAGGGCAGCTGGGGGCCAGCTGCGGGCACGCTGCCTGCGGTCCCGGCCACGTCAGGAGGTGGCGTCCACTCGGGGCTGGATTCCCGGAGGCAGCCTCTGGGGGGCCGGCAGCGGGGGCGCAGTGCGGGGCGAGGGGCCCGCAGGGCAGGGCCGGTGGGGACGGGCCGGTCCCGGGACCCACCTGAGCCGGGCCTGGGCGCAGCTGCTGTGCTGGGGCTCAGTTCAGCCACCGAGAAGGCGTTTTGCAGCCCGATGGTCTCTTCCTCCTGGCAAACCTGGGGCAGAAGGACACGGACAGCTCCCGGTCGCGATGGGCGCCAGGCCCTGGGGGCGCAGAGCAGACCCCCGCGGCGCGAGCCCCCCACCTGTGCTGACTCGCAGGCCCGTTGCTCTGGAGCGGGAGCCCCCGGGGCGCGGGGCTGCCCAGTGCAGCAGGGTTCCGGTGGGTTTCCGGGGCGTGGGAAGACCGCCAGAACCCACACTCCCCGAAGTTGCTGTGTGCTCCTGTCTGCATCCGAGGGACCCTGTCACTGCCCGACGGGGCCCCGGCCGGTCAGCACGGCAGGACGCCGACAGGCACTGAGGGTCCCTCGGCGGGACCCCCAGGGTGCGCCCCCCCCTGCACGTGCCAGGGGTCAACAGAGACCAGGGTGTGGGCCTGCGGGAGGGGCTGCTCTGTGAGCTCGTTCGTGGTGGAACGAGCCAAGGAAAGTCACGTCAGGAGGATGAAGAGTGACTTGTCTTCCGTCCCTAGAGTCTCCATGCATCTATTCGGTAAACAAGGAAGAGCAAGGAGCCTCACCTCCGCGGGCCCAGGGCAGGATAAAGGGCCTGCGGGGTCTCCGCAGTGCCCAGCTTACCGTGCAGGTCAATGCCCTTAGGTGGGCTAGGATCTTTCTGCTGTCCATGCCTCTGTGCAGGAGGTAACCGCTGCAGGTCTGAAAGCAAGCACAGGCCAGTGTCCAGCACGCCTGGGGCACCGGCCCGCTTCGCTCCCCCAGCGGAGCCCGCTGGAGTGCGCGGTGGCAGCCGGGCGGCCCGGGGGCTTCTATCCAGGAGGACTCCGTGGCACCCCTTCCTGGGGAGAGCCATGTGCACCCCAGCCTCAGGGGCCTGGGATGAAATTCAGAGTCTCTAGCTGTCCTCCCTGGCTGTCCTGAGCTGGGAAGTCACGGAATGACGGGGCTCCCCCTGACCCAGCCTGGAGGACCCTCGGAGGAGTGCGGGCAAGTCGGGCGTGTGGGGGACGCGCTGCAGGGGGTCAGGGGTCAGCGCTCAGGTCCAGGACATCCCCAGCCACTCTCCGGCTGGTGGATGCACTGGAGACACAGGACCATCTGGGGGGACGGCCGGCGTTGAGCAGCAGAGACCCCTTGCCGCCCATCCACAAATGGAGCCATGCCCTTCCCCGTCCAACAGCACTGACATGCCCCAGAAACAAGAACCCGTGTCCCGGGCCCTGGACTTTGAGCTGGGGCCCCCCCGTGGCACAGTTACCTCGATGGCCTCGGCTGTGGATGGCCGCTCCTGGGCGCTGCGTCTGGCCATGTGCAGGAGGAGGGTCTTGAGCCTGCGTGGCAGAGCCAGCTTGTGGTCTCGGGGGATGCTGAACTTGGCTGCTGTCCACAGGATCGCGGCCACACAGTACACAGACGCCTGGGTGGAGGAGGGAGACGGCAGGCTGGCTCAGCAGAACTGCCCCCGCTTGGGCCCCGCCAAGGACGCAGCCAGGCACCGTCCCGCAGGGCTGGGAGCTTCCACAGAACCTGGAGGCCCCAACGCAGACCCTGAGCCAGAACCCAGGGGCCTGGCCTGGGAATCTGCATGGTTAACAAGTACCCACAGGCCTTTAAGTCTCAGTGTGACCAGGACGACCTGGGGCCCCGGCTGGGCCTTCCCAGCTCTCCCTCCATGAGGGCGAAGGTGGTTCCTCAGGGAGCCCGAGGCCAGGAGTCCCCCAGAAACCGTGCTGTGCTGCTAAATGGCTAAGGACAGGCTCTCTGAACAAAAACCCAAGCTTCTTGGTATACAAAGAGGTTTATTCTAAAATTTGCTGATAAAAAGGATGTGTCGCATGCACTTGAAAATAATAACGAAAAGGGCGATGCTGTTCTCTGTAAGTTCCATAGAATCAACTGCTTCTCCCCGAATGCTTTCCCCGATTTTTACCCTACTCTTGTATCTGCAACCGACCTGTGACCAACACGTGGTTCCGACACGTGGTTCCGACACACACGTGGCTGATACCTTTGTTTCTCTCGAAAAGTAAGAGAAAGTGAAACCAGAGACACAGCTGACATCCGTGCTGAGTCAGGTAACAGTGGCTGAATCCCCAAAGGAGTATTTCCCAGAGCTTTTGTACAGACCTGACACACTTTTCAGTTTAATTGTGTTGTTCATGTTTCCTCCATTACGTCAAGTCTAGTCAATTGACAAAACAATGAATCAAGCCCTGAGTTCAGCATTTGCTGATTTCCACGGTGTGAAGACTCCTGCATGGCCAGCTCCAAGCTGCCAAGGTGGTGCCAGTGAGCCGGGCAGGGGGAGAGATGGAGGGGCCCCCTTCCTATAGGGTTCCTGCTCAAGAGCACAGATAGCAGCCAACTATAGCAAATCATTAGGAAATTCTTAGTTTTGAGTATTTGTCAACCTTTAAAAAAATTAAGCTTTTTACTTTGAGATAACTGTAGATTCACATACAGTTGTAGGAAATAATCCAGAGGGACCCCATGTACCTTCCACCCAGCTCCCCACCGCAGTGACGTCTTACAAGGCTGTAGTGTGGTATCACAACCTGCTCCCTGGCGTGGACGCTGGGAGATGCAGGACATTTCCATCACCAGCATCCGGCCTGTCCCCTCCCAACTTAGTCACTGGCAACTACTCATCTGTTCTCCATTTCTTAATTTCATCATTTCATATAAATGGAATCACACGCTATGCAGCCTTTCGGGGCTGCCTTTTTCTCTCGGCCCCATCATCCGGTGGTCGGCTCATCAACACTCCACTCCTCTCACTGCTGCTGCTGCTCTGCGGTGTGGAGGCGCCACCCACTGAAAGACAGCTGAGTTGTTTCCAGGTTGTAGCTACTGCAAATAAAATTGCCATAAACATTCGTGTCCAGGACTTTGTGTGAACATAAGTTGCATTTCTCTAGGAAAAATGTCTTATGAGTGCAATTTCTGGGTTGTATGGTCGTTGCATGTTTAGTTTTGTAGGAAACCAGCAAACTGTCTTCCTAAGGGCTGCACCATCTTGCATCCCCCTCAGCAGTGGATGAGGGTTCCCATCGCTCCACATCCTCGCTAGCATTTGGTATTATCAGTGTTTTGGATTTTAGCCTTTCTAATAAGTGCATAGTGGTAGCTCATGGTTTTAGTTTGCATTTCCCAAATGCCATATGAAATGGAATACCTTTCACGTGCTTATTTGCCATCTGATACCTTCTTTGGTGAGGTGTCTGTTCAGATCTTTTGCCCACTTTTTAATTGGGTTATTTGTTTTCTTACTGTTCACTTCTAAGAGCTTTTGGCATATTGGGGATACAAGTCCTTTATCAGATGTGTGTTTTGCAAATAGCTCTCCCATCTGTGGCTTGTCTTCTCATTCTCTTAACTGTGTCTTTTACAGAGAACAGCATTAAAATTAAGCATTTAATTTTAATGAAATCTAACATCGATTGTTTCTTTCATAGATCATGCTTTTGGTGTGGTATCTGAAAACTCATTGCCTAGATTTTTTTTTTTTTTTTTTTTTTTTTTGCGGTACGTGGGCCTCCCACTCCTGTGGTCTTTCCCGCCACGGAGCACAGGCTCCGGACGCGCAGGCCCAGCGGCCATGGCTCACGGGCCCAGCCGCTCCATGGCATGTGGGATCCTCCTGGACCGGGGCACGAGCCTGTGTCCCCTGCATTGGCAGGCGGACTGTCAACCACTGCACCACCAGGGAAGCCCTCATTGCCTAGATTTTCTCCTATGTTATTTTCTAGAAGTTTTATAGCTTTGAATTTACTTTTAGGCCTATGTTCCATTTTGAGTTAATTTTTGTGAAAAGTGCAACAAGGTCTGTGTAAAGGCTTTTTTGGCCTGTGGATGTCCTGTTGTTACAGCACCACTTGTTGAGCAGACCGTCCTTTCTCCAACGATTGCCTTTGCTCCTCTGTCAAAGACCAGTTAACTGTATTTGTGTTGATTTATTTCTGGGCTGCTTTGTTCCATGTATTTTTTGTCTTTTCTTTTGCTGAAACCACACTTGATTACTGTGGCTTACGGTAAGTTTTAGAACTGGGTAGTGTCAGTCCTCTGACTTTGTTCTTCTCCTTCAATATTGTGTTGGCTATGCTGGGTCTTTTGCCTCTACATAAAAACCTAAGAAGCAGTTCGTTGATATCAACAAAATAACTTGCTGGGATTTTCATTGAAATTGCATTGAATCTATAGATCAAATTGGAAAGAACATCTTAATAATATTGAGTCTTCCAATCCATGAACATGGACTATCTCTCCATTTATTTAGATCTTTTTTGGTTTCTTTCATCAGAATTTTACAGTTTTCCTCATATGAATCTTACACATTTTCTTAAATTTTATACATAAGTAATTTTTTTGGTGCTAACGTAAATGGTATTTTTAAAAAATATAATTAATTAATTTTTAAAAAAATGGCTGTGTCTGGTCTTAGTTGTGGCATGCGGGATCTTTCATTTCTGTGCGTGGGCTTCTTGCTAGTTGTGGTGTGCAGGTTTTTTCTCTCTAGTTGTGGTGCATGGGCTCCAGGGCACGTGGGCTCTGTAGTTTGCAGCACGCAGGCTCTAGCTGAGGCGTGCAAGCTTAGTAGTTGTGGCAGGCGGGATTAGTTGCCCGGGGTATGTGGGATCTTAGTTCCCTGACCAGGGATCGAACTTGTGTCCCCTGCATTGGAAGGCGGATTCTTTACCACTGGACCAGTAGGGAAGTCCCTGGTATTGTTTTTTTTTTTTTTTTTAGTTTTTATTATTATTTTCTTTAATTAATTAATTTATTTATTTTTGGCTGCATTGGGTCTTTGTTGCTGTGCACAGGCTTTCTCTAGTTGCAGTGAGTGGGGGGCTACTCTTCGTTGTGGTGCGTGGGCTTCTCATTGCAGTGGCTTCTCTTGTTGCAGAGCACAGGCTCTAGGCACGCAGGCTTCAGTAGTTATAGCAAGCAGGCTCAGTAGTTGTGGCTCGCAGGCTCTAGAGCGCAGGCTCAGCAGTTGTGGCACATGGGCTTAGTTGCTCCATGGCATGTGGGATCTTCCCGGACCAGGGCTCAAACCCATATCCCCTGCATTGGCAGGCGGATTCTTAACCACTGCGCCACCAGGGAAGCCCTGGTATTGTATTTTTATTTTCAAATTCCAATTGTTCATTGCTGGTAAACAGGAAAGCAATTGACATTTGTATTTTAATCTTCTATCTGCAATCTTGCTACAACTGCTTATTAGTTCCAGGAGATTTCTGTTGATTCTTTGGGATTTCCTACTTAGGCAATCATGTCACCTGTGAACAAAGACAGTCTTATTTCTTCCTTCTCAATCTACATCCATTTTCTTTTCTTTTCTTGTCTTATTGCATTAGCTAGGACTTCCAGTATGATGTTGAATAGGAGTGATGAGAGGAGACATTCTTGCCTTTTTCCCAATCTTAGGGGAAAAGCATCTAGTTTCTCACCATTACTTATGCTACCTGTTGGCTTTTGTAGATATTCTTTATCAAGTTGAGGAAATTTCCCTCTATTCCTAGTTTGCTGAGTTTTTATTATGAATGGGTGCTAAATTTTGTCAAAAGCTTAGCATCTATTGTTATGATTTTTCTTCTTTAGTCCATGTGATGTATTACAGTGACTTTCAGTTGTTGAGTCAGCCATCCATACATGGAATAAATGCCACTTGGCCAGTTTTAAATTTTGATGAAGTTCAATTTATCCATTTTTCCTTTTGTGGAAAACTTTATGGATAGTGCTTTTGGTGTCAAGTCTAAAAGCTCTTTGCCTAGCCCTCCATTCCAAAGATTTTCTTTGATATATTTTTTTCATCAGCCTTCTGTAGTCTTTAGCATATAAATTCTGTACGTGCTTTGTTAGATTCACATCTAAGTATTTCATTTTGGGGGGAGTGATTGTAGATGTACTGTGTTTTTAATTTTGGTGTCCACATGTTCATTGCTAGTATATAGAAATACAATTGATTTTTGAATGTTTATCTTATATCCTGTGACCTTTCAAAACTCAATTCTAAGTTCTGGGAGGCTCTTTAGGTAGATTCTTTGGAATTCCTTGGAATTTTCTATGTCGACAGTTATGTCATCTGCAAACAGTATTATTTCTTCCTTCCTGGCCTTTATGCTTTTTACCTGCTTTTCTTGCCTTATTGTAGTGGCTAGAACTTCCAGTACAATGTTGAACAGGGTGGTGAGAGTGGGCATCCTTGCTTTGTTCTTGATCTTAGGGGGAAAGCATTTAGTCTTTCCACTAAGTATGATGTTAACTGTACAGTTTTTTTGGTAGATGATCTTTATTAAGTTGAGGAAGTTTCTTCTATTTCTATTTTTCTGAGTTTTTAAAAAATAAATCGGTGTTAAATTTTGTCAAATGCTTTTTCTGCATCAATTAATGTGATCATGGGATTTTTCTTCTTTAGCTGGTTAATATGTTGGACTACACTGATTGGTTTTCAAATACTGAACCACCCTTATGTCCCTGGAATAACCCCCACTTGTTTATGGTATATAATTGTTTTTATATCTTAGTGAATTCTATTTGCATATATTTTGTTAAGGATTTTTGCCTTTATATTCATGAGGAATATTGACCTATATACATATTTTTTGTACTATCTTTGTCTGGTTTTGGTATCAGGGTAATATTAGGCTTCATCAAATGGACTGGGAAGTGTTCATTTCTGTTTTCTGGAAAAGACTGTGTAGAACTGGTATTAATCCTTCTTTAAACATTTGGTACACCACCCCAGTGAAAACATCTTGGCCTAGAGATTTATTTTTGAGAGTTTAAAAATTACAAGTTCAGGGCTTCCCTGGTGGCGCAGTGCTTGAGAGTCCGCCTGCCGATGCAGGGGACACAGGTTGGTGCCCCGGTCCGGGAAGATCCCACATGCCGTGGAGCGGCTGGGCCCAGGAGCCATGGCCGCTGAGCCTGCGCGTCTGGAGCCTGTGCTCTGCAACGGGAGAGGCCACAACAGTGAGAGGCCCGCGTACCACAAAAAAAAAAAAAAAAAAAAAAAAAAATTACAAATTCAACCTCCTCAACAGTTATGGAGCTATTCAAAGGTCTGTTTCATCTTGGGTGAGTTGTAGTTTATGTTTTTTTAAGATTTGGTCCATTTCATCTACGTCATTTAATTTATATGTGGGGAGTTGTTGTGGTATTCCATTATCCTTCTGATGTCTGCAGGGTCTGCAGGGATGTCCCCTGAGTCATTCCTGACACTGGTAATTTGTGTCTTCCTTCTCTTTTTGCTTTGTCAGTTTTGCTAGAAGTTTGTTAATATTATTGGTCTCTTCCAAGAACCAGCCCTTCATTTCATTGGTTTTCTCTACTGTTTTTCTGTTTTCATTTCATTGAGTCCTGCTCTCAGCTTCACTGTTTCCTTCTTTCTGCTTTGGGTCTATTTCACTCTTCTTTTTCTTGGCTCTTGAGGTGGACGCTTAGATTACTGAGTTGAGACTTTACCTCTTTTTTAGTTTTCAGCATACGAGTCCTGTACATGCTTTGCTAGACTTACATCTATTTCATTTTTAGTGAATTTTTTTTTTTTTTTGAGGGGAGGTTGCCTTGTTACCGCTGGGTGATGGTGAAAGTCCTAACTCTTCCTGAGGCCTCCTCTGACTGACACTCCCACCCTGGGAGGGGCACGTCTCACTGATGGGCAGGGGTCCTCATCACAGGCTGGATGCTCAGCCTTTTCCGACAGCACCTGGCCTGGGTGGGCCGCCCTCCCTTTGTCCTGGTGCTCCGGCTCCAGCATGCGGGCTTCCACTGGGCTTCTGCTGTGTCCGTTGGTGTTTCCCAGATGTGCTTCCTCATCCTCCACGTGTGAGGCAGGAAGGA
Source organism: Hyperoodon ampullatus (assembly GCF_949752795.1). Classification (NCBI taxonomy): domain Eukaryota; kingdom Metazoa; phylum Chordata; class Mammalia; order Artiodactyla; family Ziphiidae; genus Hyperoodon; species Hyperoodon ampullatus. The sequence continues at coordinate 229,581,674 of NC_136914.1, read as the reverse complement.
CAGCTGGGACTCTTCGGACCGTCATTCCCCGGGCCCAGGGCCCTGGCCTTTCTGTCCTCACACGCCAGCTTTCAGAACGGCGTGTTTTGTTGGGGGGCAGGGAACTTATGTCTCCCCCACGTTCCCGAAAGCGGAAGTTCTACCTTGGTTCTGAATATAAATTACTTGATTTTAAGTCTGTACAACTGAATTTTTAATAACGGCTGTGTTTGACAAGCATCTGGCAAACATCCTTGAAAGTTCAGCCGTGGGGTCTTGTGAGCACTGCCCAGAGCTGAAGTCCAGGCTCAGATGACACCCCGTCACCCTCCGGGAGGCCCCTGCAGAGCCGGGTCTGGACGCGGGGGCCACGTTTGGGGGGTCGTCTTGACTCTGCTGAGTCCTGATGCTGGGCCCATCCTCTCCCCACCCCCTCCCCCTCTCAGGCTCTCTGGACGGAGGGCGTGGGCACCACGGAGGGGGGCAGGGGGCCACGGGAAGGGGTGGGGAGGGCCCAGGTACCTTTTCAGTTGTCAGCTTTTGCTCTGCGACCTCGGGAGCCAGAAAGAACGAGTTGTAAGCACCTGAGAGAGAAAACCCCAAACCCACTGAGCTTGCCTTCAGCCTTGGCTGTCGGAACCAGAGCGCAGCCCCCAGGGGGGCCCACTTACGCACCGCTGGCGGGAGGTGGCCCAAAAAGCACCGTTCCATCCTCGGCCACCAGTACGGAGTCCAGACACAGGTAGGCTGCAAGGGAAGGCGAGGGTCAGGGCAGCTGTAGACTCACTGGGGGACCTGGTCCCCCTCAGGGCCGACAGAGCCACGGTCGTGGGGCAGCCCCCCCTCTCAGCCACCCCACGGGCTCCCAAGCCACCCAGGGAGTGCGGGGACGCTGGGGCCCTCACTGGACACAGCACAGGGGCCGAGTGCTGGCTCCCCTTCCCAGAGGCCCGGGTGACAGGCCGTGGAAGGGCCATCTGAGCCAGCCCGGGGGCACAGGAGCTGCGGGAAGAGGAGCGGGACAGAGGGACGTGAGCCACCCTCCGAGCGGGGCCCTGGGAGGGGTCCCAGGGGAGGCTGGGTGCCAGCGCTTCGTACCCACAGGCCTGAGGCTCACAGTACCCAAGGGAGGCCAGAGAGCAGCTGCTAGAACCACCGTGGGGCCGGAGACTGGTCCCTCTGCCTGGTAGGGCTGAGCTTCAGGGGCCACAAACCAGTCTAACGTCCAAAGACGCCCCCCCACCAGCCCCAGCCAATCTTCGTCTCCTTGGGGACAGCGTCGCCCCTGCTGAGAGGGTGAGGGTCACCGCACAGCTCCCGCCCCTCCTCAGCAGGAGGAGGCCCACGTTTTAAGCTGCCCTCTGACCCCCTTGGTCCTGAGACCAGAGTAGATACCTCCAGGCCGCCCCCGGCTCACAGGGTGGACACTGCCACCCGGCCCCAGGCTGTCCACACAGCCCACATGGGCGACAGAGGCTACGTGTGGCCCCGGGTCCTGGCCCGGACATGCTGGGGGTCGGCGGGCTGGACGAGGACCCATGGGAGGGCGTCACCTGGGTGCTGGCCGTGCGTCCGCAGGGTGCTGAGGCATGCGTGGGACAGAGCCCAGAGCTCGTACTCCTTGAAGGGCCGGCCCAGCTTAGACAGGAGGTCCTGCAGGGAGACGCCCTGAGGGGGGCGGGGGGAGGAGCCACATTCAGTGTGTGGGCACCTCAGAGGGATGCATGGAGGAAGGCGACAGGGCAAGGACCACCTCAACCACGTGGGGTTTGCCCCACGCAGTGCACTCCTGGCATGACAGGCTGGGAGAGTCCCCATGTCAGCACAACAGGTGCTGGGGGTGCACGTGGAGAAACCAGCACCTGTGCACGGCCGGTGGGAACATAAAACGGGGCAACGACGTGGAAAACAGCATAGAGGCTCCTCAAAGAATCAGACGTAGAATTACCATCTGACCCAGCAATTCCACTTAAAAGCAGGGTCTTCAAGACATATTTGCACACCCATGTTCAAATCAGCATGATTCACGAGAGTTAACACGTGGAAGCAACCCAAGTGCCACTGGTGGATGGATGGATAAGCATTACGTGGTCCATCCATAAGATGGATATTATTCAGCCTTAAAAAGGAAGGGAATTCTGACACAGCTACAACATAGATGAAGCCTGAGGACACTGTGGTCAGTGAGATAAGCTAGTCACAAAGGGACAAACACTGTATGATTCCTCTTATATCAAAGACTGAGAGTAGTCACACCCATAGAGACAGAAAGAAGATTAGAGGTTATCAGGGCCGGGCGGAGGGGATGGGGAGTAAGTGTTTAATGGGGACATAGTTTCAGTCTGGGATGATGACAAAGTTCCAGGGATGGATGATGATCATGGGTGCACAACAGTGTGAATGTACCTGATGCCACTGTCCTGTACACTTGAAATGGTTAAGATGGTAAATTTTATGTTATGGGTCCCCCTTCCCTCACACCGCCCCCCCTACATTGAACTCCCAGAGTCAGAAGAATGAGTTCGGCTGGAAGGGAGTTCTCTGCTTTGTGGCCACGGGAAGAGCTGGGAGTACAACCGCCCGCTTGGACACAGGAGTGCATGTTCAGAGGAAGGTTCCAGAGGCAGTGTCTTCACCCCTCCTGGACCCCCCTCTGCGCCCAGGGTGTAGCTGCCTCGGTCCTGAGACTTCGCTCCCTGCCTCATCCAGCCTGTGCCTGGCCAGCGGCCCAGGTTCTGGGGCACAGGGCCCCCCAAGCCTCCTGCTACATGTGGGGTTGGAGCAGCCAGCTTTGCATCCAGGACCTGCTCTCCAGAGGAGATCTGGGTCCCCGACTCTGGACCAGCCCTGACACCTGACGGGTTGTGACCTGTGTGGGGGCCGAGGTCTGGTGGGCCCTGATCCCTTGAGCCTTCGGGGCAGGGAAGCCTGGTGGTTAAGACCATGGCTGGGCTCCCAATCAGTTCTGCCCTTCAGCGACCGCCCACCCTCCTCCTGGCGGCCCCAAGCCTCAGTTTACCCATCCGGGAGGTGGGCTGTGAGGCTGGTGGGCATTTGAAGGTGAGCAGAGCCCTGGGCTCAGGCCTGAGGCTTTCACCTCGGTGCCTGGGTGCTCTGGGTACACGAGTGTGGTCAGATGGGTGGACATGGGGAGGCCAGTGGAGATGGTTTGGGCTGAGCAGACAGCATGTGGGCATCGAGCACGTGTCAATGTGCTGGGGTCTCCAGGATGGGCTTTCATTTTAAAGTAACCATATTTTTCAAGTAAACTACCCTCAGGTGCTTATCAGGATATGAATAAAAATGTAACTCAGAGTTTGCCCTCCCCTTTGACCTCTGGGTCAGCAAAGCATGGTGGGAATGAAGCTGGTGGAGTCGGCACTGCTACACAGACACACGTGTGTTCGGGCCACCGAACCCCAGGTGACTTCGTCCCGAGATGCTCACAGGCACCCACCTTAGGGGAGCGACTTACTTCTTACTCAAGAGCCCGAGCCTGCGGAGGGAGCGTGTGCGCGGGGGCGCGTGCACGCGGGCCCCTCCCGGGTCACGCGGGCCACGGTCACCCACCTGCTCCAGGGCTGCTCCGCCCGGCTCCCCGGCTCTGTCCGCAGTCCCGTCATCAGGCTCGGGAGTCCCTGGGTCTGTGCCGGCATTGCGAGGGCCCTTGGAACCGGGTGGGGGGCTTTCCTCCGCAGGGCCCTGGCCACGCGCCCCCCTGTCCCCGCCGCGCCGGAGCTCGGCGTCTCGCTCCGGCCACAGACTGGATTCGGGCTGTGCCTGGAAGCTGGTAAGGCCATTTTTCCCCTCCGGAAAGGGCTTCCTGGGGTCTGGAGGGAAGAATTCTGGTGCCGGTGGCTGGGTTTTCGTGCTGGTCAGCGACAGGCAGAGGGCGCCGGCCTCGGGGCCGCAGGGCGGGAGCCGGGGCAGCGTCTGCACCTTCCTCAGGCGGCTCCTCTCCAGGAAGCCTCTGTCCGGGTCCCCCAGGGGCCGCTGGGCATCCAGGAGGAGGCAGGCCAGCCTCTCGGGGACCAGCCCCTCCTGGCCCGGGCTTTCTCCGTTTTTCACAGGGGCTGACAGCAGAGCCTTGGAGGGCGGGGTCCCTGGGTGCTCCAGGCCTTCTCCAGCAGGGCTCGGGGGCCGGCCCTCCAGGGCAGGCAGGGCCGCTGGGTCCGCGGAGCCGTCCCCTGGCTGCCTCTTGGGCCCCACACTTTTTGGAGCCAGTCTCTCCCTCCAGGTGATCTCACCGACATCTGGGCAAAAAGCAAGACGTGATTACAGCCGAGGGCCACGGCCAGGATGGACCTCCCCCTGCAATCCCCATGCTCACGGCCACCGAGGCACCCACTCCTGCAGGACCCCTGGACCCCCACCCATCACAGAGAGCACGGGGCCTCCCAGGCCCCCCCCTTCCCTCAGGACTGGCCCAGAAACGTCCTCATCTGCTTCCTTAATCACACCATCTTGGCTAAGTAATGAGTGCCCGAAGGCTCCCAGTCCCCCTCGCCGCCCAATCCAGGATGAGCTTCCCGAAGGGGTTTCCTAAGGCCTAATTAGCTCATCCAAAAAGCACATGGTTTTGCTATTATGATTACACAAGTGATACGCCCCAAAGGAATAAATTAAATCTGGCAGCAGCCCCAGCTCGTCCTGATGTACAACCTTCCACACACGTGTCTGCGTGAACCCCTCTAGAGACACACGCCCTCCCCTCCCAGTGGCCTGCAGCCCCCCGAACGGAGCCTCTGCTCTCAGTGTTAATGCCCTCCCTGATGTTAGAGCCGCCAGCGGGCCTGGTGCTGCAGTGTCACAAATGCCAACGTGGTGGGAAATGCCGTTCGCTTGGCTGGGGGAGGGGCCCTGCCGCCCCCAGGGGCTCCACACCTCCCCTCAAGACCCTCCAGGCTCCCTGCTGCGAGCACAGAGCAGAGCAGACGTTGGCATTTGTTCAAAATGCCACCCGAGATTATGCCTTGTGAGCCATGAAAATCCCAGATGCTTCAGCAACAGCTTGTGTGGCTGGGAAGTAAGTGGCCACCAGACAGGCGGTGCTGTGTCCATGTCCCCAACGCCCACAGAAGAGGACAGAGGTGACCAGTCCCAAGGGCAGCCACTTCCCATATGACCTGCCTCTCACCTCCAATTGTGGGTCAGAGCGTGTGAGCGTGTGCACATTTGCAGACGTGTTTGTGCGTGTGGGAAACTGTGGGCGTGTGCTGCGTGTGCACGGGGGTGTGCTTGCTGTGTGAGTTAATAGTCTAAATAGGTGTGTCCGAGTTTGCACATGCTTGTATGTTTCCATGTGTGCTGTGGGAGCACATGTGATCTGTCTGCATCCGTGTGCACGTCAGCGTGGGTGGCTTACACGGTGAGTACGCTGGCGCGAACGTGTGTGTACGTGATCGTGTTAATGCTTGTGCACACCCATGTGTGCATGTGTGAGTGTGTGCACATGCCTGGGCGCGTGTGCAGGCTCGTCCACCTGTGTGCTTACCTTGAAACGCCCCGAAGGACTCGATGGACAGCACCCTCCTCCCGGCGGCCGAGAGGCTCTGGCACAGGCAGCAGGAGGACGTGAGCTGCATCTTCTCCTCGCACAGTGCGATGATGCTCTGTGACCAGAGCCAGCGCTCAGCCCCGCCCCCGGCCCCCCGCCGCCCCCTCACGGCTTTAGGCGCCGGGATCGCGAAGCGGGGCGTCCTGAGCTTCATGATCCCCGCGGGACAGAATCTGCTTCGTGAAACCAGCGGATTCTGTCCTGCCCGTGACAGTTATAAAGCCCGCCGTTCATCGCAAAAATGCAGAGTAATGAAGTCAGGAGCCCCGGTGACAGGCGGGTGGGGGCCCGCGTGTGCATGCTGGCTGTGCGTGCACGCTGGCCGGGGGCGCGTGGGGCTCCGGGCCGCGCCTGGGGGAAGCGGGGGCTGCCTTCGCGCTTACCTGCAGGTCGGGCCGGTCCCCGGGGTCCTCGGCCTGCATCTGGCCCAGCAGCGCTTCCAGCTCCCGGCTCAGCCTGGGCTGGGGCTCGGGCTCCGTCACATAGTCGAGGGCTGCCTTCAGCGTGGCCCCCAGAGAGTAGATGTGGGCCTGCAGCAGCACCAGAGAGACCACTGGGCGTGGGGCAGGGCCTCGCAGCCTCCCGGGGCAGCACCTGTCCCCAGGCAGCCGCTGCTCCTCTGGGCCAGGAGCACCTGCACTTTACAGGGCCGCCTCCCCTGCCCCCAGCGCGGCGATTCTCCTGGCCCCGAGCCACTCCCATGCTCGCGGGCCTGGGGTCTGTGCCGGCCCCGCTGCACCAGCCCCAGCCCACCTCCCCGGCACAGGCCCTCGCCTGGCACCTGCCCTGTCTTCAAAGGGCCAGCCTTTTCTTTTTCAAGTGTATGCTTCAAAAACTGAGTTGAGGAGGAGGAAAGGCAGGTTTCTTGCAGTTTGGAAGTCAGGGTTTTCCCCTGTGTGAGTGGGGCTCTTCTCCCCACGCCCACTGGGACAGGCTCACGGGGAAGGGCTCGGCCCTCGGGACCTGGAGGGGCTGCCGATCCCCGTGGCCAGGTGTCCTCCAACACCATCTGGCCTTCTCGCCTCATCCCAGGACCGCGCACGTGCGGCTTCATCATCCCCGCTTCACTGACAGGAAGCTGAGACCAGAGAGGTTCAGGAACCTGCCCGGGGCCACACAGCTGGGCCAGGAGGAGCTGGTGGGGGCCCTGGGCCATGTGGCTCCAGAGAGGTGGGTCACACAGCTCAGGAGTAGAGGCCGGGCCCCCAGAGGCCGGCTCTCCCCACCTCCCTGCCCCAGTGCTCCCCCCACTCCAACCAGTGAGTCCCCCACCTCCAGCCCTGGGCCCACTCTGGTCCAGGGTCAACACCTAGCCAGGGCCAGACTCAGCATGGCTGAGTGGTGGGGTCCTGGCCCTCTCCCTGGGCAGCCTCGTGACATGTCAGGGACGTCTTGCCCGGCCTCCTCACATGACCCTCAGACCCCACCTTCCTGGTCTGTGGGGAGGTCTGGGACCACCGGCTCTTGCTGTTGTTCTAGGGCTGCCTGGTTTCCACTGGCCGCCTGGCTGAGACGCGCCCTCCTGACCCACCTCCCTGCCAGCGTCTCTCTCAGGAGCTGGGCACGTGGGGGTCCACCCCTCGCCACTTAGGGCAGTTCCTGTGTTTTGCTGTTGTGACCAGCGCTGCAGTGGCCGTCCTCACGTGGACGTCTTTGTGCATCCACAATATGTTCATGAAGCCTCAGGCCCCGCAAGTGGGGCTACCAATCTGAGCTACATCCGTTCCATTTGCAGTTTTCAGAGCTGCTGAGGAGCTTCCCTCGTGAGTGACCGGCCCAGCCGTGTGCCTGTGTCTGTGTGTGTGTCTGTGTGTGTGTGTGTGTGAGGTCAAACTCCCTCCCCCTTCCAGCTCGCGGCCTCTGCAGCTTCCCCAAGCTCAGTGTCTCGTGCTAACCTGCATTTCTGTGACCGTGAAGGAGACCAAGCATCTGTTCATCTCTATTCGCTGTTTTAAATTTTCCTCTTTACGCCCATTCATGGACTTTGCTAATTTGTCCGCTGAGCTGTTGCTTGTTTTGAGTGCACTCTTGGCACATGAAGGGGCTGCTCCCTGGTCTGTGTGTCTCACGTATATTCTGTCACTTATGTTTCAACTTTTTCATGTGTCTTTTTTTTTCTTTTTCTTTTTTTTTTTTTCTTGCGGTACGCGGGCCTCTCACTGTTGTGGCCTCTCCCGTTGCGGAGCACAGGCTCCGGATGCGCAGGCTTAGCGGCCATGGCTCACGGGCCCAGCCGCTCCGTGGCATGTGGGATCTTCCTGGACCGGGGCACGAACCCGTGTCCCCTGCCTTGGCAGGCGGACTCTCAACCATTGCGCCACCAGGGAAGCCCTTCATGTGTCTTTTGACATTCAAAAATCCTAATTTTTTTTTTTTTTTTTTTTTTTTTTTGCATTACGCGGGCCTCTCACTGCTGTGGCCTCTCCCATTGTGGAGCACAGGCTCCGGACGCGCAGGCCCAGCGGCCATGGCCCACGGGCCCAGCCGCTCCGCGGCATGTGGGATCCTCCCGGACCGGGGCACGAACCCGTGTCCCCTGCATCGGCAGGAGGACTCTCAACCACTGCGCCACCAGGGAAGCCCAATCCTAATGTTTAATTTGTGAAATTGGATAATTTTTTTTATTGGCTTCTTAAGAGGAACTTCCCTAGCCCAAGACAATAAAAACAGCTTACTTCTGCTTTTTCCAACACTTTTATAATTTTAAAGCATCTAGCTCTAATCCCTGTGGGTTGAACCTTTGAGCTGGCGCGCTGCAGGGATCTGGTTTTGTCTCCTTCCTGATGGAGAGCCACCTCCATCTCCCACACTGTTAAAGAAGAGCCCACCCTCTTTCCATCCTGAACCCTCGTCCTGCTGCCCTCAGCTCCCCAGGGCTCCAGGCTCTGGCTGGCTTCCCCTGCTCTTACTCTGTGTCTCTTCCTCTGTCCAGACTGTGCTACTGTGCTATTTTAATTGTGATAGCTTCAGAGTGCATTTTCTTTCTTTCTTTCTTTCTTTCTTTCTTTCTTTCTTTCTTTCTTTTTTTTTGCTGAGCCGTGTGGCTTGTGGGATCTTAGTTCCCCAACTTGGGATCGAAGTGAAAGCGCCAAGTCCTAACCACTGGACTGCCAGGGAATTCCCCAGAGTTCATTTTCATACCTGGTGGATGAATGGCCCTCCATTTTTTCCCAAAAAATGTTTGATTATTTTCACATTTGTCAGGTTTAAAAAATATATATATAGGTTCCCCCATTCCCATTAAAAAATAAAAACCCCAAAAGGCTGGAATTTTATTGTAACAGCACTGATGTTGCAGAATTTGGGAAGGACCAACGTCATACAAGATGAAATACTTGGATGTCAGCAAGATGGCTGTCCCTAGATTGTATCCCCCTCAACAACAATTTGGCATCCATCTGCAGACAAAATTGCCTTTGTGGGAGCTGTGGGATCCAGCAACATATGCCAAGGGACCTGGCAGGAGTCTTGCCCAGCTGTGTGTCAGGTGAGAGGCAGACAAACCTCTGTCTTGGTTGTGGACCCTTTAGCTAGACTAACTAGGGAAAAAAAAAGAGGACTCAAATAAATAAAATCAGAAATGAGGGACGAGACATTACACCTGACACCACAGAAACACAAAGGATCATAAGAGACCACTATTTATATGCCAACAACTTGGATAGCCTAGAAAAAATAGATGAATTCCTAGAAACCTACAACCTACCAAAACTGAATCACGAAGAAATAGATAATCTGAACCAACTATTACTAGTAAGGAGATCGAGTCAGTAAATCAAAAACCTCCCAACAAAGAAAAGCCCAGGACTAGATGACTTCACTGGTGAATTCTACTAACATTTATTGAAAGAATTAATACCAATCCTTCCTAAATTCTTCCAAAAATTGAAGAAGAGGGAACACTCCCAAACTCATTTTATGAGGCCAGCATTACCCTGACATCAAAGCCAGAAAAGAACAGTACAAGGAAACTACAGACCAATATCCCTGATGAAGATAGATGTAAAAATCCTCAACAAAATATTAGCAAACGAAATTCAAAAGTACATTAAGAGGATCATATACCACGGTCAAGGGGGATTTGTCCCTAAGATGCAAAAATGGGTCAATATACACAAATCAGCAAATGTGAGTCACCAATTAATAGAATAAAACATAAAAATCGTATGATCATCTCAATAGAAGCAGAAAAAAGCATTTGGCAAAATTCAGCATCCTTTCATGGTAAAAACTCTCAATGAACTGGGTATAGAAGGGATGTACCTCAACATAACAAAGGCCACATATTACAAACTCACAGCTAACATCATACTCAATGGTGAAAAGTTGAAATCTTTTCCTTTAAGTTCAGAACAAGACAAGGATGCCCACTCTCATCATTCCTTTTCAACACACTGGAAGTTCTAGTCAGAGCAATTAGGCAAGAAAAGAAATAAAAGGCAACCAAACTAGAAGGGAAGAAATAAAATTGTCTCTCTTTGCACATGATATGATCTTATATATAGAAAATCTTAGATGCCACCAAAAATCTTTTAGTAACAACAAATTCAGTAAAATTTCAGGATACAAAATCAGCATGCATAAATCAGTTACATTTCTATACACTAACAATGAAATATCTAAAAAAGAAATAAAATAATCACACACACAATAGCATCAAAAGCAATAGAATATTTAGGAAAAACAATAAAATATTTAGGAATAAATATAACCAAGCAGGTGAAAGATCTGTACATTGCAAAGAATAAGACTTTGATGAAAGAAGTTGAAGACACAAATAACTGGAATGATATCCTGTGTTCATGGATCAGAAGAATTAATATTGTTAAAATGTCCATCCTACCCAAAGCCATCTATAGACTGAATGCAATTTCTATCAATATTCCTATGGCATTTTCATAGAAATAGCAAAAAAAAAAAAAAAAATCCAAAAGTTTGTATGGAACCACAAAAGACTGCAAATAGCCAAAGCAATCCTGAGAAAGAACAAAGCTGGAGGCATCACACTTCCTGGTGTGTGTATTACACAGCTCTAGTAATCAAACCAGTATGGTATTGGCATAAAAACCATCACATGGAACAGAATTGAGAGCCCAGAAATAAAACCACACATATACAGTCAACTAGTATTTGACAAGGGAGCAAAGAACCCTTACTGCGAAAGGGCAGTCTCTACAATAAATGATATTGGGAAAACTGGACAGCCACATGCAAAAGAATGAAACTGGGCCTGTATGTTACACCACACACAAAAACTAACTCATAATGGATTAACGAATTAAACATAAGACCTGAAAACCATAGAAATCATAGAAGAAAACACAGGGGGAAAGCTCCCTGACATTGGTCTTGGCAATGATTTTTTTGGACATAACACCACAAGCACAAGCACCAAAAGAAAAAACAAATAAATAGAACTACATCAAACTAAAAAGCTTCTGCATAAGAAACAATTAATAACGTGAAAAGGCAACCTATGGGAGAAAATATTTGCAAACCATTTACCTCATAGGGGGTTAATATCTGAAGTAGATAAAGAACTCACATAACTCAAGAGCAACAAAATAATCTGATTAAAAAATGGGCAGAGGGACTTCCCTGGTGGCACAGTGGTTAAGAATCTGCCTGCCAATGCAGGGGACACGGGTTTGAGCCCTGGTCTGGGAAGATCCCACATGCTGCGGAGCAACTAAGCCCGTGTACCACAACTACTGAGCCTGTGCTCTGGAGCCCACAAGCCACAACTACTGAGCCCACGCGCCTAGAGCCCGTGCTCCGCAACAAGAGAAGCCATCACAGCGAGAAGTCAGAGCACCACAACGAAGAGTAGCCCCCGCTCGCCACAGCTAGAGGAAAGCCCACGTGTAGCAGCAAAGACCCAATGCAGCCAAAAATAAATAAATAAATAAATAAATTTTTAAAAAATGGGCAGAGGGAGATTTCCCTGGTGGCCCAGTGGCTAAGACTCCACGCTCCCAATGGTCAGATCCTACGTGCTGCAACTAAGAGTTCTCATGCCTCAACTAATTTTTAATTCGCATGCTGCAATTAAAGATCCCGTGTGCTGCAACTAAGACCCGGCACAGCCAAACAAATAAATAAATAAATAAATATTTTTAAAAAGATGCTATTTTTTAAAAATGGGCAGAGCAACTGAATAGACATTTTCCCAGGAAGACATACAAATAACTACCTGGTACGTGAGAAGATGCTCAACCTCAGTAATCATCAGGGAAATGCAAATCAAAATTAAAATGAGATATCATCTCACACCTGCTAGAATGGCTGTTATCAAAAAGACAAGAGATAACAAGTGTTGGTGAGAATGTGGAGAAAGGGGAACCCTTGTGCACTGTTGGTGGGAATGTAAAGTGGTGCAGCCACTGTGGAAAACAACGTGGAGGTTCCTCAAAAAATTAAAAATAGAACCTCCATATGATCCAGCAATCCCACTTCTGTGTGTATATCCAAAGGAAATGAAATCAGGCTCTCGAAGAGATATCTGCACCCCCATGTTCACTGCAGCATTATTCACAAAAGCCAAGACATGGAAACAATCTAAGTGTCTTTGGGTGAATGGATAAAGAAAATGTGGTCTATATACACAATGGAATATTATTCAGCTGCAAGAAAGAAGGATGGTCGTTGAGGGCATTATGCTAAGTGAAGTAAGTCAGACAGAGAAAGACATACTGTATGACCGCACTTACATGTAGAATCTAAAAAACTGAACCCATAGAAACAGAGAGTAGAATGGAGGTTGCCAGGGGCCTGTGGGCGGCGGGGAATGAGGAGACACTGGTCGAAGGGCACAAACTTCCAGTTACAAGACGAATAGGTCCTTGGCATCTAATGCACAGCATGGTGGCTACAGTCAACAATACTGTACTGTATACTTCAAAGTTCCTAAGAGAGTAGACCTTTAATGTTCTCACCACCAAAAAGAAATGGTAATTAGTGGTGGAGGTGTTAGGTGTTAACTAACCCTACGGGGAAATAGTTTTGAAATATGTTAAGTATATCAAATCATTAGGCTGTAGGCCCTGAACTTACACAACATTAAATGTCAGTTTTGTCGCAGTAAAGGTGGAAAAAATACTTAGTGTTAGGGACAGGGTCCGTCTGCTCATTTTCTCGCGCCTTGTTTGTTCATCTTTAGAAAAGCGGTTTGCTGTGCACTTTCAACCCTCCCTGCCATGTTCACTCCCAGGCTTTCTGTGGTCGTGGCTGTTATAAGTGGGACATTTTCCATTTCCTCTTGAACTGGTAACTACCAACACAAAGGAAAGCTACGTACTTTGGGGGATGTATCTTGCCTTCCGCTGACCTCTGCAGTCTTTTATTCTATCATTTTCCACTGAAGCCCCTGACCTCTCAGGCCCACAACCTCGTCACGTACAGACAACGCCAGCCTGCTCAGGAGGGTGTCCGGCTACCCACTCGGGGCCCTATGAACACGGCTGGTGCCCACCCTGACGGCCCGCAGTCTGTCTGCTCTCCCTGTGCACGAGGCCGGGCCCCTGGGCCACTGCCAGCCTCTCCCGGGAGACATTGGCACCCCCGCCCCGGTCCCCAGGCGGACGGCAGCCTGCTCCCCACCCTCACACGCTAATCTCGCCCTCCGCACCCAGGGCCTCTGTCTGGGTCCCCATGGAGCGAGCGCCCAGGGCTTCCTGAAGGGGCCAAAAGTAGGTCAAGCTGCTGCACAGACTCAGGCAGACGCCTTGGTTTGGGAGCCCTGCTGGGTGCTGGGGGTGGAAGGAAAGGCAGACCCTACGGGCCCCGACCTGCAGGCCAGGCCGCAGCAGTGAGGCCCCCAGCAAGTCACAGCCCTGAGGGTGAAACCTGGCTCTGCACCAGGGCGTCTGCTCCTGCCCTCCACACCCTGTTGTCCCCTCAGGAACACTGGTACCCGTCTACCCTCCCACACATGCATCCCTCCATCCATCTGTCCATCCCCTCTCCATCCGCCTCCCACATTTATTTCTCCTCCCTCCCTCCCTTCCTTCCTACTTTTCTTTGTATCCGTATCTATATCTTTCTGTCTCTGTCCACCTTTATCCATCCATCCATCTCTTTTAGTTTGAAAATAACTCAGCAAACAAACTTCTCATCGGCTGTCAGATGACACTGCCCACTACACTCTGGCCAACACCAGCGTCTTTGGCCCTCGAGGTCTTTCCTCCTTTAATTCCTGTCTTGGAAGCCCCCATAGTGGTGATCCTGTGAACCCTACTGGGGCCCCCCTGTGGACCACAGCCCGTGAGGCAGGATCTCACCTGCTCTGCTGCCATCTGAGCACAGAGCGGGGACCCCAGAATCATGGGCGGTGCCAACACCGGGATCGGGGCACTGGCGCCCACGCTGACACAGGTGTGAGGCGAGAAGGACCTGCTTGCCCCATGGGAGGAGCAACAGGGAAAGTCACCAACCACCCGCTAGGAATTACGGCGACTCAGAGAAGAAAACGTGCCATGATAGGAAGATTCCGGGGACAGGAAGCATTAAAAAGGAAGGCGGAGCACCCTTCCTTCCCGCCGAGGACAGTCTCTCCCTTCCCCCTGAGCGTGGCCCCCATCACTGCTCCCTGCCTGTCGTGGGCCTGGCTGTCTCTACACCCTGCAGCAGGTGGGGTCCCTGCCCCGGGAAAGCCCCTCCACCCGGGAGCTCTGTCACTCGCAGAGTGGATGGCGGCTCCCTTCCGTTGCTGGACTCGCTTTCTCTCAAAGGGAGGGGTACAGCGCCGTCTACACCTCAGAGGAAGGAACAGACAACTCGGCAAAGAGGACAAGTGACGAAGCGACAGAGGACCCGAACGGCCCAACGCGCGGGGAGGGACCTGTGGCTCTGCTTGTCACCGGAACACTTAGAGGCCACTGCAGGGTTACTAACTGGCCTGATTTCAATACTGTTGTGTCTCAAGGATCAGGGAGGCCAAGGAAGGGACTGGGATGGGCGGTCGGTGGAGCAGTGAGGACACACACCGCATCTGTCAGTAAACTGTGCCGTGGAACAATTACAATAGCAGCGTTAAAGATCACTGATCACAGACAACCATAACAAATCTAATAATAATAATTATAAAGCTTGAAATATTGTGAAAATCCCAAAATGTGACAGAGATACAAAGTGAACAAATGCAGCTGGGAAAATAGCACCGACAGACTTGCTCAATGCAGGGCGGCCACAAACCTTCAGTTTGTAAAAAATTCAGTATCTGCAAAGCACAATAAAGTGATGTGCAATACAGTGAGGTCTGCCTGTATCACAATAAAAAATAAGAAAAAACCCAACCCATTCTTTCAGAAGAAATCCCAGGGGAAATAAAGAAACACCTAGAGGGACTTCCCTGATGATCCAGTGGTTAAGACTTCGCCTTCCAACACAGCGGGTGTGGGTTTGATCCCTGGTTAGGGAGCTAAGATCCCACATGCCTCGCAGCGAAAAAACCAAAACAGAAAACAGAAGTAATATTGTCACAAATTCAATAAAGACTTTAAAATGGTCAAAAAGTCTTTTTTTTTAACAAAATAAAGAAACACCTAGAAGTGAACGATACTGCACATGCCATGTGGCAAAACTCGTGTTCGGAGGGAAATTCTTAGCTTTAGGTGTTGACCCTAATATTAGCAAAGAAGAAAAGCTCAGACTGATGAGCTGCGTGTCCAACTCAAGTTAGGAAAACTCACTGAACTCGAAACAAGTACAAGAAGAAAGAGACTGGAACATAAGAGCAGAATTGATGGAGAAGAAGAAACCAAGATGGGACAGGAGACCTCACACCATACAAGGTGGGCTCTTTGAAAAGCTGCTGGAAGAAACTTTCACGTATGGAGGTTTGGGGAAGTCGCTCTGGCTCATACGTGATTTGGCTTGAACTTTGTGCTGGTCAGAGCAGCCTGTCTTTTTTTTTTTTTTTTTTTTTTTTTTTTAAGATACATGTCCCTGTCCTCCAGGAGGGCAAAGGGAATAACCGTCATTTAATAATATTAATAACAGTAATTACACTCATTATTGACATTCACTCAGCACTCACTACACGAAGGGCTGCTAAGGAGATCAGGGCTACAGGACATCAGAGAGGTGAGAAATCCCCACGGGATCCACTGGTTGGGAAGGCTTCTGGAAGGTGGTGGACTTGACGGGTGCAGAGAGGAGGCCCGGCAAGTCCTTCTGGGGGCAAATCATTGTGTGCTCGCTGCTGCCATGTTAGCTGCACTCACGTGCAGCCTGTCTTTCTAAAAATTTTACTTTACTGAAGTACAGTTGATTTACATTGTTGTGTTAATTTCTGCTGTACAGCAAAGAGACTCAGTTATGCATATATATATTCTTTTTCATATTCTTTTCATTATGGTTTATCACAGGATATTGAATATAGTTCCCTGTGCTATACAGTAGGACCTTGTTGTTTATCCATCCTGTATATAATAGTTTGCATCTGTTAATCCCAAACCCAATCCACCCCTCCCTTACCCGCCTCCCCCGTGGCAACCACAAGTCTGTTTTCCATGTCTGTGTGTCTGTTTCTGTTTTGTAAAGTTCATTCGTGTCATATTTTAGATTTCACATATAAGTGATATCATATAGTATTTGCCTTTCTCTTTCTGATGTACTTCATTTAGCATGATAATCTCTAGGTCCATCCATGTTGCTGCAAAGGACATTATTTTATTCTTTTTTATGGCTGAGTAGTATTCCATTGTGTGTGTATGTTTGCGTGTGTGTGTATCACATATATACCTATATCACATATGCATATATATCACATCTTCTTTATCCATTCATCTAGAGCAGCCTGTCTTAAGCCCTGCTGAACACACATTGTACAACTGCTTTAACGTTAAAGAAAAGGATATATTTAAAAATCAAAATGGAGTAACTGTGGTTCAGGCATCCAGGATGGAGCCAGGTGGCTGCTGTGGATGTGGTTTCAGACACATTCCTGCGTCTCTGAGAACTTGCATTCGGGACCCTATCAGACTCAATGACACCACGGGCCGTTCTCAAAACAGTATCTGCCAGCAGCTGCCACCCACAACCTTAGGTCTCAAGTCTCTCCTTGTAACTATGCCACCATTTCAGACCCCAACCAATCATGCTTAACCAGCACCCTTACTTCTTGCAGCTCCAATCCTAATTCCTGACAAACAACTTGAGGAATTTTGTGGATTTTGCCTTTATAAGCCTTCCCCATTTTGTAGCCTGGGGAACATGATTCAAGTGCTTCTTGAATCTGTGTCTCTCAGGCTATAGTCCTCAGTCTGGCTCACATAACACTCTTTCCTTTCCTATTATGAATTGTTATTGATTATTTCTGTCGACAAAGCTAAGAAAATATATAACCCCACCCCCTCGTCAAGGCTGGCAAGAGAAAGTACAAATAAATTATCCAAGGAGTGGAAGAGGCGCCTACGATGACGCAGTGATTCAGAAAGGACCTCACCTGCAACTTTAAAAACACAGGTAACAATGGGTAAATTTTTAGAAACATATGGTTTACCAAGAAGCTGACTCAATAGGAAATACAAAACAGATAAATCCTATAATTATTAAAAATAGAGCAGCAATTAAAAATCTTTGCTCCAAGGAAACAGATGGCTTCATAAGTAAGTTTGACCAGACTCTGAAGGAACAGACCATCCCATTCTTACATAAACTATTACACGGCAAAGGAAGCGGGGGCATTTACATAGAGCCAGGATAGTCCTGATGGCTCACATGAGTCAAAAACATCAACAGAATGGAAAACTACCAGTCCACTCGAGAAAAATACACAGAGACCCAAAGTAGGCATTAGTCAATCAAATGCAACGGTGTAAAGAAAAAATCGGACACAGCCAGTTTAGGTTTCTCTAAGTAGGAAAGGTTGACTTAATGCTAGAAAATAAAAAAGGGAGACATTAACATCTTCATGATCATTTCTAAGTATGCCGAAGCATTTCCTGATAGAACCCCATCCCTCTGGCACAGCGGGGACCTCAGGGGGCCGCTGCAAATGTCATCCAGGGTGGGGAGGTGGGAAGAGCTCTCTTAGGATCGTGGAGAAATCACTGACCCCGTCACACCGCTGCTCCAGGCCCACTCAGGACACTTGGAAGGGGAACCTGGTACCAAGCCTTTGGACAGCGGGATCAACACTGCCTGCCACCTTCTGCTGGTGATTTGATCAGTTAAACAGAAAAACTAAAAGACTCTATAAGTTATCAGAAATAATAAAAGAATTTACCAAGATGGCTGATGTAAGATTAAGATGTTAAAGTGAACTGCATTTCTGTAGACTTGCCCCAAAAAGCAAAAAAATGTGATTAGAAAGATGACCACCCATTTAGAATAGAATCAGAAAATACCTCATTCCTGAGAATAAACTAGTAAAGGATATCCAAGTAAAACTTACAATAAAGGTTTTAAAATGTTACTGACACAGTAAATTAGAGCTAAATAAATGAAGACGAATACCATGTATAACATACTATAGGGGATGAATTCTCCCCAAACTGACCTACACATTCAGAGCCATTCTAGTCAAAATGCCAGCAGAGCTTTTCCTGGAACTTGACACTAATTCTAAAATTTATGGAAGAATAAAGAGTTAAGAATAGTCAGAGCGCTTCTGAAAAGAACAGGGACCGGGCACGTTCGCTGTGAGATGCTGGGCTCGTGGCGGAGCTGGGGTCAATAAACGCAGCTTTAGTGCAGGGGTGGGCAGACTGCCATGGACTAGGGCAGAGGCCCGGGAAGCAGACCCATTTTTGTCTGAAACTGGGGTGTATATGGCTTAGGTGGCGTGTACCGGGGCCAGCCAACAAACAGCTGGGAGCAACGGTTATCCATATAAAAAAAATGAACTTGGATCCTTGCCTCACATACATTACAAATCAACCTCGGGACTGCCCTGCAGGTCCAGTGGTTAAGACTCCACGCTCCCAATGCCGGGGGCCTGGGTTTGATTCGATCCCTGGTTAGGGAACTAGATCCCACATGCTGCAACTAAAGATCCTGCAACTAAAAGACCTGCCGCAACTAAAGACCTGGCACAGCCAAATAAATAAATAAATATTTTTTAAAAATCAGCCTCAGGCGGATTAAATGTGAAGAACAAAACTTTAAGGCTCTTGGTAGAAAATGTCAGTAAATATCTGTTGGATCTTGAGGCTGGCAAGGTTTCTTAAGGCACAAAAAAACACAGTGAAAGAAAACACCAATAATTTGACTATTTTAGAAATGAGAAACTTTTTTTTCCATCAGAGGATGCCTTCAGGCAGCTTTTCTCAAAGCGTGGTTCCAGAGGCCAATTTCCCAGCAACAGGCCGTGGAGGCTGCCAGGGCCGCGGGCCTATGCTGTCACAGCAGACTGGATGCAGACGCGGCCATGAGAACCCAGGCCTCCGTTGAGCCGGGCATTCAAGAGATTTACAAACATGTAAAGCGATGCCACTCTCCTCACTGTTTTCTTTGGAGGGGAATACTGTTATTTCTCACGGAAGTATGTTATACGTGCTAGCATGCAGTGGGTTTACGGCTGTCACTGAATGAATTAACAGGTAGACTTTTTACGCATCTCTCCGTTTTTTTTTTTTTTTTTTTTTTTTTCGGTACGCGGGCCTCTCACTGTTGTGGCCTCTCCCGTTGCGGAGCACAGGCTCCGGACGCACAGGCTCAGCAGCCATGGCTCACGGGCCCAGCCGCTCCGTGGCATGTGGGATCTTCCCAGACCGGGGCACGAACCCGCATCCCCTGCATCGGCAGGCGGACTCTCAACCACTGCGCCACCAGGGAAGCCCACATCTCTCCGTTTTAACCTGTAATACAGTGAGTGCTGGCAGATACAACCCACACAAACAAAGCTCTCTGGGCACTCAGTGATTTTTAGGAGTGTAAAGGGTTCCAAGAACCAAAAAGTTTGAGAACCGCTGCCTTCAAGGAAGTGAGACACAGGGTGGACATGGCTTTTGCAGTCCTGACAAAACGGACGAAAATACAGGCAGAAAAGCTGAGCAACTGGATAGAAATGGGCTCTCCCACAGAGGGGGTCCCCACGCCACCACCTGCAAGCCCACTGTCCTGACCGACAGGAACGCAACCCCTGGCAATCCCAGCGGAACCCATCCCGCAGGAGGGGGTGAGGGGTCTCTGGGCGCTGGTGGGTGCGCACCTCAGGCAGCCCCTCAGGTAAGAGTTGCCCTGCTCTGCAAGCGACCCCGCCGGCCCGTTGGGAGCTCTCGCTGGACACGCGGAGGCCACGCGGAGCAGCACTGACCCCAACAGGCCTCCCCCCACGAAGGACATGACACCCAGTGCGGAGGAGTCTAGGGAAATCACATAAAAGGAAATTCCAGAAGCTAAGACGCAGCAGGAGGCTCTTTTTAGAAAGTGAAAGCAGCAGGAGTGGGCCCCCTCCCTTCTCTAGGCCCCCTGCCCACCTCGCTGCACTGGGGGTGCCCAGGGGCCCTGGAGGCCTCGGTTCTAGGCGTGGCTGCCTCTCACTCTCGTGGGTGATTCTCCGGGGCCGTGAGCTGCCCCTGCCAATCCCTCAGAGGAGCTGTGACCCCCGTCAGTCACCACCGGTCATTTCAGGCGCTTTTAACATCTTAAATATAGTAAATTCGCACTCAGACAACGCCACGCGCTGTAGGGAGAAGCATGCGGCTGGACGCGGGATATCGCTGTGGCCAAGTCGCTGGGGACCCGAGGGGACAGAGGTGGGCGTGCCGACCGCAGGCACTCACCGCCACCGGGTGACGGTCGGAGGGGGGCCGGGCACTGGCCCACCTGCTGCCGCTTACCTCAAAGGTGTTCCCAGTCACATCGAACTCCGGGGGGACAAAGGCTCCCTCGGGGTCGTCTGGGTGGGAAGAGAAGGCGCCGGGTCACACGGCGACCCTCCCTTCCCACTACCCCCCACCCGGGTCACTGGGGAAGACAGGCTTCCAGGCTCTCCGGGGATGGGGAGCTGCGAGCACCAGTGCGTCCCGAGCCCCACAGCGGTGGGGAGGGGCGGAGGTACCAGCAGGTTACCATGGAAACCTGGTTCCGGGACCATTGGCCCACGGGGGGCCCGCGTCCACTCAGGCCGACTCTGCGCTCACGTTCCCCTGCGGGCGCCCGCCCGGGCCTCACCGCTGAGCTGCTCCATGAAGCACACGTTCCCGCTGGTGTTGAAGGCCAGGGTGTCGGGCGTGATGCACAGGGTCTGGAAGATGGCCGAGTGGGCGACGCTCCTCATGGACAGGCTGCACTCCAGGCACACGGCCCAGGCCTCCTGCTCGCTGAGCCCGCTGTCCCGCAGGGAGAGGATGTCGGCCAGGGACACGTTCTCCTGCAAGACGGGCCTGGGCTGAGCTGCGGGCGCCAGCAGAGGGGTAGCAGGCCTGGGGACAGGCCCCCGCGGCCCCCAACGTCCAGACAACTCCCGGGAAGCAGACGCCACGCCGCAACGTTTCATTCCATGTCTGGAACGAGGTTTTCGGCAACATCTTAAGAAACCCCACCAGACGACATCCCACGTCAGGTGCCGCAGAGCACGTGCTGCACCGTCAGCTGCTGCTGGAGCAGGTGTTGCCCAGCCTGCCCTTGGTCCCAGACTGTGCGGCCCCCCGCCGTTGGCCCGGCCCCACGGGCTCAGCACACAGACCTCGGTGGGTATGCAGGGAGCCTCACCTTTTCAGCTTGTGAGCAGGTGAGGGAAGACGGAGCTGTTGCCATGAAGGCACAGCCGTGCGCGGGGAGCCGCCAGCCCAGTGAACGTGACGTGAGCCTACGACAGTCACGGGACACGCGAACATGCTCCTGACACCACGGCTGCTGAGCTGCCTGGACAACGGCTCCGGGTGGTGCACGTGGAGGACACGGTCACGTGGCTCCTGCACAGCTAGACCCTGAGGCCGCCCACACAGCGGGCTCCACCTCCAGGTCTGACTCAGCTGTGGTTGTGCCACCCACACTCACTCACACACACGTGTGCACAGAGCGTGCGAACACAATCTGTCAGGCGTGTGTGCACAGACGGACCCACGCCAACATGCACACAGCTCTCACACATTTACTTACTAACTTTGATGCACAGGCACGCAAAACCCACACATCCACACACGTGCCCACATGTATTCACGCAAGTCACACATGCACACATTCATCAATGGGTGCACACAATACACAGGCTCACACATCAGACACCCTGTACCTCACAGCCCTTTTCTGACCCATTGTTTGACGCCCTGGTTAGCTCCGTGGATTTGTGTGTTCACGCACCACCAGCCTAAGGAGGGGAGGGGGACTGAGGGAGCCAGGCTAGGAGCTGGGGCCTGGGGGAGCAGACTCGGAGGGCAGGGTGGAGACTCAGGGAGAGTTGGGGTGGAGGGTCGGGGTGAGTTGGGGGTGGAGGTCGGGGTGAGTTGGGGGTGCAGGGTCGGGGTGAGTTGGGGGTGGAGGGTCGGGATGAGTTGGGGGTGGAGGGTCGGGATGAGTTAGGGCTGCTGCAGAAGAGAGGTGCCCCTGCTCCCACCCCCCCCACCTAGCTCTCCCTCCAGCCTCCTTGCTCCATCCTCCCAGCACACAGGATGTTCTCACGTGTAGCCAAGCTGCCAGGTCCTAAAAGGAGCCTACCATCTCCTGCCCTTGAACTTCTCCCACCTGTACTGCACGGGGGCCTTGACCACAGCAAAGGAGATGAAGAGTGTAAACCCAGAAGGAAAGCAGCAGCGTGAGCAGCCGCTGTGTGTGTGTCTGGCCAAGCAGCGCGTGGTGTGCGGGGCGGCGCGGGGGCTACAGGAGGGGCATGCAGCAGGTCCGCCCGTGTGACTAGTCTCATCCCACGTCTGTTCCTTCTGAGTCCAGGGAGGGGCTCAATGACATCCTCCTGGGCCCTCCCAGCTCTTTCTCTTGGGGGGTGGTGGTTAAGATGGAGGAGGAAAAGGCGGCTCTGAGAGCAGAGAGCCCCTTGCTGGGCTCCCGTATTGTACTGACCCTGGGAGGAGGGTGGACGGGGCACAGCAAAAAGCAGAGCACACGATTAGACTGGCGCGGCAGAGAGGCTCGTGAACCAGAAATCTCAGCTTCCAAATCTCCCGGCTGGGTTCCCCGGGTTCGCTGATAAAAGGTCTTCCTGATTTGGCTCCACCTGGGGGCCTCTCTGCCCCACCCAGGACCCCTCACGACTCAGCAGAGCCCGAGGCTCCCAGGGATGCCCGCGAGGCCTGGTTAGAGAGACACCTGGGCACCGTGTGCACACATGCACACACTTGCACGCGTACACACAGAGGCCTGCACAGTGAACAGCCCGAGGACCCCGTGGGCTTGGTTATTTAGGAGGGTGTGAGCCAGTCCCACTACAGAGGCCTCGTTGGCCCTCCACTGGCTGTTGGCACGCAGCTGTGACAGATGTGCTGCCAGGAGATGGGGGCCCAGGGCAGAACCATGGCACGGCTTCCTGCTCAGGCCCAGGCCTCTGCTGCCCCTGCCCAGCAGAAAGATGCCCTGGTGAGGTGGAAACTCCTCGGGGAAGCTGGAGACCTGCACCCATTCATGGGGAGCACCCGCTGGGGGGACTCTCTGCGTGACTCTATGGGGTAACTTCCGTGGGTCCTGAGTCATCGCTTCCGTGTGGCTAAGGCCTCCACTCACTGGTCTTAGCTCCTCTGAAACCCCACTGTTACAAGGGGAAGGCGGGATTCAGCGGAAGCAAGCTCCAGGAAGGCCCCCGACACGCCCGGGGCAGGTCCTGCCACATGATGACCGATCCCGGACACTGCGCCTGCGGTCACCTCCCTCTGGGACCCGCAGCCTGCCCCCCTGGTCCATCCTGCTCTGGCCCAGGCAGGAAGAATGACCCTTCCTTGCCTGAATCCACGGCCCAAGTAGGGCAGGCGGGGGTGCTGGGCCGCCTTGGCTGATGGGCCAAAGACGAGGACAGGGAGAGACCGGGAAGCAGGTGTTGGCCATTTAGGCCCCCTCAGTCCACCACCTGCCCCCAAATTCCAGCCCTGATCGATGGGAGCCTGTGCTCTTCCCAGAGGGGCAGCTCATTACCCCGTGGGCCCTGAGCCTCATGCCATGAGGCCCCGATCCACACTCAAAGGGACGGTGCCTGGAGGCCGGCAGGGGCTTCACGGGCCGAGACAGACGTGTGTGTGTGTGTGTGTGTGTGTGTGTGTGTGTGTGTGTGTTGACGTGCTACGAACAGAAAAGCCAGTGAGGCTCCTCCAGATGGCTGTGCTCCAGCCTCGCCTCCGGGCACCCACCAGGGGCTGCTGCAGGCTTGGGGAGACTTCCCTCCTGCCGCTGCCCACATGGCCTGACCTGGTCATTGCCGGCCAGCTCCATCTCCTGGGTATAGAGCCAGCCTTCCGGGCAGACCCAGAAAGCCTACCGGAGCTCGCACCTCACCCCTCACTACTGCCCAGCAAGGCGCTGCCTGGGTGGGCTCTGGGGGGGAGATCTGAGGGGGAGACCACCCCGGGCAGGAAAGAGGGCCCCCCTTGCAATTGTGTGGGCACTGACTGAACCCCCATCCTGGCTGGGAGCAGGGCTTGGGAGGCAGGAGGACGCGGCTTCCCAGGGCAGCCCCTGTCGCCAGTCTGGGTCCTAGAGGGCAGTGCTGGCTTCCTGCCACAGGCCGCTGTCCAGTGACGGCAACACGCCAGCCATGCAGGAGCTTCTGCCCCGCAGACGCAGACTGCGAGCCAGGGCCACGTGGGGGCCACAGGACCCATGGGTCATTCTGCATATTTCAAATGCTCCCCATCTGCTTTCAGATGCCCAGGCCCAGCCCAGCTCCCGGCCCACAGATGCTGGGGAGATGCCCTGCTGGACTCCCCTTGGGGGAGTCTGGGGACTGGGAGACGCCCTGCCCCCTGAAGGCCCCTGCAGGCCAGTGGCACCACCTGCCTCCCGATGGCCTGGGGTCTGCCTGATCCGCACCCCGGCCTTCGCTTGTACCGATGCAGTGGTGCTGCCTGCAGGAGGCCAGGGACCGGGCGGGCTATGACCTCCAGGACCTTGCTGGGCGGTGCCAGCCCCCTCAGCACGCCCCCCGGATGGTCTCGGCCTTGAGTTCTCGTGCTCATGCGTCGTCGCCCATGGGTCATGTGTCTCTGGGGCAGGTGCCCAGACTGAAGTTGCTGGGACAAAAGTGCAGGCTTCCCCTCTCCACTATCGGATGCCAAACTGTTTTCCAGAGAGGCTGGTCCACTCCATCCGCCCTACACCCTGGCAGAGAGGCACGGCCGCTACCACCCATTCCCCGCCGACCCGGGCCACTGTCCGGCTTTCTGGTTCTCGCCCACCTGGCGCGTGTGGGAAGGTTTTCGCAGCGGGTGTATTTTGTGTTGCCTGATAATAATGAAGTCAAACGTTTTCTCATGTGTCCACCAGCAATTTGGATTTTCTCTGGGGTCACAACAGGGCATGGACGTTCCAGGGGCTCCTGTGTTCCAGGAGCTCTATTTCCTGAGCTCACTCACTGTGGTCAGGTGATATAACGAGCTGTATAACCAGCAAATGCCTGTGTCTCACGTGGCTTGTACAGTCCTGGGTCTGGCACCCACCGTCCCTCCCTGGAAACTGCCCTCTGTCCTTGGCCACGGTTCCCTCCGGGGGCTCCTCCAGCACGGCCCTCCTTCCTCTCACGCAGGATGGCTTTTCGGATACAACCTGACTACACAACGCTGTGCCAGGCAGTCACATGTCCCTGGCGGGGATTTAAAACCTTCAACACCAACCACACCCAACGTGTGCAGGAAGCAGGGACTTTCCTCCTTTTTCACGAGAACACACCCAAAGGCAGTGCCTCTCGCCAGGGAGGGTGCGAGAAGTTTGAGGAGCCCCGAGCTTCCCGGCTGGATGCTACTACAAAGGTGGCGTCCCACTTCACCTGGAGGTGACGGCCACAGGATGATGGGGACCCCCGGCCCCATGCACTGTGCACAGCTGCGGGCTGCTCCAGCCCCGAGGGGCGCTGGGGACACTGTTACCAGGAGGCGGCCTCAGGGCACGGCCGCAGGACAGATGGTGGGCTCGGGATTGAGGCTTTGGGTCCAAATCCCGGCTCTGCCTGTCCTGTTTATTTGGCATCAGTCACCGGCTCGGTGTGCCAGGCATGGAGGACGCCCTGGAAGTGCGGGGCAGCCAGTGCAGAAAGGCCCCATGTGGAGAACCACATCTGCGTCTGCCTTGGAGAGTGATTTGGGGGGGACATGAGTCTCCCAACAGACACTTCAGAAATGCATCCTTCCGGGGGGAGTGTTTGAAGGCTGAGGGCTGGGAGCACCCTTTCTTGCTCCATCAAAGCCATGGAGATATCCACAGGGTTCTTTATTCCCTTGCCTTTCCTCTCCGCAGCCTTCTCTCTCGTGGAATCCAGGCCACGGGGTGGGGGTGGAGGGCGGGGGGAAAGGCAGCCCCCGCCCCCCGGGGCACTGCCTCAGCAGCCTCCTCAACAGACTCTGCCACCAGAAGGGCTGCTTCTAGGACATGAGCCCCTCTGTCCTCAGAACCAGCTCTGCTGGGAAAGTGGGCGGGGGCCATCTGAGGGCCAGGGACCTGGGGACCGCAGCTTCAGCTGTTATGAACCCCCTCTAGCCCAGGAGGGGCTGGCTGTGTCTGCCTCGCTGGCGGGCCTGGCCAGGTGGGCACGTGGAGGGTCTTGTCATTTAGAGGGCAGCACTGCAACAGCGCTCTGCTAAGGGCACACGGCGCCAGCAGACCCCACGGATGGGCGCCTGTACCTGCTAGGGGCTGGGACGGGCATCTGCACAGACCCCCAGCCTTGGGAGACTAGAGGGTCTTCTTGGGAGCAGCTGTGTCCTCTGGGGGCCACCTCTCGTGTGGCGGGGACTGGCTTGTTCAAGGGCCACGGAGTTTATTCATTTGACCCCAACCCACGGTCTGTGGGGCACTACGGGGAAGCCAGAGCTACAGGGACAAACCCAGGCGGGTGGGGAGGCGTCTCTGACAGAGTCGCGGGCAAAGTGGCCCAGTTAATGGCCAGAAGCCCCATGTGACAGAGACCCTGGCCCCCTGCACCCTGGCTGGGGGCTCAGGACTTGGGCTCCTGACTGAAGGCCACTGTTGTCCTCTATGGGCAGGAATCAGCCCTCAGTCATGGGGGCCTCCCCCGCCCCCAGCTCCTGAACAGTCTGGCCTGACTGGGCTCCGCTGCCCGGCGCCTTCCACTGACCTCCTAGGGCCTCCGCAAGGAGGAACACAGTGCCCGGGCCCTGCCGCTAAGCGCCCCCCACGCTCATCCCCCCAACAGCTGTAATCCGGAGCCCACCCCCGCAGGGCGCCAACTTCTTCAGTGACAGCCCACCCGCTGCTGTCCCAGGTGGCATCCCACGGTCCTGTCCCCTCTGGTGGAAAACGTTAAAGGCTGGTGCTGATGGTGAGAACGGCTTTGGCATCCCCCTGCTGTCAGGACCTGGCCCGGGGGCAGGGGGCCTGGGGACTCTCCACGAACCCCTCCGTGGGGAACGGTGGGGGTCCCAGCGCGGGTTGGGGGCTCACCTCGTCCTCCGGCAGAGTGGGGAGCGGCTCGAAGTCGTAGAAGTCTAAATCTTTGCCGTCCTCCTCGTAAAAATCCGCCGCGGCAGCGTCCATGGCCTGCATCCTCCGTGCGCCGCCGGCGGCGCCACACTCTCAGTCACTGCCTGAGCCGCCGCGCTCGGGCCGGAGGCGCACCCGCCGCCCGAGATCTACGCGAGGCCGGCGCCCCCCGCCTCGCCTCGCCCCTCCAGCGGCCTTGGCGCCCCGGCCTCCGGCTCCGCGCACAGGCTCTGGCTCTGCGAGCCGGGATGGCTACGCGCGCAGGGCCGCCATGGTAACGCCCCCCGCGCCGCCCCCCGCGGCCCTCGCCGGCCCCGCCCCCGGTGCGCCCCGCCCGCGCGCTGCCGCAGTGTCACCAGAGCGGGGACGGGGGTGGGGACACCTGGGCGCGGGACTGGGGGTCGCGGCAGTCGGAAGGTCGTGCTCACTTTGCCGGGAAATTGGGGGCGAATGGGGCCTCCGAGGGCGTTCTGGGGACTTTGCCCCTCGGGGACGTTGGCCGCTTTCCTGGGGGATGCACTGCCGGGGGGTGGGGAGGGGTGGAGGCCTGTGCGCGGTTGGCACCATTTGGGGGCGGGGCCGGTCTTGTGGCCGGTGTTCCTGAGCGGTGCGTCGCAGGCAGCCGCGGGCTCTGTGGGCACACGGATGCAGGGCCGCGGCCCAGCCCGCGGAGAGTGCCGGGCGGGTGGTCCACCCTCCACCCTGTCACCCTCGCTCCCTGCCCCCGCCGGCAGGGGGCGGGGCTGCCGCAGTCCACGCGGGGAGGGGGGGAGGGGCGGCTGCAGAGGTGCCCAGGAGGGCCAGGCAGGGCTGGGGGGGCCGGGCAGGGGGGGCGGGGTGGGGTAGAGTCCAGGGAGAAGACCCGTCAGAGCGGTTGGGGTCTGGCCTGCCCCTTTCTTGAGTTAGGGTCCCATGGACGGGGGACCAGTAATTAGAGCTTCCTCCAGACCTTGCCAGCCTGCCTCCTCGGTGTGGAAAGGAAACCAAAAGAACAGACAAGCTCTCCCTCAATTTGGCAGTCCTGCTGGTTCGTGACTAACCCCTTCACCGGGTTTCCTCAGCACAGGGACGAGCCTTGCCCCAAGCCAGGGCCTGTGGCTGGGCAGAGAGCAGGATACCCCGACCCCAGCCTGGCAGAGATCCAGGGAGGGTACCCCCTCACAGTGAAGCAAAGAGCCGGACAGCACAGCCTCTAGGTCTTCCGCAGAAGGGTGACGGGTGGGCCCCCTCCCCTGGCGCAGAGCAGGGGGTCAGAGCTCCCACAAGACGGTGGGCACTGCGGCCAGGCTCACAGCAGCCAGTCTGTAAATGCTCCTCGGCGAAGGAAGCTGACTCGTAGCAGGTCCTGCCAGGTCCGAGGACGCAGGGGACTAATTATGTCCCGGCTCAGGTCTCGTGGCCCCGGGGGCCCTGCGATGCGACCCCAGGTGGGAGGAGCACCCGGTCAGGGGAGAAACAGGTGGGCAGCGAGGCCTCAGGCTGGCGGCCGGGGTGCCGGCAGCCCCACCTTGTGCAGCCCACCCAAGGCACCTGAGAGAAGTGGGTCTGGCTGTCTGGGAACAGGGAGCAGCAGCCAGGGCGGGTGGGTGGGTGAGGGCAGCAGCGGTTGGAGAAGATCCATCTCAGGATGAGTGCCTGGGCTGTCGGTGGGCACCACCCGGTCTCAGAGGGAGGCAGGCCCTGCTCCAGAGCCCCGGGGCTCCAGCTGCATCCTGTGCTCAGACCCTGGGTCCACGGAGCCGAGCGCCCTGCCTGCAGGGTCCCTGTGCTGCAGGGGCGGGGTGTTGCCCCTTCCCTCTGTCCCAGGCTGGCGTCGAAGGCTGTTGAAGCCTGCGTGTGGCCTTGACACCCCTCACCCGCTATCCAGCCGAAACACCCTCCGGGGGTCTCAGCTATGTGGGCCCAAAGGGAGGATGCCGACTTTATCACCTGGTTCTCAGGTCTCCCTGCAACCGGGCCTGGGGTCTGGGCTGAGGACTGAATTGGGGGGTGGCATGCAAACCCCTTAACTGAAGGAGCAGTGTCATCGCCAGTGCTTCTGGGCCTAATGACATTGTCTACTTCGGGAAAAGGAGCATCCAATTTGGGTAAAATACAGGACAAATGGGCTGTAGATGCCAGCTGAGTCAGCTTTGGCTGTTACAGCCTAAAAGCACTTAGTGGGCATGTCCCATCTCCTCGGTCAAGCAGGGACCAGGGTGCTTGGGCCAGTGGGGAGCCCTAGGGAGGCACCTGGCAGGGGCCGCATTGCCCTTCCTTCTTCTACCCGCCTGCTTCCCCAAAGCATTTGTGGTCACTGGTCTTCCTTGTTCAGTGGAGTGACTGGCAGCTTCTGCTGGCTGTTTTGTGAGTCTCACTGTGTGTTTGCACACTTGCCCGCATTTATGGCAAGCTCTGCTACCTGGAAGGGCGTGGCACCCTGTGTCCTGGTGCCTCGGGCATGGTGGGTGCTCGTCAGTGTTGGTACATGACTGTCACATTACTTTCGAGATCGGACCAAGTCCAGATCAGGCACTCCCGACCTTCCCAGAGCAAATGGGACAAGGACGTCCAGGCAGTCCTGGGCACCACTCAAAGTTAATTTCAAGCTCAGCTCCAAACAGGCCAAGAGCCCTCACGAGCGGACGGCTGCGAGGGCCCACTTGCCCCGGCCTCTGCGCCAGCCTCTCCCCGCCACCCGCACGTCCAGCACATGCCCAGTGAGCAAGTCTGCTTCCTGGGACTCTTAGGCGCTGCCAGAATCCTGCAGAGGCTTCCTGGACGCACGGTCAGCTCCACAGCCAAGGCCACGACCTGGCGGAGTGCCATCTCCTCACTGCTCTTCCCTGACCCGTCCACTCACGCTGCTCCACCCCCATCTCCTCCAAGGCCCTCCCTCTGTCTCCAAGCAGGTCCTAGCCCAAGCGTCCTCCCTGCCCACCCCCGAGCCTCAAACCTCAGCCCTCCCCCGGCCGCCCTCAGTGACCAGGGAGGCTGTACTCCAGGCTAGGCTGGGCCCTCGCCACGCGTGACCCCAGGCGCGCTCTCTCCTGGCTTCCACCGTGCAGTCAGCGGCTGTCAGTAGATCAGGCCGAATGTGGGGTGGGAGGGAGTGGTGCAGGATGGGTTTTCAAAGCTCCTGTTTTCCCTGAAAGATTTTGAGAAGCTGTCACACCACTTGTACATTTTGAAGTCGACATCTACATTTTTGAAAAATTAAGAAATGTAAGTAATTGCAAAGAATGTAATTTCTGGCGTGGTATAATTATTGACATTTTGAAAGAAAGCTATTAGTCACTGCTGTAAATATATCCCAGGACCTAAAAACCAAAGTAGTTTTGATACACTATCAATCATTTGGAAAAAACCACATAAACATGTTTTTTTTTCATAGTCGGAAATCTTCATCATAACATTTTCCTTAAACTCGTTATCTAACTTCAGCCAGAATTTTATCCTACTGTGAT
Organism: Hyperoodon ampullatus; assembly: GCF_949752795.1. NCBI lineage: Eukaryota > Metazoa > Chordata > Mammalia > Artiodactyla > Ziphiidae > Hyperoodon > Hyperoodon ampullatus. The sequence continues at coordinate 229,551,152 of NC_136914.1, read as the reverse complement.
ATATTTTTATGCTTGAAAGTTTCTGTAGATTCTCCATAATACTTTGCAACAAAAATGCATGTTAAGTTTTAATAAATCGAATATTTATTAAGTAAAAATTTTAAACATTTTTGTTTCCAGTGACCGTGAGACTCATTTTACAGTATCGAAATATTCTGACCATGTTTCTCCTGGCGATAGGACCTAGGCCGTTGACCTGCTGCTGCTGGGGCAGCCTGTGCCATCCTATCACTTGGTGGCTGTCACTCCATGTCTGTCACTTGGTCTCTGCACACTCTGGCTCGTCCCCGTGCTGCCGGCCTCCCTGAGCAGGTGAGGGCAGGAGCAGCCCCTTCCCTGCTGTTCTTCCCAGGGCGGGCAGCTGGGTCCTGTTTCCAGCCCCTCAGAACCAGCCTCATCGTACCCCAGGGACCCCAGCACCCGTGGGGCCCCCTCCCCAGAGGCTCTAACAGCCCTGCCCCCAGGTGTGGAAGCCCCTCCTGAAGGTACTGTCCCCAAGGACCCTCATGCCCCTCTTGCCTTCCAGCACCCGCTTCCCGTGCACATGCTCTCTGTGGAAGTGACTGGCACGGCTGCACCGCCCACAGGTCCAGACCAGTTCCTTTTACTCACGGATGCCGGGTGGATCGGCCGCCTCCATGTCCTCAGTCACGCAAACGTGCAGCCGAGTCACGGGCTCAGCGCGTGAGGGAGCTCACGGTTCCCAGGAGGGGGCGCAGACCGGGCTCGAGGGCTTGTATCTCCCGGCCCGCGCTGCCCACGCCCCGGACCAAGTTCCTCACCTCTCGACGCGCGCTGCAGTGCTTCACAGTGTGGCGGATGGGGTGAGGTCGCTACCCACAAAGGTCGCCAGTCCAGCTGTCCCGCTAGGGAACATGCCCGACTGGGAGCATTCAAAGACCCCAGATGCAATTTCTCACACCTGGGGAGCTTGAGAGAGACTGGGGTCCCCTCATGGATGGAGCTGGCAGGGCCCCCATCAGAGGTGGGCAGAGTGACGGGGGGACCCTGGTCAGGAAGCTGCGTCTCTAACCCTTCCCCCCCAACACTGCCTTGAAGGAGGCTTCACCTGGAGAGCTCCATCCATCCATCGATGCTACTTCCCTGGTTCAGGAGGGGCCCCTCCACATCCTCCTGCGAAGGTGGCTCCGAAGGGCCCCTCCCCACCCGCTCCGGGTTCCCAGCCCACACGGAGGCCACCAGCGTCCCCAGAGCTTCCCAACTGCTCTCAAGCTGTGAGGACGTGGACCAAGTGGGGAAGAGACGTGGGTGGTGGGCTGCAGACAGAGAGCCGAGCCTGCCACTGGCTTGTCGTGTGAAGACGGAGGGTCCCTGGCTGACGGACGACCCCCATCTGCCCCTCGTCTGGTGCAGTGGAGGAGGCAGGCTGGGGCCCGGTGAATGTGGCCTCTGCGCTGCTACCCTGCAGCCGCCGGGGGAGCTGGTCACGGACGCTGTGGCTCTGCCCTTCCTGACTGTGCGACGCTGGGCAGTTTGCTCAGCCTCTCTGAGCCTGCTACGAGGCTGGATGGGAGCATCTGACAGGTGACGTGTGAAAGGCACCTGGCCGGGCCCGCTTGGTCACTTGGGTTTGGCAGTGAGCAGAGGGCAGGCGGGGCGGAGGCTGTGGGTGGAGGCGGCTCCCGGCTGTGCCCTGGAGGAGGCTGGGAGCTCGCTTTCCCCGGGTGGCGCTGAGTCAGGAGTGGGGGCAGGACAAGATGAGGGAAGGTGGGGGTGCTGACCACATCCTGTCGCTGTGAGCTGCGTGCAGGTTGTGGGCGGGAACGCTGCCACGGGTAGGGCCGCTGTCTGCTGTGAACCCCAACTCCCCTGCACCCTGCAAGGGCTCCTGGACCCAGCGCCGCAGGGCTGAAGGGACTGTACACCCGCCGTGGGTCCCCTCCTCCCCCAGGGCCTCGCCCCCCGCCCCAGCTCAGAGGTGGCAGCTCTTTGTAAACTGTGAAGTGCGGTGCACACTCCTGGACCTCTTGGCCCAGCCGTGGGGCAAGGATGATGGGCACTTCGGCTGCCCCATCTCAAGCTTCAGCGTTTCCACTTTTATAGCTTGTGTGTCTCCAGCACGAGAGATAAAGTGGCTGCTGCTCTGTCTGCAAATTGATTCTGGCATGTCCAGCACCTCTCTGCCCGCTTCGCCTGGTTTGGGGTCATTTCTTCACCTGGTTTTGGGCTGTTCTGTCCCTGTGCCCTGTAACGGCCTTGGTCGCTGGCTCTGGTGAGGACCCGGCAGATGCTGGGCGTGGACTGTCCTCTGAGTTGTATGTCAGCTCAGCATCCCCGACACCCACACTGGGGCCACTGGGGGACCACCAGTAACACTGATTCTGTCTCCATTTAAGATTTTGATGCCGGTCACTGTGGATTTTTTGGTATCAATTTTGGTTTTTTAAAATATTGTGTCACAACATTACTTGCTTTATTACTGAGTTTTGGGGCCCCTTAAATCTTGCTCTGAGCATCTCATCCGCCCAACCCCTCGAGGAGCTGACAGCTTCCGGCCTGTGCTTCCCGCCGGACCCCACAGTCTCGCCCCCGGGACTCTGGGCTCCCGGCCCCCACCCAGACCCTTCAGGCCCTGTGCCTTGCGCCCTGGTCCCCAGGCCTCCCCATCCTCTGCCGATGCTCCTGAGAGGCAGTCTCAGCGTCTGACCAACCACGGGGGTCATCCTGCCTTTGTGGGCCCCCCAACATTTGTCCAGGATCCATCCATGCAGCGGCGATGGCACAGACTGCCTGCCCGCAGGCCACACGGAGCCTGCTGTTCGTCAGCCAAGTCCCAGCTGCACTGCGACCACCTGGCGGTGGGGACGGTCTGTAAACAGCAGGAGGCCTGCCTCCACCCCCCTCCACCCCCCGTTTGGAGACGTTGGCATGGGGTGACATGTGTAGAAGCTGCATGGCACCAGCGGTTTTTGGGGCCCTGGTATCCCTCACGCACGTGTGTTTCCTCGGGAACCCCACACACAGGGGCCCCGAGGGTCTGTTCCCGGCTCCTGGGGCCGGCGACAGCCTGCTCCTTATTTGTAATCACCCATCTCGTAGCCCGTGTGGCGAGCTGGGGTGTCAGCCCCCGAGGGCAGGGCCCAGCTCCCAGACTGTCTTCTCTGCTGGGTCTCCGGGGACCAGTCCTTGCAGACTGGAGGGTCTGTAGGACGTGCATCGGCTCCCCAGCAGCCCAGGTTCCATGGAGGTAAGTTCTTGGTGTCCCATCGCCTCCCCACGGGGGCACGAAAACATCCTGCCACACACTTTGCGCTCAGCCTCTGGGCTATTGGGGCCCCTGGAGGCACGGCTGGGGACCCCCTGGAGGAACCTGGGCTCCTTTCCCAGGGTTCCCAGAGAGGAAGGGCTCACAGCAGACAGGGGCTGCCAGGCCAGGTGAGAGGGAGGTCAGAGCCTCAGTGGGACTGAGAAAGGCTGGGACCTGGGACCGTTTGCGGCAGTGCTGCGTACCTGCACCTGGACGCACGTCTCCTGGAGCAACAAAATACAAAGAAACTGTGCAGGACTAAAAAGACCTGCGTGGGGACTTCCCTGGGGGTCTAGTGGGTAAGCCTCCGCACTCCCAATGCAGGGGGCCTGGGTTCGATCCCTGGTCGGGGAACCAGATCCCGCGTGCATGCCACAACGAAGAGTCTGCATGCCACAAAGAGGAACTAAGACCCGGAGCAGCCAAAGTAAATTAAATAAATAAATATTTAAAAAATACATAAATAAATAAAATTTAAAAAAATAAAAATAACTGCGTGCATGTGCAGTTGGGGCAAATTCTGGACCCAAAAGGTACAAAGAGACCAAAAAACCCAACTTCCACTTTCGAAGAGCCTGGAGCAAAAGCAGGGCACTGCCCCTGCCTCCTGCACACAATATCACCTAAGGGGTGGACAGACCACGGACGCCACCCTTCCGGCCCGACCCCTGGACACGCCCCTACCCTCACCCCATATAAGGAGCCAGCTGGCCCCCTCTCTTCCCCGCCCCGCCAGGGAGCGAGCAAGCAAGGGAGACTGTTGTTTGTTCTCACTCCCCACCTGCTGCAGCAGGGGCCCCAGTACAGCCTTGCCTGAAGTTCTTGTCTGGCCTCTGATCAATTTCAATTGATTGGGGAAAGCCAAGAAGCCCGGTCGTAACAGGACCTGCTTCTGGCGGGAGGGGGCTGGGGGTGAAAGAAGCCTGAGTGTGCACGTGTGTGTGTACACAGGCCGGCATGTCTCTCATGTGCTTCCTTGCACTCCTGTGTGTGGGGGGACACGCGTGTGCTTATCCGGGCACGTCCCTGAGCAGAGCTTGTGTGTGCGCCCGAATGCACCCGTGTGTGTCTGCGGCCTCCCCTGCCCTCTGAGGCTGTGGCCTGTGCAGGGACCCCGCCCACCGTCCCCAGGGCTGCTGAGCCCCTGACTCCTGGGCTGTTCTGCCCCCCGGTTTCTCCGCCGGAGCACTGCTGAGGCCTGTGCCTGCCCCGCCCTGACTGACCACACAGCCCTGATCTCCCACCTGAGACCCCAACTCCATGTCCAGTCGGCCCCCATGACCTGGGATCTCCTTCCCGAATCTTCTTTCTTGGATCTACTGCGGTCCCAACCCCTTGCTCCCACCATGTCCATTCTGTGCCGCCCACCTGCTCCTCCGGCCCCGAGCTCAGCCCTGAGGCCCTCTCTCCGCCCTCGGGGGGGCTAGGCCTCCCTGGTGGCCAGCGGCGCCACGCAGGTCCATGCACCCCAGAGACGGCGTTTCAGTCTCACGGGCTTTCGTAAGAGATGCGGATCGTCTGTCCTCAGCCCCAGACTTGCCCCAACACAGACACATTTCTCCTGGATCTGAGTGACTGAGACTCGACCCTGGGACCAGGCCACGGACTCCGGCTCGTGGGAGGGACCTGCACTCCAGGACCCCGGTCACACGCGCCTGAGCTGCCGGGCTGTCGCTGAAAGGGGCCACCCGGGGGTGTCGCCAGAGCTGTGTGTGTGAGAAGTAACCTGCTGCCAGGGACAGGGAAGCCTCGACGTCTGTGCACAGAGAGTGGATATAAACCAGTGTCACTCAGTGCATCCACCCCGGGCGGCGGGAGGGCCTGGGATGCCCTGGGCGAGGGGCAGTCCGTCCGTGGCCAGTGCCCGCCTGGGCCTCCGAGCAGGACAGAGCAGACCCGAGGCCGCTGGCGTGCGGTGCCCAGGAGGCTGGATGTGAGGGCGGCGGAGAGGACGGTGGAGCCGTGACCCGGTGGGGGGATCCAGAGAGCCCTGCCCCCCACGCCTCCCAGCCACCCTCCCTCCTGGGCGCCAGGGTTTCTGGTCCACCTCCGATGCCAAGCCAGCGCCTTTGGATCTGCTGTCCGGTGCCCTTGGAGGACTGTCCCTTGGGTGGCAAGTCTGTGCTCAGGGCGCCGGCTCCGCGGCTCATGGGAGGCCCAGGCAGGTGGCCGGTGGGCCATGGGACTTGGCCACGTGCACTCCGGCACCGACCAACAACCCCTCCCTCCCAGCCCACCGGAGTGGGGCCCACGGAGCCGTCCTGCCACCAGCCCCACGCCTGCAGGCTGAGCCGCCTGCCGCGAGGTGGATGCCCACCTCCCAGAAGTGGCCACGTGGGGCCCTGGGCCACGTCTGGGGGAGCCCCTCTCACTCGTGCCAAGGGGTCTCCCGTGTGCCCCTTCCTGCCACGCCTGCCCTCCGGAATGGCCGAAGCGCTCCGACCTGGTCAAGACGTCCCAACGTGGCCTTTCTGTTCCCCTCCCCCACCGGCCTCCCCAGGCGCCCACCGGGGCCACGCCCCCCACCCTGCAGCTGGTGTGGCTGCCGCAGCACTGCGCCCTGTGTCCTCACAGGGCTCTTACCCTGTCCCTCTGTCCCACCTTCTGGGGGGATGCAGAGTTGGCCTCCATCAGGACCAGAGGTGCCCCCTCCCCAGCTTGCAGGCCCCAGAATGTTCTTTGATGTTGGATCCAACAGGCAAATTTATGCCCCGAGGGGCCTGTTTGATAATCAATCATGTAGTAAAAGCTGCTGCTGAAGCCTCGGCTCAGAGACGAACCCGGGGGTGTGCAGGCCAGGGCGGGGTTGGCGGCCATCCTCAGGGGCAGAACACACACACCTGCTGCCCTGGACTCAGGCCAATCTTGGCCGGTCAGCCTGTGTCCAGCTGCTGGTGACACCAATGCCTGAGGCCCGCCAGAACCCCTCCCCACCTGGGCAACACCGCGGGTCTCGGGGTGGGTGGCAGGACTACAGGGGCAACCTGGGTGCCCGTAGGGCAGATGTGGCCCTACTGCAGCTACCACGTCTGTGTGTGGCCGTTCGCGTGGCTGGCCGCGCCCCTGCCCAGGGCCCCAGGAGCTGAGGGCAAGCTGCTCCTGCCAATGTCCCCAGGCTGGCAGAGGACAGGCCTCCCAAACCAGCAAACAGTGCTGCTGCCACCCCAGCCCCACAGCAGGCCCAGCATGATGCGCCAGCCCCCTGGACAGCTGCCTTTGCAGATGCGATTCATGCCCTGTGACCCCACCCCCCAGAGGCTGCTCCTGGGCCCCAAGGCTCTCTTCGACTGTCTGCATCTTAAAGAGCCCAGTGGGCCAGCAGGATGAGAGACGGAGTGGGTGCCCCCCCACCAAATCCCGGTCCAGCCCCTTCCTGCAGACCCAGCTGAGGCAATGCCACAGACCCAGAGGGGCTCCCAGGGGTGGCGTGTTGAGAGGTGGCTCAAGGGGCTTCTTGGAGAAATCGGGGAGGGGGTCGGTGGAGGTGCCCTTAACTAAGCACCAACGCTCCCTGCAGACAGCAGTGCTGGCCAGACCTGCGGGCGAGTGCTTTCCAGGTCCCCAGCGGATGACGCCACACCAGCGCTCAGGATGGACTGTGACGCGTCCCCGGCTGAACCACTCAAGAGAGGGCTGCTCAGACCTGCCAAGTTCCCTGAGTCCTCTGGGCTGATTGAGGTTGTCACAGTGACCCTGTGAGGCCACCAGGCCTGCACAATGGTAGTCAGACTGGAGCGCACAGCAAGGCCAGGGGACTCTCTGTGAAGGGCATCTACGCGCATGCACACACACTCCCACACACACACGTGTGCTCTTCCTGCACTCACACGTACAACTCAGGCACTCACATGCTCACACACGCACACTCATCCCCACACTCACACCTCTACGCAGCCATATGATCCAAACACAACACACATGTAAGCACACACACATGCATGCACTCACCCGTGCACACGCTTTCACACGTGCGCATCTGCACATGCTATCGTGTGCTCACACACTCATCTTTATACACGTGCTCTCACACTACTCACTCACTCACATGGGCACCCACCCACCCAACTCAACATAGCACAGTCCCACCCTTGCACGTGCACTCACAATGCACACACACGTGACAGACTTATGTGTGACATGCACACACTCACACATGTGCACAAACCAACTTGAACACAGAATGCACAATGCACTCAGCACACGGGCACACTCATGCACACTCCCCCCCACACACACACGCAGGAAGCACACTCTCACATACACCCCCGCGTGTATGCACACACACAGCACAAAAGAAGGGGTGACACACAGCGTTAGACCTCAGACGGTGGGCTGTGGCTCTGACCTCCCGCCCTGCATCCTTTTGGAGGCATCGTCCGCGTGGGGCGCTCCCAGATGCGGTCGTGCCGTGGATTTTTATTCCTGGAAAACATTACCTGCAAACGGAAGGTGTCACAACCCCGTCTCCAAGTGGACTCAGGAGGCTGAAGCAATATTGAAACCCACGATGTTTTAATATTTAACGTCGAGTCTCTTTGGTCTGAATGATGAGCTGCTCCCTCTGGTCTGTCAGGGGCGCCGGGGCAGGAAGAATGGGGGCCGCCCTCTGGAGGGGCCGGAAAGACAGCCTCGTGGCTCCCCGGCCTCTCCCAGCCCCGGGCACCACGGTGGGCCTGCCCCCCTGTAGGGAGAGAGATGCTCGCGGGTGCTATGAACCAGCCTCCCAAAGTGCCAACAAGGACAACACTGTATTTCGTCAACGGCTCTGCGCCTGCAGCGTGTGCCCAGCACAGCCCAGGGGCGCTGGTCCTGTCAGCCGCAGGAGCGGGCAAGCAGGCTGGTCGGCGGTGGAGACAGGAGACACCCAGCGGTCATCGGTTGCCCGTCTGGTCGACATGTGAGGATACACGGGGCTCGGGGCAGGTACCGGCCACCTTGGTCTGTTACAACGTCACTGTTAGGTTTACAGGAACTCCAGGAAGTGGGGCTCCTGTGCTCAGATACTGGGCATCTCACCTGGGGCACCGGACACCCCCCAACCCAGGTGGGTGTGAGTAAGGATCTGCTCCTGCTGGAGTCCCCGCCCAAGACACAGAGGCTGACAAGTCCTGGTGATGAGGCTGCACTGGGCAAGGAGAGCTCGGTGCTTGGATGGCTGGAAAACACTCTGTCCTGTGTGTGCATAACGCGCTGTGTGCATGTCTGTGCGCAGTAGACGTGTGTGCACGGGTGGCATGTGTGATGTATGCTGTGTGCAGTGCATATGTGTGCACTCTTGTGCATGTATGGTATACTGTGCACGTGTGGGGAGTGTGCACGTGATGCACATGTGCATGTACGTGGCACATTCACACATGTATGTGGTACATGCACCAACACGTGTGCACGCGTGTGTGGGTGCACATGTCTGCACATGTGTTACAGACCCTGGGAGATGAAGGGAGGGAGCAAAGACTGCAGAGGCCCACACACACATCCCTTTGGGTGTCTCAGCTTCTCCACGGGGACCCGTGGATCCCTTCCCATGGGACATGCCACTTGCTGTCACAGAAGGATCTCTGTCACCGACATCTGTCCTCTATGTCATGGCTTTGTGCCCGGATGTTCATGGAAATGCCAGACCCTCTCTTTTTGTGGCAGGGGACTTTACTGTTCCCAAACGCTCATGGTGCGGGCGGGACCCATTCCTGACAGCACCTGGCTTCGGAAGTCGAGTCTACATTAAAGGGTGTGTGGGCATTTCCAAAGGCACAGGCCCCTCAGAGACCCCACTGGCCCTTGGAGGGCCTAGGGTCACCGAGAGTCCCTCTGCCCTTGTGCTCCCAGAGTACGGCTGCTGCCCCAGCGTCTGTGATGCTCTGAGGCCTGCGGGGCGGGGGTGAAGGTAGAGCCGGCACTGGGCAGAGGTGCTGACTCGAGTCCCTCTGAGAGTGGAGGGGCCTGGGGCAGCTGCCCAGAGCGCTCTGGACTGACAGGCAGGCTGCCTGCCTGCCCCGAGGAGCAAACCTAAACAGAAAACACACATTAAACACTAGGAAATATCGGGGGCGCCACCTGCTGCGGCCAGGCCTAGCAAGGCAGGTGGCGGGGCAGATGGGATACACGCCGGGCGCTGAGGGTGGGTTTCTGCCCTGGGCTGCCGGGGACTGGGCACTACGGGATGAAAGCAGGTGACTGTGGACGTGGACCGCCCGGCTGCCCTTGGGGCTTGTGGAGGCCGACGTAGCCCGAAGCGTCTTCCCGCTCAGGTCCTCCAACGAAGGGGTCAGTGGCAATGCCACCAAGGCTGGGTCACGTGGTGACCCCCTGCCCACCTCACGTGGCCGAGGTCCTGGCTCTGCTCCGAAGCACGTCCAGGCCGTGTGGGCGAAGGTGACAGAGCCCCGCCTGCTACACGGTCGTCTCGTTCCTCCAGGGCCCCGTGCGGATGTTACCCGTGCTGTCAGAGCCAAAGGGCGCAGCGTCCCGTGCATCACCATTGACCAGCCCGTTCTGGCCGGGGCCGCCAAAGGGCAGGGACTGTGTCCTCCGGAGCATCTCCAAGTGGGCCGGACCATGGGCTGCCTCCCTGCCGGGCCGTGGGGGACAACCATAGAGCACGGGGCTGGCGTCGCCACCCTCGGGCTGGCTGACCAAGGGGAAGGGGTCACCCTGGGCACAGCAGGCCAGTGAGTGTGGCCCCATTGGGCCCTCGAGCGAGCTGGGGGGGCTGTCCGTGTGCGAGCTATGGGGGCTGCCGTCCAGGCTGGACGGGATGTGGTAGGCGTACTCCTGCTCGGCCGTGGCTGCCCGGTGCTGGCTGAAGTAGTGAGGCTTAGTGCTGCCCTGGACGCACCTGTGCAGGTGCGGGTCGTGCCCGAAGGCGTCCTCCTCGTGCGCGTGGACGTGGGCTGCGTCCTCCATCAACTGCTCGCACTGCATCTTGGCACAGCAGGGTGTGGCTGGTGACAGGCAGCTGACGTGGCTTTGGGTGGCCTGCAGGTTGGTCAACTTGCAGTGGCCGGCTGGCGGGTGGCCAAAGCCCAGCGTCTTGCCTGGACGCGGTGAGTCCTGCAGGCAGGCTGCGTGGCTCAGCACATCCCCGTTGGCGTCGAGCGTGGGGCGGGCGCCGAGCTTCGCGGCGTGGGGGTCCCCACGGGAGGGGCAGCAGGACCACCAGCAGTGCCACACGTCTTCCCGCTTGGCGCAGTGGTGGATGAGCACGAAGAGCCCCAGGGTCACACAGAAGGCGCCGTACAGGCAACTGAAGATCATGTCCAGGAAGTGGCCCTGGGACACGGCCAGCGCCCCAAAGGTCCACGTGGCCACGAACAGGAACAGCGTGAAGGCGGCGGCCCGCAGCTGGGCCTTGAACGAGTGCTCGTTCTGCAGCAGCGAGGTGACCAGGGCATCGTGGGCGGGCGGCGTGGCCAGCGGGGCCCCGGGGCTCTGGCCGGCCTCTGGCCCTGCCAGCCGCTGCCGCTCCTCCGCCCGCTCCCTGAGCTCGTACCTGCGCTCTGGGTGGCGCCGCAGCTGGACGTAGGTGCCGAGGAAGTACACACAGGTGACCAGGGAGATGAAGGTGGCCGGCCCGTAGAAGGCGCCCAGGCTGGGCTCCCAGGCCATCCAGCAGCTGTGGGAGGAGAGCAAGTCAGCGAGGGGGTCGCACCAGGCAGGGCACCGGGTGGGACTAGGGGTCACCGCTTCCCTGAGCTCGCGGGAGGGTCATCGTGAGAAAAGGAGACACACGAAATCGGGACGGGGCCGCCCCTGCTGCCTCCACCAGACAGCGTGGTGGGAGTTTGGGGACGCCGGTGGTGGCGGTGGCCTGCAGGCGGCAGCCAGGCCTGGGCTCCGAGCCTCGGGCCGCCTCTCTGGTGCTGCTGCTTTTCTCGGGCGGCTGCCTTTCCTCCCAGCTTCAGCCGGGACTGGTGGGGCCGCAGTGCTGGGCCCAGGAAGGGGTGAGCCCCGGGGGAACAGGGCCTGCGTGTCCTGCGGGGCTTTGCCCTGGGGGGCAACTGGGGGAGGAGTGTGAGGGTGCGGGCATGGCTCTAGCGCCGGGGGTCGGCTGGGGGCCGTGCTGCGAGCTGGGGCTGCCGCTGGCTCCTGTGAGCGAGGGGGCCAGGCCGGCCTCCCCAGGAGGCTCTACGGAGAAGGGCAGGGGGCGCGGCTTCGGGGAGAGCCCGGGGGGACCCTGCAGCCCCGGAGCCTGAGAAGCCCACAGAAGCCACTGCCAGGTGCAGCCGACCGGTGGCCTCACGGCGGGAGCGGCCTGGCCAGGGCCAGCGAGGCCGAGGGCCCCAGCCCACCCGCCGGCCGCGGGGGCGCTAGAGGCGGCAGAGCTGGGGTTGGGGGCGCCGACGGGGCGGGGTCTGTCTCGGCTCCTACGCACGGCCGGGTCCACGCTCTGCGGTCCTGGGCGGGGCGGCCCTGTTGCCGCGGGCACCCCCTCCACCCCTCCTTCCAGCCCACAGTGCCTGGGGGACCGGAGTGGGGGACGGCGGGTGGGGGATGGGAGGCGGGGAAGCCCGCGTGTGGGGAGGACGGCGCTCCTGGGCGGGGCCACGCCGCCCCCCGACCGCGCCGCGCCAGGTACTCACTACGCGGAGTCCTCGTCCTCCATCCCGTAGTTCCCGATGTTCGTGGCGGCAGTGATGCCGCAGATGATGAAAGGGGCCCCTCCGCTGATGAGGTAGAACCTGCGGGAAGGGGCCGCTCACTGCGCTCCAAGTCCCCCTGCAGCCCCAGGGCAGCCCCCTCTCGCCTTCCTCGGGGCAGAGCGGAGGAGGCGAGGCCCAGGCGTCCTGGCCGAGCAGCTGTCCACCCTGGTGGCGGAGCCGCTGCCAGCTCCCCACCCGCCCTGGCCTCCCCTGCGCCCCCTCCCCCACGAGCCCTGCACCCCACATTCCCCACCCCCTGCATTGCCCCCCATGTTCCCTCACATCCCCCCACCCCCTGGGCCACTCCACGTCTCCTCCATGTGTCCCCCCTCCCCGCTGCTACACCTGTGCAGAGGTGACCCTGGCTGGGCCCAGCACGTGCATCTGGGAACATGTGGTGCCCTGGTTCACGCGGCAGAAATAACGGGGAGAACGTGAAGCCCCTGAGTGGAGGGGGAATCACAGTGGACAGGGTGGAGGGGGCTGCATGCTCCATAGGGGACAGTACGGGGCTGTGGTGGACGCTGTAGTCAGCCGCCTGGCCCCCTTCAGGCGGAGCTGCTCATCCCGCCGGCGCTGGGGCCTCTCAGCCCGAGCCCAGGTAACGCCTGTTCCAGCAGGTGGCTGGCGTCAGTGACTAGCCATGCGTGCTCAGGCCAGTTGGCCCCATAACCTCAGGGTGAGAAACTCACAGGGGCCGTTCCTTGTGCCTTTGTGTGCTGCCTGGCAGCCCAGTTTCTCAGCTGCTTGGGGGCAAATTCTGGTGTTTGACCCCACCCTGGGAGGACAGGGATTCACCTGGAAGGGAGTTGCCTGCCCCCCGTGAGCTGACTGTCCCATCTGTGGGGCCGCAGCCAACAGCTCTATCCAAGGGTGTTGGAGCAGGATCCTGGGGAGTGCAAGGGCCGGGGACTGCCAAGCACCCGTGCCACGGGCACCTGGCCATGGAGCGTGCTGGTTGTCACACACGGTGATGGGTGGTGCCTCTGGTGGGGAGAGCAAGGGGCCAGCTCGGGGACGATCCCCCATAAGAGGGTGTCATTCACAGGATGCCACAAATGCCCAAATCAATGGGAGGGCACCAGGCCCCCAGTGAGGGGAGTGACACGGATTCCAGGTCCACGGGTGGAAGTGGATGATCCTGCACATGGTCACACCCAGTGATGGCTGGGGACTCTGTGCCTCCCGGAATTCTGTATCCAGAGGGCACGTCCTCCAGAATGAAGGAGAAAGAAAGACACATTCTAACAAAAGTAAAACCGGGAGCATTTGTTGTCAGCTGACCTGCACTTAAAGAAATGCCAAATAAAATCCTTTAGGATGATAGGATGCTGTACCAGACAGAAACTTGGAGGAATGAAGATCATCAGAAATACTGAACATCTGGGTAAATATAAAAGATTTTGTTTCCTCTTAATTTCTTTAAAACATATATTGGTGCTTAAAGAAAGAATTTTAACACTGCCTTGAGGAGTTTACAGTACAGGTAGGGGCACTATCTATAGTGTCTGTAGCATAAAGAGGGTGGGAGGAGAGATGGTCCCATGCAGTTGCAAAGTTTCTAATGTATTTTACATGAAATAGTGTAAGTTTCAAACTAAAAAGACTGTGGATTTTAATCCCTAAAGCAACTATGAACAGCTAATAGGTAAAAAGTTAATAGATAAATTAAAATGAAATGTTACAAAATATTAAAATAACCAAAGAAGAAAATAAAAAAGGGAAGGGAGGACAGAAAAAAAAAAGAGAGAGAAATGGAGCAAAAACAGAACAAATAATGAAATGGAGACCAAACAAAACTCGCATTAATTTTTTTTTTTTTTTTTTTTTTTTTTTGTGGTACGCAGGCCTCTCACTGCTGTGGCCTCTCCCGCTGCGGAGCACAGGCTCCAGACGCGCAGGCTCAGTGGCCATGGCTCACGGGCCCAGCCGCTCCGCGGCATGTGGGATCTTCCCGGACCGGGGCACGAACCCGTGTTCCCTGCATCGGCAGGCGGACTCTCAACCACTGCGCCACCAGGGACGCCCCCCATTAAATTTTAATGGAATAAACATTCTACGTCAAAGCCAGAGATAATCAGAATAGATTAACAACAGCAAAAAAGCAAGACCCAGTTATATACTGTCTACAATAGGAGGAAACATTTTAAGTAAAAAGACACAGAGAGGTTGAAAATTAATGGATGGAAAAAGCTATCCACACTAACTGAGTCCAAGAAGGCCAGAGTGACTGCATTAATACCAGACAAAATAAACTTTTAAGAGAAGAGAGAAAGAGGGGCATTTCTTAATGATATCAATGTTAGTTCACAGGAAGACATTAAAATGTAAATGTGTGGGAGCCAAAGGGAAGATTCAAAATATGTGAAGCAAAAATGGGCAAAGTTAAAGGGAGAAATAAACAATTCCAAAATCATAGTTGATGTTTTGAATTCCCCTCTCTTATCAATTGATAGAACAAGTAGGCAAAAAATTCGTAAAGAAATAGAAGATCTGAACAATAACATTAATCTTTTCCCTAATTGCTCTTTCTAGAACATCACACCCAATAATTGCATAGCACTCATTCTTTTCAAGTGCACACTATTTACCATCGCAGACGATGTGATGCTCCATCAAACAAGTGTTGATAAGTGTAAAAGTATCGAAATCATACAGAGTTTATTCTCTGATCAAAGTGAGATTAAATTAGAAACTAATAGCAATAAACTAACTAGGAAAACCACAAATATCTGAAAAATGAAATGACATACTTCTAAATAATTCATGGATCAAAGAAGAAATCATAAGGGAATTTAGAAAATATTTTAATCAGAATGAGAAAAAATACAGTATAATATTTCTGGGATGCAGGGCTTAGAGGGACACTCATAGCCATGAGTATTTCTATGAGGAAAAAAAGAAAGGTCTAAAGTTCAGTGACTGAAGACTGCACCTCAACAGGGCAGAAAAACAAAAGAGCAACGTAGACTCAAAGTAACCAGGAGGAAGAAGATGACAAAAACAGGGACAGAAATAAATGAAAAAAGAAAACAAAAAATAGTGAAAATTATCATGCCAAAATTCATTTCCTGAAAAAAAAAAAAAAGTCAACAAAGCGATACACTCATAGCTGGACTGATCAGGGGTAAAGAGAGAGAGCACAACTTGCCAGCATCAGGAAGGAGGGGTCAGCATTGTCCACCCACAGACACTGGAAACATGAGTAAACTATAAAGGACTGTACACTAACTATTTAGCAACTTACATGAAATGGATCAATTCCTTGAGAAAAATACAAGTTAGCAAAACTGAAACGAGAAGCATTAGAAAATCTGGATACTCTCTTTCTAGTGAAAACACTGACTTCAGTATCCACAAACATCTCACAGAGAAACTCCAGGCTCTGCGAGTGTCCCCAGTGAATCAGAACACACATCTGAGGAAGAGAGGACACCAATCTGATATGGGCTCTTCCGGAAAATGAAGGAGGAGGGAACACCTCCTGACTCAATTTATGAGGCCAGCATGAGCTGATACCCAGCCCAGATGGAGACATTTAAAAAAGAGTTGATTACACACAGCAACCCTCAGGAACACAGACACAAACATCTCCAACAGTGTGTCAGCAGATGAAATCTAGGACTTTATGAAAAGGACAAAGCATCATGACCAAGTAAGAATGATCACAGAAATGCGAATTAGCCTGTTATTCATAAACGTCGATCAATGCAGTTCATCATATAAACGCAAGGAGAAGCCATGTGATTGTTTGATAGGTGTAGCAAAAACATTTCAGAAAATTTAAGATGCATTCATCATAAAAAAATTTCAGCAAACTAGGAATCGATGAATCTCCTCAACCTGCTGGGAGGCGTCTATGAAAACTGGTAGCCAGTGTCATCCTTGATGGTGAGACGGTAGAGCTTCCCCAAGATCAGGAACGGGCAAGGTGCCCCTCCCCCCAGTCCCTGCGAACGGGTCCTGGACACCCCGGCACCCTGACGAGGCAGCAAAGAAGTAAAGGCACCAGTGAGAATGAAGTAAGTACATTTCTGTTTGCAGGTGACCTGACTCGTTACCTGACAAATGCTGTGGCGTCTCCAAAACAACTGCTGGGACTAACGGGAGAATTTAGACGGTTATGAGCTCATCACACAAAAAGTCAGTTATACTTTGTACATGAGCAGGAAACCACTGGAAAATAAAAGTGCTGTTTACGATGACATCAAACCAGAATCCCAGCAGATTCTTTTTTTTTAAGTGGATAATTTATTCTAAAATTGATATGGAAATGTAAAGGGTCTGGACTATCGAAGGCCATCCTGAAAAAAAGACGGGCTGCAGGATAGACTACGAAGCCCCAGCATCAGGACCGTGTGGTCCTGGAGGGAAGCCTGACAGTGGACAGGGACACTTGGCTGTGTCCCATCCAGGCTGGCTAGGGGTCTCCCCATGGAGAGAACAGCTGAGCACGGCCCCTCCACCAGGGCCTCCCTTCCTGGGGTGAGGCTGGGGGCTCCCCACTTGAAGAGAAACTGTCAGAGCTCTTTCTGGGAGGCGGGGCCTGTGTGGGCAGCACTTTCAGCCTGATGACAACCAGTGACAGGTGACTGAGCCCCTCCAAGCACCTCCGCGGGCCAGACCCGCATCGCTGCCTGCAGCCCCTCCAGGCTCACTCCTGCCTGGGCCTCCCCTTTCGGTCTCTGCCTGGACCCTGGGCCCTCCCGCTGCTCCGTCCGTCCTGCGGCTCCAGGCTCACCTCCTCTGCGCCTGCCGCGCCGTCTGCTTTGTTCCCTGCACGCCCGGGTCACCTGCATGTTCTCCGGGCCTCGCCCACCCCGTTCCCCTCAAGCTGCCGCCAGCACTGCACCTTCCTCTGAAGAGAGGTGCCGAGTCTCTGTTCTCGTGGGACATCCGCTATTTGTAGGTGAGAGCGGGCACAGGGGGGCAGGCCCCTGCACTCGTCCGAGCACCTCGGGGCATGAGCTCTGAGTGCCTTCCCTGGGGCTCCGGGTGTGAGCACGCAGCCCACCCGGCCAGCCCAGAGCAAGAGGAAAAGGGAAGCGACGTGCCCAGAAACTGGCCAGATTCACAGGATGCTGTCACAGGCCAGTGTGGCCCGAGGCCTGAGTGAGGGGCAGCCTGAGGGCCAGAGGCTGGGGGTGCTCCCGCCCCCGTGCAGAGGCCGAGGGAAATGAGCAGCGCCTGCAGACCCTGCAGGCGCAGTGAGCCAGCCTCCGGGATTCCAGCTCAGCGCAAGGCGGGGCAGCGGCCAGGCCAGATAAAACTGCAGGGACGATGGCCCGACTGCCTCAGTGACTTGGGGAAATCTTCCCAGGGGAGCGAATGCTTGCGGACCCGGCCCGAGGGTCCTGCTCCAGCCACGCAGCAAAGGGGTCTGGCCTGCGGGCCTCCATGCCCCTGGGTTGCAGCCGCTCGGCTCCCACTGCTGACGGGGCTGCTCAGAGAGAAACCTGGGGTTTGATCAGGAGACACCTTTAGCACACGGTGAGGTGCATCGGCAGGCGGCCCCACGGGATGGGACACGCATGGGACGGACCCCTGCTCAAGCCTGCACCGCCCCCGTGGCCCCATGGCTCAGGGAGCCCCCAAGAAGCCCTGCAGCGGGGGGCCCAGGATGGTCTCTTCTCTGGTGTCTGGGTGGATGGAGAAACCGGCGACATGGCTAAGCCACAGCCGGGGGGCGGGGGGGACAGCTTGACCAGAGACCCCGCCGTGGGTCTCAGCCCGGGCCATTCAGTGCTGCCGCCGCCTCTCTCTTCCCTGGAGGCCGAGAGGCACCCGGGGCCCTGGAGCCAGTAGGTTGGCTCTGCTCCGCCCGCGGTGGACAGTCGGGGCCCACGCAGCTGACACCGTCCTCCCCAACAAGGCCAGGCTGCAGCCGGAGCCAGCCTGGGCCCTGGCCCTGTAGTCCTGCAGGGTGAGCGGTCACGCGTCTCTGCTGCCTCCGGCCAGGCGCCCTCCAGCCCCCGGGCGCCTCTTCCTCTGCAGGGAGCTTCGCCCGGCCTTTGCCTGGGCTGTTCCGGCTCCAAGTCCACCAATGCGGGGGCGCCATGCCGAGTACAGGTCGCGGGGCGTCGTACAGGCTCGGTCAGCAGAGGGCGCTGGAGCCCGCCTCCGGCCCCTCGGCCAGGGCGGCTGTTCTCGCTGCGGCCGCTGGGCGCTCCAAGGTGGGGATGCTCCGCGCTGGGGATGCTCCGCCCCCCACCTGCCCCGGCTCCCGCGCCCCCGCCCCCGCATGGACCTTCCTGCAGCAGCCTCCACTCTCCACCCCAACCAGCCAACTCTAGTCCAGCCGCAGCCTCTCCGTGAGGTCGTGACCCCAGTGCTGGAGGGGCCGCGAGCCGAGGGTGCAGCCACCACTAGAAGCGGGCAAAAGCACGAAAATGGATTCGACCCTGGAGCGTCCGGAAGGGCCAGCCCTGTCCACATGTGGATTTAGCCCAGGGGCGTTGGTTTAGACGTCTGACCCCAGGACTGTGTGATGATAAATCTGTGTAGTTTTAAGCCCCTGAATTTGTGGTGATGTTTTCCAACAGGAGCAGGAAACGAACCTGGTCCCCAGCTTACACCACCCAGAAATTCCCGTCCCAGGCGGAAGTCAGGAGTGTAAGTGGCGGTGGAATCACAGAGCTGAGTGTGCGAGGCATCTGTAGAGAATGACGGGTTTGTTAACCGGACGCAGCATTCGTGCCCCAGACTCCTGCTTCAGAGGGTGCTTTCCAGCTGGTAGGAGCCGGGACAGCCGTTTGTAACACCAGCAGCCCCAGGTGATGCAGGGGGTGTGTGCTGTCCTATGGCAAAGGACAGACAGATGGACGGACGCACGGCCCAGAGGGAGGATGGGAGGAGGCTGGGTGCTCAGCAGGGGACGGCAGATGGGACCCCCAAGAGGTCCCCCCGAGGGAAAGGGGCAAAAGGGCTGAGG
The DNA here is from genome assembly GCF_949752795.1 of Hyperoodon ampullatus. Classification (NCBI taxonomy): domain Eukaryota; kingdom Metazoa; phylum Chordata; class Mammalia; order Artiodactyla; family Ziphiidae; genus Hyperoodon; species Hyperoodon ampullatus. Next base: position 229,532,314 of record NC_136914.1, on the reverse strand, counting down.
GGTTTGGTGGGGTCACACCCCCCCTCCGGCGCCACCAGGAGCAGCGTAACTGCAGGAGAACTGGTCATTTGTCCACGTCACACGGCCAGATGGTGACACAGTTACAGAGACGGGTCTGAAAAACACGCTGTGCAGTGAAAGAAACCGGATAAAAATATGAAACGAGGATACGGCTCAAAGTCAGTGCAGACACAACTGGTGTTTAGGGGTGCATACTTGGGGGGTAAAACTATTAAAAAAGGCAATAAAAGTCATGAATGAGGACAGGGAGGGGGCTGGGTGTGGGCACGGCTGAGGTTTCCACAGAGGAGGCTTCTGTTTCTTCCCCTGAAGGGCACACGAAAATTTCATAAACCTGTGCTGATATTTTAGACTTATTTGGGGTGTAAATGCTCTATTTCTCAAAAAAAAAAAAAGTTTAAAAAAAAAGGAAAAGAAAGAGAAAGGACCAGCCCTCTCCCTGAGCCTGGGGTGCCGCAGAGCCTGGAGAGTGTGGGCTCTGGCAGCTCTGACCCCGCCACCCGCCTGCCCGGGCACCTGACCGTCCCCCGTCCTGTCCTCTGAGCTGGGCCTGGGCCCTGCCCTGCACACTCGCCTGGCTGGAGCCAGCGTCCAGTCAGAATAAACCAGCTCCTGGGACAGAGAATGCTGGACAGCCAGCGCAGGGCCCAGATGGAGGGCGTTGTCCCTGCCGAAGCCGCTCGGGTCCTGGGCGGGCAGCTGTGGGGCTGAGTGAGGAGCCCCTGCGTGTGCCCATCCCCAGCTCCAGGCAGGCCCAGCTGCCCTCGAGGGTGTGGTGTCAGCGACGGGCACACAGTGAGCTCAGGCCACTGGGGTTTCTGGCTCCAGCAGCGCAGGTCCCATCTACTTGAGCTTCAGTATTTTAAACGGGCTTTTGTTTAAGAGTCCCCTCTTTCCGCTTTTAGGCTAGTAATCCGCAAGCCTCCAGGGCCGCAGGGAAACCTGACTTTGAAACCCCCGCGGCCTCCCCAGTGCCTTTCCTGTGTCAGCTGGGCTGAGTGGAGGACCCTCTTCCCAGGTCAAGGGGGAGCATCGCTTCCCCGAGGGTCCAAAGGGCCACAAGAGAGGATGGAGGCCCGCAGAGGCCACTTTCTCCCTCTGCGGCTCGGCCACCAGAAGGGACCAGTGGGTGAAGGGGCCCCCAGAAGGGACCTGGGAGGAGAAGCCGCGTCAGGCTGTGATGAGGGTCCTGACCGTGGGGGGGGCCATGAGTCCCCCTCTCCCCGCCGGGCAGTCGATCCACTGTCCGGGGCCAGACGTGCTCAAGGCGCCCTCCCCCAGGAGAGCCCGAGGAACCGCCGTCAGCCGACAGACCCTGGCTGGTCCGTGCCCTCGTGGAGCCTGGGCCTCTGTGGACGAGACGCGCTGACATGAAGAGCGGATATGAACGACTCTCACGGGGGTCACTGCTGCCAGGCCTCCCTGTGTCCTTGAGCCACAGGGAGATGCAGTCGGGTGGGGGGTGGAAGCTGGAGGGAGGATGACCTGTGAACCTGCCCAGGCACCGCCCTTCAGACCCGGTGTCCATCAGATAGGTGTCCATCTCCTGGTGCAGTTAGCATTCCTTGTGTTGCTCAGGACTTCTGAAATACGAGAGATCAGGTTGATGATTTCAGCTCAGGTGAGAGAGCCGTCCACATCCATCGCCCAGGTGTGTGGCTTTTAGAGCCACCGATGTGCCTCTGAGATGCAGACCCTTACGTCCAGCTTGCACTGACCGGGGTGGACAGAGGAGGGTGATAACCCTTGAGGATTTGAGGCCTGGAGAAAAGCTGGTGGATGAAGGCCTCAGGGCCACACAGTGAGGGACGCCTGTCCGAGCCCTGACTACGCCATGCAGATGCTCCAAGACCATCTCCTGTTCAGAGTGTGCCCTGCATTTAACATGTAGCCAGGGCGCTTTACGATGACCCGCATGAAACTGCACCCCAATTGCCATGATTCTCTCAGTGACAGGTGCCAGCACGTGGGGCCGTGTGGTTGCTTTCCCCTAGAAGGAGCCCTGTGTTCCTGGGCCAGGTCTGTGAGCCAGGACGTGATCCCAGGTGTGGCCTCACGGGGCCCCGGGGGTCAGACTTGGAGGGTCCTGCTCGGTTCACCGACGGCCCCGGAGCCCTCTGCCCCTGTGGCAGTGCTGGGGGGTTGTGTGGTTCCGCCTGGCCCAGCGCTTGCCGAGCACGTCCTAAGCCCCTGGCCGTCTATAATCACTGCTGCGAGAAGGGGTTCCTGGCAGAGAGAGCCCCAGGGAACTATCCCTCCACCAGGCAGGGCCGTCCAGGGTCGAGGCCGACTGCACGTGGGCTAATGGACGGACCAGGGGCCTCAGCTCTGCAGGCGCCTGTCATCCAGGGTGTAGGCACCTCGGCACCAGCGCCAACTGCAGTTTCCAGATAAGAAAACCACCAGCTGACCTTAAGTAATAGGAAACTACCTAGGTGCACTTTATCAGAAAGGGCAGAACAGATTGCAAAATTAGGATGTAATTACATGCATCTAAATTGGGAATTACCCCCTGAGCATCAGTAAAATCACAGCAAGAAGCTCCGTTTGATTCTGAGGTAGACTTCCTTTGGCCGACTGCTGTGGACTGAATGTCCCCCGTTCCCATGTTGACATCCTAAGCCCAAGGTGGTGGTATTAGGTGGGGCCTTGGCCATGCGAGCGGAGCCCTCACGAATGGGATTAGCGCCTTATAAGTGACCCCAGAGAGCTCCCAGCCCCTTCTGCCATGTCAGGTCGCAGTGAGAAGACGGACATCTAGCAACCAGGAAGCTGGTCCTCACCAGACACCGAAGCTGCTGGTGCCTTTGTCCTGGACGGTCGGCCTCCAGACCGTGGGAAACAAGTGTCTGTTGTTTAAGCCGCCGGCCTGTGGAGTTTTGTTTTCGTCACCCGAATGGACTGAGACTAAGGGAGCGGGAGGGGTGGAGAGGTCTGTCCACCCGGAGAGCCTGGCGGAGGGGACTTGGCCACCCAGCCCATCCACAGAGGCTGCGGACGGCGCCCTGCACAGCTGTCCTAGTGGCTCCCCCGGCGCTGGCTGAACGGCCCGCGAGCGGCTGGGCTTGGAGACTCACGATCGCCAGGTTACACGCGGCACCTTCCGTGGGGATGACGCAGGCAGGGGAGGTAGAGATGTGGACAGAGAAGGGCCTGAACGAGGCTAAAGAGACCAACAGTCATGAAGTTTGGGTGCTGAGCCCTCCTCGTGGTGGTGGCCTTTCAGCAGTGGCTGAGCCACGGCTCCTGGGCCCTCAGTGTGGACACCTGCCTCGTTCTCTCTGTTTGTGTCTCTCGGCCAGGCTCTCCCTCTCCTCCCCGCTGACACTCGGAAGTGCTGACCAGCAGGCCAGCTCTCTCCCCAAGGCTGGCGGCTGGGGACCTGGGTCTTGGTGTTTCCCCGTGTCACTGACGGATGAGGGTGTCCCACGTGGCGGGTTGGCCCGGAGACTTGTGCCAATGGCAGGTCTGGAGGTCACCAGCTGTGGCGGTCGGGCTGCAGGGGAGCCTGTGCAGCCGGTCCCCAGGGCAGATCCGAATGCGCCCGCAGCCGGCTTCCCTGGGCAGAAACCCTGTGTGCATTCTGCTCCTGGAGGATGCTCCCATGTGAAGAATCCTCCACTTGGGTTCTTGCTTGGAGCTTCAGCACCTTCTCAGCCCCACGCTGCAAATCACACCCCGACCGGCTGAACCCGTGTGGCAGACCCAGCCCTGGACTTGGTCTTCTGCTTGTTCCTGCTGCTTGGTTTGCTTTCAGACCACCCAGTGAAATTCCCTGGTGCCAGTGCCCCTCAACTGCACCCCGGGCCCCAGCAAGGTCCGCACCTCTGGGTCGAGTACCTTGGCTGTGCCTTGTGTGCCTGGCATGGCTCCGTGGCCCCCTCTGTGAGTACAACAAGCCCCCTTCAAGGCCTCGTCTGCGTTTCTTCCCGGAGCTGTGCTTTATCACCCCTCACCCAGCGTCTACATTCCTAGAAACCCCTCCCCAGCGTGCTAGCCTGTGCAAATTCTCCCAGACTCAGCTTGAGGAGTCTCCTCCCACTGCGGCCCTGTGTGGGTCCCTCTGTGGAACCACAGCCAAGCAGCCACCACCTCTGTGCTGAGCAGGGGAGGAGGGACCCCGGGAGTCCCGTGATGATAGCCGAGCCTCTGGTCCTCACGTCAGAACAGAGTTTTGATCAGACTGCTTTCTTCCCACGCCCAGCTCAGGTTAGCACTGAGGTTATGCATTCAAGGCCAAATTAAAAAAATATTTACTGAATCACTATCATTTATCTGCATGTGGATTTGACATTTAATGAGGAAGAGCTGTGATCCTGGTTCTGGGAGGCAGTCCTCTCCCTCGGTCCAGGGGGAGGACGCAGCAAAGCCCCCGTTAGATGTACTGGGGCGGCTGCCAGCAGCGTTCTGTGGGATCTGGGGGTACGGTCCTGTGGGAGCAAAGGGAGTGGGGAGGCGTGGGGAGGGGCCGTCACCACATGGTGGAAGCAGGCGGCCTAGCGGGGGCTGCCGGGGGAGGGTGGGGGCTCAGGCTGGGGACCGGCATCCGGCGTCGGGGCCCTGCGTGCTTCCACGTTACGAGGGGACTCTGGAGGGATGGGGGTTGGACGGAAGGGCACTGAGGGCGGGAGGCCTGGGGGACGGAGAGCGGTCTGAAGGGAGTACAGTGGCTGAGGGGGGCCGGGGCGACAGAGGAGGGGAGGCTGGGAAGAGGGGGGCTCCTCCTGGGGAGGAGACGAGAGCAACGCCCAGCTTCCTGACACTGGTGTGGGGGTGACGGTGCTAGTGCCGTACTGAGCCGCCTGCTGTGTGTGCTGGGCGTGCGCTCAGGTCCACGTGGACACACCAGGGCGCTGGGCGTGGGCTCGGGTCCACGTGGACACACCAGGGCGCTGGGCGTGGGCTCGGGTCCACGTGGACACACCAGGGCGCTGGGCGTGGGCTCGGGTCCACGTGGACACACCAGGTCGCGGGGCGTGGGCTCGGGTCCACGTGGACACACCAGGGCGCTGGGCATGGGCTCGGGTCCACGTGGACACACCAGGGCGCTGGGCGTGTGCTTGGGTCCACATGGACATACCAGGGCACTGGGTGTGGGCTCGGGTCCACGTGGACACACCAGGGTCACACCAGGGACACACCATGTGGACACACCAGGGTCCACGTGGACCTGAGCCCACGTGGACACACCAGGGCGCCAGGCGTGCACTCGGGTCCACGTGGACACACCAGGGTGCTGGGCATGTGCTCGGGTCCATGTGGACACACAGGAGTGTGGGTGTGGTTTTGTGTCCCTCGTGGATACACTATTAGTTGTGTTGGGGCCTCTGAGAAACAGCATTGGCACCTTGGGGACCGAAGGCTGGACCAGGGCTGCGTGGACACTGGGCAGTGGCGGCTGGAGTGGGGAGCTCTGCCTTGAGTCCCTCCGGGCATCTTGGTGTGAGGGGACCCTGTCATGGGTGGGCGGCGCTGTGTCCTGGATCAGGGGGCCTGGTGGTGGAGGCTGGGCTGGGTGGGCCCTTGGGAGCTGGACTGGGCTCCTGGCCGAGTCCGTGGTCCAGTCCTGCCCCCTCATTGGGCGGCTGCCCTGTGGGGCAGGGTCCTCCCTCGCCCCCTGCTGTTCTTTCCCACCTCCACTCTCCCCCTCACCCTTCACAATGCTTCCTGCGCTGCCCATGTGCTGGTTCCCCAAGGCCTACCCGCCCCCCCCCCCCAAGAAAACCAGAAGGTCCTGGTGCTGACACCCTGGGCCCAGCTGAGGCTCTAAGTCTGTCCCATCCCCAGACACCCACCCCCAAAGCTGAGGGGTAGCACCTCCTTGTCTAAATGTACACCCTTTTGTTCCAGGTGGTGATACCCCAGCAGGAAGCCCTGAGGCAGGACTGACGGGCCAGGGACCCAATTCACACTCAGCTCACAGCCATGAGAGACCGTAAAGGCCTTGACTCTGCTCGGTGACCCTTGGGCCTGGCCCGGGGCCTGAATCGAGGTGCTCCCCTAGAGCCCACACTCCACACCCATTCCATTCCTCACCTAGAGAAATCAGACAGCTAACCTGGCCGTGCAGCCCCACAGCAGAACCTGCAAAGTAACCCGCCTCCACCGCAGGCCCTCCCGGCTCCTGACCCTGACCTCAGAGCTTTCCAAACACCGGAAGGAAGGAAGTAGTATGTTTCCCATCACTGGAGTCCAGATCTCTCCCCTCAGCCACGGGGCCCTTCAGTCCATCTGAAATCCCCTTACTCAGCTGTCTCTAAGACCGTCAGCACAATTCTAGAGAGATTCACCCCACCCCTGACAACCGAATGATCTGTGGAAAATAAACAACACATTCATAAATAACCAGTGGGTAGAAGAGAAAATCACAAGGACAATCAGAAAAGACCTTGAGATGAATGAATAAACCCCACAACACACCACAACCTCTGGGATCAGCGAAAGCATTGCCCAGAGGGAAATTCATAGCCATAAGTTCTAGAGTCAAAACAGAAAGATCTCAAATCGGGAATCTGACTTTATACTGTAAGGAACTGGGACAAAGAAGAGCAAACTGAATTCAAATCAGCAGAAGGAAGGGAATAATAGACACTAGAGCAGAGATAAATACAGTAGAGGCGATCACTAATTAGCTGCTGATGTATGAACTGGGACAACCCTCGAATCTCTTTATGCCTCAGTTTCCTTATTTTGTAAAATAGAAATAGTCATGTTCCCTCTAATGTGTGTGAAAGTACTGTGTAAACTATGAGGTATTATTAAACTTACTTTGCGTCAGACACATTTTCTGTTCTAAACAAACTGTGAATAATCATAAAACACGTCCCTGCCCTTTAGCGCAGAGCGTGACAGAGTATGTGCTCAATAAATGTCGCCTATTTCAAAAATGAAAAATTAAAAAATAGAGAAAATTGATGAAATCAAAGTTGGTTCTTCAAAAAGATTGACAAGATTGGCTAACTATTAGCTGGACTAAGAGAAAAAGAGAGAGGACTAAGACAGTCCTAGGAGTCCTAGCCAGAGCGATTAGGCAAGAAAAGAAAGAAAAGCATTCAAATGGGAAACAAAGAAGTAATACTCCCTACATGCAGATGACATGAGGTATATAAGATCCCAAAGGATCCACGGAAAGTTGCTGGAGCTAGTAAGCAATGTCAGCCAAGTTGTAGGACACAAGATCAACACAAGGAATCAGTTGTATTTCTATACGTACGCAATGAACAGCCTGAATATAAAGCTAAGGAAACAATCCCATTTACAATAGCATAAAAAAATACTTAGGAAAAAACTTAACCACGGAGCACAAGATATGTGTGCTGAAAACTGTAAAACATTCCCGGGAGGAACAAAAGAAGAATGGAAAGACATCCTGTGTTTACAGATTGGTTGCTGCCAATAATGTTAAAATGGTAACACATCTTCACATGCTCTCCAGATTCAATGCAATCTCTATCCAAAGTCCAATGGCCGTTTTTGCAGAAATGGAGAAAACTATTTTAATATTTGTGTGGGATTTCACAACTGTTTTCTTTTTATTACTCAGTGGAAAGCTGCAGAGCTGGGCTGCTGGGCTGGGAGGACACAGGGGCTCTGGCCACTGCCCGTGCCGCCCAGCCCTCCCCGAGGGTCCAGCAAGACATGGTGTGCTCTGTTCTGACAGCTTACGCACCATGCCCTGGCAGCACGTGGCCTTTTGGGGCGCTTCCCTCTCAGGAAGTCCCAGGAGCTAACTTCCTGTTGCTGTTGGTAAAGCCCAGGTGACTTTCCAGTCTTGGGAGTGGGGTCAAGGACACAGTAAAAGGATGCCTGTTGCGGGGCCGGTGGGAAGATCCCCACTGATTAGGATGCTTCCGGTTGAGGAGGCTGAGGGCAGAGGCTGCAGGGCCTGGAGTGTGGAGGGCAGAATGTGAGCCCCGGGGGCCTGGGACGAAAGTCTCTGGTCCCTGACGGCTCCCACCAGCCTTTGGGGTCCCCATGATCGGCCTCTGGTCTCTCTGGAGAAGGCCCAGGCCCATCACATTTGCCGCCAGCCCCCGGCCAGGCCGGGCCCGAGAGAGCAGACTGTGCTGGTGACGGGGGGAGCCGGAAGCAGATGCCCCCGCCCTCCAACATCTGCACCCGTGGCGGGTGTGCGTGCCGGGACGGGGTGGCGACTGGCAGGCTGGTAACCGAGGGAGCTACTGGGGTCACAGTGCTACGTGGACACCCCAGTGTCAAGGCCCTTTGTACTAAAGGAAGTGGACGCCGGGGCAGGGGTGTGGCAGTGGCCTCCGGGCAGCACCAGGAGCGGCCAGTTTCCCTGAGTGACCTGCGGGTGTGACAGCGCGGCTGGGGCAGTCCCCACCCCAGGCCCCAGGTCACGGAGCCCCACGGTGCTGGGCGCCCAGCCAGGTCACGTGCATTTTGAAGCTGTCAGAGAAAAACAGAGCGAGCTCCACAGCTCCACCCCAGTCTTCAAGCAACCAGGCAGCGCTTCAATCAATTTCAGACCCGCAAACGCATTTTGAGAGTGATTTTTAAACCCAGGGGACCTGGGGCCTCCCTGGCAGGAGACGAGATGATGCAATCCCGCCTCCCTGGCCCAAGTCACTGCGAAAGCGCCACTGCCTCTGCTTGCCACGTGGCAACGCGTCTGCTCCACCTGAAAATCAAATAGTGTCGGAAGCCTGGGGGCGGGGATGGGGTGGTGTTGGGGGGTCACTATACACTTAAATAACACAGGGCGCTTTTTAATCTGCCTCAGAATGGGCGCTCTGCTGGGCTGTGGGCTTACTGAGCGCTGGTCCACGTCCCTCCAAATGCAAAGCCAGACAGAGCTCGGTCCGAGGGCCCGGGTGTCCCTGGTGCCCCCCGCGTGGGCCACAACCTCACAGCAGCAGCAGCTGCCTTTCCCAGGGACCACCTGGTTGGGATCGTCTCAGGAATCCCAGGCAAAAGGCTCCCAAACGCCAAGGGTCCCCCTCCACACCCCCAGCCCCAGTGTCCAGGGCGGCCTCTGGCTGAGCTGCACATCACCACCAGCGGGTACCCTGGGGAAGCTCAGTGGGCAGCCAAGGCTTGTGCTCTCCGAGCTCAAGTGACGTCCTGGAGACGGTGGCAGCCGGATGACTTTGGGCAGCTGGTGCCCAGGCTCAGGGCCACGTAGGCCGATCTGAGCCTGGCTCCTGCCGACGGCCGATTTGGGTTCAGTCTTGGCTCAGAGAATTGAAGGGCAGAGCCCAGCAAAACCCTGATCGCCATGGATCGCTGCCCAGTGACGGGGGCAGGTGTGTCCTTGTCTAAAGGAGCCGAGATCGCTCCTTGGAGTGAAGTGAGATGCACTCCTGCCGTGGCCCCGGCAGGCTGGTGCCCCAGTGTCTCCCTGGCTCACATGCTGGAAGGGGGTCTGGGGCTCCCATCGACCCCAGGCCTGTTCCGACCACGTCCATCTCGAACCCCCCCGGCCCAAGGAAGCAACAGGGACAACTGGCTGGAGCAGGGCTTCCATATACATGCCCGAGCCACGCGGTCACCTTGAGACGAGGCTCCCCTCTTAGCTCTCTGAGAGCCGTGAATAAACCAGAGCCAAGACCAGGGCCCTGACCCACCGCGGAACCATCTCTCCCCATGCCCACCCAACATGGGTGCTGGGGTTCTCCCCGCAGGAACTCAGCAGCACCAGAGGGCACTCACCCCAGCATCAGGGCCCCACCCTGCCCCTGGCCACCTGTGCCATCGGGTCGTCCTCAGGCCCCAAGTTCCCTTGTGGCCAAGAGCCCCAGAGGGAGGTCCAGGGCCGGGGTCTCTTGGAGCCTGGTCGTGGGGCGGCCAGGCGCACTCAGTACCTGAGCAGGGGCTGCTTGGGGTGCGGTGGCTGGTCTGCCCCCGGGCACAGCGGGGCCTTCTTGGTCACCTGCTTGTAGATGTTCCTGGCGGCCACTCCGATCCACAGCATGGTGGAGAGTGTGGAGTAATGCAGCACGATGCCCACCTGAGGGGAGAGAGCGAGTGAGCCAACCACCCCCAGCCCTGCCCCCGCCAGCGCACGTTCCCCCAAGTCTGAGCCCCTCCCCCTTGCATCCTCAGGAGGCAGCTCAACAGTGACGGGAAGTGGGACTGGCAGGGGGCACTGGGGTCCTCAGGGCAGATGCCACACTTCACAGGGGCTGGAGCTCAAGGGAGTCGCGTGGGCTGCCAGGACCCTTGAACGGGTCAGCATGGCCGTACTGCAGAGAGGTGTGTGAACGACCCCCTGGGCATGGTCCTAGTGGCGAGCACATCCTCCCGCACATGGGCCGGGTGCACACATCCGTGTGGTTGGCATGGCTCAGCCCCACCGGTGCCCACCAAAGGAAGGGAGGGGCGATGGCGCAGCGGGGTCTCCCGGGATTCTGGTGTTTGCGGCTTGCGGGTGAGATACAGCGCTTTGGGGTCAGAGGCTGAAGTTCACTCCCTGCCAGTCGGAGTCGCTCATTACTATGGCAACAGCCCCAGTCGCCCATGGCGGCGGCTCTGCCTTAGCTGATTACATATTCCACACCCCGTCATCTCCATCCGATTCTGTTAAATGAGGTTACCTTTGAAGTAATAACCTGACATTTCGCAATGACAAGTAAAATATGGCTGTAATTGTAAGGATGTCAATGTTTAAGGAATACAGACATTCTGTGAGTAAAGGTAACATCGCATCATTATAATGATTTATCAACTCCAGGGTTCAGTTGTTTTTTGTTTTGTTTTTTTTTTTTTTTGCAGTACGCGGGCCTCTCACTGCTGTGGCCTCTCCCGTTGAGGAGCACAGGCTCCGGACGCGCAGGCTCAGTGGCCATGGCTCACGGGCCCAGCTGCTCCGCGGCATGTGGGATCTTCCCGGACCGGGGCACGAACCCGTGTCCCCTGCATCGGCAGGCGGACTGTCAACCACTCTGCCACCAGGGAAGCCCCAGGGTTCCGTTTTTACTTATGAGAAGGCTCCGTAATAATGGGTGAGAACGCTGTGGGGTGGTGGAAAACTCCCCGGGCTGTGTTTACAGTTTCAGACGGCTCCCTGCAGGTGGGAGAGCCCAGCCTTTCCCTCCGCCTGGCCTGGGCCTCGTGATGGGTCCGTGTGTGCCTGCGGCCTTGAGCTCACGGCCTCACCCCAGCCTGGCCGAGAGGAGGAGGCATGAGGAACTGAGGGGCTAGAACTCCCTGCACCAGAAACAGGAGGAAAGGGGACCTTGCGGGCCTGGCCCTCGACTGAAGGACAGCAGAGTGGCTCTCATCACGTGTAAGTAGAAACAGTCAGAGACACGTCCTTAGGAGGAACGCCACCCTCGGCCTCTGGAGCTGGTCCCAGGCCGGGAAGAGGACCCGGAGCCCAGAGCGGGGGCAGGGAGGTGGCGGAGCCAGGTCTGCCTTTCATCCGTCTGCTCCGAGCGTCGCCTGGACTGTGCAAGTTTGTGGATGATGATAAGGTGTGAAGAGCGGGACTCTGTCTGCCAGACGCCAGCTTCAGGCTGGACATGTGGAGCGACCGCAGGGTCGTCACCCTGGCGTCCAGACGGCCTCCACGCCATGCCGGCCGCCGCCCGTGCTTCCGGACCCAGGGCTGGCGCTGACGCACAGGGATTAGCGGGGCCTGCAGTGGCCGCCCGTGCCCACGGTGTCAGGGAGTGCTTCAGTGAGACTCGCAGCCACGGTTTCATCGCCATAACAACCGTCCGTTCTCTCCAGCCATCCTTAGCTCTGGGCCGCTCTCCTTCCTCACGTCTCTGTAACACATTTCTCTGTGACACTTGGATGAGGAGGGCTGGCTGCAGGGTCTGTGTCAGGCCTCGGGTGGTGGTGAGCTGTCGCTGTCACGGTGCGGGCAGGCTGGCTGCCGGCCGGATCAAATCCACATTTACGCTAATGACTTGGCTTGTGTGATCACGGAGGCTGAGGCACCCAGAATTTGCAGCTGGCGGGACAGCCGACTGTGCGGTTTCGGTCTGAGCCCGAATCCACAGGAGGGAGACGGAGGTCCCAGCCCCAGGACACTCGGGGGTCTTCTCTTCTGTCCAGGTCCGCCTGGACTGGATGAGGCCGGTGTCGGGGAGGACAGTCTGCTTTCCTCGGGCCACGGCTCGAATGTTCACCTCATGCAGACACACCTCACAGACGTGCGCAGAAAGAGGTTTGACCAAAAAGATGTTTGCACCGTGGCCGGTCGTCTCGACACAGGATGTCAACCTTCACACCTTCCAACCGTCCTGGTCCTGGGCTGTGTCCCCTGGGCTCTCTCTCCTCCAGCGAGTGGCGGCCCCACGGCTGTGGCCACCCAGCCCCGCACCCGCTCTCTCTCCCCATCTCTCCTCTGGGCGCTCGGTGGGTGATGCTCAGCCCGCGTGCGGCCAGCCGTCCTGCTGGAATCTCGTCCTCACTGCCCCAGACCTGGCCTACTGCTCGTCTGTGACAGAGAGCAAGGCCCTGATTCCTCCTGGAAACGTGGTCGGGAAGCCAGGCCAGCACGGACTCCAGAGCCGAGGTTGCTCCCTGACAGGGCCATGAGGTTGTCACTACAAGGGCACCGAGCGTGTCTCACACCAACAGGACCTCTGCAGATCCTGCCTCTCCAGACCCTCCAGGCCTGTCCACCCCCATCCACCACACACTTCGGAGTCCAACCAGCTGCACCAGCCAGGCCTCGGCTGCCACAAGGACGCCTGGCCCCTGGAGTCTCTGTCTGGGCTCGCAGTCTTGGGGTCAGTTCCCGGTTGGGGGAGGCGGGGCTTCCAGGCCTGTAAGGGCCGTGATGACCTGAGGGGCTGGGGGTGCCTGGAGCTGGCTGCACCGCTGAGTCCCAGGGCTCCCACTGCAGGGTCCTGGCATGTGGAGCGCTGGTGGCAAAGTGTGGAATAAAGATAACAAAATCCATTTCACTGCTTCCAGACGGCTCCACGTCTCAGCAGGTGTTCACAGGCAAATGGTAAATTGGATTTCCCGGGGCTCTCCCAAGGGGTGCTTCCACGCTATCGAGAGGCTTCCGGAAGCGTGTCTGCCCCTCTGTGTGGTTTTCAGGGATGTGCTGCTGACTTTTCTGCTGGGGCCCAGGAACAGGTGGCAGAATAGGCTTCCCAATGCGATGGTTTGCCCTAACATGGATTTGCAGAAAAGTGACCTCTCTTCTGTGTAGAGGAGCGTGGGGAGGCTGGGCCACAGGGCCCCCGGGTCCTGTCTCATGGGTCTGGCACCTTGTTTGCAGGGGGGAGGGCGTCGGGGGAGGAGAGCACAGCCTGATTCCTCCCCAAGGTACCCCTGTGGGAGCAGCCTCTTGCCCCTGATACCCAGGAGTCGCCCAGCTGCTGCTGTCTGTGCAGGAGGACAAGTCATTTTTCGTGTGGACAGGGGGCGTGGAGGTCAGGTAATTGGGCTGCAGCAGCCCTCACGGCTGTCAATAAACTGTTGTTTAATTCACACAACCAAGGCTGCGAGGGGTGCATGTGACGTCCCGGTGGGTGCTGGCAGAGACACTCCCTCCACGTGGTCCAAGCAGATGGACACACACCAAATGAGTCCTTGGTGAGATGCCCTGTGGTCCATGGGGAAGCCCCACCTGGCCCCTGCCTGGGTGCTGGAGGGGTCTGCCTTCCTGGAGGGGTCTGCCCGCCTGGAGGGGTCTGCCCGCCTGGAGGGGACTGTCCACGGGGCTGAGCTGAGGCCAGGAGTAGGCGGGCTGCTGAGAGGCTGGAGGGGGAGAGCACGAGGGGCCTCGATGTCCAGGTGCAAAGGCACTGGGCCTTCTGTCCTTGACTCACAGTTGACAGAAGTGCCTCCTTCTGGGCTCTGTCAGGACCGGAGGGTAGTTCGTACTACCCGCCCCCGCCTTCTTTTGGCCGTGCTGCGCGGCACGTGGGATCTTAGTTCCCCGACCAGGGATCAAACCTGCGCCCCCTGCAGTGGAAGCGCGGAGTCTTAACCACTGGACCGCCGGGGAAGTCCCTTTCCCCCCTTTTAAGGAAGGCCAGGCGGGGCTGTGGGGTGGGAAGGAGACCCTCTGTGACTTCTCTGTGCTCCCCTTTCACCTGAGAGGGCCAGGCCTCCCAGCACAAGGCCGCCGAGTCCCACCTGGAGGGTGGGGCCCGCTTGTCTCTTCCATGGCCCCGAATCCCTGGCGACCCGCCAGTGATGGTAGTCTCTCCCTGATAAGGAGCTGCGGCACCTACATCCCCGGACTCTTACCTGGGCCGCGGGAGCAGGGCGTCCCCCCCCCTGTGCTCCTACCTCACCTGTCTCTGCAGGAGAGGCAGGTCGCGTCCCTGTGTCTGTGATGAGCCCCGTTCTGTGATGAGCCCTGGACTATGAATGTCTCATTAACATGTCACCATAGGCCTTGGAGAAAACTGGTCCGATTGGAAAATAAACTAAATGACATGATCAAATGCTGAGCAAATCGGTCAGACTCGCGTGGGAGAGGTGTAGACGCACTGGATGCTTAACTGTCCCCTACACGAGAAGCCTGAACAAGCACTTGAATGTGGTTTCATACACAAGACGGTTATCACAAATTTCCCCTTTGGTAGGAGAGTTGACAAACACTTCAGAGTTTGTAGCAAAATGAAGACCCGACAGCACTCACCGCCTGGCACAGGATCGGGTACTTGGTGCGGTTGATGCCACCAGCAAACACGGAGAAGGTCAGGGCCGCGTGGAAGCAGAAGTTCAGGAGCATGTGCCGGCCTTTCCGGCTGATCCGGATGGCGCTGCAGGAACGGAGATTTCAGGTCAGGAACCGGCCTCTCAGGGCAGAGCGTAGAAGTGAACCCTTTTCTCCAAATGCCACGTCCCGTCCACGTGGGGAATGGGCTGAAGACCTCGGAGCGGGACGGAGACGGGCAGGGAAAAGCACACCAGAGAGACCAGGTTGGGGAAAGATGGATGGACACGCTGAATCCACCTTAGCATGTGGCCTTGGGTGGTTTGTTGGAAAATCACCCTGGAATGCTGTGACTGGAAGATCTCTGGTCACTGGACAGATGAGGACCTTGAGGCCCTGGGACTCTATGATTTGTCCAGTGTCACAGAGGGAGGATGGGGAGGAAACCCAGTCCCGCCTCCTGGTTCCCCAGACAGAGTTCTTCCCTCTCTGAGCAAAGGCTGTACCTTAGGAGGAGGCCGTGATTGACTGTCTCTGACATGATTCCCTGTAGCCGGGCCTGTACCTGGATAGGACGCTGCCTGTGGCTGTGAACATACCCATGACCAGTCCCCAGCCCTGGCGATGGACAAAATGAAATTTCTTAGCCTATGCCTGCAGCTGTGATTATGACCACAGCTTCTCTGTGGCCTTGAACACACCCAGGCCTCTACCTATGACCCTGGCCTTGGACATGCCCAAGCCTCTACCTATGACCCTGGCCTTGGACATGCCCAAGCCTCTACCTATGACCCTGGCCGTGGACATGCCCAAGCCTCTACCTATGACCCTGGCCTTGGACATGCCCAAACCTCTTCCCCTGACCCTGGCCTTGGACACACCCAAGCCTCTACCTATGACCATGGCCATGGCACACCCAAGCTTCTTCCCATGACTATGGTTATGACCATGGCCTAGGCTTTGCCCATGACTTTGATCGTGGACTTGACCCTGATGGTGGCCGGGACCCCTCCTCACATTACCCAGCGCATCTTCAAGTGATGCCCCACCCCCTCCAGGCAGATGTGGCCAGGAAACCAGCTCTGTAGAAAACCAGCTGGACTCTTCCTGTAGATGAAAAGCAGAGGGCAAGGCTGCTCGAAGTTACTGCAGCTACTCTAACTTCCTCAGACCATGGGCTGTCAGGGCCCCTGAACTGACACGGTGCCACTGGAGAAAGAGTGCGTGTCAGCTGATTTGATGAGCATGGGGAGGCCCGGGATGGAAGGCGAGGCTGTCCCCCAGCACCTGGCCACCCTCGGCCGCCAGAGCCATCTGGGCGCTGGGCAGGCTCAAGCTGGTCGGCTGCCTGTGAAGTACCTTCCAGGGACTCCTTGCTACGTGAGGGCAGGAGAGAGCCTGCCCTCGAAGGTGAGGGGCAGGGCGGGCCTTACCTCTGGTGCACGACGTAGGTGAGGGCGGAGGCCAGCAGACACAGCAGCATGACGGCAGTGCAGGCATACACCACGGGGTGCAGGAACTCCCCTGGGGACTGGGGCAGGGACAGGACAGTCCTCAAATCCTGGAAAGGACATGGAGCACACCCGTGTGACCAAGGTGGCCGGGCTGTCCCCAGGTTCAGCCTCCGCCCGGCAAGGGGCTGGAAGCATTTCCTGGATCGGGTGGAGGTTCGCAGGTCTCAGCAGAAATGGTTGGCCTGGGGCAGGGGAGGGCCCCCAACCTGGGGAGCACTCAGGGCAGGTGGCGTGTGGCCTTGTGGGCCCCCCACCAGCTGTGGGCGCCGCTGGGGGCTCTGACGGCCAGCTCCCCGAGGGCAGCCTCCTGCTGTGCTGCCTGTTGGCCTCCAGACTCATCGCCCTCCAGGGGGGCTGGTGGGCACCCAGCTCCTACTTCTGTCCAATGCCCTTGTATGATGGCACAACTTGCCCCCATGAGGCTTGTGTCAGATTACCCCCAAGTCCACTCCAGGCCTCACACCCACTGCAATGCTGCTTTTAGTGGTCTCCCAGGAGAATTTGTATCATTTCAGTAAGTCTGCCCAGAGGTGACTCAGGTCAGTGGGGAAAGAGCAGCAGGTGTGAACAGGCTCGAGAACCCCAGTGTACCACCTTCACTGTTTGTCACAGCCCAGGTAAAGGGCTGAAGGTCAGGGCTCAAAGGATATCCATTTTCCCTGGAGGATGTAAGACTGAGGGCAGAATGCCCCGGGCTGGACATTCAGAGCTGAGGGAGGTTCTGTCTTTTTATTCATCAGGTAAGCGAGGTTCCCCACGCCAGGCACTGGGGTTCTGAGGCCAACCCCCGACGCAGCCCCAGAAGTGCCCTGCGTCGGAGCTGCGTTCCCAGGGCGAGGCCGGGCACACCTGCCAGGGGCACCCCCAGGGCTGGTGGAGGACCCAGAGGGGATCGGGGCATACCAGGCTGGGAGGGAGGGGCTAGAGCCTGAGGCACCCGCCTCTGACCTCTGACCCTCTGCCCGCACCGAGCCCTGCTCTGGACGCTTTGTGTGGTACAAGTCGTCGAGTCACACGAGAAGCCCGCTGTGGACTGAGTTGTCCCCACCATCTGGAGGGGATGGCTTTTAGGGACGTGGCTCAGGTTGGGTAGGGTCCTCGGGTGGCCCTGACCAAAGGGACAAGAGTCCCTGTAAGAAGGGGCCGGCAGAGGAGAGGACAGCACCAGCACACGGCGGGAGGGGCTGTCTACACTGCAAGGAGAAGCCTCAGGAGAAGCCAACCTGCAGGCACCTGGACCTTGGACGTCCAGCCTCCTGGACTGCGGTTTAAGCCGCTTGCTCTGTGGGACTTGGTCACGGCCGCCCCAGGGAAAAGCTGAGCGCTGCTCTGGTTCCCACTGCCCAGGTCAGAGGGTGGAGCCCTTGCTCGACGCCCAGCCTGAACGCCCTGCTCCGCTCCGCTCCCACGGCCCTGGGGGACGTGCTGGGCTCTGGGGAGCAGGCTGGGGGCCAGTGCCCACAGGCTGAGCTGGGCCTATGGAGGGCTGCCTGGCGTCCCCTCTGGGACCACCTGAGCTGCGCCGGCTATGACCACGGCGCTGGTGGTCAGAGCTGGGGGTCTGCCGTCGTGCTGGCCCCATTACCGCAGACCACAGGGGCGTCCACAGCTGACGCCCCCGCCCCAGGACCAGAGCAGCTCCAACTGGTGCCTCCCTGGGCTGTGAGGACAGCGGAGGTGGCTTGCGGCTCCTCCAGGATGGAGCCGTGGGGAGCAGAGAGGCACCCCGAGAAGGCCTTGGCCTTTCACGGCGGGAGTCAGGAAGCCAGCGCGTCCAGGCTCAGGTGGCTTCTCTCCTCGTGGACGTTCCTGGAGGCCCGGCCACCCTGGGCTCAGCCGGGGCCTCTGCATCCTGACTTTGCTCCAATGCAGGGACTTTGGTGAGGAGGTCGCTGTTGTCGTGGCAACAGCTGATTGAATTTGGTCACCTGGGAAGAGGCACGGAGTGACCTGGACGCCAAGGGGGCCTCAGCGTCTGGCTGCCCAGGGGCCCCACTGTCCAGTGAAGCCAGAAATAGCGCCCTGCCCAGAATAAGCAGGCGGTCAGAGAAGGGCGCTGTGCCGCTTGGCAGACCGCAGGCCAGACACCGCGGCCACCCTCATGCTGCAGTCCTGACCATCCACGGGCCAGGAGGCCTGAAGGGCAGGTGTAGACGTGCACAGAACACCAACAGCTCCCGGCTGGATACCCAGGGTGTCAGCCGGATGCACGCTGCACTCACAGCCCAAATCCACGGAATTACGAGCTCAGGAGGAAAGGCAGCCAAGAGACACCAGCCTCAAGGTGACTGGGACGCAGAGGCTGCATGTCCCCAGGGGAGACCTGGAGGTCCCGCCCACTCCAGATGCCTGGGAAGGCTTGGCACAGGGGAGGGTCTGTGGTCAAATCCTGGCAGGACTCACGCCACACACAGGGGAGCACAAAGGCTGCTGGGCCCTCCATCCTGCAACCAGGAGCCTCTGGGCAAGGATGGGCCTCTGTGACGAGGGGCAGGATGGTCTCCTGGCGGAGAATAGATGTTTCACGAGAAAGAGAGGGCAGCCTGACGTTCTTACTTCCCGGGGGCACTCAGCTCCCACTGGCGTCCTGCCTGCCGGGGGCCCTCACGCATCCTGAATTCTGGCGCCTTTGCCGTCAGGCGACGGCAGGAAGCGGGCTCACGAGGCCCGGTAGTCCCAGGGTGTTTCTGCATTTGTCAGGCTCCGCGGGCACCAGCCTCCTGCCAGATGCAACTCACTGCAAACGTCGAGGAAAGGCAGGTTTTCCTGGTCAAGTCCTGATATTGAATGATCTTTTCTTCCGAGAGTCATCAGCCAGGAGTGTCGGATTCAGGTCTGACTGGGCACTGGCGGCGTCCCTGGGCCTGTGCGTGTCGTCCTTTTCGTGGGAGACGATGGTGTATCCCTCCTGTGACATCAGCCGGGGCTGAGACCCCCTGAGCCTTCACAAAGGTGCACCTGGGCCTCTGTTACTGCTTTCATGTCCACAGGCAAGAGCCGCTCCGGGTCTGGCCCGTCCGGTTCTCTCACTGACTCAATCAGGACCTGGTGTCTCTCCTGGAGCTGAGGGACCCGGGGTGGGTCCACCCCCTCTGGGGGGCTTACAAACCCCTTCCCCACCTTTTCCGGATGCTGTCACCTGCACTGCTGCCCCTAAAGACTGAGGTCAGACCCCTGACTCTTTCTGGGGTTGGGGGAGGGATGGCGGAGGAGGGGGGTGAACAAAGCAAGCACTTGCTTCCTGATGCAGCGTCCACAGCAACGGCCTGATGCCCTGGGTCCGAGGGCCACAGGTGCATCTGACCCACGACGGGGGAGCCCATGCAGCTCCTGGACCTTCGGTGGAGAGCTTGCCTCCAAAAGCATCTTGTATGCCAGTTTCTATTCACGCACGCAAAACCCCTTTATGTTAAGCCTAGTAAGAGCCAGAACTGGTTTTCCTGCAGCAGGAAAACATCTCAGAGCATCCGTTCAAGACACAGAGCCGTTTCCTGAGGATGACGCCCAGCCTGTCATTGGACCAACCCGGAGGTCACCCTGCCTTTGGACCCCTTCTTTCTTGTCCGAGGGCCCAGTTTTGAGGCTTCTCACAGTGGTGAGGGGGGTCTCCGACCCCGCAGCAGCTGCATCCACGATATATGATTTAGGAGAAACAGAGATTTAATTCCACTTGGCCTCCTATTTTTTTTTCCTTTCTCCAAATCAGAGTTATCAACAGTGCTTTCTACATTTTTAGAGGTGACATTTAAAATTCAAAGTAAGTAATGCAAAATGGCGATGTAATTTATATTTTAAAGTTCACACATGTACGAGTTCCTCTTGGAAGAAGCTACTCTGCAAGCGTTCCACGGGCAAAACCCTTATGATGGTCCAGCACGTGGTCAGACAGCACTGGGTGGACAAGTCCATCAGAGGCTGTGGAACCAGTGGTGCCCTGGGGACCAGCGACAGTGGATGGAGCATTGACCTCAGAGCAGAGAGGCTGGAGAGAGGTCCAGAGAACCCACAGAGAAAGAGGGGAGGCGAAGGCAACGCCCAGAGGATGAGGCCACACACCGGGTGCCGGGAGCCGCGGTGCTGCCCAGCTGCGGGGCTGAAGCCCGCAATTCCCGCTCAAGTCTGTGCCTGCAGGATGACCGGCGGGGCTGCGGTAGAAGCTACAGCCAAGGTGTGTCTCCTCCGGGGACCCCCGGCTCCTGCTTCCCCGTGGAGCCTGAAGGCTCCGAGCAATGGTCCCAGGGCGGCAGTCCCCGTGCTGCCTGGTTTGTATTTCCCGTTTTCCTTTACACCTCATTATGATTTTAGTTGGATGTGTCCTTTTTGGTAGGTTCTGCAATCAAACGAATTGGGATGTTAAGAAAGACAAGAAGAAAGGAGGGAAGAGGTCAGGTCATGTGTCGCTTGTCTGATCAAGAGTGGCAAATTGGCCTCTCTGGGCCGCGGTGCAGACCGTCTACGGGGGTCCCTCCCGCATGGCCAGGCATCCAGGCTGGGCCTTCGGGTGTCTAGGGTGGGCAGGTCCTTCCACCCGGGCTTGTCCCAACCAAGACTGAGCTCTGTGGAGCCTGCGGCCCCTCGTCTGCTTTTTAGTGGCGACCCTGCTGACCTGTCAGCCTTCCCTGAGGGAGTCCCAGGGGAGAGGCAGACACAGATGAGCCATCTCTGCATTCGGAGCACAGGTTGCCCCGATTGGGCATTTGTGTGGTTTGTAGCCATCTTCCTCTGAGGGTGCGTGGGCTGGTCTAATTATGAAGAACTTTGGAGAAAAGACATTGAGAAATACGACGGCTTTCCTTCAGGACTGGGGTTACTTGCTTAAAACCATCAACAATAGGGGAGTCCTGAGGTGGACGACAAACTCTGTGAGGTGAAGGCAGGTTTTATGAGTTGTTAGAAATTTAAATATTGGACTGAAGAGAAAGCAGCAAACAGGAGGAACTCGCTGAAGCTCTGAGGCTGGAGCATCGCAGGCGGGCAGTGGCGGGACGGAGTGGGAGCCCACCCACAGGTGTGGCCCGGGTTCCACGGGCTCAGGGGGAGCCCATGGGTGCCCCGCGGGCTCCCGCCTCCTGCTGACACTCGGCTTCCCGGCCCCGCCCTGCATCCACCCTGGTCTCTCTGGGGTGTTACTTCCACCCTTCTTGTTGGAACGCGGGTGCTTCTGTGTGGACCGGGGCGTCCTGCGTGGCGTCTGCCCTTGGGGCGGCCTGGCCTCTTACCCTGTCCCGGCTCCGGACCCTGCAGGACCTGGCGAAGGTCACCCAGATGCAAAGCCAGCAGGGCTGGCACTGCGGCCGCCTCCTGGGCCCGGGCCACACTGAAGTGCCATCGCCGAGCGGGTCTCCGTGGCACTCAGGCCACCGCATCGGTGAGCGGGTGGGCTCACCCTCTGGGCCCCACCTGAGGCCACAGGGGCTGCGGGGAAGCCACGTGGGGAGGCCACATACACCAGTCCTGCCGCCCAGCTAATCCCCCGTGACAGGTATGGCCGGAGAGCAACGGCGGGGCCAGCACCACCCGCGGGACCACCGGATGCCACATCAGGAAGGACAGAGTGCCCAGGCCTGGATGGTTTGTACTCCAGTTCCAGACGTGTCACTTTGTTCCCTTGGAGAGCGTTGTTCTCTGCGCTAACGGTGAGGGTCAAAGAGGAAACGAGGGCAAAGTCACACGCGTTTGGGGACCTGCTTGAATGTGAGAATCAACAGCATCGTCGCAGAAGCAGCAGTGCAGTCAGATCCTGTTTCACACTCTGGTGAGGGTCAGCGCTGGGCAGGTGTTGGGGCCTGGGCTTTACCTGCTGGAGACCAGGCGGCAGGGTGCAGGTCTCCCAGCCCCTCAGCCCCCAGGGGAGCGCCTGGGTGTTCGCCATCCTGTTGGTGCCGAGGGCACACAGGCAACTCGCTCAGAAGGAGGCACTGGTGCCCGAAGACGCTCAGGGCTCAGCACCGTTCAAACCGGGGTCGTGGCCTCCAGGACACCTCGGTGCCGTTACACTCAGGAGCTGGTCAGGGCAGCTGACTGCCAGGGCCAGGCCCGAGCAGGTGGCCGGAGCGTGGCATCCTGGGGCACGGGGCCGGAGCTGCCCCCGCTGGCTTTCCTCCCCACGGCCCCCAGGGGCCACAGGCGTCTCACCCACAGGCCCCCAGACACAGGCAGGAAAGTGCTTGCAGCAGAACTGCAGCACCACACGTTAGGTTGGCATCTCTATTCCTCTCAGAAGCTCTCTCCAGTGTAAATGTTATTTGTTAGCAATAAAAACCCAACAAACTGCTGAGATTCCAAGCTCTCCAGGCAAGGGTAATCCAGCTGGTTCCCAGAGTCCTGGACTGGCCGGCGTGGAGCGGGCTGGGAGCTGGGGGGTGTGTGTGGATGGACTTGAGGAAGGAAGGAGGGTGCTTGGCGGCTTGGGCGGCCCTGCAGGTTTCCACAGAAGGGTTGGAGGGTCAGAGACAGAGGCAAAGATGGGGCCTGACGCTGGGGCACCTGGATCATGTGCGGTGGCGCCCCCCCTCCCCTGTTCACCCTTCATCTGCGAATGACAGGACCCAGTTTGCAAATGAGGATCTAAATTCGAGGATGCAAAGCTTCAAACACGGCCAACCCGGAGGCCCTGGCTTGTTGGGGGGTGGTGCCTGCAGGCAACAGGTGACAGCTCAGAGCTGGGGTGCGGGCCGGGCTGCGCCTGGAACACACACCCTCAGACGCCTGAGAGGCAGGTGGCGCGGCAGCTCTGCGAGATGATGCCGACCTTTGGCAAAAAGCATCTCTCTTGTTTGGACATTTCGAATCCAACAGGAAGAAAATGAGCAAGTGACTCAGACACACCCCTGCTTGTGAAGAGTCGGGTCTGCACTGACGACCCACTGTCAGTGTCCGAGCCTCGGCCACTGTGGCCACGCTGTCCTCGGCCATCAGTGTCCTCTGCGTGCGCTCGGCCGCTGTCCCTCACAAGCACGCACAATGCATGATTTACTCAGCATCACCCTTTCCGGAATCCAAGCCAGCAGCAACCACAGGGAAGCGCCCCGAGCCTGCAGGCCGAGCCCCACACAGCCGGCCGCACCCCCTTTTCTGGTGAGAGAGGCGTCCTCTGTGCTTGCCAAACGTGCTGCTGAAGCCCACCCGCATCCCCTGCCATTCAGCCAACTTTCTGACGGGAAGGGGGCCGGCAGGGCTGCAGCGGGAGGGCCGTGTGCGGGGCCTGGGAGAGGGAGGGCCCCAGCCGGGGTCAGAGAGGTTTTCACAGGTCACGGGTCGAGCCTGGGTGGTGGTGGGACACTGTCTCTTCCACTGATTCAGTGATTCAACGCTGCAGCACGTCTGCCACTAATTAGTATGATCTACGCCGAGCAGCCGCTGACGAGCAACGGAGCAGGCAGCCCGAGGCCCCCCTCCCGCCCCGGCCCCGCCCCCAGGGCCCCTGGCCGCAGGACCAGCAGGCGCCCACCGCCCCCGGCTGACCACAAGGCAGCTCACTCTCCCTGCCTGGGGATCCGTGAGTGGCGGTGGCAGCCTCGGCGCCCCACCCCCCACCGGCCCCCGCGTGTCCTCACCATGAGCACAGCGAAGTTACTGAAGTGTGAGCAGGGGATGGAGGTGGTGCCAACGGCACAGCTGATTACGTCGCACCGTTCTCCCCGCCAGCCTCCATGGCCGTCCAGAAGGTCAAGGTCCCAGGCAGCGGCCACGGGGTAGAGCCCTGGGCGACCGTGATGGGGCGGGTGAGGGTGGAGAGGCCGCCCCCATCTGCAAAGACAGGGCAGGTCAGGGCGGGTGGGGGTCCTCCCTGCCACCTGCATCTAGCACCCCACCCACAGGGCAACCCCCTGGGTGCAGCCGGCAGCAGCTCCTTCCAAAGTCTGCCCCCATCTCATCTCCCCTCGACCCAGCCAGCCTGTTGGAGTGTCTGGCTTGGTATATCTGAGTCAGGCAGAGGCTCCGGGGACGACCTGGGGCCTCAGAGCCTTAGAGGGACGGTGCCCCCGGGGAGCACTTCCTTCTCCATATTTAAAAAGCAACCTCCGCTCGCCATCCCAGTGCGAGACACTCAGCCCAACCTCAGGCTGCAGAAGACACGTACAGCATGTCTGTCCGTTTAAGTCAAGAGACTCCAATAACCCCCAACGGACAGCCAGACCTGGGAGGGCGAAGCTTCCGCTGCCCGGACGTGGCCAGACCTCACGGGCTGGCGTCTCCCACACAGATCAGTATATCTGGTGGCTCCGTGCCGTCTGTGTAACCCAAAGTTGTTGAGAATCTGCATTTGGAAGAGCAGGAACTGCTCACTCCTGGTTGGTGCTGATGCCCAGGAAGCGGCCGGGGCAGTGTCTGCTGCGGTCACCGGGCTCCGACCTCGCCTCCCCCCAAGTCCTGCTGCCTCCTCGCCCGGGGGCCCACCTGCCGCGCGGACCCCGGAGAAACGCAGCCCAACTTCTCACCTATTTTGGCAAAAACAGCAGGAGTGGCAGCGGTCCTGCGCTTCCTGTTGGCGAGAGGCGGTGAGTTCCCAGGTCCAGGAGCAGTTTTCCGCCCCAGGGGCAGCGCTGGAGCTCGTGAGCGGAGTGATCAACAGATTGCAAGGCTGCAGCCCGGCGACGGCCAGGGCTCTGCACCGGGGAGGGTGTCAGAGCCGGAGGGGCAGGCGGTCACTGCCGTTCTCAGCAGGCGGCTTCCCGGACTCCGGTGAGGAGTGCCTGCTCCCTCGGGCGGGCGACCGCCAGGGACCAGGGACGGTCGGTCGGGAAGCAGGAGCCGTAACCATGGGGATGGGGGAGGCGCTGATGGCGGCGACCAGCTCCCTGCGGCTGGGTGGGAATGGTTCTTCCCAGCCAGCCCGCGGGCCCCATCACACCGCAGAGCCGATTTAAAGAGACAACGGGCGGTTTTGCCTTCGCTTCCAAGAGAATCGCACAACTCACAACAACACGTCTCCCTGAAGAAGGCAGAAGGAGGACTGGCCGATGTTATTTTATTATTACGGGAACCCCTGTCCACTGGGGCTCTGAGAACAGAAATACACCCAAGGAAATTGATTTTGCAGGAATTTTCACGGTCCTCATATTAAAATATTCTCAAATCCAAATATGGCCACACCGAGGTGAACCCATGAGTCCACGCCAGCATGAGTCAGCAGTGATCCTGCCAGGGTAGACAGGCCTCAGCTGTGCAGAAAGAGGCCCCCACACCCCTGCCCAGCCCAGGGTCCCAGCCCCCAGCCCGGGCGTTAGAGCTGGTGATGACAGGGCCCAGGAAGGAAGGCAAGCGTGTGGAGGGAGGGGAGGACAGCGGGACCTGCCTGCAGGGGGTGTGGGCCACCGCCTGGCCAGCAGGCCTCTGGGTGGGGCCTTCCCTCGCCCCTGCCCCTCATCCACCAACATTCCCAACATTCCGTCTGCATCGCTCCCCGTATTCCCGTTGCACCGCTGTGGGATGCTGTGATGGGTCCTGAACCTCAGCTGAGCGACAGGAAACCCCGAGGGGTGAAGGGATTTTCCAGTCGCCCAGTGACTGGTGTCAGAGCTGAGTGGAGGCCCTCACGCCCAGGCCCGGCCCACCTGGCGTCCTGGGGTGGCTCTCTCAGGGCTGGAGGGCGCTGTGGAGCTCCCTGGGGGCCCGGGTTGATGGTCCTGGACAAGTGGGGCAGTGGAGGAGGTGGGAAGGCCCGCCCTGGATCGGGGGCCTTTTGCTCAGACTCCCCCAGGCTGCGGTGGTCCCCACGGGGCTTGTGCCCAGCTGCAGCTGCCTCCACAGACTGTCCGGGGAAGGGGCACAGGTGAACATGGGTCAGGGGCTCCCAGACCAGAGGTGACAGAAAGGCAGGTGTGAACAACCCATCACGGGGCCCTGGTGACCAGGTGGCAGGAGGGCACAAGGAAGAGGCCCTGTGGGGGGCTGTCCCTCTGTCCTGTGCACTGCCTCCTGCGCTGTCCCTGTGCCCTGGCCGGAGAATAGTGACCCGTCCTAGCCTCAGAGCTGGTGGGGGCCGGGACCAGAGGTGGCTTCTGGGAGAACTTACAGGAGATGCTGTAGGAATGCAGAAGGATGGTGGGGTTGGGGGGCACTGGCCTGGCTTGGGGTGGCCTGGAGGAGCCCCTCCTAGCCCAGGCCTTAGTCCCGCCCTGTATGCCCAGGGCCGGGGCCCACGGGCTCTAAAGGCAAAGGCTAATCAAGCTTCAGGTCCAGGTGGGGCACATGGAGGGTCCCTGGGTGCTTTGGGGGGCACTGGGGGCTGGGTGGGGTGCACAGAAGGTTCTTGGGTGCTTTGGAAGGTCCCCCGAGGGGGCACATCAGGCAGACAGGCCTGTCTGGCTGCTAATCCCAACCCCGTGGGTGCTGGCTCCCGAATCCCAGTGTTAGCCTGGGTGAGGGTTGGAGGTGGGGCGTCTCTCAGGAAGAGGCTGTCCTGGGAGCCACGGCTGCGGGCCTTGAGCTTTGTGACGGTGTGGGGAGCTGGGCCACCCTCAGGGCTGCTGCACCAGCCCTTCCTCGGGCTTGGCTACCCAGTGCCCAGGAGCTGGCACAGAGCTGCCCACAGAGGGGACGCAGGCCCGGTGATGCCCTCACACAGCCCCACACGGTGACCGGGCTCTGTACGCATCGCAGAGCAGCACACCTGTGAGATGGGGAAACCAAGGCTGTTGGCTGCTTTGCTGGCCACCGGGTCAGAGGGGCAAAGCCAGGGCGGGGAGAGCAGGGCGCTGTCGGCCGGCCCTGTGCCCACGGCCACTGACACTGCAGGAGCCTCAGACCTGCTCCCTGTCACACGGCCTCCACTCAGAGGACCCAGAGGGACTCGCGTGGACGGGGCCGTGTCCTGGAAGTCATGGGTGCCGTGCTTTGTGCTGGAGACGCACCCTCGTTTGCTCCTGGGGCCTCAGGGTGGCCTGGGCTGGGGGGCCTCAGGCCGCCTTCTGCCCCGTGCCCTGAGCTTCTCTGCCGTCCATGAGCGGAGCCCCTGCTTTCTAGAATTTTCAGCGACCACGGAGCTGGGTTCAGTGGATCCCCGCCCTTTATGGTCTCTAATGTCCCAAACGTGTCTTCTAGGCACAGGCCTCTCACCGTCACCGAGAACTCACTCCTGAAACCTGTGTGGCTTCTTTGCGGTAAAACAGGTGTCTCCTTCAGCGAGTAGGCTCTCAGCCCTCACTGCACTGAGCCTCTTCCTCGCCCCAGGAAAGGCCCCTTTCTGGAACATTCTGTGAGTTCAGGACTCCCCGCCACCGAGGGTCTGTACGCTGCGTGCCCCCCACCCGACCCCCTCTTGGCAGCCCCCCAGCCCTTTATCCAGCCCCTTGGAGGGAGAGTCGCTCCTGAAGCAGGGGTGACCCACGGCTCTGCGGGGCCGGGGCGGGGTGGGCGTGTGGCCAGGACGCGCTCAGGGGCAGCCGGGGCTGGGGGCGTGGGTCCCGCCTCGTCGGGGAGGGGAACCCCGGGGTGAGGATCGGGCTGGGCAGGAGGGCCGGGATCCTGGTCCCCATGCCCAGGGGGGTCTGTGGGGGCTTTGGGAACCTGCAGGCCGCTTGTGCGAGGCCAGGAAACAGCCTGGTGACGCTGCTGAGCTCCTTCAGACGGCCTCACAGTGGACGGGGTCACAGGTCACATGATGCGCCGGGGTCAGCTCAGGGGGGGTCAGCTCAGGGGGACGGGGGTGCCGTCTTCCCTCCCTGGGCGTGAGTCTGGCCACAGCTTCATGCGCAAGTGCTCGCTTAGGATGGCCCCGGGGCTGCAGAGTCTCAGGCCGGGGGACCCGCCTCTTCCGTGGAAACTGCCGGGATCCTCGGGCTGCTCGCTTTCTGGCCGTTTCGTGGGGGCTGTGTGCGCTGGACGGAGGTGGCGTTGGTGGTGTTTCCGGCCTGCGTGCAGCCGCGCGCTCACATCCTCAGCTCACAGAGAGGAATGAAAACCACTCTCTGGTTGCCACGGCAACCAGCCATCTCCCCCAACAGTGTCAGTTTGAATTTGTGCAGAACATTTCTAACCAAGATTTACGCCAACAAGTTCACTCTGCCCTGAGGTCAAGCCGAATCTGAGAACCAAATAGTAAAATTAGCAAACGCACCTTAGTCTCATGGCCGCCCCTCCTCTACTGAAGCCTCTCGGAGCCCCCAGGGGACCAGGCCACCCCCTATGCAACTTCTCGCTGACCACCGGCGACCAATGGGCAACCTCGGGGGTTCGTGGTCCCCTCACAGAAGAGGTGTCTCAGGGGGTTCACATTGAGAAGAATTGCGGGGTTCCATGCCCACGCACATCCCTGCCAGGCTCCCAGGTGCATCCAGGGGTGAAGGGCCCTTGTAGCCAAACCCAAGCAGGCCCACTTTGGGCTCCAGAGGCCACGGGTCAGCCTGGGTGTTGGGTGACCGCACGGTGAGCAGAGTTCAGGAAAGTGACGGTGGGGCTCCGTCCTTTGTCTCTGAGTGCCCTGGGCTGGTAGCAGGCCCCAGACCTCCCCTGCCTCCTGGGGGTTATCAGCCCTAGCCCACCTGGCTGCATCCTTCAGGCCCATTAAAAGGGTCCCTGAGAAGACACTTGAATGGAGAGGAAGGGCGGGGGACACTCGGAGAAAACAACGCTTAAATGTCACGAACATACTGCCTGTTTCTCTTTTTTCCTTTTTGGCAGTTCCCGATTTGCCCCATTTTTTATCTCCTTCCTTCTCTCACATCATATCTTCTTTTCTCCTTCGTAGCCTTCAGACCCTCCTGGAGCCAAACCCTCCCTGCAAGCCCTTCCCTCCTTCAGGAGAGTATCCTGGAGCCATACCCATGGGTGCGGGGTCTGCTGGACCCAGGCCTGCAGGGGGACAGGCCTGTGACAGGGGCGGGCCTCAGGCTGAGAGGATGCGGGGGAGATCTTGCCTTGCTGGGTGCAGCCAGGGCACCAGTTTGCCTGGAGGATGTTCCTGTAGGAAGAATAGCCCAGGATGCCACTTGGGACCATGTGGGGAGGGCTGGGGCCTGAGGAATCCTTGCTGGTTCTGTAGCACTGTGGAGTCATGGCTGGTGTTGTGGGGAGTCAGTAGGGAGGGAAGTCTTGCCCTTAGCTGCATGGTAAAGCTTGATGGGCTGGGACTTTGCTTGGACTCCTGGGCTCAGCCGGTCTCCCTTAGCTCTGCTCCCACCCTACCCCCAGTCTCCCCAGAGGCCACACGGGGGCTGCAACCCTCTCACCCAGGACACGGCCTTCCTCCCGATATCCTGGGTTAGCCCATCAGTGGGACAGCCATGGTGACCAAGGCTCTCTGCAACACGTGAGGGGTGTGGGGCCTGGGAGCAAACCCTGAGTGCGGCGAGGCAAGAAAATGTGTCCACAGCAATCCCCTGAAAGGTCTGTGGTGCATCCCAAAGGCAGCACCCTCCGTCGGCACCCAGAACTGGCATTGTGCAGCAGAAACACACAGCTCCATCCCTAGCCTATTTGAGCTTCCCTTGCAAACTGTAAAAACAGAACACTTGTTAGGGACAGTCTCAAGGCAGGAACAAATGTGCCATTGGCCCTCCACATGTGCTCTGGGACCCATGACCCTGAGCTGTAAACCAGCCTCTGTCCATCATCACCTCCAAGGGCCTGCGCTGCACACCCACACGGGCAGTCCTGGACACGCACGACAGCCCTGGAGATGTCTGATTCCTCTACATGGAGTTGGGGTTCAACAGACCAAGGGACACACCTGCAAGTGCCTGGTGGAGAGCACACACCAGCATGGGCTTGGGCAAGGAGGCATCCGGTATGCTCTGCCATGGAGGACAGGCTGACCATAGGCAGGGCAGCAAAGGGTCCACTAAGAGGGACACCTGAGCCCCAGCCCTGATGCTGGCTCTGCACATGTGAGAAGCACAGGGAGATGCCTCACTTTCAGAAGTTAATGTGGGTCCCAAGGCCGTCTGTGAACATGAGGCTTTATAACCAGGGTCCTCTGCTTAAACTGTCCTCCTTTGACTCCCCTGCCCAGCTGGCATCGAGGTCATCCATGCTGATCTCAAACCCAAGGTCAGGACAGAAACAGGAACATCCAGTGGTCAGACTGTTTTATGTTGAGGGACTAGCCCAGTTTCCAGACCTGAATCATTAACCAAACTTAACTGATATTTTTAGAGCATTCCATCCAAAAGCAGCAGAATACACATTTTTCTCAAGTGCACATGGAACATTCTCCAGGATTGACCGCATGCTGGGCCACAAAGAGAGCCTTGGTAAATTTAAGAAAATTAAAATCATATCAAGCATCTTTTCTGACCACAACGCTATGAAATTAGAAATCAATTGCAAGAAAAAAACTGTAAAAAACACAAACACATGGAGGCTTAACAATATGCTACTAAACAATGAATGGATCACTGAAGAAATCAAAGAGGAAATCAAAAAATACCTAGAGACAAATGAAAATGAAAGCACAATGATTCAAAACCTATGGCACATGGTAAAAGCAGTTCTAAGAGGGAATTTTATAGCAATACAATCTTACCTCAGGAAACAAGAAAAATCTCAAATAAACAACCTACCCTTACACGTAAAACAACTAGAGAAAGAATACACAAAACCCAAAGTTAGTAGAAGGAAAGAAATCATAAAGATTGGAGCAGAAATAAATGAAATATAAACAAAGAAAACAATAGAAAAGATCAAGGAAACTAAAACCTGGTTCTTTGAAAAGATAAATGAAATTGATAAACCTTTAGCCAGATTCATCAAGAAAAAAAGGGAGAGGACTCAAACCAATAAAATTAGAAATGAAAAAGGAGAAGTTACAACGGGCATCGCAGAAGTACAAAGGATCATAAGAGACTACTATGAGCAACTATACACCAATAAAATGGACAACCTGGGAGAAATGGACAAATTCTTAGAAAGGTACAGTCTCCCAAGACTGAACCAGTAAGAAATAGAAAATATAAACATACCAATCACAAGTACTGAAATTGAAACTGTGAGTAAAAACTCCCAACAAACAAAAGTCCGGGACCAGATGGCTTCACAGGCAAATTCTATCAAACATTTAGAGAAGAGTTAACACCTGTCCTTCTGAACCTAATCCAAAAAATTGCAGAGGAAGGAACACTTCTGAACTCATTCTATGAGGCCAACTTTACCCTGATACCAAAACCAGAGAAAGATACCACAAGAAGAGAAAATTACAGGCCAATATCACTGATGAACATAGACACAAAAATCCTCAATAAAATACTAGCAATCCAAACCCAACAATACATTAAAAGGGTCATACACCATGATCAAGTGGGATTTATCCCAGGGATGCAAGGATTTCAATATCTGCAAATCAATTAGTGTAGTACACCACATTAACAAGTTGAAGACTAAAAACTATATGATCATCTCAATAGATGCAGAAAAAGCTTTTGACAAAATATAACACCCATTTATGACAAAAACTCTCCAGAAAGTGGGCATAGAGGGAACATACCTCATCGTAATAAAGGCCATATATGACACTACAGCTAACATCATACTCAATGGTGAAAAGGTGAAAGCATTTCCGTTAAGATCAGGAAAAAGACAAGGATGCCCACTCTCACCACTCTTATTCAACATAGTTTTGGCAGTGTTAGCCACAGCAATCAGGGAAGAAAAAGAAATAAAAGGAATCCAAATTGGAAACGAAGAAGTAAAACTGTCACTGTTTGCAGATGACATGATACTATACATAGAAAATCCTAAAGATGCTACCAGAAAACTACTAGAGCTCATCAATCAATGAATTCAGTAAAGCTGCAAGATACAAAATTAATACACAGACATCTGTTGCACTTCTATACACTAATAATGAAAGATCAGAAGGAGAACTTAAGGAAAAAATCCCATTCACCATTGCAACAAAAAGAATAAAGTACCTAGGAGTAAACCTACCTAAGGAGGTAAAAGACCTGTACTCAGAAAACTATAAGACATTGATGAAAGAAATCAAAGATGACACAAACAGAGGGAGAGATATACCATGTTCTTGGACTGGAAGAATCAACATTGTGAAAATGACTGTACTACCCAAAGCAATCTACAGATTCAATGCAATTCCTATCCAATTCCCAACTGCATTTTTCACTGGACTGGAACACAAAATCTTAAAATTTGTGTGGAGACACAAAAGACCCCGAATAGCCAAAGCAATCTTGAGAAAGAAAAACGGAGCTGGAGGAATCAGGCTCCTGGACTTCAGACTATACTACAAAGCTACAGTCATCAAAACAGCATGGTACTGGCACAAAAACAGAAATATAGATCAATGGAACAGGATAGAAAGCCCAGAGATAAACCCACGTACCTATGGTCTATGACAAAGGAGGCAAGGATATACAATGGAGAAAAGACAGTCTCTTCAATAAGTGGTGCTGGGAAACTGGAGAGCTACATGTAAAAGAATGAAATTAGAACACTACCTAATCTCATACACAAAAACTCAAAATGGATTAAAGACCTAAATGTAAGACCAGATCTATACAACTCTTAGAGGAAAACATAGTCAGAACACTCTGATATATATCGCAGCAAAATCTTTTTTGACCCACCTCCTAGAGTAATGGAAATAAAAACAAATGGAACCTAATTAAACTCAAAAACTTTTGCACAGCAAAGGAAACGATAGGCAAAACAGAAAGACAGCCCACAGAATGGGAGAAAATATTTGCAAACGATGTGACCGACAAGGGGTTAGTTTCCAAAATTTACAAACAGCAGCTCAATATCAAAAAAACAAACAACCCAATCAAAAATGGGCAGAAGACCTAGATAGACATTTCTCCAGAGAAGAAATACAGATGGCCAAAAAGCACACGAAAAGATGTTCAATATCACTAATTATTAGAGAAATGCAAATCAATACTACAATGAGGTATCATCTCACACTGGTCAGAATGGCCATCATCAAAAAATCTACAAACAATAAATGCGGGAGAGGGTGCGGAGCAAAGGAAACCCTCTTACACTGTTGGTGGGAATGTAAATTGGTACAACCACTATGGAGAACAGTATTGAGGTTCCTTAAAAAACTAAAAATAGGGCTTCCCGGGAGGCGCAGTGGTTGAGAGTCTGCCTACCAATGCAGGGGACATGGGTTCATGCCCCGGTCTGGGAAGATCCCACATGCCACGGAGCGGCTGGGCCCATGGGCCGTGGCCGCTGAGCCTGCGTGTCCAGAGCCTGTGCTCTGCAACGGGAGAGGCCACAACAGCGAGAGGCCCGCATAACGAAAAAAAAAAAACAACTAAAAATAGAACTACCATATGACCCAGCAATCCCACTACTGGGCATATACCCTGAGAAAACCATAATTCAAAAAGAGTCATGTACCAAAATGTTCATTGCAGCTCTATTTACAATAGCCCAGAGATGGAAACAACCTAAGTGTCCATCATTAGATGAATGGATAAAGAAGATGTGGCACATATATACAATGGAATATTACTCAGCCATAAAAAGAAACGAAATTGAGCTATTTGTAATGAGGTGGATAGACCTAGAGTCTGTCATACAGAGTGAAGTAAGTCAGAAAGAGAAAGACAAATACCATATTCTAACACATATATATGGAATTTAAGAAAAAAAATGTCATGAAGAACCTAGGGGTAAGACAGGAATAAAGACACAGACCTACTAGAGAATGGACTTGAGGATATGGGGAGGGGGAAGGGTAAGCTGTGACAAAGTGAGAGAGAGGCATGGACATATATACACTACCAAACGTAAAAGAGATAGCTAGTGGGAAGCAGCCGCATAGCACAGGGAGATCAGCTCGGTGCTTTGTGACCGCCTGGAGGGGTGGGATAGGGAGGGTGGGAGGGAGGGAGATGCAAGAGGGAAGAGATATGGGAACATATGTATATGTATAACTGATTCACTTTGTTATAAAGCAGAAACTAACACGCCATTGTAAAGCAATTATACTCCAAAAAAAAAAAAAAGACACATGCACCCCGATGTTCATTGCAGCACTGTTTACGATAGCCAGAACATGGAAGCAACCTAAATGTCCATTAGCAGATGTGGTATATATTCTCTCTCTCTCTCTCTCTCTCTCTCTCTCTCTCTCTCTCTCTCTCTCTCTCTCTCTCTCTATATATATATATATATATATATATATATATATATATATTCTATATCTAGAATAACAGAAGCAGACTCACGGACTTAGAGAATGAATTTACGGTTACTGGGGGGAAAGGCGGGGGAGGGATAGATTGGGAGTGGGGACTGACACGTACACACTGCTATACTGAAAATAGATAACCAACCAGGACCTACTGTATAGTACAGGGAACTCTGCTCAATACTCTGTAGCAACCTAAATGGGAAAAGAATTTTTAAAAGAATAGTTACATGTATATATATAACTAAATCATTTTGCTGTACACCTGAAACTAACACAACATTGTTAACCAACTATGTTCCAGTATAAAATTAAAAAAAAAAAAACTTCAGGGACTAGTCCAGTTTCCAGACCTGAGTCATTAACCACACTTACTGCTTCATGGAAACTTTCAGCCTCCTGGGACTGGAGCTGGTGTCTGGGGGGCCTGGTACTCTCTGTGGGGCTGAGTTCACCTGTGGGGTTCCCACAGGAGTGGAGGGTCTTGAGGGAATCTCCTGCCGGGAGGGTCTTCCTCTGCTGTCCCTGCCGTGTCACCACCTGCTGCAGCCCCCCATCCTGGGGCAGTGGACACAGGAAGAGGAGACAGCAGGATGGCCGCAGCTGAGCCGGCCTTGGTGCCGGCCTGGGCCTAACCCTGCCGCCCTCGTGCTCCCGCAGGACGTGCCCTCCTTCCCGCTCAGGCCTCCTGCTCTGGCATCTGACCTGCCCTGCCTGTCTGGGCCCCGCCTGGGCTGGCCCGTCCCACGTGGCCCAGCTCCCACCGGTCTCCCCGGCCTCCACTCTCCTCCGCCGGCTGCCCGGTCCCTGCCAACTCTTCTGGCACTTGGGCCAAAGCAATTTTACCAAATTAGATGTGGTCAAAAGCAAGTTGCTCCACATGGCAATTTTGTTAAAATAGTGATTTGTTAGAAAATTAATATTCCCAAGTCTCTGGTTTTCTAGCATTAGCCGTTTTGGCACACCACAGGACAGACTTCCAATGCTTTGTATCTTGAAACATTCCCCCTTCTCCTTTCAAAATACCCCTAAGCCTAAAAATAATCTTTACATTTTAATATCTAATCATTTTCAGCCAGTTATTCTTGCTTTGAGCTTTTGGAATAGCAGAGGTTTGGAACACTCTGACTGTCTAACGGGGTGGCTTGGAGTAACTGACGCTTGCTGGCTGGTGACGGGGGAGCAGCCCTTGGACAGGAGGCCAGCAGACGCGCGTGCAGCCGCTGTTCACAGATGTGTGACAGGATGTGCGTAGTGGAGCGAGTGTGTGCACCTGTGCGTGTGCGTTGGGACAATCTGAGGGACCCAGGGTGTGGTGTTGGTGCCCACAGCCAAGCAGGATAGTGACCATTGGTCAGCTTATTCTTCTGCATCCGTATTTTAGATACTACTTTCTTGACCATGCATTGTTTTATTGGTAAAGAAAAAAACCAATAAAATCAGTTTCAACAATAAAAAAATATAAAATTTTAATAGTTGTGACTTTGAGGTTTTTTGATTAACTCCTTAGTCGTAGTTATTTGGCTCACTCCATGGTTTGCCTACGTTACAAAGCAGGGCTGGCAAAATAACTAAAATGAGTTACAAGCCAAAAAATCAAGAAATAAGGAAAAAGCAAACATTATGATAAATAGAAACAAAAGTAGAAAAGCTCTTGAATTTTGAAAAAGGATCACAACTTGTGAATATAAAGAAAGCATTTTCAAAATCCCCCTTTACCCAAACTGGGATCCTGTGAAAGCAGTGGGCACACAGTCCTGGCTTGCTCGCGAGCCTGTTGCCCACCCCCTTCTCGTGTGTGAGAAGCGCCTGGCGGAGGCGTCTGCAGGGGAGGCTGGCGGGCAGGGCGCCCAGACCCCAGGGCGCACAGATGGCCACTCTCCAGTCAGACCCGGGCGCCCCGGCCGGCCCTGCTGACCCTGCAGGACAGCAGTCAGGTCCAGGAGGAGCCGGCCTCACGCTGAACTCGCCCAGGTTGGCAGGTTTATACATTTTGGAAGTCTATAAAAGCTAAGATCCTCATTAATTTCCAAATATGGTTCGCAAACTCCAACACTGACCAGTACGTCCACACGCTCCACAGACTCTTTGAGTGGCAGCAGCAGGTGGGGGGAAAGTGGAGGACAAGTGGGCGTGAGGGAGGAGGACGGAGGGTGAGGGCCCCGGGGGAGGACCTGCCGAGGCCGCCAGCACCACCATCCTGCTCGCCGGCTTGGCACCCGGAGGAGGCTCGCACGGGCCAGGGGAGGAGACCCTCACACCTCCCGCCCAGCCCCTGCCTGGAAGCCGTGCTCTTTCTCCCCAGACGGGAGCTCACACTTTCCTCCGAGGAACTGAGGTCCCACCGGCCAGGCTCCTCCCACCCCAGGCGGGGCTCACAAGCCCCCTGCACCTCTCCCCTCCTCGCCCCTCCCTGGGCTCTGGGGCTTCCCCGCGGCCGCTGCCATCCGTGTAAACCTGCCCCGGCCCCCAGGCACCACGAGGGGCTCAAACCTCCCCCCCCCGCCCAGCCTCCTTGGAGCTGCCCTGAGACCACAGGTGTGGGCAGAGGCTCCTGGCCCTGCGGGCAGTCCCGTCCATCTCCGTCCAGGCGGGCAGAAGTTGTCCACATGGTGGGCTCCATCCCTGCTCCCTGCACAAGCCCCTCTGCAGGAAGCCCGGTGCCCTGGGCTGGCACATTGGTCTGGGGAGGAGCGGGGTCCTGGTGGGAAGAAAGGGAGTGTGGTCCTCCCAGGGCCCAGCCCCCGATCCGCCCTGTAGTGCAGCCCCGCTCGGCCCAGCCTCAGGCTCCCTGAGGTTGTGGGGTGCCAGCTGTGGAGACCAAATGGGGGGCTCAGGGGACAGCGATAGAGCCCAGAACCCAGGAGGGAGGGTGAGGCCCCGGGTCCCGGCAGTCGGGGCGGCGTCTCCCTGGGCCTGACCACGCCTGCCCATTGCCTCCAGTTAGATACGGGGACAGAGATCAGACGGTCAAGGACAGACTTGGGCTGAGCGCGGACTTGGGCCACACGGGCCCCAAGGCCAGACTGGACCCTCTCTCTGTACTCATCACCCCACAGGGAGTCCTGCGAGGCCCTTGAGCCCCGGGCCCCGGGCCGCCCACCGGAGGTGAGGGGTGCAGCCCTGAAGGAAGATTCTGTTTCCTGCTTTGAATCCCCCTGTTGTGCACCTTAATCCTTCATCACTCCTAAACCACTGATAAGAAAAGCCCTCCTCATCCCCGGTTTAATAAAAGACTCCCAGTTAAGCACTTTTCTCCAAATGCAATTTGGACACAGTCAGATCCACCGAGTCAGGTTTCAGGTTGACTTTCAAATCCTCCTGCCTTTCCCTTTTCATTCCTGGAAGAGTCGGCAGGTCCTGACGCTGAGGTGAGCTCACAGGTGGTCCCTGCACCCGGAGGGCCCAGGCCAGTCACCGGGGGCCCTGCAGACCATGCGGGGTTATGGGCACCACTGCTGCTCCCGGACAGACCCTGTGGCAGCTCGAGGTCCAGGCCCAGAGGAAGGGGCTTCGCTCCTGGGAGACGCTCACCTGGCAGGGGCCACCTCTCTTGAGCCCCCTGGCTCCCCGCTCAGCCTGCTTGTCAGGAAAGCACGCGAGGTCCCTGTGTTGATGGCGGGCGGCCAAGGGGCTGTAACTCGGGGCGGCCTGGCTTGGTTTGTTCGCTGTGCTGGGGGCAGTGGGCCCAGTCCCCTCAGAGTGAACCTGTTACGTTATGCCTGGAGCAGGGGCTGCCATCTGGAGAGCACAGACCGCGACAGTCCTTCTGGCTGGGGCCTCGGCCAAGCAGGCCCCGGTGCTGTGGGTGAGGCCTCAGGAACAGAGCCACGGTGGGCCCGCAGGTCTGGTTCTAGGGCCCCGGCAGCACACCCCCCAGCTGAGCTCCAGCACACACCCTTGAAGGTCCACACCCCTCTCGGGGGAGTGGGAGCAAAGCGTCCTGCTCTGGACGGAGGCCAGCCCCTGGGGGATGAGCTGTCATCTATAGGTTGACCCCCATTTTCACTCTGAGCTGTGGTGGAGCCTGTAGAATACAGGACAGGTCACTTGAAGCATCTGTTGCTGGGATGACTCAGTGTGGACTGGTAGCCTCCTAGCGCCCTGGGCCCCAGCGACTGGGCAGGGTGCCCGTCCACCCAGAACTTCCCGAGGAGACGAGGCTGGGTCTCTGGGGCCCGTCCTGCCAGCCCCGCACCACCAGGAGGAGGTGGGCAGTGCCCCTGCCCTGCCCCCCACGAGGGCCGGCCCCGCCTGCCGGCTGCTGCCTCACCTCCGCAGTCCTCACGCCCCTCTTCGGCCTCCTCGGGGGAAGGGGAGGCCGGGCGGGGGACAGGCTGCCGGCATCCACAGCCCCTGCCCGGTCCGGAGCTGGCCCGAGGGCCCCGGCCCAGGCACGAGTACCTCGGCAGGTTGAGTGGGGCTTCTGCTGGGGTCACAGGTTCAGGACGCGTCTGGCAGATTCCGGGGGACAAACTCGTTATTTTGCAAATGGGTCTCTACAGGGAAAAGCCCTGTTCTGTGCCAGAACAGTACCTGTTCTGCCTATCCTGTGAGTGTGCACCTCGGGGTGGCCAAGGGGACCGTGAGAGGGAGTCTCTCTTACGGGAGCGTCCAGGCAAAAGGAAGACGAAGGATGGAGCTCGTCCTGCAGCCCCAATGAGTTAGGTGACGTAGGCGTGACCTTCACGGGGAGGGCGGCCCAGGTGGTTCCCTGTCACACCCGACGTGGGACCCAGTGACCTGGGGACAGAAGTGCCACCTTACAGGACACACAGCACCCAAGGAGCCACTGAAAAGCCGGACGTGGGAACAAACGACTGTGTTTCTTCAAAAAATACGCAAGGAGAGAAAGAGGCACCAACAGTCACAGCTCAGGGACCTTTAGACCCCGATTTAAAAATAAACTGTAAAAACTACAAGACAATCTGGAAAATGTGAACATGGGCTTAATATTTGATTAAACTCAGGACTTTTCTTGCTCTTTTTTAGGGGTTGGTAGTGGTCCTGTGGCCGCACTTACGGGGCATTCGGTGGGGGAATGATCAACGTCACGTCTGGGCTTTGCTTCCCAGTCACCTGTGCGGGGGGGGGAGGGGACGGAGGTGCAGTGACCACTCTGCCGTCCTGGGGGCTGGGTGACCGCGCTTCACTCTGACCCTCACAGTAGAGTGTGTGTGTGGGTATGCCATGTGTTTGTAAAGACGCGATGTCTGGACACCTGCTCTGTAAGGGGGGCCCCCGGTGAGACCTGGGCTCCGCCCCCCACGTCTCCTTGAAGTCACGTGGCCCTTTGCCACCTGCTGACACGTCCCAACAGCTGGGCAAAGCCTCTGGTGACGTCTGCCCCACGGTCTGCGGCGGGACCAGCCGCTGGCCGCTGGCCTCTGCAGCTGCAGCCGTGGCCCCAGATGTGCCCTGAGTCCCTGCTGTCTCGGGCCCTGTCCACCGGGCAGCCCCAGCTCAGCCCCAGGCCCAGCACGCACAGCAGCTCCTGACTTCGTGACGTATGCACGGGTGCAGGGGGCGGGGAGGTGGTGAGATGGATACAAGACAGAAGTAAAAATAACACTGTTCCCAGAATTAATTTCCCCAAGCAAGTCGGCAGCCCCTGGTTATTTGTTGCCTAGGAAATTTGGGAAAATAAAGATGCGGGTTTCTGAACAGCTGCGTTTCCGTGCGCAGGGCCGCCGGCCGGACGGCCCATGTCCTGGGACCCGCTTGTGCTCAGGGTTGGTGCCGAGATGGCGCTGCCCTGAGACTGCGTTGGAGGAGAAGCACTTTAGACTTTAGAAGGACGACGTGAAACTGGAGCGAGGTTGAAAATCTTGACGTGTGAATTCTGTAAATGAGGTACTTGCGGTTCTTAAATTCTCAACAAAGTACAGTAAACATATGTAAATTTGACACTTTCCGTGGAAGCCGAGACTGACAGCCGCTGGGGGTTCCGGTGCCTTGAGCTTCTCCCCCGAGGCCGAGGCCGCTGCCTCGACCTCCCGGGCACGTCAGCTCCGCCGGCTGCTGGTCACAGCCCCTCCGCCCGCTGCCCGGCTCGGCGACTGCTGCCGGAGTCCTTCATCATCCCAGGGCTGAGGGCCCAGCTCGCTCCTCAAGATACAGAGGGAGACAGAGACACGGAGGGAGGGGAGTGAGCAGGGGGGCTGCCTGCT
This sequence comes from Hyperoodon ampullatus, assembly GCF_949752795.1. Lineage (NCBI taxonomy): Eukaryota > Metazoa > Chordata > Mammalia > Artiodactyla > Ziphiidae > Hyperoodon > Hyperoodon ampullatus. Next base: position 229,491,913 of record NC_136914.1, on the reverse strand, counting down.
GGGCCCTGGGGGACTCTGGGCTGGCGGCTGAAGGGAGCTGGGAGGGGGCCCGCGAAGCCCACGTCTGCACTGACCCCTCCCCGCCCCCTCAGCCGATACCCGTGTCCACGTACCGCTAACCTCGGAAGGCCTGGGTGCTCAGGCCCCTGGGCTTGGGCCTCCCAGAGACGTCTGCTCTGGGAGAGCTGAGGTCGCCGCCCCTGGCTTGGAGGCTCTCGGGTGGGCGGTCCGCCTGTCTGTCTCTGGCATCCCCACCGTCCTGGCGACCATTAAGTCACGCACCCTCAGTGACACGAACGCCTGTGCGATCTGTCCACTTGGTGGTGATGGATGCCACAAAAACAAACCCCTGGATGTCACCGTAAGTGGTGTCCGTGCGATACGTTCATCCCGGCAGTTTGTCCTCCCTTTCTGAGAGGGCTGGGCGCCCTGGAGACTGGGGTGGGGTCTCCGCGTGGATCCGGAGAGCGAATGGAGGAAACGACGTTCTCCAAAGTTGCTCTGAGGGCCGGCACCGCCCCCACGCGGGCTCCGAGTCTCACTCAGCGCCTGCGACAGGCAGAGTCCCACTGGAGGATGCAGGGCCGGTCGGGAAGGCCCTGCCTGTGGGGAAGAGACAGGGTGGACAGGAGCGAGCCTGGGGCACAGGGCCACCCATTCTGACGGGGAACAGCAAGCAGGCAGGGCTTCCGGGAGGACGCAGCCTTTGAGCTGTGCCCTGAAGGGTGCCCAGGAGCCCACCGAGTGGAGAGAGACTGTGGTGCTGGCGTGCTTGCAGCGGGGCCCGGTCCCTTGGGGCCGTGAGCACTGACACGACAGAGGGTGTGGTCGGCTCAGCAGATGCCTTGAAGGCCAGCGGGAAGGGCATCTCCTCAGGGCAAAGGAAGCTGCCCAGCACCCCAAGCGGAAGAAGAGCAGAGCCAACCAGCTGGGGAGGGCCCGAGGCCGGGGGACAGCTGGACAAAGAGCCACAGGGACACTGCACGGGGCTGGCGTGAGGGCGATGTGGGCTCAGGCAGGGAGCAGGCCTGGCCTGGGCCCTGCTGGGGTCATGGCCCAAGAGGGAGCCTCTGAGCTTCAGCCTGGGCCCCTGTCCCCTCCCCCTCCCCACCCCACTCCACCCCCGGAATAGCTCAGGCTCCAGGCCTCCTTTCCTCTGGTGCCAGGGTTCACCCCGTCTCAGCCCCAACTGCTTCCGCAGCCCAGGCCTGGGGCCCGATGCTGTCCGACCCCAGCCCAGGCGGCCCCACCGGCAGCAAGAGCCCCAGGAGGCAGGTCGTCCGCTGCCGCTGGGACAGCTGCCTGCACGGCCCGGCCGGCCTGTCTGCCCACAGGGTCTCCTGGAGCATGGCCAGCCGCTCAGCAGAGACCACGTGCCCTCAGAGTTGGAAATGCTTCCTGGCAGTCTTTCTGGAAGGTGCTCTAGGAGGTCCTGTGCACGGGCCTCCTCCCTCTGTGCCCGCTGGGCCCCCGGGCAGGGCTCTGGTAAACCCCAGGGATGGGGCACCAGGACTCGATGGTCAGCCCGCGGGTGCTGGAGGGTCCAGAGCCTGGTTCTCTGCCTCTGCTGCAAGGCCACACCCCCCAGCTGATTGTCCAGAACTGACAAACTGATGGGCTCGGTTTCCTTCGTTGCTCCGGGAGACTTAAACGTCCTTTGGCAAATGCAATTAAACTTGTCAATTACAATACGTTTCTCACGGTTCTAAGGAAACCTCAGACCCGTTTCCATTCCTTCTTTCATGGCTCAGCAAACGTCTGTTGACGGGTGCACGTGGCGGGCGATGGGCTGGACACTCCAGAGTCTGGCCTCAGACCTCCCAGGACGGCCCACTGGCGACCTCACCGCCCCGCTTCCTGGCTGCGTGTGCAGCCCGCAGGGTCTGGAGCGGGGCCTGATGGAGGCCACGCCTTCTCTGCACAGGGAGGGTGACCCTGCCCAGCTCAGGGGGTGACGGACATGGTCGGAACTTCCGAGATCTCCCGGCCCCAGGACTGCACCAAGGCCTTGGGGCTTGAGTCACTTAGACGTAAATGAACGTGTTTATTGGTTTCGGTCTGAAGCAGATGAGAAAGCACCTGAGGGCTTTGGAGTAATTAAAAACCAGTGGGGCTGTGAGAGAGACGAGAAAGTCTCTCCTGTCTCCCTATGGGCCCCAAACCTGGTTTTAGAGAAGAGATGGGAAGGTCGTCACTGGCGCGATAATTAAAAGAATAAAGTGCCCAGAGCTCGGGCACCTCCGAGAACCCAGGGGAACCGGCTGGGCTCGGGGCCTGGGGGACAGGCCGAAGGGCCGGCCACAGCCCCTACCGGCCAGGAGGAAGAAGCTTCTGAGCAACCAGCCTTGCGGGGGGCTGCGTGTCACGGGTGGCCTGGAGCCAGGAGGTCACCTTGGGCAGGACGGTGGGGCCCCAGGTGGTCCCAGCCCCCAGACAGTGTCCCTGTGGCCAAGGCTGCCTGCGTTTCCAGGGAGCACACCCCGACCTCTGATCTCTGTGGTTAGTTCTCCTTCACCCCCTGAGCTGGAGCTCAGAGGGGTCAAGCATGCAGAGTGGACCTGAAGACGGTGAGGTGACCACATGTTGTCCACGAGGCTCGGGGGCCAAGCACTGAGATGATGGCCGGCCCTTCCGTGACCCTGGGCAGGGCCCCACTCAGCCCCCCAGGGGGACACTGGGGCCCAGGCCGCTCCCCAGGTCAGAGACACAGGCTAGAGCCAGGATGAGCCTGCGTCCAAGCCCCCATCCCCACACCTGTCTTCTAGCTCCCTCGCCAAGACCCCCAGCCCCCTGTGGGGGGTAGTGATGCCCCCGCGGGCCTGGGAGGCCTGGGGGTCAGGCAGATCCCTCTGCTCTTTCTGTGGGTGCCGGTGCAGGGCCGGGTGGTATGCAGGGGGCGCTCAGGGTCAGAGGGGTGATGGCAGGGTCCCAGCAACGCTCTCCTCCTGGTCTTTCGGACCCACGGGCTGCCGGAGCCCCTCGGAGGAACCGCTGCCCGGGAGAGCCCGACCCATGTGGGGTGCCCCCCCGCGGTTCAGCGTCTGTCATGACGGCAAGGTGGGCTCAGGCACCCGCTGCCCCAGGCCCTGACCTGAGTCACCTCCTTGTCCCCGGGCATCGCTGCTGTGCCAGTGGACGTGCACTGGGGACACGGTTGGGTTCTTGGCTGGGACTGCAGTGGCCTGGCTGCCGTGCGCTGTCACGGCCACAGACAGCAGTGCAGGGACCAGACCCCCGAGGAAGCTGTCCTGCAGCCAGGAGCCCCTGGAGCCCCTGAGGCAGGGGGACACTCAGTCCTAGACGGTGGGCGGCTTTGGCCATCCCCAAAGCAAGGAGGGGTCGGCACGGGGGGTTAGGGAGGAGGGTCTGCGGGGCAGGGGCGGCTCGAGGGAACGTGGGGAGACGGGGCCGCAGGCGGGAGCCAGGCCGGGTAGCTCTCTGGCCACTTCAGGGGCATGGGAGTGGTTGGGCCCTCAGGCCTGCATGGTCTGTGATGGGGAAGCTGGGACGGGCTGCTCACCCAGATTGAGGTGTGAATGCAGCCCAGCCTCTCAGTGTAGAACATTCTGGAGCCTCCTCTAGCTCCAGCCAGTGGGCCAAGGTGCTGGGTACCCCTGCCTCCCAAGGAGCTCACTCGCACAAGTCCAGCAGGGCAAGGCCACTCCCACCTGTGCTCTCCCCTCCCCCCGAAGGTCACTCCCAGGGCCAGGCCTGGAGAACAGAGACCAACAGATGCGCAGGGGCCAGAAGCTCTGAGGCCAGACATGCTGATGTGCATCCTGGCAGGGGGGGTAAGTGGGAAGGTGGCCCACTTTGTGGTCCAGGAGGCCCGGCCTCCGTACTCTCGTGCCCCTGCGGCGGCACCCGCTCTCTGACTGCCGTGCACTGGGTCCCACCTCATGACTCTGTGCCCGTGTGTCCACGGAGGTCTGTCTCTCACGCACACCTGCCCGCAAACAGCTCCAGCCCCGTGAACCCCAGTGCTTCACTGCCTGCTCGGTCCCACCTCTGCACACAGAGTCCATAACGACCATTTTTAGAACCAGTGCTAAACTTATAATTTCTCTGCATAAAAGAAGAATAATTTTCACGAGGTAGCTGAGGAACTCCCAAACACGTGTGCTTTTGTAAAATTGAATTTGTATGTTTGGACACAACATTGTTTAAGAAGAATTCATGGATGAAACACGGTTTGTTGTGCACTTGCTGGGAGCTGGGCCTCACGCCCGCCTTTCCTCAGTCGCTTCCATGGAGGGACGTGTGTTACCACGTCTGTAGGCTGAGTGGCGCTGCCCCCGGAGCTGCCGCTGCTCCTTGGAAAGTTTCCTTCTCCAGAGGCAGATTTGTTCTCTGATCTAAGGGGAGGGTATAAACAATATTCTTTTAACGTCCTGTAATTTATCATTGCATCTGTGCTGCTATTTCTCCATAGGGGTTTGAAACATGATTTTGCTTCATTATATTTCACCCAATATTTGAATGTTTAAAGAACAATTTACCTGTGAAGTGGATCAATAAATGCCCTCCCCATGTGTTGTCAGCATTCACAAAGCTGTAATACATTCCAGGAGGAAATAACTGGCTCGTGTAAACTGCTGTTCTTTGGAGAAAACTTTCCTCTTTGTGAAAGGTGAAATCATCCTTGATCCTTGGCCATCTGCCACGTCGTGCGCTCTCCAGCCATCTTGTTCTTCTTTTGTCCTCTCTCTTGTCCATTCCTGCCATTCATCCACCCACCCGCCCATCCACCTACCTATCCATGTATCGACTCACTCACCACCCGTCCACCCATCCATCCGTCCATCCATCCACCTGTCCACCTAACCAACCATGTGTCCACCCACCCACTCACTCACCACCCGTCCACCCATCCGTCCTCCATCTACTCATCCACCCATCCACCCGTCCATTCTATTTTTAAGGATCCCAGTGGCCACCATGCCTTGGGTCCTGGCTGTGGCCTCCCTGCCTTTGGTCCCCAGTGCCCTGCGTGCTGAGAGCCCCGGGACCTGGGGCTGGGAGGGGAGCCTCCTGCTCTGGTCTCTTGAGGTCCCACCTCCCTGAGAGGCTGAAGCAGTGCCACCAGCGCGTGGGAGCCACCTTGGAGCATCATCTCGGACCCTTGCTCTCCTGGCTGGCCCACTTGCACTGGGCGCCTCGTGACCTGCTGCCTAAAGTCAGGAGATCGAAAGCAAACAGGTGTAAATGTGAGTGTCTCCTGAAAACGTATTACCTGTCGGAGAGCTGACTTCAAAGGTGAGCTGCTTCTCCTTCGGTGTGAGATTGGCCGGTGAGGAGGGCACGCCACCTCTGCTCCGGCTCTGGCTCCGGCACGAACGCAGAGCTGGCACCATCTCAGGGCAGGGAGAGCGGAAGCCCTTTTGTGCTGGGCTCTGGGCGCTGAATTAGCCCCGCTGCCACATCCCTGCTCCTGGCGCTGGGACACCCTCGCAGGGGCCACAGGTGTGCGCGCAGGGCACAGAGGCCATGGGTGGCGCCCACGAAGCCTGTGCCTTTCGTCATCCAGAGGGTGCAGTGTGGCAGCTTTGTGGGCTGTGCTTCTCTCCGAGTCAGGAGAGCGCCGTCTGTGAAGCATCAGGAAGTCACAGGACGCTGACCTGATCAGCCACAGGTTCTAGTGAAAACAGAGCAAGTGGGACCTGCTGTGGAGTCTTCCTTCCTTGGAGTCCTCTATCCTGTGTCACCCGTTATGCCCTGTGCTTTGCCCTTATGATGTCCTTGGGGACCAGGCCAGGCCTCCTCCAGGGAAATGCATGACCTGCACAAGCAGAGGACTCCTGCCCAGGCCCTTTCTCCTTGTCTGTGGCCATGCAGGTGACAAGGATCAAGCCAGGCTCTGCCCTCCTGCCCGTGAGGGTCACACTTGCCTGACCTCCTGCCCGACCTCCTGCCCGTGAGGAACTCCAGACAGCTGGAACCCTGACGAGGGACCCAGGATGCCTTTTGTCGGGAGTGAAAGCACCTCCTCCCCCCGCCTGGCGCTTGGTGGGAAGGCCACATCACGCAGGACCCCTGCTCCGTGAGGGGCGAGCCGACTGCAGTCCTGTCCTGGGACACAGGCTGACCGCTGCCTGCGCTTCGCGGCCAGCTCCTCATCAACTCCCAGGGGCCTGTCGGATCCTCTTGGGGTCCCTGCCCCACCCTCATCACCGCCCACACCGTGTCTGATGTCCCTGTGGGCCCGGGTCTGCGTGCTCATCCCTGCAAATGGCTCCCCGCGGGGCCTGGGGACCTGCAGCCGCTGCCGACAGACTCCAGGTTGGCCGGGCTGTGTGGCTGAGCTAGGGGAAGGCCGCCCCTTGAAGGATTTCAGCCTGAAGTTCCCCCCCTCCGCATCCTGGGTCTTAGAGTCTCCAAATGACGTCTGCAGGGAGAGAAATTATTTCAGACAAGGTTTTCGCCAAGGTCAATATCATTTATTAGATTCTGTCTAAATTAGCTCTCTCGGCCGGAAGGCTCTGCGAGGACGTCCTGGGACTCAGCCGGGACTGATGTGCCTGCGTTACCCGCCGCCCCTCCCCACTCCCCGCGCTGCCCACCCCCCTCCGCTGTGCTCACTGCCTCTTCTCCACTGCAGACCCTCATGGTGGGGACAGAGGCTCACGTGACCTTGGGCCCCTGGGCCTGCTCTTAGTGGGGGCGGGTCTCCGGGTCTACGAGGCCATCCGATGGCCTGGGCCTGACGTGACTGGCTTCTGCTCTCAGACCTAGAGGTGGCTGGATGGGGACAGTGCTTGCCCGTGAAGGTGAGCCCGAGCCCGAGGACTGTGCCTGCTCTGCCCCTGGACTCTCACAGGGCCCCTCACATACACAGAGACCCCGTGCTGGACCCCGGCCTGCACCCTCCCCTGAGGCCCCGCAGGTCGGGAAGGCCCGGGGCCTCTGGTCACTGGACGGAGACCCGTCCCTTCCGCCCTCCTGGTGGAAGGGCCCTGCCACACGCTGGGCGGCCAGGTCACCATCCACGCCGGCTGCGTGGTGAGGAGGCACCTGCCCGTCTTCCTCTGGCCGCTGCCTGCCCGGCTGTGCCAGAGCCTGTGCTGGCCCTCTGCTCCCTGCGCCCAGCACACAGGCCTGGGTGGTGGCCACCCTGACGACTCTCCTGGCACCGATGGGCACAAACCTCGGACACGGTCCTGCCGTGTGACCTCGCAGCCGAGGCTGACGTGGGGGCCCCGTGAGCTGCTCCGGAGGGGCTCGCTGTGTTTCCACCGCGGCTTCAGAGCGTCAAGGCAGATGCCACGGGAAGCCTTGTTCCATTTCAACCACGTGTCTGACAACACGCAGCACGCTGCCGGGTGGAACGTGGATGGACAGTGATTTCCTAGTAACTGGGAATAATCTTGCTATAATTTAGCCTGCACATTATGCTGGCAGTGTCTTACAAGGAAAATGATTTGGTTCCAAAATCTGCATTTAAGTGAAGATTTAACTCTGTCCTCAGGGCTGGAGTCAGCACTTCCAGGCAGAGCCAAGGTCATGATGGAGGCAGCTCCACTTGTTTTGTGGCCTCTCCCGTTGCGGGGCACAGGCTCCGGACGCGCAGGCTCAGCGGCCATGGCTCACGGGCCCAGCCGTTCCGCGGCATGTGGGATCCTCCCGGACCGGGGCATGAACCCGCGTTCCCTGCATCGGCAGGCGGACTCTCAACCACTGCGCCACCAGGGAAGCCCTGGATGCAGCTCCACTTTAACCTCGACCTCCCTGTAGGAGACGTGTCTGAGTCTGGTCCTGCCTCTGTTCCCACCGGGCTTGTGTGAAGACAGAATGCAGGGCGTGATCCTCTGGTGACACGCGAGGGAATGCCTCGTAAGAGGGACTGGCTTTTGTGCACCTAGAATGAAGAGGCGTGCTCTAGAATGGAGCCCTGCCGCTCTCCACCACTGCACGGAGCAACAGAACCCAGGCCAGGGCAGCCCAGGAACCCACGGACATGGAGCGGCGTGAGGCTGACCGGGTCACCCAAGCCCTCCCTGCATCAGGACACAAGCGCTGCCCCACTCCCCGAGTCCCCCGCCAGCAGCGGTCAGGGCTTCCAGACTGGCACATGAGGGACCCAGCTGAGTCTGGGGATCCTGACCCCCTGGGCTGCCCGTATGGGGCTGGGGCTGGGCAGTGGGCTGACAGCACTTCCCGGCAGGCCCTACCTGTGCCCTCACCTGCCTTCCCAAAGCGAGCCCCCGGGTCTTCCTGAGCCCCTTGCCCTGGGGGTCCCCAGCCTGTAGGCAGGGGTGGGCTTGGCACCAAGGCCTTGTCGATGCCCCACATCCACAGCCCTTGCCCCACCCCCACTCCTTCTGCTTTTCAGCAGACTTGGGGGCTGGGGGTGGGACTGGGGCAGCCCCACCTGCGAGGCTCTGGGTCATGGGGCTGGGGGCGCTCCCAGTCCCCTGGGCAGCAAGGTCCTCAGGGGCGAGAGGGCACGACCCTGAGCTGCGGGGGCCTGTGTGGTGGGCCTCAGCCCGCCTGGAACTCGACCTCCTGTGCTGCCGGCCCCGCCCTGCCAGGCCCGGGGTGACGGGGGCAGGTAGGAAGGTATAGGCTCCCCACACGTGCCCAGCACCTGGAGACCAGGCAGAGGTGCCTTCTCTGAGCCGGCCCCGAGCCCAACGTCGGGGCGACCAGACAGAAGGTGTTGGAGCCGGTGCCGCCCCGCTCGGCTCCGAGGCAGGTGGGTGCTGAGGCCCCGCAGCGCGGAGAGGAGCAGCGGGCGGACTCGCGAGCTCCTTTGGCAAATCACGAGCAGAGGGAAATGGCAAACCCGGTGCTGGGGCTTCAGACACGGCCAAGACGCTGTCCGGCCGTCAAGAGCATCTGGGAAGTGACCTCTGAGAGCACCAGAGGGCTGCAGGCGGTGGGCACCTCTGGCTCCACGGTCCAGCCCCACAGCGGCACCAGCTCTGAGCTATCCTTCAGCGGGGCCACGGTCTCCCAGGGCATGTCCACCCATCCTCCCAGGGCTCCAGCCTCCGGCGGGTGCTGGGCCCCGGGGAGCCCACACCCCACCCTACCCCACCCCACCCCCAGGCGGCCACCCTTACAAATCTTTGTTCTCCGGAGACTCAGACCAAATTTAGATGGGATGACGGTCACTCTCCTCCAAATCCTTAAGTCACAGCCGCCAGCTGGTGGGATTTTAGGCCACTAGTCAAGGGGGTGCTATCCCGTCTCACACGTGGAGCCGCGGGCCCGGCCCTGGGCATCGCGAGGAGGTCAGCGAGCCGAGGACCGCTCAGACACAGCGGCCTCGGGCCTGGAGGGGCCACCGCGCCCCGTGGCCGGAGGCCGTGGTGCCTGCAGTCTCGCCTGTCCGCCCACTGGCCCATCCGCGTGAGGGCTGCACCCTTCGAGCCCCACCCCTCGGGGACCCGGCCCCTGTCCTCCAGCTGCCCCCGCTGGCGGCTCCGGGGTCGCGGACGCTGGGGAGAAGTGGGAACATTTCCTTTCTGTTGTGGGGTCCTGTGTGTGGGGAGCCCCTGTGGCACACCTGGGGGGAGACTTCTGAGCGGTGACCTGCTGCTCCCCAAGAACGGCCCAGTGCAGACCCTCCCGGATCGACCTCCAGAGGGGAAAACCACCTCTGTGCTTCTGCCCGTAGGACGGTCGGACCTCAGCTGAACTGACTCTTCGGTGCGGCCAGACACCCCTCCGCTGCCTGAGACGGCCCGGCCCCCTCCCTGCCTGCAGCGCAGATCAGAGTCCTGACCGCATCGCTGCAGATCCCATTAGTCTGTGTATCGAACAACAACACACAGAAGAATTTTGGAAAATTAATTGCAAGTTTTCTTCCTTGATTTGGACTCAATTTGCTAAAACCGTTTTCATTAGAAGAGGCTCTCTTCTCATCAAAAAAGCAAAACCGAGAAAAAAAGGCTAAATTTGTCTGTGTGACGCACATACATCTGTGAGGCGGGCAGTGCGCCCAGCTGGTGGGATGGGGGGCACCCGGCACCGCGTGTGCGGCAAGGGCGGGGGTCGGCGAGCTACAGCCCCTACGCTGAAGCAGGGTCTGCATGTCGTGTCTTTGCAGCCATGCAGGTTTCATTACTGCACATTTCACTGCAGTTCCAGAGCAGATCAATGAACTGCTCACAAGGGTCCTGCGGCCATCTCCCCGCCAGGTGGGAGCGCCCCTTAGAATCGGGTGAGAGAGCATTTCCTTCCGCCAGGTCCAGGACCACTGGCCAGAGGACCACGATCGGGGTCAGGTGTGCTGGCCAAGGGGCATGGTGCTGTCCGTGCAGCATTGTGCGTGTGTGCCCACCCACCCAGGACCACGTATAGGACACAGTGGATGGTGCAGTGGGCACCACGGCAGGTGACAGGGCGGGGGACCCTCATCCAACCTCCCTGCCCACAGGGCACCCTCTGACCTTTGTGCACCTGCCTGGACACTGGGCTGCCGGGTGTGTGGTGGGGGAGAGCAGCGGGTCTGGGATGTGGCTGTGGCCCCGAGGGACCAAGTCTCCCAGTGACGTCATCTTGAAACTTGCAAGGTCCCCGGTTTGGGAAAACATGTTGACATTTTTTCACTCGACAGAGGAGAGCAAATCACTTCTGCTCAGGGGATGGCGACCCCGACTCGGGGCCATAAAAGGGGTGACGTTTTCTGGGGACCTGCTGTTGGGATCGCTCGGCACAGTGGAAACGCCACCTAAACGGTTCAGAGTAGGAGGAGGTCAGAGCGAGGGTTTCACTCCCTGAGCTGCCTGCAGCCATGGCCGATGCTCTGAGATGGGGGCTTCGGGGGGATGCAGAGGGACCCTGTGCACCCTGTCGACCATCCAGGTGGGAGGACTCGGAAGACAGACGCCCCCAGGAAGCCACAGCACCACAAACAAGATGCCACACGGGGCCACAATGCGTTCGCCTTGCATGAACCTTTTCAGGAAAATACTCTCCATGGAAAACTATGGCTAACAGCCACTTTGTCCTGGGGCTTTTTCTTTTTAAAAGTTTTTACACTGAACACGTCCCTTGGGAGTGGCCCAAGACCCTAGGATGGTCCGGACCATCCCACGTGGGCACCAGGCTCTATCATGGAACATGGCACGGATTCTGCTAAGAGGGCGGTGGGTCTCGAGCGTCAGCCACCGGGGGGGGTGAGACCACAGGACATGGGACCGCAGAGCCATGGATGGACGGGGAGAAGGGACCCAGAGTCTCCCTCCTCGAGGCAGCAAGGCCAGGACGGCGTCTGTGTACCACCACACGACGTCACGGCTCAGGTTGGTTTTTCACGCTTGACGCCCACGATGAATCTGTGAACCAGGGCGGGGGACGTTTATATCCTGACCTGACTCCAGAGCTGCATGCCCAGTCACCGTGGCCACAAACCGCCAGACGCACAGATGGGCAAGAGCAGGCGGGAGGTGAGGCGTGATGGCGGGGAGCAAGGCCAGCTCTGTGCTTGGCCTGCGGGTCAGAAGGACAGAGGACGGGTCACGGGAGGGAGCGTCTGTGAACCCAGGACAGCGGGTGTCGGCTGGGCTCCGCTCCGGCCCCAGGGGTCTGAACCTCAGCAGGGCGGCCCACCCTCCCGACAGCCCTTGTGGGGAGGGGGCGGAGGCACGGCTGCACATGCTCTCTGGACGCGGTTAAGCCTTTTCTCATCAGCTTACTGAGGCCGCCCTGACCTCAGGGTTAGCCGGCTTCAAAGGAGGGAAGGAAGCAGGAGTGTCTTGTGCAGGGGCCGCGCTGACGGAGGCTTAACCAGCCGGATGCCGTACCCATCAGAGCTGGACCAGGAGGTGAGACTCTGAGCCTCCAAAAACATCTTGCGAGCCATTTTATTTTTTATTAAAAAAATTTTTTTTTAATTTTTATTTTTTGGCTGTGCTGCACTTTTGGCATCTCAGTTCCCTAACCAGGGATCAACCCCCGCAGTGGACGGGCAGAGTCCTAACCACTGGAGGGCCGGGGAATTTCCGTCACGAGTACATTTTAGAACATCCCAAGGCACGAACACATCTTTTTGTCTCGTTATGAAGGCCAAGGTCACTGTGAAGAATTTCGTCCAAGTTTGCAGTCAGATAGAAGAGTGTCTGCTCCAGATGCCTGGAGCTGCCCACCGGACGTGGGTGGTGGACACACAGGTGGATGACAGTGGCTGCCCCTGCCCCCTCAAGAGCGGGATCATCCGGTCATTTTGGCATCTGGAAATCTGGGGACACTGGCTCGTGTTCCACCCAGAGGACACATCCCAGGACCACGGGCAAGCCGAGTGGGGCAGTGGGAGCTGAAGGCTGCCCCTCTGGGCTGAGGTGCTTGAAACGGGAAGCTCCAACCAGGCCTGAGGGGCCCGTGCTGGTGGGTGAGGTTCTCGAAACACCGCTCGGGGCCCCTCGCACCCTCCCTGGCACTCGCTCTGCCCCTGGTCAGCACTGTCCAGGGATGCCTCAGTGCACTGGCTGGCCGGGTGCCTGACTCCTTCCCATCCCCAGGGGTCAGCCTCAGTCCCGTGTCCTCGGGGACAGCTGTCCAGCGTCAGCCGCTTGAGGCTGGATGCAATCCCCCAGGCTGCCTCTGGCCAAGGAGGGCTGATTGCCAAGTCCAGCTGCCGTCTGGCTGGAGTCTTCACAGGCTGGCCTCAGTCTCTGGGTCCTGAGTCCTTCTCGGGAGAAGCCCGGGCGGCAGTTGGAGTCTGGAGGCCAAGGCAGCCTGGGGGCAGGAAGAGCAGCCGGCTCCCCAAACCTGGTTCTCTCTGCCCAGGCACAACGCTGGCAGTGGGCCGCTGTGGTCATCATGGAGGTTTTCTTCCGAGAGACAGTGTGTGCTGGGGCTGGAGGGACAGCTGCGGAGGGTCAGAGGTTTCTTCTGCTGGAAGCGCTCACTGGACTTGGCCTGAGGCCTGGGCAGGGGACGTCTGGTTAGTCACCATGGATGCCGGGGTGACTTGGACCTCCCCAGCCTCTCCCCACAGCAGGGACATCCAAAGGAATGGTGGACTTCTGGAAGTCTCTGCCATGGGGCCCTGCCTTCCACGTCTGTCCACTCTGTCCCTAAAGTCTCGGCCCAGCGGCCACCCTGGCGGGGGTGCCGCATTGGGGGTGTGTTTGCCTCCCGAGAGCCCTGGGGTGGGAGAGGACACAGCCCCACACCCTGACCCCCCTTCAGCTCCAGCCCCGAGGAGCGGCTGATTAATCACAATATGCAAATGGCCCATTTAAAAAATCAGTCACCAGGACATTTGATTCATTATTCAAGACCTGAGTTGTGTGTGCAGAATTCCTAATGACCCACGAAATCAAGGATCAGGACGGTTGTTTCAGAGAAAAACCCCTGTTTGGGGGGAGGCACTGACCCCCAGGCTCCGGGCCCTCCGCCCCACACCCGGATCTCACTTTCCTTGGTCTCCTCTCAGGGACACAGGCTTTGCTGGGCCCCAGGGCCAAGCGGCCTGACAGGAGCCCAGATCCTGATTCGGGCGGCTTGTCGTCTGGACAAGCGGAGTTGCCTCTCCACACGGCAGACGGGCGTCAGCAGCCACCTGGCCGTCAGGGGCGCCACCTGTGAGCCCGACCCAGCGCCCAGTCCCAGGTGGGGCTGCCCCAGGGTGCCTCACGGTGACCTGTGTGCCTGACAGTGACATGTCCGCCCGATGGTACCGCTCCGCCCCTCACGGACGTTATACAGCCCGGGGCCCGTGGTCTCTGCAGATTTCACCCGAGGGAGGAACACAGCTTTGTGAGGCGAACGGTGAGAGCAGGTGAACAGATGAGCAGGTCCCCACGAAGGAGCCGCCTCCAGGTGCAGCCCTGTCCGGGCCCCAGGGCTCAGTCCAGGCCTGTAGGTGAGTGGCAGCTGCCCCAGGGTCGGAGGGGCGCTGCGGGCGAGGCAGGCAGACGGCACCGGGCTCTCTTCTCTCCCCTTTTCCTCAGACCCTGAAGTGGGGGTCCTGGTGGGAAGCAAGCAACCTCCTCCCCAAATTCCTCCTCTGCCCAGAGCCCCTCCAGGGCTGCACACTTGGGCTCAGGGGCCGGGTCCCAAGTTCAGTTACAGGGTCACAGAGGCGTGGGGATGTATCACATCTCGCCCAGGGGCCCCCACCCCACCTTTCCCCCAAGCCTCGAGGTTGGAAGGCGCGGCAGAACCCCTCTGTCTCCTCCCGACACCCCCAGGCCAGCAGGCCGGACAGGGCGCAGGGGCCTGCCCTCAGCAGCCCCTCTCCACACAGCGCTCAACGCAGCTGCAGGCTCCGGCCTCGCGCTGGGCCTCCGACAGGACGCGCTTGTCCACAGCATCACGGTGCTGGTGGTGTCCGCCCAGCCACTCTGAGCTGCAGGACACACAGCCAACAGGAAATCGTGTTGTGAGGCACCACACGTGTGCACTGCGGTGGCCCCGCCTCGAGGCGTCACCGGGAGAGGCTGGGGGGAGATGGGAGGGCGTGACTGGAGGGACAGGGGGCATTGGAGGCTCGCGGATGACCTTGGTCCGCCCCGCCCCCCGGGGTTGCACGCAAACATTGCTGAAGGTCCAGGAGTGGTTGCCCAGGAGGATGGCTTGAGGGCCAGTCCACCAGACCCCTGACCCAGGGCCCGCCTTCCCGATCACGCCGGGGCCGTGGTGGAGGTTCATTGGTCTCAGTCAAGGCTGTCCAGCTCCAGCCTCTGTCCGCGAGGCCCCCCAGTTGGGATGCGCGTGAAGCCCCCGCAGGAGTCCCGGCTCCCGGTGGCAGACAGGAGGGGCGGTTAGTTCACACGTGGGTAGGGGTGTGGCTTCGGGTCTGAGCTGGAGCCGCTGGGAGCCCGGGTGGGGTGGGGACCGCTCCAGCCCCCAGGGCTCCCAGGAAGAGGAGAGAAGTTTTCAGAGTGGGGGCACCTCACACTTGCGGGGCTGGCCCGAGGCCTCTCCTCACCTCGATTTAAGGAACTGTTTTCACTTAATGCAACTGTGCTTGAAAACCAAGCAGAGCACGCTGACTGCATATGGACGCAGCTGGATCCCAGCCGGGAAGAGGCCTTTTCTCTTAATTGCCCAGGGTTGCTCTAGCCAATCACCAGTCTGGGGCTTAAGACAACAAAAATCACTCTCTCACTGCAACAAAGGCTGGAGGCCCGAGGTCATGTGCTCTGCTGTTAGAGGTGGTGCAGGCCCAGGCCTCTGGGACAC
This sequence comes from Hyperoodon ampullatus, assembly GCF_949752795.1. Lineage (NCBI taxonomy): Eukaryota > Metazoa > Chordata > Mammalia > Artiodactyla > Ziphiidae > Hyperoodon > Hyperoodon ampullatus. Next base: position 229,476,778 of record NC_136914.1, on the reverse strand, counting down.
CACGTCAGGGCTGACCATCCAGGGTTTTCTGAGAGGAGCGGTCAGGGGCGACTCACGGCAGCCGAGGCGCGAGAGGACGTGCCACTCTGACATGGGTTCTGTGCCGCTCATGTCTGCCTCCAGATCATATTCTTTGAAGGTTAATACCACGTTGTAATTAACGTGAATGCTGAAAATTCTATTAGAACTTATGTTCATACCAGTCAAAGGGCTTTATCACGCTCTTCCTGGGGTCTAGCCCCGGGAGGCTTGGAGGAGGCCTGAGGCACTGTCCACCGGGCCGGCAGAGTCCACTGAGCTTAAAGCCTGAGACCCAGGCATGCAGTGACCTGCTTTTCACACCTTCTGGGCCTTGGCAGGACCCCTGGTTGGGTAGATACGCGTAGCAGGGCCCGACGCCATCCCCCTCCTCCGGCATGATCATCCTTGAATAACCGGGAAAGGGTCTCCTCCAGACAAGGCTGCGCCTGGGGAGCCGGGGCTCTGCGCCCCATTAGCTGCCACCTCCCCAGAGCTCCAGAGGGCCTGGCAAGCCAGGGGCTCCAACCCAGTGGACGAATAAATGCAAAGGCCTCTGGCACACCCCTGGGAGGAACTTAGTTAGAGAGCAGTGCTCCTGACACCTTGTAATTACCAGCCAGTCGGGGGGCAGTCACTTTTCTTTACCCTAAGGAGAGGAAAGACTTCTGACAAGATATTTAGAGCCACCTTCTAATTTCCCCCCAAATGGCTTTTGTAGACCCAGTCATTCCATGGAAGACGCTTAATCTAAATGTTAATGTGACAACTTGGGGTTAAATTTACATGGAAACAATCGATTCCTGATTCTCGCAGAGGGAGGACTCAGTGGGACTGCAGGCACCGCAGCCTCACCAAGTACCACGGTGTCCTGAAGTGCATCCTCGCATCTACTGTCAGGCTTCCTCAGGCGCTCTCGGCATCCTTTGGACCACGCTGAGCCTGTGTGGAGACCTGGGGCAGACCCCACACTCCTAGGTCGTTGGGACAACAGGGAGCTGGTGAAGGGCCCCCAGCTCAGGAAACATGTGAATCTGCCTGAAATACCAGAGCGGGTCTCCCACTCCCCCTGAATGGCTGGGTTCAGTGTTTCTGGTATAAGATACTCAATCATATCTTTACTGTTTATTTGGAGCTTATTTTGGATCTGAGCACTTGAGATATTTCTTGGGCAAAGAAAATGCTCCCTCTTAGTTCAAGTTACTCTAATTATGTTCTGCTTACTTTCCCAATTTTGGAATGGGGTGTGCAGATGAAATTCTACAATGTAGCAGCATCATTTTATACTAAATATAAATTCAGAATGTTATACATTGGCAGAAATGGAAAGTTTATCATAAAAGGCATTCCTAAAATACTTTGAAACTGCATTTACTTGAGACTAAATCGATTAAAAATTCATTAGCTTTATTTGCAACTCTTAAATTTTAAAGCTCCCCTAGATGGGGCACAAGAGTTTGCCTTCCTCATTGCCGTACTTTTTAAACATTAATGAGTTTCTTTTTTTTTTTTTTTCAAGATTTTTTTGATGTGGACCATTTTTAAAGTCTTTATTGATTTTGTTACAATATTGCTTCTGTTCCATGTTTTGGTTTTTTGGCCACAAGGCATGTGGGATCTTAGCTCCCTAACCAGGGATCGAACCCACAGCCCCTGCATTGGAAGAAAGTCCTAACCACTGGACCACCAGGGAAGTCCCTAATGTGTTTCTTAAAACAATAAGTTCTCTCTACAAAACAAAAATGTGTTTAGTCTGTTAAAAGTTGACATCCTAAGTAATTTGTAAAGCCTCCTTCTTGGACGTTGGTTGGCTGTCCTTCCTCGCAGACTTCTAGGTGTGTTGAATTAACGTGTTCACCACAAACTGACTGGCTGTCACAGAGCTGCCAGGAATATCTGACAGCTGTTTACCGTCTGTGCATCTCTTTTACAAACATCAGCATCTCATTTGAGCTAAAAAAAACAACCCCTGGGCAGGAGAAAGCAGGCATTAGGCATCGCCTCCCCTGTGGAGGAGGAAGGAGGCTGGGCTGTCCAGGGCACGGGGTGGTGAGGGGACGACCCCCATCCCGCCTGCCCTGCCCCTGCAACCCAGGGGGACACTCAGCCCCAGACCCAGGCCCTGCCCCCCGGATGCGTGCCTGACCCCGGGGTTTTACCCACAGGCCATTTGCTCTGCTTTTACTTGACTGTCTTGTTCCATTGGATTTTTCTCTGTAATGACTTAATTGTTTTTGTAAAGTATGATGTGTTCCTTATTAAGAAAAATTCAAGCTACACAGAAAACCACCAAGAAAGTAAAAAACCTACCCCCAAATCCAAACACTCAGCGCAGATACCCCTTTGCACATATTTATAACTAGAAAGACAGAAATCATTTTTGAAAATCGGGATAATATACATGTGGTATTTTAATAAAACATACCCAATTAATGTTCCTTGAAATTAACCAAAGAAAGGTCACTTGAAGTGGACCTGATGGAACAGAGCATCAGAAGACAGTGGCTCTCCTGTCAGAGATGTTTCCAAGGTCCCCAGGAACCCCGATCTCACTCCAGGCTGCGCATGGGAGCCCCTGGAGCCTCGGGGACCACCGGCCCTCTGACTGCGGCTGCAGAGCCTCGCTGACTTGGCCTGAGGGACACTTGGAGTCCAGATGCTTTAAAAGTTCCATTGCGTGATTTTAATGAGAAGCCAAGGCTGAGACCAACTGCTCTGAAGAAAAAATATTGTGAGTGTTGAGTGGTTGATATGGTTGCCCTTTAGCAAATCCCCATGTTCGCACTTGGCACGAGTTCTGATGGCCTCGCCTGGCGATGCTTCCTGGTCCCTCTGGCCCTCACCCTTGGCTTATGTGTTACTATTACTGCTTTACTTGCAAGGCGCCCAGTATGAGCATCGCGTCCTGCTTGTAAATCCCCTGTTGAAGGGGACACGGGACAGGGATGCGCTGGCAGACTTGTCTTGGGATTTCTCCACCACCGCGCCCTTCAGCCCTGTCCGGGTCATCAGGCAGAGTTTTCGGGTGTGACCTCTGGGCCCCTCCGCTGTGAGAACCCACCAGCGTCGTCCCCCCTCTGCTGGACGCTCAGCCTGGGTCACACCCTCTGCCCTCGGCTCGGCCCCGCGCGCTCCTGTGGGCAGGGCGGGCGGTATGGCCAGATTTCCTCTCCCTTCACGCTGCTGATTTTTCTGCTAAGATGTTCAAATGACTCTGTCCGTATTCTGAAGCCTGATGGCCTCGCTGGGCCCCATCTCGGTTGATGGCTCACCTGGAATTTGAGGACAGTCGTCGTCACCTGTGCTCTGGGTGTTTCCTCTCCGGTTGCTGCTCCTCTTCCTGGGAGCCACTCCTGGGCCTCCGGCTTCCACTCTGACCGGGACCTGTGTCCTCCCTGCCCCTGCCGGCCCTCTCCCCAACCAGCCCTCTCTTGTGGCCGTCGTCTCCTTACGTGGCTCCAGCCGCTGCCCTGAGTCCTCGCCGGCTTCCACGTGGGGAAGGCTGTTAGCCGAGGGGCTGGGAGGACCCCACGGCCCCTCGGCCTTCTTGGCGATGACCCCTCTCCGCACTGGCCACTCCTTTCCTCCCAGCAAGGCCGTTCAGGATCTCACCGCCGGGTCCTGTAACCCCCGGTTGACGGGTGTGCCGTCAAGCGCCCGAGGCTCCTTTGGCCCCTCTGGGTGTGGACCCCTTCTCCTCCAGGGCCTGTCAAGACCCTCGAGGCCAACTTCCGATCACCGGAGTGGGTCCCTGCCATTGGGACACGCAGCCTGGTGTGGACACACCAGCGTCCAGCCTGGGTCCAGGCAGCTGGTGTCCTGGCCTTTCAAGTTTCCCCCCGTGTCAGGTGTGGTCGCAGCTCTGAGGTGGGGCAGTGGCCCCACGCAACTGGAGACAATTCTTTTAGTTGTTTTGTAGTTTCCAGTGAGTGACTGGTGCCTCCCAGTTCCGGGGCCTCCCGCAGCCTCATGTAGCGATGTGGCTTCTGCAGGACAGATACGCTGGGCTGTCGGTCCGGTGTGGGGAGGCCCCACTGGGGAAGGGAACGCCCTCTCCCTCCACACGTACGTGGACAGAGACATACATTGGGAATCATTTATTCCAGTTTCAGCGACACTCTCTAGAAGCTGCTTCTACAGATTAGCAAGATGGTTTAAGTCTCAGGCTGCAAATCCTATTAGCCGGAGATGACAGTAAAAGGAGATGCAGGAGTGTGTACGTGTAACAGTACGTTCACGCACGCATGTACTTTTCAACTGTTTCCTGGCCATGGCACCATGGCCGGATGAGGCTGCTAACCACCCTCCAGGGCCGCGTCTCTGGGCAGACCGGGCTCGGGCCGCCCAGCCGCCCACATCTGGGTCCTGGGGGCTGTCGGACGTGGTGGTGGTGGGGTCTTGCGGCTTCCCTCAGGGTCAAGTCTAAGGCACAGAAGGCCTGAGCGGGGGTCCACGTTCCAGGCCCTCAGACCGTGCCCCCCGCGGAAGAGGAGGCTTCCTTGGGCTGTTGGGAGATGCCACTTTCCCCCAGGGAGGACGTGCCCCTTCCCTCCCCTGGTCCCCGAGCCCAGGCTGGGCTCAGGGCCCACGGTGACCGGCCGCTCTCCTCCCGCCAGAGTGGCTATGAGGTCACAGGAGGGAGCAGGCCCGAGACACAGAGGCTGCGCCCGGGGCCTGGCCTTCCAGCTGGAAGCCTGAGGAGGGCAGCCCCTCCCCACAGCTGCAGGGCCGCTCTGCTCCCTCCCCCGTAGCTGCAGCCTCGGGCACAGAGCGCCTTCGCAGGGGTTCTGGGGTCTGAGGAGCCCCCGCCCCACCCCCCGCCCCCGAGCAGAGATGGGTGGGGAATGAATGAACGAAGGCCGGCCCCCAAGCCTATGGGTGAGGCACTCGCAGCCCCAGTGCCCCACCTGCCACCGCTGGAGACACGGTTGCTGCTCAGACTGAGCGGGGTCCACCTCGCCCCTAAAGGCACCCCCACCGCGGGTATGGCGGGGTCTGTGTGATGGGACCCGGCTCCGTCAGCAAGTTCACCGACGGGCGATCGAACCGCTTTGATGAGGTGATGGCATCTCAAGAGCAGCCCCTGGGAAGACACCCCCGAGGCGCAGCTGAGGGAGCTGAGTCCTTGGGGCCCTGCCAGCCCCGCCCCACATGGGAGGAGGCCCAGCACCGGCTAAAGCCGCTTCGAAGGCTCTGGGCCAGAACTTTCCCCCCTCGCTGAGCCTGCGGGCCACAGCCAAACAGAGGCTGCAGACCAGCGCCAGGCGCCCGCGGAGAGCGGTCCTGAGCTGAGGGCAGGCCCCGCGCTCCGCCTTCCAGCCAAACACAACCCAGCGATCACTCCGCAGCAACGGCTACGGCTCCCGCCACATCTGTGAGGACAGTGACTTTTCCACCACCTGAACCGGATTCATGCGTCCGCCTTGTGTGCAGAGCAGGACACATCGTCTGGGGCCGCGAGCCGGCGGGTGGGCCCTGGGGTTGGGTCACAGGGCACCCAGCGAGGTGGGTGCTGGTCTGTACAGCCCGGTTCAGCCCAGAACCTTCTGGGGAGCGGACAGGCAGTGGGAGCCTGCGTCGTCCGCCGGCACAGGGACGGCCGCTCCGTGTCTGCCGAGCCCGTGGCCCCCCGTAGAGGCCAGGCTTCCACCGCCTCGAAAGGTAACGTTTGGCGAGGAGGTGAGGCCCAGCCCCTGGCTCTGACCCCTGCCCTGGCCGCACGGCAGGGCCCCCGGGAGACGTTCTGAGGCGTACTTTTCAGTCCTTCACTGAAAAACCGGTGCTGGCCGGGTGCTGGCGCGAGGGCACCTCCTGGGGTGGGACCTGTGCACCGAGGTGGCCAAGATGAAATAGAGCCCCTGCTGCCCTGTGCACACGTCCAGTGCCCTCCGAGGGCCAGCGCCCTCTGCTGCCAGCCCTCCCAGGGGCTGGCCAACCTCTACCGCCCTTGAGCCGTCCCTCCTGTCCTACGGTTTGAAATGACACCTTTTCTTATTCTAAATCCTACAGCATCTCTGGTCTCATTTCTGTCCCCTTCTGCCCTCCTCCGTCCATCTGTCCATTAAGGAGCCAAGGGCCAGGCAAGAATGCCCCTGCTGAAGGCAGCTGACTGGGTGGTGGGCTCTGGGGAGAGGTGGGGACAGCGGCAAAGGCATCGGCCTGACAGGCAGCCTCACCTGGGCTTCAACTGACCGCTGCCAAGGGGCCCCAGGGCTCCAGAGGAGAGAGGCACTCGTTTCCGAGCCAGAAATTTGGAACCACGTGTGAAATCTGATTTCTAGTCATCAGAAGAGGCTGATTCGATTAGCGTTTTGTTTCTTTGGGTCACCACGTCGTTGGGTGGTATGTCCTCCGGTTTGCTTTCTCTGGAGAATCGGTGATTCCAAGTTCCTACAGGGGGAGCTGGACCCTACGCTGGGGGCCATAAAGCAAGACGTGGACTCCCCGCTCCTGGCAGCCGAGGGGTGACCCTACGGCCCGGCCGCACCCCAGAAGCCCACGGGGATGAGGGGACCCTCTGAAGGGCCCACCCACCCAATTCACGAAAGGCGTGCTTCCTTTCTTTGAGACTTATCAACATTTCTGGAACATTCTACGGCCCACTAGCCCCAATAACCAATAACCCTCCTATCCTGTCTGTCACCCCATCAGTCCCCCTTCCCCTCCCCCCAGCAAGGCTCCCATGTTTCCTGCACCTGAGTTTTCCAGCCACCAGATGCCCAGTGACCCAGACTCTGGTCCACGGGTTCAGGTGGGGTTGGGCTGGGGTGTTGGCTGGTCCCCAGTGGCCCAGATATTTGGGGCCCAGGAAGTCTGAGTCCCTCTGTTGGCCTCCCCTGATCTGAGGTGGGGCCCTAGGGGAGCCCCCTCCTTTCTGGACAGTGTGAGCTCTCCAGCCTCTCTGGCCTCACAGGACGGGCTCAGCTGACTCCATCGGGACAATCAGGGCAGAGCCCAGCCATCCAAGGCAGCGGGTTTCCAATGGGTCCCTGCGATGCCTTTGAGACCACATCACGCCTGCATCCCGCTGCATCCCGCTGCCTCCCGCTGTCTCCCGACCCCTTGGGCAGCCCCGAGCTCCAAACAGACCAGCTCAGGAGGGCTGGTCCCCAGGTGCCCCTACCCACCCTGGCTCCAGGGCTCCCTGCAGGCTGGGCTAGGGGCTGGACGACAGCCTGCAGCGGACGCCTGGGGGAGGAGTGGAGTGTCCACGTGCCCCCCATTCCAGGGCAGGGGGCTGTGTTCTGGGCAGAGTGAAGAGCACGGGCCGGGGTGGCATCGCCAGTGTGGGTGGGCAGGATGGCGGGGCAGCGGGCCAGCAACCAGAGGGTGGAGCGGGGGCCGACGAGGCTGGCGGGTGGGGCACGGTCCAGCTCTCTCTCTTGCCTGAGCCCTGAACTCTGAGTTCGTGCTGGTAGAGCCATCTCAGGGGAGGGCAGACCTGGGTCTCTGCAGCTCACGAGGCCCTTCATTCCCAGGAATGACGTGAAGGAGAAAGATGACCCTCATCCCCACCATCCACAGGAACCCTCCCTGGTGAGGAAAGCTGACGAGATGCTTACACACAGGGGCCGCACCTCAGCACCCAGGAGCCCAGGCAGTTCAGCAGAAGTGTGGGCGTGAGAGGGACACTGGCCTGTTAGATGTCCGGCCGTTTAATTAGAGCTGCCCCTGGGCCAGCCGGGCCTCACCTCCCCCAGCCCCACGCTCCACACCTGGCCGCCTTAGGGCCTCTGGATCTGCCCCCATCTGCCAGGACAGCGGACCTCAGGGTCCCTGACTGCGGGACCTGTGTGCGGACATGTCCTCAAAGGTGGCTCCTTGGAGGAGGGCCCAGCCGGGGCGAGGTCTCCTGGTCCTGATGCAGGGCCTTCAGATGCCAGAGGCAGCAGCGGGCTTCCCACAGGTGCCGCGGGATGAAGCGGGGTGGCCTGCAAGGCAGGGCCAGTGACAGGGGATGTGTCCTCCTCTCCTTTTGATCATCACACGGTGACAGCACGTCCTTGGATTTTGTTAGAACCTGCAGGATTTTAACAAACCTTTTGGTGTCATCACCAGCTCTGGCTTCGGTGCCGGGGCTCCTAGGGTTTCTGTGCGGATGTATTGTGCTGCTCTCTCGACACCGGCTTGGGTGATGGACTTCTAAAGTTTTATTTTTAACCAGAACATCCAGCCCCTGAGACTGGGGGCCGGGCAAGGAGCAGGTCCCACCCGAGGAGATGTGCTGGTGTTGAAACCGCGGGTTCCAAAGTCTGGTCTCCGGCTGACTTCGCGAGTGTCTCCTGACCTGCCCATCGCTGGAGCTGTGTCTGGGGAGGGTGCGATTTCCACAGCAATCCCTTACAGACACCCCAGGACCGGGCCATGGGCAGTGGGGCTTCTGATCTGTGGGACGGCCATCTGTGGGGCGGACAGCGGCGTTGGAGGATGCTCATGGGTCCTGGAACAAGAACTGGGATGCTGGAAGCTGTAGGCATGACGCTGTGGTGGTGGGGGGGGGGGCGAATCTCCAACATCCGTGAGAAAACCCAAACCACAGGCCTGGCCGAACCTGAACATGGGCGGCTGTGACCCCGCGTTCCCCGAGAGGCGATGGCAATCCCTCACCATGCACCTCCCCTGTGCACTGTCGGGTTCTGACAGCTCAGGACCAGGTGAGTGGCCGTTGGTTTGGCTGGTTTGCGGCCTGTGGGTCAGAGCCAAGGGGAGGCTGCAGCCAGACTCGAGAGCGGCCTCTGCGTCCATGCATGTGACCCGGCACAGGCCACGTGGCACCCAGTTCAGTATTTTCACTGCCGAAAAAAGGCAAGGCTAGTCTGCGGGTCCATCCAACTCTCTCATGTTTTATTTAGGAAGCTTAAGTATTCACCAGGCCTGGGCTTCCCACAAAGGGGGCTGTGCACAGCCTGTTGCATCCATATGAGGGGCTGGAGCTCCAGCCTGGACGCTGCCCGCCCGGCGCTCAGATGCCCGCGCCCCCTCCTGACTCAGCAGCTTCCACCTCCCGGCTACTCTGCGGAAACACACGCCCTCTGGACGGCCAGTGAAACTCTAGCCCTCCCCCCAGCCTGCTTGTCCTTTTGAGCGAGCCCAGGAGCAGTCCTACAAGGAGCCTCAGGGTGGTGGGTGGGTGCTTGTGAGGGCCGGGCCCCTGCTGATGTGAAGGGGCTGGTGGGTGGCCCTGGGAGGCTGCTGTGGGCTGTGGGGCTCTCACCAAGGGGGATGTAGGGGTGCCCCACAGCCCCCAAGCCACGTGGTGTGTCCTGGGCACTGGGGACCCATGCACTGGGGATGTGACCCCGACCCCCCACCACCCAGCAAAGGGCCAGACCACCCCCTGGGCTGTCAGACGGGGCCCTCGTGGGGCACTTGCTCTGAGATGGCCACTGGGCACGTGTCTGTAACCAGGAGCTGAGGCCGTCGTGAACCGTGACCTGGGGGTCCCCCCCAGCCAGGCAGGAAGCCAGCGGAGCGGCCTGGAGGCTGCGAGCCTGGGGTGATCTGGGCCGCCTCGTTGAGTGGGTCTCACTTGATGCAGCCTCCTTTTCTCGAGGTTAATGATCATTCGGAGCTGCCTTATTCTAGGAGACGCGCCCTGTGTTACTCAGATCACACTGGAGAAAACAGTGTCTTCAAGAAATTCAAGGGCAGCTTTAAAGAAACCAGATGGGCACCTAGAAAATTTTATGAACTCTTCATATCTTGCCTGTCACCGCTCTGAATTTTATAGGAACGAGAAGGTGGTCCTCAGCCTGGCTGGACCAGGGGTGTGTCAGGCCGTCCTCCTGGGACCCTCACACCTGAGCCTTGCTGGGGTGGGGCAGCGCCGAGCCCACACCAAGTGTCCCTCGGGGGATCTTCCCAGCAGGAAGCGTCCAGGTGGAAGTACTTCACAGACACAGACCGGACGCCCTGACCGCCCACCAGTGACGGCAGCAGGGGAAGTCGCGGTGGCTGTAGGGGGGTCCTGGGGGCTCCAGCCTGACAGTCGTCACACGCACGGAATCCGCACAAAAGGTGCCGACACCCAAGGAGCAACGGGCGCTTCAGAGGCAGCACCAGCCTCGGGCTGGGCCAGGAGCTGTCCACCAATACTCAGAACTGTGGCTGGAGACCGCTGAGATGCTGGACAGGTTTTACATGACGGTTCATGCTCCCTGGAGACAAAGGAGCCTATTTTGAGTTTTCAGAGACAATGTGTTCAACTCGTGGAGAAAAAAGTTTAAAAACACGAGGCTGGGGCTTCTCTGGTGGCGCAGTGGTTGAGAGTCCGCCTGCCGATGCTGGGGACACGGGTTCGTGCCCCGGTCTGGGAAGATCCCACATGCTGCGGAGCGGCTGGGCCTGTGAGCCATGGCCGCTGAGCCTGCGCGTCCGGAGCCTGTGCTCCGCAACGGGAGAGGCCACAACAGTGAGAGGCCTGCGTACTGCAAAAAAGAAAACACACGCACACACACACACACACACACACACACACAAACACGAGGCTGGCGCCACCTACTCACCTGATCCCGAGATAACTTGGATGTTTGCAGGTGGTCCTCCCTCCCCACCCCACACCCCCCAACCCCGGGGCCCCACCAGCGGGGCCGGTCGGAGAGGTGCACAGACCCGGGGCGGGCGCACACACGTCCTGCTGCCCGGCAGAGACCCCCCCAGGCGGCCTCCAGAAGCTCCCTGTCCGGGAAGCATTTCACCTTCTCAAGGAACCTGCGCTCCGGCTTTACGCGCCCGATGCGGACCAGGCTACTGGAGGCCAGCCTGGCCTTCCCCCAGGACGCGAGTATGGGGAGAGTGAGGCGTCCATCAGGACCACTCGTGCTAATGTGATTTAGACTTTGTAAGGGAGGGCTGAGCCGGCCTGCCAGGCCCGCATTCCTGATGCGGTCCATCCTTTAAGCCTCGACGGAACCCAGTGGGAGGGGCAGCGGCACAGCTCTGATGGCTGGTGAGGTCGGGACAAGCCAGCAGGCGCGAGGTCCCCTTGAGGTCTGCGAGGTCGGACGCCCTTTAGAGCAATCCCCATCAGGGGACCGTGCGGGGCTGGGCAGTTACATCCAGGCAGACCTGTCTGGCCTGGCTAAGAAGCAGGATTTTGAGACACACCCTGGAATCTCCACACAGCACCCCCCTTGGCCCCCGAGGGAATAACCTTCTGCAAATTCCCCCACCCCACCCCACAGCCCCGCCCCAAGCTGTGCAAAAGTTCAGCAGATGCTTCCTAAATGAACAGCTGTCCCATGACTTGGGGGAGGCTAACCTGATGGTGCCTGATTTTTTGATTAGATGCCGGTGGAAATTTGGAGGAGAGGAGACCCCGCTACCCCACCCCCCAGCGCCCCGTGCTCAGAGCTGATGGATTGTTCACAGAAATCATTGTCAAGCTTAGAGTTCAAATATTTTTAGCTGCCAGAAACCCAAGGTCACCCAAGTGACAATCTAGTGTCTGGATTTATAGATCATGATTCAAAACTTAATTCTGTAAGAGTAGGTTAAGAGCCCAGTTTTGTTCCAAGCTCTGCACCCACAGCAGCAGTATTTAGAACCAGAATCCTGAGAGGAGTTTAAAGGTCCGTCCACACCCTCCCTGCTCAGCATACGTGATCCAGAAGCTTCCAGGCTCACTGACCCTACCTTGAAGAGCTGCAGAGAAACACACTTGGTTGACTGAGATGCACTCCTGACTCACGGGACATCGCAGTCCTGGTGTGGCACCTCTCCACCCTGAGAGGGATGGGGGCCCGAGCCTTCCCACAGGGTTCTGCTCCTGGCCATGGAGCCAGGTGTGAGCCAGATGTGAGCCAGGTGAGCCAGGTGTGATCCAGGTGTGATCCAGGTGTGAGCCAGTTGCAAGCCAAGTGTGAGGTAGGTGTAAGCCAGGCATGACCCCCTGCATGTCAAAGCGTCAGAAATGTCACCCAGTTTAGAAAGGAGCTCAGAGCAGACAGGGTCCTTTTTCCAGGTGGGGCTCACACGGTCTGTCTCGAGAGCCAGATGGACCCCACGGGCCCCCTGGGCACTGTGTGGAGGGAAGGACGATGCCGTCCTCTGTCCAGGGCGCCCCTGCCGAGCCCACACCAGAGCTGGGCTGCGGCTCCCGAGGGGCGTCTGGGTCAGGACTGACGGCTCTTCCTCAGCGTTTCCTTCTTGACACGTTTCTGTGCACAGCTGAGTTGTCATGTGGACACATCCGAAGAGGATCACAGACCTAAATCTGGCTGGATGATTTGAAGCATGGTTTGGGGCAGGAGAGAATGGTTGTGGTCCCCCCTGAGCAGACCTGAACGTGGGGACAGACCCCAGCTCCAGTCCCTCCCCTGCTCTGTGGCCTCGGCTGAAACGGTCCCACTCTCGGTGGCCTGTGCTCTGCGCCCGGCGTGGTGGGCGCCTCCCAGGCATCCTCTCTTTGTGTCTCTGAGGAATCAGCCAGCTCGCTCAGTGAAACTCACGTTCCAGAGTCGCCTCGACAAGCCCGCACCCTGCGTGAGTGGTGGGCGGTCTCGCTTGCTCCCTGATCACCTGGAGGCACGTGATGGTCCCGCAGCATCAGTGCCCCGCCCCCCCGGTCCACACTGAGGCTTGTCCCCCACCCACCTCCCCACCCCTCCAAAGTACGCCTGTGGGACCTCGGTCAGCGGAGGGTCCTCGCTGGCCGTTTGCGCAGCCACATTCGGACCCGAGCTTTGGATTGCCTGGGTCACACCGACTGCCCAGGGCTGGTCTGAGCTTTGGCTGGCTTTGTGGAACTCAAACCCGTTCCCCCAGGAGGACTGCTGGGTAGAGGGTCCTCTGCCCCCCGGGGCTACCCTGGCCACTCAGCTCCCGGGGGGCCGACGCCCAGCCCCGAGCATCAGGGAATGCCGTGATGTGTACACGGGCGTTGGCAAATCTGGACTTGGCTGGAGGCCGAGGGCCGAAGACCCAGGTTCAGACCCAACGCCCTCCAAAAGGCCCCATCTTGGCCTCTGTGTCCCAAAGAGGATGCTGCCCGAAGACGCTGTCCACACATGCAGACACTTCTCAGCACACATTTCCAGCCCAAACACACGGGACATGAGTGCTCCGCTGAGGGCCCAGTGCAGACTCCACGTGAGCGCAGGGCACCCTGCTCCCTGCAGGACATGGTGACACCAGGCCCCTCTGAGGACGCGGCGCCACCTCCGGCCTGCGTTCTTCCTCACTTGCATCGACTCCGGGAGGCCGGTCTCGGCCTTTGTCCCGACACTAACGTGGCCCATCACGAGGTCCGCAGAGCCCACACCCCTTCCCATGGCGGGAGAACAGGGGTCCCTCTCAGCCAACGTCCCTCTCGAGTCTGTTCCTCCAGCCGGTGGCCATGGGAGCCGGGCTGTGGGCGGCCACCTGGGGTCGGGTTTGCTGCCACCTCCAGCTACAGAAGCCCCAGGCCTCGGCCATGCCCCGTCCCCACAGGAGCCGACGCTGGGTCCCTGAGCCCAGGACACCAGCAGGACAGAGCGTGGAGGTGTGGTGGGAAGGGGCTTGAGGACCCACATGCCGAGGGCGGCCTCGGTGGGGGATCCACACTCAGCGTGGACAGTGCAGAAGAGGATCGTTTACACCACACGAAAAAGGAAACATTTCAGACTCAAAATAGCATCACCTTTTATCTCAATCTGTAAAGATGTATTTTTCATTTGTTCAGGAAGTGCGTCTTGCTGGGTCAGCCTCGGTTGTCATTGAGCTGTCAGAGCGAAGCTCCGAAGCTCCAGCCTCGTAGCTCAATAAGCTGCACTGAACAAAAAATCACAGAGACCCCTCTACAGATTTTACAAAAGCAAAACGATATTTTTTCAGGGTAGAAAAATCCTTTCATTAAAAAAACCCCACCTTGTATAAAACCATCATATTAACTCAGATAGGCAGTCTGGGTTTCAGTGGGGAAGAATGTTCAGCGGGCCAAGAAATCCTTCTTTCCCCAAACAGGAGCCCACAAGGGAGAGCCCTGGGGACACTGCCTGGCATCCCCACACAGGGCCACCTCCCTGTTTACCTGCTTGGTCTGCCCTCTGGTCCTGGCAGCTGGATGAACAGACTCCAGGTGAGCTGCCCTGAGGTCTCAGCTGAGAAATTTCAACTTGCAGGGTCAGTGCTGGGAGCAAATGACTCCTGGGGATGGTGTACATGTGAGTGTGCACGTGTGTGCCTGAGGGAGCATGAATGCGTGTAGGTGTGCACCAATGTGTGCATGCATGTGCACGTGGGCACCAGTGTGTTTGCATGTGTATATGGGTGTGTGCACATGTGTATGATGTGTGTTGTGTACATGGGTGTGTGTGTGCATGTGTATGAATATGTGTGTGCACACGTGTGTGCTTGTATTCCGTGCCCTGTGCATGTGCATCTGTCTTTGACATTTGGAGCAGACGGGTTCTCCCGTGGACTCTGGGCCTCACCCTGGCTGGGTCCATCATCCATGCGTGGGTGGCAGCTGAGCTGAGCTGCTGTGGGTGACATGGCACAGAACACCACCCTCCTGAGGGGACCCAGGAGGGAGTTGCCGGCTCGGGGAGGGGGGACGCCCCAGGAGCTGAGGCAGCCGTGGTGGACGAGGGGTCCTGTGTGGTGACTCCTGCGTGCGGCGTTCAGTGCACGGGAGTGGCCGCCATTGCCTGGAACAGCGCTGGGTGCCAGGAGGCGATCAGCCCGAACAGGCAGCTCTATCCAGGGGCCCTGGGGAGCACTCCTCTGCCCGGTGGCCGCGCCATCTTCCCCCTCCCCCAGGGGGTCCCGTGCAAGGCAGGTAGGACCCAGGTGGGGATGCAGCACTGCCCTGTCCCACAAGGCCGAGCGCTAGGCCTGTGACTGGAGAGCCGAGCAGGTGGGGGGCGGGTGCCGTCATTACTCGGCTGAAGGGACCCTCCCAGGCCCCACCCCCAGGACAAAGGCCTGAACCTTCCCGGTGGCTGGGCCTGTGGGCTTGGGTGGCATCAGGGTCTGTCCTACAGAGCCAGGTTCACACACCGGGGAGGCTGCGCCCTTTCCTCAGGGTCTGTCCCTTCCAGCCCCCTCAGCGTCAGGAGGCATGCTCCCCCTGCCAGGACACCTCACTTCCCAGCTGGGACCCCACGGGGGGACCCTAGGGGCCCCTCGGTACCCAGCCCGAGGCAGGGTTCCCACCTCGGAGCGGGAACTTGCTTATATAACCGGGCCCAGTCCTGCTGGTAAGATGCACCGTTTTAATGAACTAGAAGGTGTCCCGCTCTGCTTCTCAGCCTCTGGGCAAGGTGTTCTTCTCTGGGAGCTTAAAGGCGCGTCGGGTATTTTGCGTGCTCTCTGTGGGGTGAGACTCTGGCTGCAGAGCTACTTCATCTGGGCTGCGGGACGTTAGTGAAAACTGCAACAGAGACGAGAAAATCGTCCAAGGGCCGGCTTGCGCCTGAGGGCAGACGCGGAGGGGACGGCCTGGCCGCCCCTGCAGAAGCCCTGGTGGGGAGCAGCCTCCCAGCGGGGCCTGGGGGAGGGCCTTGGGGCGACCCAAAGAGCGGGTGTGCGGGGAGTGGCCAGTTCCACTCCGGTCCCATCGCAGGCGCCCTCAGTCTACCCAGACCTCTGGGTCATCCACCAGCTCCCTTGCCCACGCTGTGCTGCTGCCCGAGGCTCTGTGGAGCCTCCCTGGAGGTTCTGTCCTCCTGGCTCCCCACCACAGGGACCCCCGAGTCGGCCCGGCCACGTGGGCTCCCGAGTCGGCCCTGCACCAACCCCCTCGCCTCCCAGGCTCCTCTTCTTTGTCCCTGTGGCTTCAGGCAAAGGTAGGTTCGGGCCTGTGCCAACCACTCTCCTGACCTCGCCTCCGCCCTGGACAGGCCAGCCCGGCAGTGGGGCATCTGCTGACCTCAGGAAAGCAGAGTCACTACCCATAGCCCCCAGCCCTCCTCCTGGGAGCCAGCAGACCTGAGGGCAGCGTTCTGCTGACGACCAGGAGGGGTGACCAGGAGGGCCTGGCACCCCTCCAGAGCTGGGGCCCCGATCCTGTGGCCACCCGGCCACCCACGGCCCCTGGAGGTCCCTCACCCGCCCTCAGAGTCCGCAGTCCTCAGGGCTCAGCAGTGTCCCTTATTCTGACCTGAAATCTGCCATGAAGGCTCCACGAGGGTGCTGGCATGAGTTCCACTTCCTGGGACCCAGGTCACCTCCGCCTGCCAAGCCCCAGGGGATTCAGCATGGCCGGGCCTGCGGCTGATCCCACACGGCCCGGAGGACAGTCAGGGGAGGGCTGGCAACTGTGCTAACCAGCTTCCCAGGAGGCTCAGGCCGGGATGCGCAGCAGCCGGGCCGGCTCTCTCGTGGGTAGTTTCGGAATTTCCCTGACTTCCTGCGCTGGATGTCCCTCTGTGAGGAGCGTCAAGACTCTCCTAGGCGTCTCTGGGGCGGGTGCAGGGCGCCCTCGGCACAGCCGTCCACAGCCAGGGCCTTGCAGGCCCCCTCCCCGCTCTGCCGCCCACCTGGGGCCCTCGAGGGAGACGGCTGAGAACTGCTGGGCTTCACGGAGCGTCCCCTCGTGAAGACCCCTCCCACGAGACAAGACACGCAGGCTTCCCAGGAAGATGAGCTCTGAGTTCACAGTCTGTTTGCCGTCAAGACTGGACCTAAAAAACAGACGGCATCCTAGTCCCCAAGGAGGCCCTGTGGTTTAAGCGTGCACGACCCGTCTCCGTGGGAGCCACGTCCAGCAGGATTCAGGAGGCGTCTTTGCACGGCAGGCCCAGCACAAGTCCATGTCTGCGCCCACTGGGTGGGACCCCTGCGTGGGTGCCCTGGAGTCTGGCGCTCGCCCCATTCCCAGGGCCTCACATGGGGGACATGCGGGGGCCTGGGCTGCAGGGCTGGGAGGTGTGCAGGGCGGGGGCAGGTCACAGGAGCCCTGCCTGGTGGACGCGGAGCAGATACACAGGAGAGGGTGGGGGTCCTCGCGCCCTTGAGTCTCCCCGACAGGCCGGTCCTCATCTGTCATCCCCTCCTGGACTTTTCTTCTCTCTTCGCCAGGAAAGGTGAGGGCGGGAAAGGCCCGGGTCGGGGCTCTCCGGCCTCTGCAGATGGGACACCATGGGGCTTTGCGGAGTTCCTGACCGGGAGGGACCGCTGGTCAGAACCAGCCCGAGGGCAGCGGAGGCCGGCTCATACAGCTTCCAGCGCTGGAGCTCAGTAAAGCCTGTGCCTCAGGTTGGAGAAACACCGCCTGACAAATTCCAAGGGAAACAGAGAAGCACCGAATAGACCACAGCTCATTGAACAGGAGACACAAGCAAGCATCCCAGGACGTGGGGACCTGTGGGACCGCTGCCGTGGCCGGGTGGCCAGGAGTGGCCAGTGGAGCCCTGAGAAGCCCCTCCCCCACAGAGAAATGGCCGCCCAGGCGTGGAGAGTGTGGAACACTCGGAACCTCGGACCACGGTCCAGAAGATGGAGGCGTCCATGGATGGGCACACGCCCTACCTCCCAGCCTTGAGACCTGGGTCGAGACAGCGACTACCATCCACGACAGGGTTAACCTCCCACCTTCTCTCACATGACCTCCTTGAGTGGCTTCGAAATGGTGATGGGGAAAGTTTCCCAGCAGGTGTTGGCTCTGAGCGTGGAACCTGCTTTAGAATCTGGGTTCTTTTCAGTTTGTTCTCTGGTTTTCTCTGGCACACATAGAGCCTGCCTCTGGCTGCCGGATGGGGCGGGAACCACAGCCCTGCCTCTGGGCCAGATTTCAGGCGGTCACACCGTGTCAGTTTGTGTGAGGTATGGAGGGTCGGGACCACGGACAGCAAAGGGAAACAGCCCTTCTGCAGGGCCTGGGGTGGGATGGAGCTTCGAGGCCTGCGTGTAACCCAGCAGGACCCTGCGTGGGGGACTTCCCAGGACAGACACCACCCCCATCCTCCACCTGACTCCTGTCTGTAGAAAAACTTTAGCCTTCCCCAAGTTCCAAAGAGTAAATTTAATCAAACAAGTGAGAAAATGTAGAAGCAAAGGAAAACAGTTAAACAAGACAAAATACTAATTGTTTAGCCATTAAACAGATCAAGGACCTTTAGTTCCTCATCAAGGGCTATAGATATTATTCTGAGCTACGTCCTTGAGCTGTTTTGCAGATACTGAAGCCTCCACCAGGTGGAAGAATTTAATTGCATGCTGCTCACAATATAGACCCCAGGCCAGTTGGAACCAGAAGGCTGATGATATTGACTCCCGATGACCTCACCAGCAGCCAATCAGAAGAGCATGCACGAGCTGATCACACCCCACAACCCACCCTCCCTCACCCTGTCTTTTTTTTTTTTTTTTTTTTTTTTTTTTTGGCGGTACGCGGGCCTCTTACTGTTGTGGCCTCTCCCGTTGCGGAGCACAGGCTCTGGACGCGCGGGCTCAGCGGCCATGGCTCACGGGCCCAGCTGCTCCGCGGCATGTGGGATCCTCCCGGGCCGGGGCACGAACCCGTGTCCCCTGCATCGGCAGGTGGACTCTCAACCACTGCACCACCAGGGAAGCCCCTCACCCTGTCTTTAAAAACCTTTTCCTGAAAGCCTTTGGGGAGCTCAGGGCTTTTGAGCACTAGCTGCCTGGGCTCCTCGCTTGGCTCCTGCGATAAACACTGCACTTTCCTTCCCCACCAACCGGGGTCAGTAGATTGGCTTTACTGTGGGCAGGCGAGTGGACCCGACTTTGGTTCGGTGACATGCAGGCAGCAGGCACAGGGTGGGCAGCACTGGGACAGCATGTCACCTGGAGAGCTGGTGAATAAAACCCCTAACATGCAGGACGGACGCCCACATTTTCCAAATGAGACAAGAGCAGAAGACGGTCAGATGCCCCGGAGAACAGCCGTGACCAACGCCTGCTGAGATAGCCTTGGGCAGAGCTGCCACCTCCCACGTCAGGCGGGAAGGCCACTCTCCTCCTGTTTCCAGGGGAGACTGAGGGTCAAGAACACTCCCCTCTCTTGCTCTGTCCGCCATTACAGCAGACTGTGCATCGGCACCCAGACCCCAACCCAGTGGGCTTCTCCCAGTCTAATCCCAAAAGTCCCAGGGTGGGAGGTGGGCACGGGCTGTTCCCAGAGCTCCTGACTGAGGCGGCCGGTGGCGGGGGGCTTCTCAGAAGCTGTGCATCAGCTGTGGCCCCCGGATCAGCTCACATGGAAAGATGACGCTTTCCCCTTCATCCCGTGGAAGAAGGAATGATATGTTTTCCATCCTGGCCTCTGGGTCAGAGCTGATGGAGGACCCTCCACTCCGTGGTGCTGGGCCCCCAGCCCCCAGCTGTGACCATCCAGTGGCCTGAGCGTGGGCCCTGGGCTGCCGAGGGGTCGTGGGCCCTCCGACAGTGACGCAGCCTCTCCTTTCTGGTTTTGTATCTATAAACACGGGGCAGCTGCCCCAGGTCTTACCTGCCTCTCTGCCTCACAGGACTGTGGCAAAGAGTTGCCAGATTTAGCAACAAAGCTGAGGATGCCCAGATGAATTTGAATTTCAGATAAACATTATTTTGGTATAAGTATGTCCCAAATATTGCAAGGGACAAACTAAAAAAAGTTATTCCCTGTTCATCTGAAATTCAAATTTGATGGTGCCCTCTTTTTCCTGGCCTCCCTGTCCATGTGTGAGGATGAGCCGGATCCCTGTCCAGATGCTGTCTGAGCAGCACTCAAGATGTGGAGAATGGGTTCTGGCCCCTTGGTCACTCTTTAGGCCCCTTTTCGAAAAGACTCATCAAAGCAGAAGCTCACCTGCTGAGCTAACGAGTATGTCTCTGTGGACATGTGCTCCAGCTCTTTAAAGAGAGCATGGCCCAGGGCGTGGTCTCCTGGATGCTCCGTGGCCGGGCCTGTGGCCCAGCTGCAGAGGGGCCAGCAGGGCACCTGCCCCTTCACGTCTCCCAAAGACGATCAGGGCCTAAGGAACAGCCTTGGCTAAGCTGGGAGACAGCAGCCTCTGGGCCTGAGGAGGTGCTAAGCCCGGGCCCATCCCAGGGACGAGAGCCTTCCTTGGGCCCGAGAAGCCAAGCTCGGCTTGGCTTTCACGGAGCCAGCTCTCCGGGACTAAGACGTGTCCACGTGCTTGCATCAGGTGGGCAGTCTCCTCGGGGCAGGGCCATGTGGAGAGTGGGCAGCTCAGAACGCAGCTGCCGCCTGGCATCTGCACGGCCCTCAGGCAGCCCACGCTCTCTGGGGTCTGCAGGGACCGGAGGGTGGAGCGGCGTCATTTATCTCCTTCAAGTGCCCGACACGCTGACCAGGTCCTCTAGGACAGGACACACTGGGGAGGGCCCGCCCCGTCTGTGCTGTGTCCACATGAAGCACAGGAAGGCACTCCCGGCTTCTCTCTTTGGAGGCGGTTTAGAGCGTGTTTCAGGGCGCTTCCGTGTGAAGCCCTCTGAGCGGGAGCTGGAGAAGATTTCCTGGAGATTTTCACGGTGACTCTTCGTCCTGGTCCTGGACGTTCTCCTGGCTGCACGAGGCTGCTGGTCCTGACGTGGGCTGTCTGGGTGTCCGGGGCCAGAGGGAGACGCCAGAGGGCTTGTGGCCCCTTCCACACATGGCCTGGGCGTCTGTGGGCTGCTGGACGCGGTGAGACGCCCCCTCAGATGGGTCCCAACTTCATCAGACCAACAGGTCCTGGGCTTGGCCGCTGCCTGGGGTAAACACACAGCGGAGGCTGGAGGCCAGGCCTGGTGGGGGGCCGGGCTCGCCTTGCAGCTGGGCCTGACTCGCCCAGAGCCCTGCAATGTTTTCCACGCTCGCTTTCCCCCTCCGGTTCTGAACTTTGTCCTGGGTTAAAAACAATAGTGATGACAATATTAACATATCGTCTTGAAGGAGAAAAGTTCTTGGGAAATCCTCATCAGTGCCGAGGCCACTGGATGCTGGTGGTTCCGTGGGGGGCCCCCTTCTCCCTCCTTGGGTCAGGGGACACCTGCTGAGCACCCCTGCAGCCCCACACGACCACTTTACCGTCCCTGGAGGCTGCCTTGCGAGCGTGCTCCCGGGGAGGCCCACCCGCTATGGGGAAGCCTGAAGCCGGGGTCTGGGCGGGACTGGGGGTGGGGCCCAGTGCCGCCCTGGGGACCAGGACTTGGTTTCCCTCTGCGTCGAGGCCCGGGGCGCCCGGCCCAGCGGGAACGAGGGGCGGTCACATGCCCGCTGCTGTCTCCGGGCCGTTTCAGTCACGCTGGAGCTGCTGGAAAGGCCGGGATCACGGAGCGCCTTGGGCAAAGGGCAGTTAGGCTGGAGGGCAGGGGCTGGGGGCTGGGGGTAGCTGCACCACATCCTCCAGGCTTCACCGCACGGTCCTTGAAAGAGGCGCTGGCCTCCTGGATTTTCTTTTACGTTTTGAGCCACGCGCGGGTCTAACTAAGAAAACATCATCAGGAAGGGCCGGCGGGGCCGCGCTGGAGCCCACGCTCTGCTCGCTCCGCACGTGGCCGGCATCCCTGCTCCCGACGGGGCGCGGGTGGCGCTCGGCCTCGGCAGCTGGGCCTCCAGAAACCCAGTGGCGCTGCGCTGACGGCGGGCCCTGGCACCCCCGCTCACCGTCACCGAGATCTGACCTCTGGGGGTGAACGCTGTCACGTGTCGGGAGGCCATGGCCGTGACACATGGGGCGTCGCCATCGACACTTGAATGTTCCGGGGGAACCCCGACCCCAACACGCAATTAAAGGCGGTCGCTGGCCTGGGTGACTAGAGTCAACTAAGAATAGAAAACCGTGTCACATTTTAGCAGCAGCTGCAAACCCATGACTGGATGATGCATTATTTTCATTAACTATAAAAGCCCAGATTTTAAAAATTGTTTGTGCTTCAGACATAAGGATGTTTTCTACATAATTTGGAAATGGTCAATCTGATGGCACTAGAACTTCTCACAAAAACTTAAGTGTAACTTTGGTTCCGAGCATGTGTCTCACAGGTACTTGTTTTAATCCTTGCCTTTCCCTCCTTCACCCTCATGTTCTATGTTTCTCTGAGTCCCCTCATTCCTCTGCGGCCGCTTCACGGGCTGGGGAGCTGGGGGCCTCCTGGTCTCTGCTCTTATCTCAGCCGCAGGGGGGCACCCTGAACGTGGAAGCGGGGAGGAAGGTGGGGGGAGGTGCTCACAGCCCACTCGGGGCCAGGGGCAGGCACCAGGGGCAGTGTAGGGAGGTCCCATGGTGGGGGACATGGGAGGTCAGTTGCTCTGCATTTCACAGCTGTCACACACAGATCCAGAGGAAATCCCCACTTCCTGAAAGCTGTCAGATCTGTTTAAATGGCAGCAAAATGGTGTCAACAGCATAATAACAACAATGCAGAACAATTAAAGCCTGGAGGCTGTGGGGTGGGCAGAGGCGCTGGGCCATGCTCCTGGGCTGCCGATGGCCCACCATGCCCCAAAGCTGTCCTGGTCCGTGTGTGCACGTGTGTGCTGGACGGAGCCTGGGCCCCTGAGTGACCGCCGAGCCAAGGTCGGTCGACTGGCCTGGATGGGACTTGAGTGAGAAGTAAAACTGCTGTGTTGAGACTCAGGGTCGTTTGTTACAGCAGCCGGCGACACTGATGAATACACGCCATGAGGACATCTGCAGCATCAACACCGGTCTCTCGGCCGTCCTGTCCTGTCATCATGGTCTCAGCCTTGAACTGCAGAACAAGACAGTCTGGAGGGAGCGGGGAACGCAGGGCGGACGTGGGGAGGAGGTGGCCTCTGCTCGGTCCCGGCCCAGCTGCCCATCCAGGCAAACAAAGACCTCGGCTGGTCCAGGGACGCGGGGCAGGCCTGGCCTGGGCCGTGGGAGGCTTTTCCGGCGCCGACACCACTGAGGCCTTAGTGGAGCTCAAGCCCAGGTGGTCAGCACCTCCACCACCACATGGGAGCTTCCCGCAGGCTCAGAGGGTGGGTTTTATAGAAAACCTCAGGGGTCACCCCCAGGAGGGCATGAATCTCAGCACAGTACGGAAAAATTACACTTTACTAAATAATTCATTTTCTTGAGTGGAAGCCTTGCAGGAAAGGTAAGGGAATTTCACTGAGGTAATCATGGCGATGACCTCTTCAGAGGTGTTGAGGGGAGGGCTGGCACAGGAGACCCCACCCCCAACAAGGGTGCTGCTCCCACAGACCCGCTGAGACTGCCTGGGGTTTGCCAACCCTCAGCGCCAGGAATCCTGGGACCAGTCAGAGGTTGGTGACCCCCGTGCTGGTGGGAGCCGCCCTGCCCCCCAATCTGGGTGCCAAGGCCAAGGGTCGTCGGGGAAGGTGCAGCCGAACTCCGAGTCTGCCCAGAAGGCACCCCTAACGGCACTCTGTCCTGCCCCTGGGGCCCCTGTGGGCAGGGCCGGCTCCTGGGGGTGTGACTGGGTGTGGGGCTTGGGTCAGGTTTCCGATGGACAGCCCCTGCCCCCAGGTGAGGGGGAAGGGCAGGTGACTGGCACCCTGGGGCCTCTCACGGCACCTGGGGCTCGGGGCAGGGGCTCGCTGTCCTGGTGCCACGTTATCAGGACCCTGTCCATCCACCCCCGGGCCGGGCCCAGACCCTCACTTGGCATACGGGGGCCTCGGGTCACCGCAGCTGGATGTGGGGACAGGCAAAACTGGAGGCCCTGGCACATGGGGAGGGCACGTGTGCCCCGGGGGGGGGAGCAGCACTTCAGCCTGGGCACCCCCTCGCTGCCACTGCACACTCTGGGAAACGTCCGGATCATCATGGCAGCTTTTCATGTATACATAGTTTAGACCCATTTGCCAAAAATGATTCTTACATCTAGGCTGTTAAAATCCATTAGCCACAGAAAATCCTCAGCGTGCATCCAGACATCTATTTTATTGGCACTTTTTAACAGGAGGTTTCTTTGTTTCCGCTCCAGGCAAAAATGATCCTTAGAAAAACCTCCCTTCAAAGTCTTTGAAAGTAGAGTATACAAAATGTGAACCTAGAGAAAACCACAACAGTACAGAAACAAAGAAGGTGAAATCCAGGCAGCAACCTGCCTTTTCCAGAGGAGCCTGTGTTGTTTCTGCCTGGTGACACATCAAGCCCCAGGAAAGGTGGCAATGGGAACACAGTTGCCAGCACAGTTCAGACAGAATTAATCCTCACAGACACTTTGGTTCCAAAAGTCCAAGCAAGGCCCCCGCTGACCAAGGTCATCCAGTTATTCTGTTATGTCTGGAGACAGGAGAAGGAGTGATGGTGATCCTTCTACGGGAGACACTTAAATATCAGCCACAGGTCGCTGGGCTTGAGACCGTGGAGATTAGACCACGGAAGGTATTAAAGCCTTGAAAATGGCGGAGAGCTGGGGACAAGTATCTTCATATATATTTACTACTATGAGGAAGTTATCTGCCATAAACTAGCCTGGGCACACCCGTCAAGCCAGGCCGAACTCGGATGCTGGGCTTTCGTGTAGGAGACACAGGCTGGGGGCAGACGTGCCCTTTGCCGGGGCCGCACCCACGTGCTTCCCCGAGCGGCCCTGGACACTGGGGCCGGAGCCCGCGTCCCTCCGCTCCCTCGGCCAGGGCGTCGCGCTGCTCCGGCATCGGCCCCGGGCTCTAGACGGGGCTGCGGCTCCTCTTCCAAGACCCACACCCGGGCCAGTTTGGTGGCACTAAGGGCTGTGGGAGCTTCCACACTGTGTGTTGGATTGAGGCTGTTTACAGAGAAGATTAAAATCCACCTGTTATGCTCAGCTCTTTGGTGAGGAGACCCCAGGGGTGCCCCTCGGCCGCCCCCTTGGCCCTTATCTAGATGCCCCGATTAGACTATCTGGAACCTTCAGCTCCCCAAGCGCCCTCGCTGGAAGACATGAGACGCCGTGACCAAGCCCGGAGGACACAGGCCAGACCCCGGCCCGGTGACCAGCGGAAGCCCCTTTTCCTGCAGTCGCTCCACCACCACGGGGCTAACACCGCGTCAGCACAGCTGTGGACCTGCAGACCGCGAGACGGGGTCTCAGGATGGGCATCAGCGAGAGAACTCGGAGGAAGGTTCTGACACCACCAGCAAGAAACAGCTTCTGTGGAAGCTGACAAACCAATCCTGCTTTGTGGAAATAAAAGGCCTCAGGGAGGACAAACAATCCTGAAAAAGAACGAAGTGAGTTTAAAAAACGTACTGCAAAGCTACAGTCATCAAGACTGGTTCTGGCACAAGGACAGAGCATACATCAGTGGGACAGAATCCAGAGTCCAGAAATAAACCCTCACACTCACCATCAGCTGATTTCCAGCAAAGGCGCAAAAGTAATTCACTGGGGAAAGGTCAGTCTTCTCAACACGTGATGCTGGGACAGTGAGCATCTACGGGCAGGAAGAAGGATTTATATAAAAAAGATGAATTTGATCAAAATGGATCAAAGAACTAAATGAAAGAACTAAAATTATAAAACTCTTAAAAGAAAACATAGGAGTAATACCTTGGGACCTCGTGACCTTGGGTTAGGCAAAGATTTCTTAGATACAGAAAGCACCACAATTTTAAAAAATTGATAGATTCAATTTCAAAAGACATTAAAAGGAAAAGGTAAGCTATAGACTGAAGGAAATAATTGAAATCATATACCTGATGAAGAACTTGTATCCAGAATATATAAAGAGCTGTTACAACTCAATAATAATAAAATAAATAACCCAGATAGAAAGTAGGCAAAACATTTGAATAGTTATCTCATCAAAGAAGATACAGAAATGGCTATTCCATGCACTAAAGATGTGCAGCATTGTTGGTCAGTAGGGAAACGTGAGTCAAAACCAGCTGTAGGGGCTTCCCTGGTGGCGCAGTGGTTGAGAGTCTGCCTGCCGATGCAGGGGACACAGGTTTGTGCCCCGGTCTGGAAAGATCCCACATGCCACGGAGCGGCTGGGCCCGTGAGCCATGGCCACTGAGACTGTGCGTCCGGAGCCTGTGCTCTGCAACAGGAAAGGCCACAACAGTGAGAGGCCCGCGTACCACACACACAAAAAAACAAAACAAAGAAAACGGCTGTAATGTCAGACGCACCGGGATGGGGAAGTGTGCAAGGATGGGTGCTAACGTATTGGTGAGGCTGGCACCCCCCTCCTCACCCCCCATGACGAAGCCTGGGAGATGGAGGTGTGGGCCTGGTGTCCACACACGTGGTTCCCATAGGTGCAGGTTTGGAGATGCTACTTCCGCCTGGAACTGCACCCTGTGCCCCACGAGGAGGGACCCACTGCCCAGACCGAGGGCCATGGCCAAGTACAGCCCAGGGTCCCGGGCAGGTATAGGCAGAGCTGGGGTCTGAGGAGAAGCTCTGCTCAGTGGGGCAGAGTGTCCACCCCGTGGTCAGAAAGCACCCCTGGAGCGCAGAGCTGCAGTTCAGGCCCGTTTAGTGCCCACCCGGCAAGGAGCCCCATCAGGTCCAGAGTGTTGGCCCCGCCGGGCTCAGGGGTCCAGGGTCGTCGCGTCTCCCCTGGGGGCCTGGCCGGAGAGGAGCCGCCAGCACGGGCCCATCGAGGGGCTCAGGCCGACTACGTCCAGACCAGCTGTGTCCAGACCAGGGCTGCTGCTCCAGGGCCCGGCTTTGGAGCCAAGAGGAGATTTCCCACTCGCTCCTCTGGAATCCTGGGGGGGTCCTTGCCTGAAGCCGAGCCGGCTGCTCTGTGATGGGGGCGTCTTCGTCACCCCCTTCAGTGGCTCCTGGAGAACCCCCTGCTGCAGCCGCGGGGCCCCGCGTTCCTCCACGTCACCGTGGAGGGTTCTCTCTGCAGGGAAAAACGTTCCCAGGTGGCAGCTGTCCTGTGCTCAGTCCAAAGGCCTTGTAGACTGTGGCCCTAAGGACGGGGTCTGCACGGATGTGCCATCCAGGATGGGGTGGTCATCCAAGCAGGGTTGTGAGGACAGAGCCTCATCAGCCTGCAGGTCCTTGACATCTAAGGGTCAAAGCAGGGACTAGTGTAACCCTGTGCGCATTGAAAGGTCTCAGGATGAGGACGGAGCCTGAGGCCACGACACCCCAAGGGAAGGAGCAAGTCAATGACACGCTTCTCAACGTGAGGCTCCTCCTCCTGCTGAAGCCGCTGGGTTTTTCCATCCTTTTTCCTTTTTTGATGGCAAGGAATGCTAAGTTGCTCATCTCTCTCCAAGTCCTTATTTTGGGAAACTTGTCCACAGCTGCGTGATCGTGAACAGTCCTTCATCCTGATTACAGTCTGTCCGCTGTGTCCCCACGGCAGCCGTCCGTAGGCGGGGGTGGGCAGGGCGTGGGGAGGCCCTGGTGGTGTGAACGTCCAGTCTGGTTCCCTGTGCTGGAGAATCACCAGAAGAGGGAAGGAGGGTCCCACGTGTGTCCTCCTGGTTCCCGGCCAACACGTGTGTGTGGAAACCACCTGAGGGCGGGAAAGGGCCAGCGAGAGGCTGAGAGGGAGCCTCCGTCCAGCCAGATTAGAAAACCTCGCGACTCCTGGGCCCTGGGTAGATTCACAGAATCATTTCACTGGTGGAAAATAACGAGTCCTGGAAAAAACACCGCCCTGGTCCCACCTCACAAATCTTAAGAAGTGAGACTCACAAGGATCAGGTAATTTAACCGAATCCTAGAGCACAGAAAATTCCAGCACTTGCCAACGTAAAATCCGCAGTGTCTGGGTCTGCTCAAAGATTGCCGGCCTGAACCGAAGCGGGAAAAAACCACAGAGCAAGGCCACGGCCCAAGGAGGCGATGGGCCCACAGGCTGGGATGCGGGGCCATCACACGCCTCACCCCGGTGGGGGGCAGCCTTGGAAGCTGCCACAGAGGCGTCCGCAGGGCACTCTTCTGTGCGAGGCGGCCTTGTGCGGTTCTGTGTCCCCTCAGGTCCAGGGGCGAACAGGTGGAGGCAGGAGGGCCCTGCAGAGCTCGGTCCGCACAGGCCTCCACCCACCTGGGCCCCTGGCAGTGCTGGCCTCCTCCCCAGGGCTCTGCTCACCGCCAGGACTGACCACTCGGCCTCTGGGCGCCGGGCAGCCGGCCGGCGCCTGCTCCCCCCGCCACCCCACCGTCAGGTGCCTGCTCTCGTCCTCACCTCCGGTCCCCTCGTGGTCCCGGGTTTGGTGAGAAGGAGGGCCGACGGGGTGAGGGGCTGTGGCCGGGGGCGCCCTTCCTCGGGCCTGGGGAATGGGTGCGGGAGGACGAGGGGGTAGCCCCGGGCTCCGGGAAGGCATTACGGAAGGGGGCGCAGGGAAGGTGGGCTCAGGACAGGCCTGGAGGAAGCAGGACCCGCTGAGATGAGGCCTGACTCCCGGGGTGGGGATTAGGAAGGTGCAGCCAGAGCCAGGGGCCCTGAGGGGCTGCCGGGGACCCGAGGAGGAAACAGGGCCCAGCTCAGGGTGAGGACGGGGTTGGAAGGAGGGTGCCAGGCAGGGGAGGGTGTGCAGCCTCACTAAGCGGCTGGGGCCAGAGCTGACAGACGGGTCTCGGGCTGGGCTGGGCCTGGCGGGGGTGGGTGGTGTGTGCGGGGCGGCGGTGCAGGGGGTGAGCTAAATGGAGACACTGATGGGCAGGTCGGGAGGCGGGCGTGTGCTTTCCCGGCCCTCAGAAACCACTGCTGAGCTTGGCACAGATGCTTTGACGCAGAATCAGATGCTTGCATGGGCTGGTCGGTGGGTGTTCACAGGCCGAGCGGCCAGAGTGACGACAGTGCCCAGGCTCCTCGGGATCCAACGGCAGCCCCGTGGCGTGGCCCCGTTCACGTCTTTAAAGTGAATCTTAGCTGCTGTTTATAGTTCAGGAGAAAAGCGTTCTAAGTGCTTGTCCAGGGCCTCAGCGGGGAAGAAAGGCGAGCTCGTGTGAACGCTGGTGCTTCTGAAAATACCCGCCAGAGTGAGCTCAGCAGAGAAAGGCAGGCTGGGGGCCGCTGCCTGGCTGCTCGGCACGCCCCGCACCCTGAACCTGGACGGCAGGTCGTCACGGGAACCTCAGCTCGGGGGCGGCGCCCCACAGAAGCTCTACCCAAGTGTCAGTAAAGCACCTTCCAAGAACCAACCTCTTCATCTCAGCACAAAGGCCAAAGCGCTGGGAACCCCCAGGTGCCTCCCAAGGGGAGAGGGACCCTGAGACTCCAATGCACGTCTGAGAACACATGCCCTCTTTACTGCGGGGCCCCTGGGACAGTCGCCGGGCTTGCAGTGACCTGTCCCAATGCAGCAAGGCCTCCTCCATCCCCTCCCCCAGCACACAAACTGGCCAGCCACACGGGGGATGGGCTGGCCGTGAACCCCAGGCCTCGAGGTCTGGACTCGACAAACTGTCCCCGGGCACAGAGGTCAGGGTGCAGAGTCCACCCCTGAGTCTCACTAGGGGTTCCTCCATGCCTCCCCAAGTTCACAGTGTGTGGGGGACACACCTGGGGAGGACCCATGAGCAAGGGCCTGTGGGCGTGCTGTCCTGCCCCTTATCTGGGGGGAAGTGACTCTGTGAGCGTGGGTCCTGTCCTTCCCTCTAGTGGGACGGAAGCTGGGAGGGAGGCCCCTGGAGAAGAGAGACCCCGACACCCCTCCCCTGACAGAGCCCATGGGAGGCTGAGTGGGCCAGGCTAGGCTCCTTCACTGGCTGGAAACCGCAGGGCTCAGCTGGCCTTTGTCAGGAATCTGAGCTGAGATGGGGGCGTCTGGAGAGACGCAGCCCCCAAGACAGCGGGGGCACAGCCAGCCCCTCCATCTGTTAGGCAGGGTGGGAGGCCAGGCCCAAGGGCCCCCCTGCACCAGGCCAACCCCCACACATGTACCTGAGGGGAGGGGCTCACACGAGCCGGGGGACAGCAGGAGGCAGGGGTCATGGGGCGCCTGGAGCCTGCCCAGCACACTCCACAGAACTGAGACCCCGAGAAATGGCTTGCAGGCTTTCTAAGATGATAGGACGGGAGACACACACACACACCCTCAGCTTTCACGTGCTCGGGCTAACCCACAGGCAGATGGACAAATCAGAAACCAAAGAAATACATGGCCGCGGGGGACAGAGGTGGCCAGAGGGCTGGGCTACGGGGCTCTGGGGGCCGCACGCTGACCCGCTGTCGGCAGCAGGGCCGTGGTCTCCATCGATGCAGCCCAGGCGGTCAGGGCACCTGCAGCATCCACTCTGCTCAGGCTGAGACGGACCTTGGGTTTGGTGATGACCTCTTAGATACAACACCCAAGACACAGTCCATGAAAGAAATAACTGATCAGCTGGACGCCATTAAAATGAAAGACTGACGCTCTGCTCAAGATGATGGAAGAAAAAGAGAAAGGAAGCCACAGACTGGGAGAAAACATTTGCAAAACACACATCTGATAAAGGACTGCTGTCCAAATATATAAAGAACTCTTAAAACTCAGCAAAAAGAAAACAACCCAATTACAGTGGGCGAAAGACCTTAACAGACACCTCACCAAATAAGCTATTCACATGGCAAACAAGCATATGAAAAGATGCTCCACAGCATATGTCATCAGGAAAATGTAAAGTAACACACAATACCGCTACACACCTATTAGAATGGTCAAAATCCAAAACCATGGACAACACCAAGTGCTAGAGAGGATGTGGAGCGGCAGGAACTCCGTTACATCGCTGGTGGGAACGCAGAGCAGTGCAGCCACTTCAGGAGACAGCTTGACGGCTTCTAACAAAAATAAACGTCCTGGGCTTCCCTGGTGGCGCAGTGGTTGAGAGTCCGCCTGCCAATGCAGGGGACACGGGTTCGTGCCCCCGTCCGGGAGGATCCCACGTGCCGCGGAGCGGCTGGGCCCGTGAGCCATGGCCGCTGAGCCTGCACGTCCGGAGCCTGTGCTCCGCAACGGGAGAGGCCACAACAGTGAGAGGCCCGCGTACCCATAAAAAAATAAAAAAATAAAAAATAAACGTCCTCTTACCATGTAGTCCACCCAGCAACTTTGTTCCTTGGTATTTACCCAAAGGAGTGGAAAACGTACATCCACACAGAAACCTGCACACAAATGTTTGTAGCAGCTTTATTCATAACTGCCAAAACCTGGAACAACCAAGATGTCCTTCCGTAGGTGAACGGGTTAATAAACTGTGGTCCATCCAGACACTGGAATATTATCCAGTGTACAAAGAAACGAGCCACCAAGCCATGAAAGACAGGGAAGAACTTTAAATGCTTTTTACAAAGTGAAAGAAGCCAATCTGAAAAGGCTGCCTACTGTATGATTCCAACTCTATGACATTCTGGAAAAGGCAAAACTGTTGAGACAGTAAAGAGACCAGTGGCTGCCAGGGGTTGGGGGGAGGGAGGGATGAACAGGTGGAGCACAGAGGATGCTTAGGGCAGGGAAACTGCTCTGTATGACACTGTGAGGATGGATACGTGTCATTATACATTTGCGCAAACCCACGGAATGTACAAAAACACCAGTAGTGAACTGTGATGTAAACTATGGACCGGGTGATGATGGCGTGTCAATATAAGTTGATCAATTGTGATAAAGGCCCCTCTGGTGAGGGATGTTGATGTGGGGGAGACTGCCTGCGTGGGGCAAGAGGTGTGCGGGACATCTCTGTACCTTCCACTCAACTCAATGTTGTATTAGAATGCGCTGACAAAATTAAGTCAATTTAAAAAAAACTTACAGTAGCAAAAGACATGAAATGTTTAGGATGAAGTTAATAGAACATGCGTAAGACCTATACACTGAACACCATATAACATTACCGAGAAAAATGAAAGAATATTTAAGTGAAACAAAGGATACATTTATGATTCAGGAGACTCAGTGTTGCTAAGATGCCAATTTCCCCCAAACTGATCCATAGATTCAATGCAACCCAATCAGTTTGAAGAAATTGACAAACTGATTTGAAAATTGATATGAAAAAGCAAAAAATATAGTAGAGGCAAAACAATTTTGGGGAAAAAAGAACAAAGTTGGAGGACGTGCTGCCTGATTTCAAGGTCTCCTGTCAAGTTATAGTAATCAGGACACAGTGGGATTGGTATAAGGAGAGATGTCAATAAAGCCAACAGAACGGGGTCCAGAAATCTGCCCTCACTTGTACGGTCCACTTATTTGTGACAAAGTTGCCAAGATCATTCATTGGGGAAGGAATAATTCTTTTTCAACAAATGGTGCTGAAACAACTGGATACCTCTGTGGGAAAGAAAAAAAAAAGAACTCTGACTCCTGCCTCACACCAAACACAAAAATTAACTCAGATGGAACAGAGGCCTCGCTGTAAAAGCTCTCCTTGTAAGGGTTCTAGAAGAATATATGGGAGAAAAATTTCCGCAACTTTGAAATAGGTAAGATTTCTTAGAGAAGACTTAGAAGTCATAAAAGAACGGCTTGAGAAACTGGACTTCCCCAAAATCGAAAAGTTTTGCTCTTTGAGAGACACTGCGAAGAACGTAGAAAGTCAGTTTATAGTCTGGGAGGGGCACTGGCGACGCCTGGGGCAAGGGACCCATGTGCGGAAGAATGCTTACAGCCCAGTAACGAAAAGGTGAGCAGCCCAAGGAAAACAGGGGCAAAATATTTGAACAGGTATTTCATAAAGCAAGATACGCAAATGGTCAATAAGCACACGAAAAAGTGCTAATGTCATTATCACCCGGGAAATTAAAACTACAACGACTACACACCTACTAGAATGGCTAAAACTTGAAAGACTGACCATACCAGGTGCTGGCGAGGATGCGGAGGGACGGCGCGCTCGTCACTGCTGAGGGGAAACACTTGGGCAATTCAGAAAAGTATTAAGCGCTCTTACCGTATGACTGAGCTATTCTACTCCTAGGGATCAGCTCGAGAGGAATGAGACCACACGTCCACACAAAGACCTGTGGACCAATGCTCGTAGCAGCTTTATTCATAAAAGCCCCAAACCAGAAGCAGCCCAAATGCCCAACAACAGTCAAATACATGTAAGAAATTACGGTTCATCCACCTGATGGACCACTAGTCAGCAATAAAAAGAAATGAACCATTGATACACACACCACAGGTGAATCTCAAAATAATTGTGCTCCACTTGTGTGCAATTCCTCAAAAGGCAAATCTAATCTGCGGTGGCAGAAAGCAGACCCCTGGCTGTCCAAGGCTGGGCATGAGAGGGGCAGGAGGGAACTTTGGGCTGGAGGGAATGTCCATACCCTGACTCTGGTGCTGGCTTGTGTTCAGTTGTCAAACATTATCTGAATGTACAGTTTTAAAAGGTGCCTTTTACTGCATGTAAATCTTACCTCAACGAAGCTGGTTTTTAAATGAAACGTCCTCTTCTGCAGTGTTGTCCATGGCTTATGTGCAGCCTGTTCCCACTGTCCCCCTGGGAGGTGGTCAGGACAGCGTGTAGATGGGGCCCCCGTCCCGTGGCCCTGCACTCAGGCCCAGGCACCAGGCCGACCTCAGCAAGACCTGGGCTGAGTCACCACCCAGCCCCCAGCCCCCCTGTCCTGCCCGGCCCCTCCCGGATGGGAGAATGTACAGCCCTGGCACTGACCCCTGGTCACACCCAGAGACCAGGGAACCAGCCCACTGGGTCCATCCAGTGAAGAGTCAGCCCCCCAGTCCTCAGAGCCCTCTGTCAGGGGGCAGAGTGTCCTAGGGGGCATGAGGTCAGCCTGTGTGAGGGACACAGGCCCAGAGGGCGGACAGGCTTGCCCAAGCCACCTGAATTAAGGTTCCACTGACGCCCCCCCCATCCACGTATCCACCACCCCACCAGGAGACCCAGGAGGCTGGAGAGCCAGGGAGAGCCCCCAGAGTGTGGTGTCGGCCATGCCGTCGGCAGACAAGTGGACCCTGCATGTGGAGGGAACGCCCAGCCCTCACTTGGCCAGCCAGGTGCAGCCCTCGAAGGAGGCGCTGGGTGTGCTTCCTTTTGTCCAGGTGCAGAGCAGACAGATTGGGGAGACATGGGTGTCACGCAGGCCTGTCACGTGCCTCGGGGCCCAGCCGCAGCACAGATCTCTCCCTGCCCTTGTGTGGCCTCCTGGGGCCCCGAGACACATCTCCCCACTGGTGTCACTGTTTGGACGTTTAAACTGGCCGGCAGCCACTGCAACCATCCACTTCGACTGGACTTGTGCCGCATCCATTGCCCGGTGCGGGACCTGCCGGCTGAGAGGAAGAGGCTCCAGCCCAGGCCCAGACGCCCCGTGCTGGCTGCAGCGCCACCTGACAGACAGGGGTCTGTGCGCCTGGAAAGGCTCCTGCCCGCCTCCCCCCAGAGTCCAGCCCCTCGGCGCTGCCTGGCCGCTCCGCCCCGGCACGAGCAGTCACCTCCTGAGAGCAGACCTCACAGGCCCCAGCGGGGACACGATGTTAGCAGAGTCACACGTGGTCTGACGGAGCACTTCCCTCCGTGATTTAGTAGAGGCGAGACTCCATCTTGTCCTGGACACGAATCCGTGTGCTCAGAGCACAGCTCCCACTTCCAAAAGATCAGAATCCTGTTTCCCAAACCCGGGGTCCACCCCCCTGCCACGGAGTGACACATACGTGTTCCCAGTGCTTCGGAAACGTTGGGATAAATAGCATAACCTTAACCTGCCTGCAGAGAGCTGACCTGCGGGAAACAGTGCCCACCAGGCCTCGAAGGCCAAATCTGTACAGACTGCTTTTAAGGGAAAAGCCTAGAAAGTGGTCAAGAGGCTCGCAGGGCCACCTCTCACAGGCAGCAGCTGAGCGGCCAACACGCACTAAACCCTCCCTGTGTTTGGGGGGAGGTGAGAAGCAGAAAGAGGCCATCTTCCAGAATATACCACACATTTTCTTAGGCAGCTTCTCACTTGTAATGATTTGTTTTACGTTCTTCTTTGAAGACGCACCCCACTTGACTTCAGATGAGTAGCAATCATTTCACTTTATGTTAAAATTGCCCCACTGTGATTCTGCCTGTCTGCAGCAAAGACAAAAAGGCAGGCTCCCCAGGGAGCTCTTGGCCACACGCGGCCTGATATTTGAGAGGTTGCTGTCTGGTCATCGCTGCACCCAGCCCCACTAAGGAATAACGAACGTAGACAAATTGGCGCCCGACTTTGTTTCTCTGGGCGGCAGGTGCGGCCAGAGCAGGTGGCAAAGCAACAGCCACTGGCGACGCTGACGAACAACCAGCCCCCGTTCCTGGCGGGGCCGCGTCACACTGGTACCCGACTCGCACTGAGCTGGCGGTTTGCAGCTGCCACTACGGTTTATCTGGACAAGCTCAGATCCGTGACACAGTTGTCTGGGGCAAGTGGGGCTTTTAGGAAACCAGCAAGCAGTGGGGGAATCTGTGCTTACTGGGGACACAGCACCTCGGGAGCTTGGGGGCCACGGGGCCAAGTAAAATGATCCGTCTGTCATTTCCCACCTCGTTGCTATGATCACGGCTTCAGTCACTGCCAACAACAGGTTTACTCCCAAAGGGAACACCAGTAGGCTGCTTCCCTTGGTGCGCACGTGCGCGCGCACACACACACACACACACACACACACACAAAATTGAATGCAAAGGGTTTTGTCCAATTCTATCTCATCTACCATGGATGCAGGAATATACAATACAGGGCAAATTCTCCCCAGGCCGGCAAGGCTCAGGAAAGTGGCCCATGACTGGGGATGTTTGCCTGGACATTGGACCCATCCAGCTGGTTGCAATGCAGGACTCCAACTGCCCATGTTTTGAGTTGATGATTCAGGTTTTCTCTTCCCTGCCTAGCTCCCTCGCCTGCAGAAGCTAACTGGTTAAGCAACCACCATGCGTTTCTTTATTTTTAAGTAAACTTTTAATTTTAGAATAGTTTTAGACTGGAAGAAAAATTGGGAAGATAGTACAGAGAATTCCTACATATCCCATACCCAGTTTCTTCTATTGACATCTTACGTTAGTGTGGTGCGGTTGACACGATTAATGAACCAATGTGCATACATTATTAGTAACTAAAGTTTATAATTTACTCAGATTTCCTTAGTTTTTACCAATTGTCCTTCTTCTGTCTCAGGATCCCATCCAGGACCATATGACATTTAGCTGTCATGCCTCCTTAGGCTCCTCTGGGCTGTGAGTTTCTCAGACGTCCCTTGTTTTTGATGACCTTGACATTTTTTTATTGTGGTAAAGTACACATAACATAAAATTTACCATCTTAATTATTATTATTATTATTTTTATTTTTATTTTTTGCAGTACGTGGGCCTCTCACTGCTGTGGCCTCTCCCATTGCGGAGCACAGGCTCCGGACGCGCAGGCTCAGCGGCCATGGCTCACGGGCCCAGCAGCTTTGCGGCATGTGGGATCTTCCCGGACCGGGGCACGAACGCGCGTCCCCTGCATCGCCAGGCAGACTCTCAACCACTGCGCCACCAGGGAAGCCCATCTTAATTATTTTTCAGTGCACAGTTCAGTGATAGTAAATACATTTGGAATGTTGTGCAACATCACAAACTCCACCTTTTCATCATCTTGTAAAACTTGATCTCTGTCCCCATTAAACACCAAGCCCCCATTCCCTCCCCAGCCCCTGGCAACCCCCATTTTACTTTCTATCTCTATGATTTTGACAGTTCTAAGTGCCTCCCATAACTGGAATAGTACAGTGTATTTTTTGTGACTGACTTATTTCACTTTGCATAATGTCCTCAAGTTTCATCCATGTTGTAGCCTGTGTCAGAATTTCCTTCCTTTTTATGATTAAATAATATTCCTTTGTATGGATGGATCCCATTTTGTTTATCCATTTGCTTCTACATTTTAGCTATGCTATGAACATGGGTGTACAAATATCCATTCAAGTACTTGCTTTCAGTTATTTGGGGTGTATACCCAGGAGTGGAATCACTGTATCATATGTTAGTTCTATTTTTAATTTTTTGAGGAACCTCCATATTGTTTGCCATAGCAGCTTCACAGTTTACATTCCCACTACAGTGCACAAGGGTTCCAATTTCCCTACATCCTCACCAATGTTTGTTATTTTCTATTTTTTGATGGCAACCTTTCTAATGGGTGTGAAGTGGTATCTCATTGTGGTTTTGATCTTTTCCCTGATGACCCGTGATATGGAGCATCTTTTCATGTTTATTGGCCATTTGTATATTGTCTTTGGAGAAATGTCTATTCAATCCTTTGCCATTTTCAAATCAAGTTGTTTGGTTTCTTTTTGCTGTGGTTGAATTTTAAGTGTTCTCTCTATATTGTGAGTATTAAATCCATTACCAGAAACATCATTTGCAAATATTTGCTCCCATTTTATGAGTGATGCAAATGCCCCACCAGAGACAAATCCAAATGACCAAACCTTAGTCCAAAAGGGAAAATCCCAACCAACACTTCACCGTAGGTGAAGCCAGTGAAATAGGAATACCTTGGTGTCGTCACTTACCAGAGAGGCTCACAAACCAGACCAGACCGACCAGGACCAGAGCCTTGTTTCCTTCACCACAGAACTGAAAGCGCCGTGGACCAGCGATGCCTGCTCAGTGGCAAGCACTTGGGCTGTCCCTGAGGCAGAGGTGCTTAGGCAGCTGCTAGACAGGATCCAGAGCTGCCCCTGGCCAGGGGCCGATGTGCCACGGGCAAGAGGCCCGCTCCAGTCTTCTGTCCCACCAGGGGTGCCAAAATTATTACAGAACCAAACTTGGGTCCACTCGCCCTTGTGCAGTAAAGCCAATCTACTGACCCCGGGTTGTGGGGAAGGAAAGTGCAGTGTTTATTGCAGGTGCCAAGCAAGGTGTCCAGGTAGCTAGTGCTTAAGACTGAACTCCTTGAAGGCTCTCAGGGAAAGGTTTTTAAAGATAGGGTGAGGCAAGAGGTTGTGGGGTGTGATCAGCTTGTGAACGCTCTTCTGATTTGTTGGTGGTGAGGTATTTGGAAGTCAACATTATCAACTAAAGTTCCTTGACTTTCTCTAATGGCTGAACTATTATTATTTTGTCTTGCTTGATTGCTTTCCTTTGTTTCTGCATTTTCCCACTTCTCTGATTAAATTTATTCTTTGGAACTCGGGGAAGCCTGGGAGACTAGAGTTTTCTACAGACAAGAGGCAGGTGGAGGACATGGGGGGAGGGGGTTCTGCCCCGGGAAGGCCCCCCAGGTCTTGCTTGGTTACACCTTTTTACTCATGTGCAGGTTTTTGTGTGGACAAAAGCGTTTAAATCAGTTGGGTAAATACCTAGGAGAGTAAGTGCTAGATGATATAGTAACATTGCGTTTAGATTTATAAAGAAGCTTCCAGACTGTCTCCCACAGCAGCTGCATCACTTGCGTTCCCACCAGGAATACTGATTCCTGTTGCCCTGACTCGAAATGAACAGGACCCTAGGGTCCTTCCCCCCCACCATCCTCCACCTGCCTTTTGCCTGTGGAAAAATTTTAGCCAAAGAATAAGTTTAATCAGAGAGGTGAGAAAATGCAGAAGCAAAGGAAAGCACTCAAACAGCACAAAGTAATAATAGTTTAGTCATTAAGCAAAGTCAAGGACCTTTAGTTCCTCCTCAAGGGCTATAGATCATATTCTGAGCCATATCCTGTGAGCTGTCTTGTCGATACTGAAACCACCGCCGGGTGGAAGAAGTTAACTCCATGATGACCAGGCTGTAGCCATGACATAAGCTGCCACAGTTCTGGGAACTGGCCTCAAGGAAATGGGAACAAACTGACCCAGGAACTGAAGATTAACTGTACTTAAAACAATCAAGATGACGCTGGTCAGACCGCCAATGACCAATTTCAAGATGACTGTCAGAGCTGACTGTGCTGTTTCTGCATGGAGCCCCCTCCCTCCGCCTATAAAAGCTCTTCCACACTGATTGTCAGTGGGGGGAGTCAGCCTTTGGACAGGGGTCCGCCCTTCCCCCTGGTTGCTGGCATCGAAAATAAAGCAGACTCTCCTTTCTACCAAATGGCCTCTTTATTGGCTTTTGAGCAGCAAGCAGCTTGGACCCCCACTTGCGGTTACTCTCTCAATACATTGGTGCTGGCAGGTTTCGATTTGAGCCACTCTGATAGGTGTGCAGAGGTATCTTGTTTTAATTTGTGTTTCTCTAATATCACATGATGTGGAGCATCTTTTCATATGCTTATCTGCCATCCATGTATCTTGTTTGGAGAGGTCTGTTCAGATCTTTATCCCAATTGTAAATTGTGCCATTTGTTTTCTTATTTTTGAGTTTTAAAAGTTGTATGTATATTCTGGATCTGAATCCTTGATCAAATGTGGCTTTGAAATATTTCCTCCCATTCAGTGGCTTGTATTTTCATTCTCTTAACAGTGTCTTTCACAGACGCAGGAATTTTTGGATCATGCTTTTGCTGTTGTATCTAAAACCTCATCACCAAACCCCAGGTCATATAGATTTTCCTTCATGTTGTCTTCTAGGAGTTTTACAGTTTTGGATTTCTGAGTGAGTTCTGAGTTTATTCTTTGCATGTCCGGTGGTCCCAGCACCGGCTGTTGGAAAGTTTGTCCTTCCTTTACTGACTTGACTGTTCTTCTTTGTCAGAATCAGTGACTATATTCACGCGGGTCTATTTCTGGCCTCTCTGTTCTATTCTGTTCTGTTGACACACGTGTCGCCTCTTTTGTGAACAGCCGTTATTACTGCAGCTTTATAGTGAGTTGTGAAATCAGGGAACAAGTCCTCCAACTCTGTGTCCACACCTCGGCTATGAACCAGAAGCACCAGCCTACAAGCATCCTCTGGGCCCTTCTGCTTCTCTGCTCCCCAAGCAGGGAGGGGCCTCCACGGGACCCAGCGAGCCATGCTCCCGTCTTGATTCAGCTGCAAGGGAATCGGGGAGAAGGGCCATGGCGGCACACACTTCCCTTCCATCACGGAGGCACAGAGGGGCGACCTCGTGGGCGTCCAGTGGTCCCTCCCCAGAGACTGACCGCAGGCCGCAGCACCTGGGGGGGGGGGGTCAGGCGTGCACATCGTCCGGGGCCACCAGGTGAGTGCAGAAGCCCCCATTTCCAGGAGAGCCAGCGAGTCCAGGGCGGCTGGGCCCTGCCAGGCCTGCTCCAGGTCAGCAGAGGCCAGCGGTACCCATCACAGCACAGAGGCCGTGCCTGCGGGAGGGTCAGTAAGGCTGGAGTGCAGTCCATCCTGCAAGGGTGTGGCCCAAGAGTTTGGGGTCCCCAGGGCAGGACAGCCAACCTGGGCATTGCTTGATTTGGGAAACTTAAAAGTTCAAGAACTGGCAGGGAAGAGGCTGAGGTGAGCGGCCACGGTGGAAGGAGGAGGGACCCTGAGGCCTACGAGGAGGTGATGGTCAGTGTCCCTGACCCCCTCTGGAGGGAGCCCAAAGTGACAAAGGGGCATCACAGCTTCCTTCTGGGCTTGAGAAGTCTTCCCCTGGGACCGGATGGCCAGGATGGGGGGACAGAGTGCACTCTGAGGGTGGCCTCTTTGGCTTCTCACGGACCCACACTGCTGGGCAGGGAGCAGGGGGTGTTGGCACCGGAGCCGCCCTCCCTCCCTCCAGTTCCGGGCACAGGAACAAGGTAGCGCTGATCAGGGTCCGCAGCCGGGTGCGTCCAGAGCCGCCACCACTGGCTACCATCAGCTGGCAGCACCCTCAGCGGTGGGCCGGCACCCGGTCCTCCCAGAGGCGGAGGCCTCTTTGCAAAGGGAGCCAAGGCGAGGGGTCCCCTGTGTCAGAACTTCTGCTGGTCACCTGATCAGCCCTCCCTGCTCTTCCTGCCCCCCAGAACGATGGACCTCTCCTGACCCCATGCGGGCCTCTTGCTGCTCACCAGGGCCTCCCTGGTGGCCATGAGCTGTGGACCCCAGAGCAGTGGGGAGTTACCCGATGGAAGTCAGCACCAGCAGATGAATGCTCTCCTCTTGCACTTAGGGGGCTTCATCGGGGCCCCGGGACGGGCAGCCACCGCGCCCGCCTCCACCCCGCTGTCCTGAGACCGAGGTGCACAGGGAGCAACCCAGGCGTCCATCTTGGCTCTGCTTTCTGGGGGAAATGGGCCCATGAGACCACGTGCCCTTGGCCCAAAACCCAGTGCCCGGGTGCAGGAGGAAACTACACGTGTGTGCATACACGCTTATACATAAGATGCACACACGTACACTCACACGTGTGCACACATGGTCGGTGCCCCTACACGTACACACTCATGCACACACGTACACATGTGCACATATAGACGTGCACACACACATACAGGTGCGCACATGTATGCGCACACGTCCTGGTACTTGCATTTGACAGGCAGTGAGGGTCCTGCAGGTGCGGGACGAAAGATGCCCCCTTCATGGTTGCCAGAGGCCCTCAGAGCTGGTGGAGA
Source organism: Hyperoodon ampullatus (assembly GCF_949752795.1). Taxonomy (NCBI): domain Eukaryota; kingdom Metazoa; phylum Chordata; class Mammalia; order Artiodactyla; family Ziphiidae; genus Hyperoodon; species Hyperoodon ampullatus. Next base: position 229,435,548 of record NC_136914.1, on the reverse strand, counting down.
GGTCAGTCTCTGGGGGGCCCTCTGAGCAGGCCTCACCCTCTCAGCTCTGCAGGCTGCCCTGAGGCCCCAGCCCCGGGAAAGGCACACTCGCTGCCGGCACGTATGGAAAAGGTCCAGGTGTCCCAGAAATGCCCCCAGGAAGAGGGGCCGGGCTGCTTGCAGAGAGACCAACCCCGCGTCCTCTGTCCGTCCTTCCAGAGGAGGAAGGAGGGCGGGTGGCCCGGTGGTTTCTGTGCCACCCCCAACAGCAGTGGCTTCAGCGATCGCAGCTTTCCCCTTCTTTTTTTTTTTTTTTTTTTTTTTAACATCTTTATTGGAGTATAATTACTTTATAATGGTGTGTTAGTTTCTGCTTTATAACAAAGTGAATCAGCTATACATATACATATGTTCCCATATCCCTTCCATCTTGCGTCTCCCTCCCTCCCACCCTCCGTATCCCACCCCTCTAAGTGGTCACAAACCACTGAGCTGATCTGTCAGAGTGTGTTCGAGGGCCCCTGGGTCTGGAGGGCGCACGGGAGGGTGGAGTCCCACTGGACCCACCAGGCCCCTCCATCCACCTCGCCCCAGGGCACTTCAGCTGAGCTTTGCAGAGAGTCAGTGAGGTCCCTCCCGGCCCTGCGCCCACTGACCCCCCACTTAGCCTGGCTGTCTGGGGCAGCCCCGTACAGACGGCACCCCGGCCACCCTCCGCTCCCCAGAGCCAGGCTGAGAGGCAGCTCTTCCCACCTCCCATCGCCCAAAAATATTGACCCTGGGTGAAGCTGGGTCTTGTGGAGCGCAGTCAGGTCCCTGAAGCGTGTGGGCTGGGCTGTGGCTTCCTCTGGGCAGATGGTCTCTCAGGTGAGCAGGTCCTGGGGGCCGTCACCGTGCATCTCTGCCCTCCTCCGGCATGTGTGGGGACGGTGACAGAGCCGCTGACCTTCGGGGCCCGGCATGAGCCCCGGTCCCCTGTGAGAGGCACTGCATGCTGGGGGTTGCAGAGGCGCCCGTGGGAGGGGCCCGTCCACACCCTCCCCTCTGCTCCCCGCCGCGGGAAGGAGTCCGGCAGGGTGGACAGCCCTGTCCCCAGGGCAGCTGCCGGAAGACCCTTCCTAGGGCCCTCACCCCTCGGTCTGCGGACCCTTCCCTCCCAAACGAGGTCTTCGTGAGTCCGTGCAGCCTCCACTTACCCATCTCAGCACAGAAGTCTTCGCAAATGGAGGGCAGGGACGGTTCCGTCTCCCTGCACCTGCTCAGGCTTAATACGGAAACATTCAAGAAGCTTTATTTCTCTGCCTGAGGCCAGAGTGGAAGATGGCCTGCTGCTGGGGGAGCCCATCTTCGCACGGCCTGTTCCCTGACCCCGGGTGCAGGGGTCTGTGTGCAACCACAGAGCTGGGCCAGCGCACCCCTGGGGGAGCAGGAGGCCCCAGGTGCTGGGACCCTGGCCAGGCGGCCCTGCCTAGCCCCTCCTCCAGGTGGTCTCGGGCCTCCTCAGCAGAGTTCATGGGCATCACCTCCCCCAGGCCCAGACCTGCAGCCCGGCCCTTCTGGGCTCGGAGTGTGGGCGGGCGGCCGGCTGGACAGGGAGGGCGAAGACACTGTCCAGGGGCCCAAAGGGGACAGGCTGTCTCCCTCCGGTTGCCCGGGCTTCACAGGACAAGCGGGAATCCTGCAGGGTTTCACGGCATGAGCTCCCGGAAACACTGGCTTTTACTGCAAGGAGCTTGTGAAACAAGAAGTTTGGTTCTCAATTACCCACCAGGCCCCAGAGCAGGAGTTTTAACTAAGTGGCCGGGGGAGGGGGACGACTTGAGCCATGGGGGCGCCGAGGGCAGGGGACTCACTCAGTCCAGGGCCTCACACGGAGGCGAGTCAGGGCGCCCCTGCACCCCGGGAACCCCCGGAACTGGGGGGCCGGGTCACATTTCTCGGGGACCCTGTGACAGGGCTGCTGCCCTCACCCACTGCGCCCTGGCCTTGGGGGCTTCGCACCCACAGCTCTCGGGGCCTCACCCTCCGGTTCCCGAGTCTGTGAGGAGGGTTTGGTATTTAGTCCTGTTTCCCTCTGCTTTGTCGACGGTGTTTTACTTCTAGGCCCAAAGAGCAAAGCTCTCCCTGGGGGTAGAGGCTGAGCAGAGTCTGGGCACCAGAGGGCTGCTGGTCCCCATGCCTGCCTTGGGGGTCCCTGGGCCTGGGGACAGCCTGCGTCGGGCAGGGCGCCTGAGAGCTAGGCAGCATGGACCCTGCACAGAGCCCACCGCCCCAGGGCCCCTCCCCGGGGTCACGGTGAGCCGTGCTCCGGCTGCTGTAGAAGCAGGCTGGGGGCCCTTCCAGCCACGTGCTCCGGCCCTACACCTGCCCGCACGTCACCTCTGGGAAGACGAGGGGCTCCAAGAGCCGCCTGTGGGGCAGGGAGCGGCTGGAGCCCCACCCTGGCCCCCTGGGGGAGACACTGCACCCAGGGCAGCTGCGGAGGCTGGCGGTCCCAGCTCTCAGCTGGGTGACCCCCAGCTGCCCTGAGGACGTGAGTCTACAGTGTGGCCGGCGGTGACTTTAGAGCTGCTCCCCCCAAGTGTGCTTTCCAAAAGGCGCTCTGTGTCCACACGCCCCGAGGAATCTTTGCTTGCTGACCCCTGCCCGTCCTCAGGGCTGCCGCGCGAGCTTTCCCGCCGTGCAGGGAGTTTTCGCCAGGTTGGGGTGCTGCCCTGGAGGGTCGGAGGGTCTGAAAGAAGTGGCCAATCAAATCTGTGATGGCAGTTTCAGATGCTGGAGGAGATTTGTCTGAATATGTAAATGATGTTAAATGTTTAGGGGAAACTATCGTGTTTATTATGAATTAATCAAATGGCAAGTAAAATGACTGACATTTATTATTTTATACCAATATTAATAAATCCATAAATAATATAACAAGATCTGTGAGTTCAGCCTAGAGGCTTAAGGAAAGACATTTAAATTTGTAACTTGAATAAGCTGGGTATTGATTCAAACCCAAGGACTGTTAAGTGTTTTCTCTGGAAACATGCTTGTGTGGTTGGGACCCGGGACTGGCTCCGCGCCTCAGTTGGTCTCTGACTGTCGTTCTGGCCACAGAGATGCCCTGGCCCACCAGAGTCAGGCCTTGCCCACCTCCCAGCACATCCCAGGGACACTCACGGCTCAAGGACACTGCCTGGTTTTCTCTTGCTCACTTCTGGACGCATGCGCTTCATTCGTTTGTCTCCCGACTAGAGGGAAGTTCAGCGAGTAGGGCCTGTGGGCGTGGGCGGAGTGGGGCGTGGTCAGGCCCCTGAGCTGAGAACCCAGTCAGAGACCCACCTGGAAGCAGTGCTGTCGGCAGCCTCACCCCAGCACCGTTCCAGTGGCCCCAGGGTCTCCCCAGACGGTGAGCTGATCCTCACAAGCGCTCTGCTCTTAAGGAGGATGCCCCCTCCCCCCGTCTCTCCTCGGAACACTCCCCACCTCTCGAGGCACCGCCCAGTCCCCTCATCCCCACTCGTTGAGGCCCCTTGGGCTGAGTCTCTTCCCACAGAGAGGGGCCCCCAAGGTTACCCTCCCCTCCGGTGTGACCTTGCACCCCTGCTGGGTTTGGTGAGGTCTGGGGGAGGAGGATGCTCGGGGAAGACAGGACTCCAGACACAGGCGCCCCAAACCGCAGGATGCTGGGGTCACCTGGTGCTTTCATCCTTTCAGGGAGGCTCTGGTCTCAGGCTCGTTTTCACTGTACATAAACAGCATTCTTTATTTACCTCCATGTGGGCTTTTAGAAATGGCTTCTGTTCACGGTTTCTAAAGAAAACGTTGGCAAGCACACAGAACACCTTCACTTTCTGATGATCTGTGTTCGTCTAAAGCAGCCTCTGTGTGACTGAAGCCCTTTCTTTTCAGGTCAAAGTTTTTAAATTAAAGAAAGTGTGCGCGAATCCTTCAACTGATGATGGATAAACAAAATATGCCATCTCTAATGATGGAATGTTATTCAGCCATTAAGAGGAATGAATTGCTGATTCATGCTAAAACATGAGTAAACCCTGAGAACCTTAGGCTAAGTGAAAAGTGCCAGTTGCAAAAGGCCACATTTGTATTGCTCCATTTACATGAGATGCTCAGTATAGACAAATCCATAGAGACACAAAGTAGATGAGTGGTTGTCTGGGGCTGGGGAATAGGAGGGATGAGGAGTTACTGCTCATGGGGTTTCCTTTTGGGGTTATGAAAATGTCTGGAATTAGATAGTGGTGATATTATATAACTTTGTGAATTTACTAAAAACCACTGAATTGTACATATAAAAAGATGAATTTATGGTATGTGAATTATATCTTAATTTAAAAAATATAAATAGTCTAAATACACCAAATAAAAGATAGAGATTGGCAGAGTAGTTTAAAAAACATGATCCAACCATTTGTTGTCTACCAAAAGCTCACTTCAAATATACAGGCAGGTTGAAGGTAAAAGAATGAAGAAAACTATATCATGCATACATTAATCAAAAGAAGTAGAAGTGGCTATATTAGTATTGATAGTATAGACTTCAGGGCAAAGAAATTACAGACAGAGGGACAGGGAGGGATATTATAGAATGATAAAAGGGTCCATTCACCAAGAATACATAGCAGTCTTAAATGTGTATGTACCAAACAGCAGAGCTTCAAAATGCTTGAACCAATACTGATAGAATTTAAAGGAGAAATAGTCAAATCCACAATTGCAGTTGGGGAGTTAAACATCCCATCTATCTCTCTGTACTGAAAGATAGAACATCAGCAAAGATATAGAAGAGCTCAACAATACCATTAACCAACAGGATTTAATTGACGTTTAAAGAACCTCCACCCAACAACAGCAGAATTCTTTCAAGTGGCCACGGAACATATACAAACATAAACCATGTCCCAGGCCATATAGCAAACCTCAATGAATTTAAAAGAACTGAATCCATACAGGGGGTGTTCTCCAACCACAATGAAATCAATAACAAAAAAGATAACAGGTAAAACTATACATGCTTGGAAAATAAACAACACACTTCTAAGTGACCCATGAGTCGAAGAGGAAGTGTCAAGGGAAATTTTAAAAATACACAAAACTGAATTAAAATAAAAATACAACACATCAAATATTGTAGAATGCAGCTAGGGCAGGGCTGAGAGGTAAATTTATAGCACTAAAATGTACATATTAGAAAAGAGGAAAAGTCTAATCAATAATCTAAGATCCCATGTCAAGAACCTAGAAAAGGAAGAGCAAAATAAATCTAAAGCAAACAGAGGAAGGAAATACTAAAGAGCAGAAATCAATGAAATTGAAAATAGTAAAATGGAGTAAATCAATGAAAGAGATGATTCTTGGAAAATATAAATAAAATTGACATATCTCTATAAAGAATGATTAAAAAGAGAGAAAATTCACATAACTTATATTGGGAATGAAACAGGGGATATCAATTCAGAGCCTGCAGACATCAAAAGGGTAATAAAGGGAGCGCTACTACAAACAAAATTAAACACATAAATTTGAGAACTTAGATGAAATGGACCAATATTTTAGAAAACATAAACTACCACAACACACTCAGTATGAATAAATAATTTGAATAGCCCTATAACTATGAAGAAAGTTGAATTTATAATTAAAAGATTCTCCCAAAATTAATCTCCAGACCCAGATGGTTTCCCTAGAGAATTCCATCAAGCATTTAAAGTTGAATTAACACCAATTCTATACAAACTCTTCCAGAAAATAAGACGAGGGAAGACTTCGTAATTCATTCTATAAAGCTAGTAATTACTCTGATACCAAAACCGTACAAAAAGAGAGAACCACAGACCATCATCCCTCATAAATATTGGCACAAAAATCCTTATAAAAAATCAGTAAATAGAATTCAGCAACACATAACAAGAATTATATAGCATGAAAGTGCAGTTTATTTCAGGGATGAAAGGCGGTGTTCAGTTTTTGAAAATCTATCAGTGTAACCTACCATCTGAACAGGTGAAAGAAGAAAAATCATGTGTTCGTATTGACTGATGCAGAAAAAGCATTTGAAAAAGTCAATATACATTCATGATGAAAATTCTCAGAAATATAGGAATAGAGAAAAACTCTCAACTTCTTAAAGAACATCTAAAAAGAACCTGCACTAACTTTATACTTAATGGTGAAAGTCTAAATGTTTTCCCCCTAAAACAAGGCACAAGACAAGGATGTTCACTCCCATAACTCTTATTCAACATTGTATTGGGAGTTCTAGTCAACATACTAAGGCAAGAAGAGGAATTAAAAGCCATACAGACCAGAAAGGATGAAATAAAACTGTCCGTGTTTGCAGATGACATGACTGTCTATGTAGAAAATCCCAATGACTATCAAAAAAACCCCAGAAAACAAAACAAAAACCTCACAGAAAACAAAAACAAACAAAAAACTCCTAGAACTAATAGCAAGTTCTCAGAATACAAGATCAAGAAAAATCAATTATATTTCTATATACTATCAATAAACACATGGAAATCAAAATTAAAGATAATGACATTCAAATCACAAAAGGAAGGAAGAAAGGAAGAAAAAGAAGGGTGAGAGGAAGAAAGATTTACTTGTAATAAATCTACCAAACATGTACAGAACTTTTATGTAAGAACTACAAAATGATAATGAAAGAATCAATGAAAGATATCAACTCTCTACAACTGATATACAGGCTTACAACAACTCATTAAAATTCTAGTTAATTTTTTTCATACATATAGGCAAGGTTGTTCTAAAATGTATATGGAAAAGCAAAAAAAAAAAAAAAAAAAAAGAAAGAAAAGAAAAAGTGGAGGTATCTGTCTATCCAATTTCAAGACTTATTCGGAAGACTGGATAGTGTCTATGGAGGGACGGACACACAGATCAGTGGGACAGGACAGAGAAGCCAGACGCAGACCCACACGAATGTGCTCAACTGACTTGTTACAAAGACACAGAAACAATCCTGCGGAGGAAATGCAGCCTTTTCAACAAAGGCACCAGAGTAAGTGGGCACCCAGGCAAAAAAGGACCTTGGCTGAAACCTCACACCTTACACGAAAATTGACTCAAAACAGGCCATGTACTTCAACGTGAAAGATAAAGCAGTAAAGCTTTTAGAAAAAGCATAGGAGAAAATGCTTGATATCTCTAATATCTAAGGCTAAGCAGAGTTCTCAGACTTGACATCAAAGGCTCAGTTCATAAATGGATACATTGATGGGTTGGACTTCATCAAAATCAAAAACATTTGCTCTATGAAAGACCCCATTAAGAGGAGGGAAAGATAAGCTATGGCCTGGGAGAAAAAACTACAAACCACATATCTGACAAGGGTCTAGTATCTAGAACATATAAAGAACTCTCAAAACTCAACAGTTTTTTTTTTAAAAAAAAGAAAGAACAAATAACCCAGTTATAAAATGAGCTAAAGTCACAAAGGGCTTTCCACCAAGAGGATCTACAGATGGCAAATTAGCACATGAAAAGATGCTCAGCATGATTAGCCATTAGGAAAATGCAAATTAAAACCACAGTGAGGTATCACTACATGTTTTTCAGAATGGCTAAAATAAAAAATCCCAAATTCTGGCAGGAGGCAGAGAAAATGGATGCCTCAGATACAGCTGCTGAGAAGGTAAAATGGTAGAGCCCTCTGGAAAACAATTTGGCAGCTTTTAAAAAAAAACAACTAAACATGAAATTACTATATGACCCAGCAATTGCACTCCTGGGCGTTTATCCCAGAGAAACGAACATTTTTTTCGCACAAAAAACCTGTGCACGAATGTTTATGACAGTTTTATTTATAACAGCCAAAGTGTAGGAACAGGCCAGATGTCCTTCAACAATAAGGCAGCTGAGACGCGCCCAGACCACGGACAACTACTCAGCCCTAGAAACGAGGGGACAACTCGGTGAGCCTCCAGGCAGCCACACTCAGTGAAAAAAGCCAGTCCCCAGGGTTACGCACAGCGTGATTCCTTTTCTGTAACATTCTGGAAATGGAAAACCTGCAGAAACGGAGAAGAGATGAGGAGTTGGTGGGGCTGAGGGGGGGTGGGGTGAGGGCACACGTTCGTGTGTGGCTGGGCGTGCAGGTGAGTGTGGTGTGTGTGTCTCGCATGCACAGGTGTGCACACCTGTACGTGTGGGGGTGCGTGAGTGCATAGGTGTGTGCACACCTGTGTGTAAGTGTGTGCACGTAGGTGTGCCCAGGTGTGTGAGTGTGCATGCACTGTGCATGTACAGAGTGTGCACAGTTATTCACCTGTGTGCCCGCCTGTCCACTCCACTCCTGGTGCCTGGCCTGAGACAGATGACTTCACTATGTCCTGGGGCCAAAGTGCTTTCTGGAAAAGTCCATGTCTGCAGGGGCACTGAGAATGGGGCAACGAGACCGGGTTCGGAGAGTGTTTACTTTACACAGTTTCTCTGGACCAGTTCCACGTGCAAAAGGAAGCTGGCCTGTGGGAGGGGCTCCTTCAGACCTGGAGTGACGGAGTCTGTGTCAGTCACTTGTGGAAGCCTGTTCCTGGTTTTAAGGAAAATAAAGTGAGCTGGCATCACCTGCATCAGCTCCTGCATCATCTCCTGCATCGAGGCTCAGCAAGCTCCTTTTAAATAGAGAGCTCTTCCATGGACTGTATTTAGAATATAACTCGATTAACTGAAAATAAAGTTTTGCACAACCCGTCAGAACGACAGGATCAGGTGAGCAGTGCCCATGGTAAGCAGCTCAGGAGCCGCGGGCCAGGCCCCATGCCATCTGTGAACTGCAAGCGTCCCCCACCATCTGCTGGAGAAGCTGCTGCGTTTGTTCTGGAAATCAGCGTGGTAGGAAAAGACCATGTCCTCCGCCACATCAGAATAGGGTGTCTTAAGGCTCCCTTTCATACATTTTTTAAAAACCAGTGAAAACACGTCTTTCACGATTACAGAGCCGACTCATGCAAACCCAGATACAGACGACCCAGCAGGTCTTTGCACAGAGGGTCCCCAGGAGCGACCTCTGACAATAGCAGCGTCCATCACCTCCCTGCCCATCGTCCCCGGTCAGCCCTGCGTGGGGCCACACCCAAGGCCAAGTCCACTCGGTGTCCACACTGGCAGGGAGGCACACCCCACACCACCGGCCCTCACCCGCCGGGAAGCTAGGGATGGAGAGGCCGGCGGAGGGCCCTGGGCATGGGAGGGCGCCTCCTGGCTGCCGGGGTCCAGTCGGCAACAGCGTCCAGGGGACACCACAGCTCAGCCAGCAATGAGCAGAGTAGGAAGGACAAGGGCCAGGGTTTTCAAAGAAAAATGGAGGGGGCGGGGGATCGTGTTTAAAATCAGAGAATGAAAACACAAAGGGGCAGAAACGGCAGGTCAGAGCGAGCTCGGCAAGTTTTGGTCACAGGCGGGGCCACACATCAGCATCAAAGCGTTGGTGTGCAGAGGCCGGCAGCTGACTCCCGGGAGGCACTGCTCTGACGGAAGGCAGGGTCCTCAACGGGGGTGAGGGGCTTCCTGAGAAAAGCAGACGGTGGGCGTGGAGGGAATCAGAGAAGACGAGGCCTGGTGCTGGCTTGCCAGAGGCAGGAAACCTGGCCTGCAGAGCGGGTCCCAGAGAAGTGGCTGCTCCACGTGGGAGGGCAGGGCTCCTGGGCGCTCCCGCACAGATGGAAGGGCAGGACCAGGCCCCTGGGCTCAGAGGTGGGGGCAGCGGCTCCGGCACCGCCCGGGCTCGGGTCAGCTGCAGTCACTCCTCCCGCGGACGGAAGCCAGCCCGGATGGGCTTCTCCCGTCCACCGCCCACTGACTGCTTACCTGCTGCCCAGCCCAGGTGGGCACCAGGCAGGGCCAGGGGTGAAGAGAATCCGATGAGTGCAGTGGGCCAGGATGGCATCCATCCAACATTTTGGCAACAACAAACAACACGATCCTGGATTTCTAGCCCCCATGATGACAGCTAGTAGCACGGTGTTCGCTTGTTCTGGTTTTATCAATGTTGAAGCACAGATAACGTCTTCGGGCAGAGCTCAGCCAGGAGGCCAGGCCAATGCTTCTGGACAACGTGTTCTGTAGTAAGCTGTCATCATCATCTGCATTTGCTTTATTCTTTTGACAGCAAAGACTTTACCCTGGGCTGATTTCCCACAGAGACAGGACAGACCAGGCTGGGGCAATGGGAGAGGCCGCGTGAGTCATGGAGCTAGACGCTTCCCAGCAGAGCTGGCCTCAGTCAGGCGAGGGGTGCCGAGCTTCTCGGGCGCAGGCTGGAGCCCAGCGTCTCCCAGGCCTGGGGCGTTTCTTTCCATCCCTGGGAAAATCAGGAATTTTGACAACTTTTCTGTACACACATTCAGAAAAATAGCTCGTTCTACAGAAAGTGAATGCCTAACCCAACCCTAACCTAACCCTAACCCTAACGCACCCACCAGCACGGCCAGGCTCACGGGCTCAGAGAGCCCTGTCTCAGGTCAAACACGCAGCCACCACCTCCTTCAGTGCTGTCACCACTGAGTGGAGGCCCAAGTAAGGAGGAGTCAGCCCCACCCCGCCCTGACCTGTCCTCGCCCCAGACGCCTGGTGACGGGCCACGCTGTCTGGACGCAGGGTTCCTCTAACGGTTGACCAGCGCCCTGGCTTTCTACCCTGGCCCAAAGACCCCCTCTCCTGACACAAGCTCACGTTTGGGGCCCAGTCCCCAAAGGCCGCCAGCTCGCCCTGCAGAGACCCACGTGGGAGCTGAAGGCCTGCAGCAGTCGTGGGAAGAACCGGCAGATACCAGGTGGGGCCCAACCCCGGGCCCGGCACAGCCTGGATGGACCCGCACGCTCCTTTCTGGTCTCCTGGGTCAAAGGTGACCTGCTGCTGGGACTGTCACTCTTCTGCCTCGGCCATGTGTCCTTGGGCTCCATGTGGGCTCCACGCGGTTCCCAGGACGGGGGTCTCCATTGTGGCAACTCCTGGGGACACTCCCTCTGCCCATCCAGAGCCAAGACAGTCCTCTGAAACTCTTGATCTCCCCAGCTTCCCTCAGACAAATGAGGCGCCCCTGGTTAACAGAGGTGGGACACACAGGGACCTGGGGTGGCATCTAAAGGAGAGACAATTTGCGTAGGAACCCAAGACACCAGACAAATGGAACTACTGCCCATGGGGCAAGTGTCCACGGCTACAATCAGGGAACGTGTTTTCGTGGGGTCTGAATCCTTTATTCCCCCGAACAATCCTTTGTTCTGAGATAAACACAGAAAAAGCCCGACCAGCTAAGGAAGAAACACAGTGTATAATCCCATTCTTCAAAACTGTTATTAATTAAGATCCTCCCCCGAGAGCCAAGTCCAGCTAGAAGCAACCGTGGATGGACCTACTGCCTCGGTTCCACACGGCTTCCATTCCACCAGGCCCTGGGGAATTTCTGCTGCAAAGATGACAATCTTCCCCCAAGAGGCGCTGGTTTATTTTTATACCCAAAGTGCTCTGAAAGAGGCCTTTTTATTGTTTTGAGGATCTCACCTAATTGTGTTCATCTAAGTGATAACGTTTGTTAAGATTTTTAATTTAAAAAACCATACAAGTCATTTATTTTATAAATACAAAACCGCTGAAGCCCAAGTTGTATTTAAATGAAACAGAATCAGCTTCCCTGATCTGCCTCATAATTCAGCACAGCTAAGAGAGTTTCAGATGGTGTGAATTTTCACATCAGAATGACAGTTGATAAACAGATAACAGAGGCTGTTTGACGCTGAGCTCTGCTAATGCTTATTTTAAATATAAGGTAACACATGACTGAACTTATGTCAGTAGCATATTTATAAACTGTGTGCTTTGTATAGACACCTGAGTGCATGCAGTCACTGTCCTCTACGAGAGAGAGATGAGATTTCCTCAAAAAGTTAAACCTAGAACTACCATAAGACCCAGCAATTCCACTCCTGAGTATACACCCAAAGAACTGAATACAGGAATTCAAACAAAAACTGTGTACAAATGTTCACTGCAGCACAATTCACAGTAGCCCAAAGGCAGGAAGAGCCCAGATGTCCATCAACAGATGAGAGTGAATAGATGAAACGTGGTCCATCCACCCCTGGAATGTGACTCGGCCGCGAGAAGGAGTTAAGCCCTGACACTTGCTACAACAGGGATGAACGTTGAAAACACTGCGCTCGGTGGAAGAGGCCAGACCAAAGGCCACGTGTTATATGATTCCGCGTATACGAAGTGTCCAGAAAAGGTAACTCCAAAGAGACAGAAAGCAGATTTGTGCTGTCAGGGGCTGGGGGAGGGCCACGCGGAGCGGCCACTGGCGGGCACTGGCTCTCGGGGATCAGAGGGTCCTGGAGGCGGATAGTGTGATGGCTGCACCACAGTGAACATGCACTAAATGCCCCGAATTGCCCTGGAACCTGCCGGCAAGGGGAGGGGGGAGACCTGGGAGAGGAAATCGAGTCAGAGGGGAGGAAAGTGTCTTTAGAGCCTTCTCCTCAGGAGGGAGGCCTCATCCAAGGGCCCCCGAAGCAGGCCTCCAAAAGGGGCCAGGAAAGCAGTCGTGCATGAGCACGTGGACGCCCCAGCCGGATTCCTCCCTGCCAGGGCTCTGGGGGCAGACTTGCTTCACGGCCGTCTGTCGAGGCGAGGCAGAGGCTGCGAGAGGCCGGTGGAGCACGAGGCCCGTTCTTCCCATAAAAGGCTCTGCCTGGGTCCTTCTGCATCACCACAAACATCACAGACAGAGTTTTCTTATGTCTCATTTGCACAAAGGAAACGCCAGTCATCTATTCGGCCAAATGTGACCTTGTAATTAACGTGTCACACTGAAGCTGAAGCAGGAAAACTGGACACTTTCAAACCTTTCAGCTGTTGAGTATCCAAAAATCCTCCGCCCCTACTTTGGGAGCCCAGATAGTTTAGTGCAGAGGTTATGTTGAGGACTAAAAACAGGTGTAGCACCTGAATTCTGACAGTAAACAATACTAGACGTGGGCTTCCTTGGTGGCGCAGTGGTTGAGAGTCCGCCTGCCGATGCAGGGGACACGGGTTCGTGCCCCGGTCCAGGAAGATCCCACATGCCACGGAGCAGCTAGGCCCGTGAGCCGTGGCCGCTGAGCCTGCGCGTCCGGAGCCTGTGCTCCGCAACGGGAGAGGCCACAACAGTGAGAGGCCCGCGTACCGCAAACAAACAAACAAACAAAAAGAATCCTAGACGTGATGAATGGGAACAGCATGATGCCCAGGGCGGGAGGAAGCAAGCCGACCCCGCCAGCCCAGCGCCTCTGCCCCACGGGTCCTGCTCCCACCTTCCCTGATGGATCACGCACCCCACCCCGACGCCCACCGGTGAAACCCCAGAGGCTCCACCCTGACGTGGACAAGCAGCCCCTCACCCAGAGCCAGCCGTGGACCCCTTCGTGGTCCTCCAGAGGAGGTGCTGAGCAGCGAAAGCCCGCTGGGCTTCAGGGCAACCTGGGAGGGAGCACAGAGGGGGACGGAGTGGAGGGCCATGGGCCCCACTGGCCCCACGGACCCCACAGGCCCCACGGACCCCAGGCAGAGCCCTTCCCTGTGACTCAGGGCACGGGCGCTTGCTGGGGGCTGAATACCCCAGGGAGAGTCCTGGGACCCAACGCTGCTGTGGGCTCTCTGAGCTCAGTGGCTGCAGCCACACTGGCCACGTTCTCTGGGTTTAGAGCAGCACAGTAGGCACTGGAGTCCCTGAGGAGGGGTTTCCTCGCGTCATTCAGGCCTTTGGTTCTGTGAACTGGGCAACATGACGCCCCTGCTGAGGATGCAGGAGCTTCGTGAGCGAGGACTCGGGAGGAGGCGGGGCCTGTGAGCTCAGAGAGGGGGTGGGCGGGGAGTTGGGGGTGGAGGGTGGGTAGTTAAGAGATGGCAGGCGGGTAGTTAAGAGATGGCAGGCGGGTAGTTGAGTGGTGGTAGGTGGGTAGTTGAAGGTGGAGGGTGGGTAGTTAACCTCCCTGGGGCTCCTTTCAGAGACACTATTACCTCTCTAAGATTAAAAGTTGCCGTTTTTCTTCCCATAACTAAAGATACAAGCATTGTGTGTTTGTAATTACAATTTTAGGTGCACGCCGATGGCAGGGTGGGCACCCACAGCGACCCAGTGCGCAGGCTCGCAGCTGGGGCTCCACCCCAGTGCCGCAGTCGTGGGGAGACACGTTCACCCCGCGAGGCTGCAGGGCTGTCTCCACAGCCCCAAGGGAGCGTGCAACCATGTGACGCAGAGGGGGGCCCTCTGGGGATGGGAGTCGTAGCTGGGAAGGAAAGATGAAACACCGTGTCACTGGTTTCAGGGTGTGTTTTTGTTGGAACGGGAAGAAGCGTGATCGGCACGTGGATCGTGGGATCCGAGGGGACCTTCGACAGGAACAAGCAGAAGAGAAATGGGAGCAGCAGACTTAAAGTGAGGGCCGTTGGCCGGCTCAGCTGGGTTTGTGGGTGTCTCACCTGGGCGTATCAGGTGGGGTTAGGACAGTCCTCCCAGGCCGCCCGGCGTGAAAGTGGCTGCTGCCCACGCTCTGACCATAGGACTGCGCTGCCTGCATGTCCCAGGGAAGGGAAGGCAGAGGGGACAGAGCTCGGGGAAAACGCTGGCCACCGAGGGCCGGGGCAGCGGTCAGAACCCCCAGATTGACCATCACCACACTCACCCGTTCCGAAGAGCCCGGAGGTGGCTTGCGGCTCCTGCTCACGGGAGGGCAGCCTGGGTCCCACTCTCGGTGCCTCACTCCAGGCTGCAGACCACCATGGGGCACCTGGCAGCTCCCGAGTCAGGAGTTCACAGCTCAGCGCCAACCAGGCCCGGCTCAGCCCAGCCCCACCACCAGGCCCTACCGTCCCAAGAACAGAAAACGGGGTGAAGACCCTGCTTCTCCCTCCCATCTCCTGGCGACCAGCTGTCATAAAATAGGTCAGCGACAGTACGCTCTCCTGAGGATCAAGATAGGACGTACCTCGTTAGTCCACGGTCATGGTTTAAATCAATCCTCTTAATTTTTACAGTGAAGGCCTTAAACTATCGATCATAGCATAGCATTATCAGAAGCTGTGGTCGGGAGACACGGTTTCGCAAAAGGGCCCAGAATGGCAGCCTCAGCAGCCCCACATCCTGGGCCTTTCCTACAGCCAAGCTCGGGGCCAGGGACTGCCCTGCGGCTCCCAGGGCACTTGTCCCTGCAAACCGGCACGTGGGTCACCCCCCTCAGTAACCCATGACCTTGACCCCTGTGTGTGCTCTAGCACCGGGCAGCCTGCCATGGGCTCTGCAGGGGCGGGGGGTGCCCTGCCTGGTGGCCAGGCAGCAGGAAGGAACTGCGGACACACATCGAGGTCCCACCCACCTGTCACCTGCATAGCTCGTCCACCTGGACATTCCAGGTGAGCGTGGAGAATAAACAAAATTTCTTCAACTGCCCCAGGTCTCTCCCACCCCCACTCAACTCTAGAATCCCGGCTCAAGGAACGTTTGCCCAGAAAGCGGCTGGGACACAGTCCAAACCTCTTCCACTGCAGGTGCGAGGGCCTCAGCGGAGGGGATGGAGGGGAGGTTCCAGAAGCTCCCACACAGGCCACGACAGGTTGGGGACCATAGCGGTCCTGACTGCCTGACCCCCTGCCCGGGGATGCTCCCCCTGCCTCCCGCCCAGGCTGCCTGCGCCTCTCCCTCCCGTCTCCCAGACGCCCCACGCAGTCTGTCTGTCTGTGCGCAGCCTCCCCCTGCCCCCGCCCAGCCCCACCTCCGAGCTCCCCACCCAGCCCCACCTCCGAGCTCCCCACCGTTTCCCATCTTGTTCCTTCTAGTGGCCCTCAGGGCTGGGGGGCCCACACGCTGGAACCCCTCCCCAGTGCTTTGTCCAGAGACAGAGCTGATTCTGCACAGAACTGCGGAGACTCCTGTGAATTCAGGAAAAGCCTGTTTTCTGAGTGTCGGCTCCTCCCAGAGCTGAAAACGCACCAGACTCAGCAGCGCTGGCCCTGGGCCGGCTCTTTTGGGGTATGAAGCTGGCATTGGGTTCCCATCCTCAGACGCATCCCCTGGCGTCGACCCTTTCACACTCCACTCATGATCTTTGGAGCATCAGAGGGGTGGGTTGTAAAGGCTACCCCACTCGCACATCTGAGGAGGAGGGCGGGGAGGGGGAGGTCAGAGACCCTGGGTGGCCCAGCCCTCCACACCCCAAACACCAGCACCTGGTCCAAGGTTCCTGTGGTGTCAGGTAGCTGGACCATGCCTCCCCACGGCAGGGGCTGTGCCTTCTCCAGAGTCAGGGGAGGGGCAGGCCTGGCCCCAGAGCAGAGGGTGAGGGACCCGTGGGCGCGGGTGAGGCCAGGATCCAGAGGTGCCTCTGGGGCTGCAGAGCAGAGCATGCAAGGGCCGGCCGCACCCGCCTCCAATCCCCCGACTGCGTGCCCTCCACTGTCTCCACCCAGGACTGTTCTGGGGTGATCTGTGGTGTCCCCTCTTGGGGATGAGAGTCTCTGCTCTGCAATGTCATCCCCCATCACTGCCCAGCCGACAAGGAAGGAGCCCAGGAGCCGCCACCATCAGACTCTCACAGGCTTGTCCACAGACTAGCTTCTCTGAACAATCCTGCCCATGTCCTCACCACAGAAGCTGCAAAGGACCCCCTGGACAGGCTGGGAGCCCTCGGGGCCTTGCTCCGAGCCCATGGGATCCAGGAGGCGATCAGCCCAAGGAACGCCCTCAGTGATGCTCAGCCCTAGAATCCCGGCTGTGCAGTCAGGAGCCTGGTGGAGAACCAGCAGGAGGGCCCACAGCTGCCATCAGAGCATCATCTCCCTCTGGTGGCAACTTCCTGAGGGCTCACCCTCCTCAACTCCACCCGAGGCTGCATCTAAAGTCCAGGATCCCAGCGATCACCCTCCCCACCCCAGGGACACCGCCATCACCTCCCCACCCCGTGGACACCGCTGTCACCTCCCCTCTTGGTTGTGCCTCCCACAGCAGGGCTGCCCTGTCTCAAGCTAGTGGCTGGTCCCTATGTGCCCAGGTGCGTGGGCTCCATGCTGCCCCTCTGGCCCCTCTAGCTAGGAGTGGACATGGATCCAACCACCAGGGAAGCATCATCTAGGAATGAGCTCTCACACTCTACTCCCCAAGAATTAGCCCAATGTGGAAACATGGAGGTGGGGAACACAGAGGCTCAAGGTCTTTGGCCAGGGTGACAGGCCTCAGTCCTGCTGTCCACTCCTCTTCCCAGCCGGCCAGCCCCCCACCTCGACAGTGGCAAGGGGAGAGCTCTGAACCTGGAGTGCCGAGGTCCACAGAAACAGCCCCATCGAGGCTGACACTTGCCAAGGCCACACGTCATTGTCACAAGGCTCAGTCTCTGTAACACACCAGGGTCACACAGGAGCCCAGAAGCTAACTAACTGTGGGTTAAAATGTCTCTGGAGCAAAACTGCAGACCCACCTCCAGTCAGCCTTTAAAGAGACACCCCGAATGTTGCCAACCAGATGAAGGAGTGGAATGCCGCCAAGTCTGGTAGCAGAACAGGGCACAGAGGGGTTGTCGGTAAGTGTCAGAGGCCATTGTCTCCACTAGCACACTGCCATTACCACCATCACCATAATCACCATCACCACCATAACAATCATCACCATCACCATCACCATCATTATCTCCATCACCATCACCATCACCACCATCACCATCATCATCACCATCATCACCACCACCATCACCATCTCCATCACCTTCTCCATCACCATCTCCATCACCATCCTCCCATCACCATCATCACCACTTTCATGACCACCACACTCACCATCACCCCTGCCATCAGCACCACCACCATCATCAGAAGGTGGTAGCTTCCTAGATCATACAACCCAAAGGATACTTCTGTGACCTGGAAAATGCTGAGGTTAAGAATTCGATGGAACGTGATGGTTTATTTGGTGAAGGGAGAATGGAAAGGCATCCTTTTAGCTCAGGCTTTGTCATCATGTGGCCTCTCCAAATCTACTCCAACACGCCTGCCTTTGTGTTTAAAGGGAGATCAGCACAAGGGCACAGATGGGAGGCTCGTTCCACCCTGATCTTCCTCAAGCCCAAACCGCAAAGTGTACTTTGAACAAGTGGTTTCCACATTCTCTCTCTCTCTCTTTTTTCTTTTTAGCAGAAAAGCCTTGATTTTCCTGAACTAAATCTCACCAGGAGCCCAGGATGCACAATCTCACAGCAGAGCCGCCCTGGTCAGCCGAGGCCCGAGGCTCAGAGGCTCCTGAGCATCCTGCCCGCCCCTGCCTGAGGCCCCTCTGTCCTCGCCCATCAGGGGACGAGCCTCTGGGCACCTCAGGGGCTTCAGGCCTGCCCGAGAGCCCACATCCTGCAGGGAAACAGCATGTCTGCTGCCCAAACTCCAAGACCCCAAAGTCAGCCCTTCTCCTGAAGTTTCTGAAGAGTTTATTGATCACGATGCACAGCCCGAGCTTACACCACGGAATTCAACAGCGCCTACACCGGCTCTCACCCTCCACAGTGGCCCCAGGCCACAGCGTCCTCCTGCCCACGGTCCAAGGAGCCACCACGTCCCAAACAGATGCCCAGGGACAAGGGACCACGGCATGTCCTGTGAGCACCAGCCACTCTGAAGGGGGCAGGGGGCTCCGGGTGGGTTGAAACCTGGTGGGGCTGCTTGGGGCCACGAAAATGCAGTTTCACGCATCTGTGCTTCTCCTCAAACTTGCAAAAGGAAGACAAGTTTTGACAGTAAAAATTATATTTCTTCCTTTTATTTCCACTGAGGTTTCAGCACCAGAAACACAAGTCTCTTTCCAGGAGGCGCTTCCGCTGTTCACCATCAGAGAGGAGAGGCTCCCTGAGCGGAGGCTGGGCCTCGGGCAGTGCCAGCCTCCACTGGGCACTGCCAGCCTCCACCGGGCAGCCTTGTGCTCCGGAGACTGGATGGCGCTCCAGCCGCCCTGGACCCACTACCGGCCCGCCGGTTCTGTCTCTGGTGCAGCTCATCTACAGGGTGAGGAATCCTTCGTGAGGCTCCTGGGGCGCTGAGGGGCAGCCAGGGTGGCAGCAATGACGAGGGTCCACCCCCAGCCCAGGACCCAGCCCTTTAAGTCTCAGTGTCCAGCCCAAAGTTTCTGGGCCAGATGATGATGTCACTCATCAGAGACCAGCTCACGTGAGCCGCTCCGTCCATCCGCGGTCTCCCTTCACTCCACCGTGTTGTTCTCTGCTTGGCCCGCCCGTCTCTGTGCACATGGGGGTTTGTTCCCACCCAGCACTTAGAAGCTGGGGAGATGGAGCCGTCAGGGGCACAGCAAATGCCTCATTAACAGGAGGGGCCAAGCTGCTGGTCTCCGAGCAGCACGAGGGGGCTTTGCTGGGGGATTCCGGGTACGGCTCCCTCCCCGCCGCCAAGTGGGTGAGCCTCCTCGAGGGTCCCAGCAGTGTCTGCAGGGCACCAGGGATGCCCACGAGGCCAAGCCAGAGGGTCATTCTCATCCAGCCCAGGATGCCCCAGGAGCAGAGCCAGCACCCTGCTCAGGGCAGGCAGAGGAACCGCCCTTTGTCATCAACGGCTTAGCTGGGGCTGCCCCCACCAGGACCAGACACCTCATACAGCTCACGGATATGGGGCCCCTGATATGGAGTGAATTAGCTAACTGCTGCCCAGGCAGCTCCCTGGGCTGAGTCCACGGCTGTCCTCAGAGCTCAGCCAGCTGTGGCCTCCGTGCCTTGGGCCAACCGGCCACCCCCAGGGATGCTGACCTTCCAGGTGAGGAAGGCTGACTGTGGCCACACTGGCCACGTAGCAGTGGGTCCTCCCCGCCATCAGAGCCACGCGGCTCACCTCTCGGGTCTAAACTCCCCGCAACGGATCTCGATTTTGTTTCTTCCCATGGTCATGGGCAACCTTCAGAAGGCTTCTTGGCATCAGTGTGAGTGTTGGCTGTGTTAATAACACAGAAATAAGAGGTGTCTCCAGGGTGTCAGCAAGCCAGACGTCGGGGCTCCACCCTGCGCTTCAGAAGCTGAGCTGTTCCTGATCAGAAGATGGGCCCTAACATGACCCCGGAGGAGAGTTGAGAAGCAGCTCAAGCCCACAAGTGGCGGCCACAGCAGTCCAGGGGCCCCCTAGATGCCCTCGGGAAGCCATTCTGGTAAATAGGACATGATTTCCTGCACAGAAAACAGAGGAACACTGGACTCAGCCTGGCATATCAGAGGCCGATTCTGAGCTGGGAAGAAATCCCTTCCTTCAGTGAGGACACCAGCCCCCTCGCTCCTGCCCCCAGCAACAAAGAGGCTCCCAGGTGACGAAGAAAGACACCTTCTCCCGTCCCCTCCCACCACCGTCAGGGCCTCGCCTGGGGACCCCCTCTGAGGGAGCCGCGCCCCGTGGCTGCCAGGTGCCAGGAATCCTTCACAAGCTGCCTCTGGACAAAGGAAACACAGCCTGAGATTCTAGGTCACTGAAGGGAGTGTTCTGGGCTATTTTGAACTAAATGGCCTGCACTTTTCACAGAAGGGACAGGGTTGACTCTTCTCCTGCTCCATGGTTTCTGCCACTAAGGGTAAAATCCGTCTTCAAAAATCTAAGAAAAAAGGTCCAATAAAGCTCAGTAATAGGCTTTGGTAAATTACATATGTACAGCTTTCCAGGTTGGAATTCTTTTCAGAAGCTGACGGGTTGGGTTTGCTATGATCGACACAGTAGCCTTTACCGAGGCGTCTTCATCACAGGAAAAGGCCAGGCTCCCACACCGTCCTGGACGCAGGGTTCTCCCCACACCAGGGTCACGGCCTGAGGGGCAGGAAGAGTCCCTGCCGTGGACACCGGGAATCCTCCCCCGACTTCTCACCTTCAGCCAGTTCACGCTGGGCTTCTGGCACCTAGAGCTGCAGGAGATGCTCGTGAAGCGGGCAGAGGGTACCTAGCCAAAGCCCAGCACCTGCATGGCTGCCCTGCGCCCCGAGGCTCTGCTCGGCTGTCCACCTGCATGGTCACCCACTCCCAGTCACGGCCCATCGGTGACACCGAGGCTTAGAGGGATTACATCAAAGCAGCTCCACTCGGAGCCAGGAGCTGAGGCCGGACATTTGGACGCAAGGCCAGTGCCTTCCTGCCTGCTGCACTCGGGGGGCGGAGGCTGCCAACTGACACAGTTCAGGGCCGCAGCCCCTGCCCTCTCCACATGGGCCTCCAACAGACCCACAGACCTCAGGCTGCCACAGCCAGGCTCCAGCTGCGGGTGGAGTGGGGTCCCCAGGAGGGCTGGGGGGCCAGGGAGGTGCAGAAGCAGGGGTGGGACCAACAGGGGCGGAGGAGAGTTCCCACCCCCACCCCAGGAAGTGCACACCACGCCGGTCTCAGTCCAGCCTCGACCGTCTCTGGGAACACAGGCTTCAGCACAGGCTCCGAGGGCCCTCAGCTCGGCTGCAGTGGGACCAAGGCCTGACCCCAAGAGCAGGGCCAATGGTCAACCACTAGCCCCAAATACCCGGGCCTGGCCAGGACGGCAGGTGGGACTCAGCACAGGTGCTTGTCTGGACATGGCTCAGAACAGGACTAGGGGCCTGTTCTGCAGAACAGCAGAAGGGAAGGGGCCCACGTGGGCTCAAATGACCACACCCCAGCAGAAGCTACATCTCCAGAGGCGTAGCCCAGATGGCGGGTCAGGAGGTGGTGCCAGGAGGGGACAGGAGACCCTACCTTGTCTAAACCCTCGCAGACAAGGTCACCGTCTCCTCCCCACCCGGCCAAGTGTCGAGTCCACGCCAGGCGGCACTGCAGGGGCAGGGTCCCCAGGGAAATCGGAGTGTGGCCGTCTGACCTGGGCGCCTGCGGCCTCGGAGCCGGGCTCAGAGCTGCCTCCAAATCAAGAAAGAGCTGAAGGCCGAGGTGACACCAGCAGGGCAGCCCTTCTGCCCCGGGTGGCGGATCCCGAGCTGTCATGGGGCCCAGTGGGCAGCCGGGCGATGCTTCCTAGGCGTGTGGTCATTTATAAAGTGTGGACCGAGGGCAGAGGGGCAGGACAAGGCCCAAGTCTGGGCCTTTGCTGGGACGGGCTTCCGACAGCTGGATGTACCCAAGCGCCCCTCCTGGACCCGCTGTTTGTGTGGCTCTCGCTTTAATCACATGCTGTTACACAGACACTTCCTTCTGCCCAAGTCCAGCCCTGAGTGCACCTCCAGCACATGTGATCCAACCTCGAGGGCCCCCAGGAGGAGTCTGCAGGCCCTGAGGTCTGTGGGCAGATGCCCTGAGCAGGGGTCTGGAGCGGCACTGGAGTGACTTCTTCAGGAGGCTGAGCTGGTGCCTGAAAGCCCCAGCTACCCTCCCCGGGGTCTCCTGGCGACCCTCAGGGCCTGGCAGCACCAGCAGGGCAGGCAACGGGAAGCAAGACCGGGATCAGATCACCTCCACACTCACCCCCCAGTCACCAGTGGACAAACGGACATGTGGGTGAA
The DNA here is from genome assembly GCF_949752795.1 of Hyperoodon ampullatus. Lineage (NCBI taxonomy): Eukaryota > Metazoa > Chordata > Mammalia > Artiodactyla > Ziphiidae > Hyperoodon > Hyperoodon ampullatus. Next base: position 229,413,073 of record NC_136914.1, on the reverse strand, counting down.
GGAAGTGGTCAGGCCTGGTGTCCTCCTGGGGCCATAGGGCAGGTCAGGCCGGGGACACACTCACCCACTGGCCATAGGTGGTCCAGGTGGTCCTTTGGGGGGTGGTCCTCCTTCCCCTCCACCTGCTCTCGGGGCCCTGCAGGCCTAAGTGGGGGCGGGGGGGCTGACCGACAGCAGCCTCCCGACACTGTCCACCCGCCCCAGAGTCCACAGTGCGTGTTCCCGCGGCTCACAGGGCATCCTGGACCTGTCCCTCAGCGGCCACCAGCTCAGGCCCCTTCTGGTTGGTTTTCTGAGGTTCTGGTGTCCCCTTTTGCCCTCCCAGCCCCTCTGCCGACCAAGTCCACATGCCCTTGGTCAGAGACCAGCAATGGGCTATTATTTCCGGAAATCGAAGATGGCCCGACACAGGCCACACCGTCCAACGGGAAGTGGCGGTCCCACGATGCCCACTGGAATTGCTCGTGACAGGGAATTACGGGCACGGCCCGGTGAAGAAAAGACTCAGTCCCCAAACCTGTTCCCTCTTAACAGTCTTTCAGAATCCCATCAAAAATGACTGAATGGGGCTTCCCTGGTGGCGCAGTGGTTGAGAGTCCGCCTGCCGATGCAGGGGACACGGGTTCGTGCCCCAGTCCGGGAAGATCCCACATGCCACGGAGTGGCTGGGCCCGTGAGCCATGGCCACTGGGCCTGTGCATCCGGAGCCTGTGCTCCGCAACGGGAGAGGCCACAACTGTGAGGGGCCCGTGTACTGCAAAAAAAAAAAAAAAAAAAAAAAATGACTGAATGGTCAGCACAGAGTAAAAGAAAACCACAGCCATGGTGTTGAAAGTGGCCCCAGGGCCTGGCCAGGCGAAGGCAGGGAGAACAACCTGATCCTAAGAAATGGCAGCAAGACCTGGTGACCATTCGCCTCATTTCACACGTCAGAGCACAAGGGCCTCGCAGTGAAGTGAACTCGATGCTCCACTGATGTGTCTGACGCCGGGTCTGGTCAGTGACACACAGTTCCCTCCACGCTGCCCTTATCCGTCTCCAAGTTTCATCTTTTCACTGAAGTGACAAGGTCTTAAATGCCGATGTCAGATTTGAGACAATAGTAAGAAGCAAAGGGGAAATAACATTCTAGGAGACTTTCGTGGAAACGTAGCTTCATCTTCTTGTTTTAGCCCCACAGGGAGGACCAGCCGCTCAGTGCCAGGGCCTGGCTCCCCGAGGTTTGTAAACAGCTTCCAAAGAGGAAAGCTGCAGTGGGCAAAGACTGATTTAAAGTTATATTTGATTTGTCATGATAACTTTTCAGATTCTGTTTTTGAAGGCTGGGCCCCAGGGACTCAATGCTGCTGAGACTTGGATTCACATTATCTTATCGACGCACCCGAGTAGCCCTGAACTGTAGTAATTTTCGCCTCCTCAATCCTGCCGTCTGGGCGGTCCCCCAGGTCCGCCCAGATCCGTGGTCTGCGCTGCACTCGGTCGGGGGGAGGGGGAGTCGGGGGATCCCTGCCGTCGCCCACGTGCGGGCAGGTTTGGAACGTGGGGCAGGAAGTTAGAAGGTGCTGTCTACGGTTTGGGCTGAATGGAGTCCCTCAAAGCTCAAATGTGGAAATCCCAACCCCCCGCCCCTCAGAAGGGACTCTATTTGGAGCTGGAGGTCTTGAGGGAGGTGATTAGGCTAAACGAGGTCGTTAGGCTGGGCCTGGATCCCGAAGAACTGGGGTCCTTCTAAGAAGAGGAGATTAGGACACAGACACACAGCGGGACGACGTGTGAGGACACGTAGAGGGCAGGCGGCCGTCTACGCTCCAAGGACAGGCCTGCATCTCGGGCAGAGAACAGCCAAACCGCCAGCAGCCCAGGTTCGGGGCCAGGTGGGCGCCGCGTGGTCGGGAAAGCCGTGCTCGTCCGGGGCTTGGCGCTGCTGGGCCTGGCCTGGGCCCGCCACCCTCACCGAGATGTGAGTGGTGTCAGCGAGGGCTGGGGGAGTCCCCGTGACAGCCGGTCTGTGAATAAACCGTCACAGGGACCCGAGCGACCTCGCCCGCTCTTGGTCTGGCATTGCCGCATCGCTGACCAAGTAAAAGCAGCCTTCTTTCACCACGGGTGTCTGGCCCCAGGTGATCATAATGGTCACTGCCGCCACCCCTCTGCCCGGTCACCTCCCTGGGTTTGTCCAGTCAGGCTGTCTCGATGTGGGCTTGAGAAGATGACGCTCAGAGAGGTCAAGCTACCCGCCCAAGTCCCACAGCCAGGCCGGGGCCCAGGGCCGCCCGAGGACCAGCTGTGCTCCCCGGGCGCTCGCTGACCGGGGACCAGAGCATCCACACTGGCCCTGGGCAGGGGGACAAGAGATGCGGCCTGTGACGAGCCCTCACTCAGGACCGAGCCCAGACGTCATGGTCTCCTCTGGTGAGGGCGCGCAGCACACCCGTGAGGGCGCAATCTCATCTGAGATCTGCTGCTGGTGATCCTACTTGGCCAGTTCCCTGTCTGAACAGGGTGTGTCCCCAGCTCTGGCAGGCAAGCCACACTCTGCAGAGCCTTAGAGTCTCAGCACATGGGGACCTGCGGGTGAGCAGACCGTGGTGACAGGTCAACAGATGTTCAGAGCTTCCCAGATCGCAGTTCGCGTCTGGTTCTGGCCATTCCCTCCTGTGCTGCCGTCCGGGCAACTCTGCTTCCTCGTCCCATCAGTCTGAGGACGAGAGTTGATCAGGGAAAAGAAAGCCGCACAGTGCCTGAGGCTGCAAATGAGAAAACGGCGCTACGTTTGGTGGCGTCTTCTCTCCCAGCCCCCCAGCCCGGACCTCCTGGCCCAGTGTTATTTAGCTTGTGCCGCTGGCTGTTGTCTCCGGGCAGGGCCCTGGCGGCAGACAGGATGGAGGTTGGGCGCTCGGGGTGCACATGGCCCAGCAGACGCTCCCTCCACATCCCTGACTCTGTGCTTTCCACGCTTCTCTCGGTTCATCCACGCAGGTGCCTCTAAAGGGTCCTGTCCTAACCGGGGAGGGGGGGTGTGTCCCAGCCCAAGGCCATTTGCCAGCGTCTCCTCTGTCTCCATGCTCGCCACCACGATCCACACGTGAGCCCGGGCCAAGTGTCACGGGCACCAAGAAGGTGCCGGTGCCATGTCCCGTGGCCCCAGTTCCGCGGGCTGTGAGCGGTGCTGCGAGAAACGTGCCGACGTGTTTTTGATCGGCACGTGTGTGCATGCTCAGGAGTGGGACTGCTGGGTCACAGGTGTGCAAGTGTTCAGGCTTGTTAAATCCTGCTCGACACCTGGCCAGGGGTTCCTGGCTGCGGGAAACACGGGCTGCTACTCTGTGGCTGGAAGGGCAGCTCTGTGGGTGTGGAAGTGGGGGGGCTGGGCTGGAAGAGGCTGGCTGAAGGGGGCAAGGGACCCCCGAGATCAAGGAGAGATGTCAGCCGGCAGTGATGGTGCGCTCATGCCGGGGCCTGGTCACCTGGGACTCTGGGCCTGGCCTGTCACTCAGAGGCTGAGTGGGGAGGAGAGGCCGAGGCAGCAGGTGGAGGGAGGGGAGGCCGGGGGGCTGGGGAGCAGGTCCTCTTGAGACAGGCTGGGACCTGGGACCCTTTGCAGCAGTGCTGCAGTGCTTGCATCTGGACGTACCTCTCCTGGAGCAACAAAATACAAAGTAACCGTGTGGGACTAAAAATAACTGCATGCATGCCAGTTGAGGCAAATTCTAGACAAAAGATACAAAGAAACCAAAAAACCCAACTGCCACTTTCGGAGAGCCTGGAGCAAAAGCAGGGAACTGTGCATGCCCCCTGCACACACCACCGCCTAAGGGGTGGGCAAACCACTTAAGCAGCCCCTCCGGCCGACCCCTGGACCTGCCCCTACCCTCAGCCCGTATAAGAAACAAGCTTGCCCCCCTTCAGGGAGCGAGCAAGCAAACGAGCCTGTGGTTTGTTCTCTCTCCCCACAGCAGGGGCCACCAGTACAGCCTTGCCGGAATTTCTTGTCTGGCCTCTGATCAATTTCTATTGATTAAGGACGCTGAGAGCCCTGGTGGGTAAAACCAGAAGCAGGCTCAGTGCTGCAGGGAGGGGCCGCGGACCAGGGCGTCACTCCCAGGGCGTGTGCAGAGGTCCAAGGATGGGCCCGGGACCCACGGCCGCCCTGGGTGGGGGAGGCCCCGGACCCATGGTCAGGTAACAGGGTAGCTTGGAGCCAGGACGCGAGCGGCTTCCGGCGGGTCTTGATTTTTGTAAACCAGCAGAAGAGCGCCCTCTCCGAGGGCGGCCAGACTGTCCCAAGCACGTGAATGTGAATTAAATGACTCTGAACCCAGCTCACGAGAGGATCCAGGACACGGCAGCTGTACCCACCGCCAGCCCCGGGAGCCCGCATCGTGGGCTCGGGGCAGCACCCACGGGAGGTGGGGGGCAGGTGCCCAGTGGGATCAGCGCAGCTGTGAGTGAGGGTCCCGCCGGGAGGCCCAAGAGCGGCACTGTGGGCCCTGGGGAGGCTTGGGGGATGGGACTTCTGTCCCGTTTCCCGGCCCCAGGGGCCACAGTATGGAGCGGTCACTGCAGAACCCCTGCCTCTCCACCCGGACTCGGGCCTGCCTCCCAAGCATTCTTAGGAGGATTTTAAAGGAGAAGCTGCCACGTCGCCCACTGGCAAGTGAGGCCATGAAAAATTGAGCCTCAGCAGAGACTTGCCCGTTGCTTCCGTAACTAGTCCCACAAGCATTTTGGGCTAAAAGGGCACATTCCTGCAGAGCTGGGCAGGAAGGCTCGGCACCGGCGCCTGGTTATAGGGTTGGATTGGTCGACCAGACGAGCCTGGACCACGTCCCCGGGCTCTGAGCTAGACGGAGGCTTAGCCTTCTTCCTTTCCGCCCTTGGATATTGGAACGCGGACGCTCTGTAGTTCTCTGGGCTGTGCATCACGACTGCACGCGGGGCAGGATCATTGAGAAGCGGGTGGCCCTGCGCCACCCGGGCTCTGACAGGGACAACACGGGAGAGGCAGGCGGGGCTGCCGGCGCCTCCGCCAGGAGCATCTGTGGCTGCACAAGTGCACACACTCTCACACGCACGCAGAGCCTCATTCTCTAGATTCCTCCAAAGGGACTCAAGCTCGCCGGTGTCTGTGATCACGGGAATGGGAGGGGGCAAGGAGGCTCCTAAATGCCGCCAGGAGTAGGCTGGGGGGCGCCCGGCGGTCTGGGAGCGGCAGGAGGTCCCCCCGGCTGCGGAGCAGGTGCGGGGTGGCCTGGAAACAAGAAAAGCGCCCAGTGCACCTGCTTTGGGACCCACCATCCTGCAGTGCATTGTTTGGCGTCTGCCCTGAGTCTGAGGCATGTGCTTTGTGTCCCCTCTCAGCTGACTGGTTGTCTTTTATCACTTCCTGCCAAGGGAACGGGGATGGACTCAGATGCGCTTTTGGGCAGAGCCCCAAAGGAAAGCACCCAGAGAAACCCGCACCAGCTAAAGTCACCCCAAGTCCCGGCCCCACGGTGACACAGCCCTTCTCCATGCTCCAAGCTGTTCTTCGGTCCCCAAAGTTCAACCATCAAGTTAGCAAACCTCAGCGTGGTGATGGGGCGGGGGTACCAGATGTTGGATTCATTTATCAGTGCTTTGGTTCTTCTGTTTTCTAATTATTTTCTGTTATCTTTTTAATTCCTTCCTTGTGCTTTTCTTAGGTTAACATCATTCTTTTCTAAACTTTGGGTTGGATGGCTAATATTAAGTTTGGTTTATAATCACAAGTATTTATTTTTCCTCCAGGCACTGTCTTTGGCAGGGATGTGCATGACCTCCCTCCAGTTATTTTGAGATACTCTATTTAATAAATTTGTTTTGATTTCTTCCTGAATCTGAGAGTTCTTTAAGACATAGACATATTTATCCAGTTAGAATGGCCGAATTCTAGATGTGCTTTGTCTTATGATCAGACTGTTGTCTCTGCTATTTCTACTTTGGGGACTGTATTGAGGGATTTTTGGTAACCTAATTCATGATCAATAATTGAACATTCCCTGGGCACTTGAAAAAAAAGTTTATTCTCTATTTTCAGCAGGAAATATATATAGATATCTGAATTGGAGGACTGTTACTAATATATAAAATCTTACATTTGTCTACCTGATCTGTCTTTAACTGAGGCAGAATTAAAGTCTCCGTTATTAATATTTTTCTACTTTGTTTTGATTGATGCTTTTCAGATTGGATGTTGACCTTGTCTGATCCCAGGATGCTGTCTCTGTTTTCTCCTTCCTTTTTCTTCTCCTTCTCTGTCTCTCTGTCTCCTGCATTTTCTCTTAGGCCTTTGCCTCCTCCTTTATGTTCAGCATTTCTGAGTCACTTAATTGTTTGTGTGTTTCTTTTAACAGCAAATAGCTAGGTTTGTTTTGTGCTCCAATTTGAGTCTTTTTCATTCAACAGAAGTGTTTGGGCTCTTTTCCTGATATTAAATTGGTCTTATTACATATTTATATTTGTTTCTGTTTTATTTCATTTATATTTTCAAATTTTTATATGAAACTTTCTGTCTTTATTGTTTTTTTGTATTTTTCTTTTAGCAAATCATCTGTGACTGCTCTGCTTTGGTTTCTGTGGGCTCCTTCTGACACTGTGGAGGACTGTGGCTTCCCGGGGAAGCTTTTCCCTGTGGTTTCTGTGTAACCACGGTGTTATGGGATGTATTCCACTTTGTAACTCCGGGCCTTCCTGTCCACCAACCAAATTTCATTGAGTAACACTTTCCTTAATTTGTCCAGGGTCTATTCTACACATTTAAATATTCTTCTATTTTTACTATTTGATGTATCAATTTTAAATAATTTTTTAAAGACTGTTTTCTACCTCCTTTTCCCTTCCCTCCCTTCACAACTATTGTTACTGGAGTGATTTCTCTATTACATCCTTGATACTGACCTCTAACCTGCAGCCATAATGCCCAGAGGTGCACTAGGAGGAGCCCAGGCCCCTTGCTCTGGACGCGAACCCCCTTGTCTCCGGTGACTGAGGTTTGTTTTCTCCCCGGGTCTTCAGGAAAGGCTCTTGGGGACCACGTTTCCTGAGTTTTTGCAGGTATGTTAGGAGGTAGTTTGGCTGAATATAAAGTTCTCAGATCGAAGCTTCTGGATGGGGTTGCCAGATAAAATACAAGATGTCTCATTAGTTTCAAATTTTAGGTAAACAACAAATACTATTTTTTTAGTATATATAGGAGCCATGCAATATTTGGTAGGCGCAGTATTTTATGGGACATATTTATACGAAAAACTAATTTTTTATCTGAAATTCCAATGTAACAGGGTGTCCTTTTGTGTATGTTTGATTTTTCCTAAGTCTGCCAACCCCAATTCTGGATAAAGATGGAGGATTGGAGACACAAGCGCCCCCCCACCCCGCCCCTGGTTAAGTCTGCGCAGGCGACACTGAGGGGGTAGTGAGAGCAGACCCCCTGAGGACAGAGCGCACGGGGTGGGGGGCTCTGGGGGACAGGGGGACGGAGGGCTGGGCTCTGGAAGGGGTAGGCAGGCCAGACGCAGGCGCTGGAACCAGGAGGCAGGCAGGCTCCATGCTCTGCCCGGCCTCGCGGTTTGTTCTTGGGAGAAGGTGAAGCCAGGGCCCCTGGTCCAAGACTGCAGGCACCTGGCCAGCCAGGGGGCAGGACAGGAGGTGGGACGTCCCTGTTTCGCCAGGGTCCCCCAGGCCACACGGCGCCCGCAGTACGGGGCCTCCAGCCTGCGGCCGCATGCACAACTCCTAGTTTTGCAGAGGCCCTGGTGACCGCCTGGGTTTTGAGCCCGTCTTCTTCAAGGTGACGCCCCAAGGCTGGTCCTAGGTGTCTGGGGGCCAAGTGTACCCCTCACCTGGGAGCCGGGGCCGCCTGGTAACCTTCATGTGACTCGTTTGTCAAACTGTATACAGAAGGTCCACAGCTGTGCTGACCTGGGGCTGAGAGGCTGACTTCTAGACCTGGGCCCTGATTTCAGGGACCACTGGGCGACCTCGTGGGAACTGAGGGCTGGTTCTTCTCTGCTCATCCATCTCCTCCCATGATGACGAACCCTGACCCTGAAGTCTTAGGGACAAGGCTGATGTCCAGGAGAGGCTCCAGCTCCCCAGATTTGCAGAGCCTGGACCCCGTCCACCTCCCTCTGACGAGGAGACGCCAGCCCCTCCACCCAGACTTCTGCCCTCAATGGCGGACACAGGACTGGGGTCAGCAGGACAGGAGGCTGCTCCCAATTCATTTCCTCAGACTTGCATCCCAGGGGGCTGTGCCACTGGAGGGGAGACAGACATGGAGAGATGTCCCAAGGGAGGGACTTGTTGTCTCCATCCTGGACCCAGGCTACCCCCTGCCTCGGACCCTGCCCCCAGCCCTGCCCCCCGCTGGTTCCTGGGCAGGACCTGGGGGCTGGGAACCATTCAAACAGGAGGCACAATTCCAGAAAAATCACATAAACTGAAAAGGTCTGGTGTCCACGTGGCAAAGGAGTTGGGCTTTTGCCACCCCTCTGGGTCCCCGAGCGGGGTCAGGGCACGAGGGAGTGGGCCTTGAGCTTCCAATCTGTACCAAGAACTGGGGGCGGCAGACTCGGTGACACAAAGACAAGTGAGGGCCCTCTCGGGGGGGCCGGCAACTCTGTAAACAGCAGGCTGACCTCCGACCTGCGAACTCTGCATGAACCCCGGAGGGCGTCCGCAGTCCTGAGAGGTCGCCCTCCCACCCCGGCCCTGGTCGGCCATGGTCCCGGGCGGACGGATGGGCCTGATTGGCAGGACGCCCACTCCTGCTTCTCTGGGACGTGCTGTGTCTCAACGCAGTCAGGCAGACGCAAAGCCCAGGCGGGGATCAGGCTCCCTCAACACCTGGACTCCTGGGATGTCCAGGTCCTGGCCTGGAGAAGACCGCCCCAGCACCTCAGCCGGAAAGGGTGTGGGCCTCTCCGTGGGCAGTGGCCGGGCACCCCTGCAGCTGAGGAGGAGCCCCTGGCCCAGGTGGTCACTGGGTTCCTGATGTTCAAGGAGAGAAGTGTGTCCTTAGTGTGAAAGACTACAGTCCCCAAAACAGAACAAAATGACCCCAGACTCCAGCACAGAAAGCACGGAGCTGGGCTAGGGCCCCAGCTGCACATCAGAAACACAAGATTAACCCAGATGGAGACCCCGAGGAGGCAGGCAGATGCCTGGTGCTCCCTGTTTCCAGTGCAGATGGGTGCGGACTCAGGATGCCCGCTGTTGCCCTTCCTCCGACCTGGTCGTGCTGCCTGCCCGGGCCCAGGACCTTCCTGCCCAGGGCTGACCAGAGCTGTCTGCTCAGCCCCTCACCTCACCACGGCTGTGCCTTTCCTGTCAGTGGTCAGGGCCAAGCTCCGGGGGACAGGGTTCGATCACCACTTGCCCCAAAGTCCATCAGAGGAAGGACACCATGAAGGACCAGGCTCAGCCAGAAGCAAAGGACGTGTGACCTCCTGGAGATCCTGCCCGTGTCAGGGCACTGAGCCAGGGAGGCCGGGAATCGGGCCCAAGGATGGGCCTGGCTGAGCGTGGGAAGGGAGCTCCCGGGCTCCACAGGATTGAGGAGGAAATCTCAGCGGGAGCCTCAGAAACTCTGAAGGGCCAGATCACACCCGACAGGCAACTCTGACCCACTCCCTGCGGCGGCCGGGCCAAACCCACCAGGACGCGGTCAACGGCTGTCACTCTTCTCCCTTCCAACTCGGGACCCACCGGGAAGGCCACAGGCTCCCCTAACTAACCTCCAGGACCCAGCCTCCCGGGGGGCAGCCTGAGCCCCCTTCCCACTAGGAAGCCTCCTACTCCCCAGCCTGCCAAACCCCAGTGACCTGGACCCCACTCCAGCACGCCCTGGGCAACCAGCCTCTGTTGTGCCCACCCGGGGGTCTCCGGCGAAGTCCACACCTGGGGGACAGAGAAAGGAGGCGCCTGTGCCCCATGGCTACCAGGCCGAGGCTGCCTCTGCTCCGCTGGCCTGCGACGGGGGGAGGCCAGGCAGCCAGTCCCTCCTCACCGGCCACCCGGATGGGAGCGGCCACCCTCGGGGGCACGAGTGGCCACATAGCCACCACAGTGGTGCGAGCACAGTCGGCCAGAGAAATGTGTGGAGTGCCTGGTCGCTCCCTCTCCCTGAGCCTGGGCTTGTCCCCCAGGCCTGGCACCAGCCCCTTCTCTCTGACAGATGTCCCGGTGGCTTGGGGTCTGTGAGGAGCCTGCATAGCCTGCTGGTTCCTATCTTGTCGGAGCTCTTTTTTAAAAAAAGCAAAATAATAACAAAGTCGCTAAACCAACTGATAATTGAATCAAGAAAATAATCAAAAGAAAAGTCAAGGTACAAAATTAGTTCTGGGAAGCGGAGACTAACCGCAGGCTTAGAAAATTAAGGCTCCACAGACGGTTAGCACAATTCTGTGCTAATGATCTGAAACTCTGGATGCACTGGACGGCTCCCGAGGAAGCCAAAGTGACCCGGACAGACTTGGACAGACACTTCACAAAGTCAGACATAGGAAGGTCCGGAAGCACGTGAAAGTGCTCGACATCATTAGTCATTAAGGAAATGCAAATTCAAGCCACAATGAAATGCCATTTCACACCCGCGAGAATGGCTAAAATAACAGACAGATTTCACAAAGTGTTGCCAAATAGCTGGGTCAACCGGGTTCTCCTGCCTTGTTGGTGGTAAAGTGGTGCAGCCTTTTGAAAAACAGTTTGCAGTTTTCGTGAAGCAAGCGTACACCCTCCCTGGACCTCGGCCTCCCACTGCTCAGCCTTTGCCCAAAAGAGATGAAAACGAACGTCCAAGGAACACTTGCACGTGGAGCTCATGGTAACCTTGTTCATAACACCCAGACCAACACCCGCAAAGTCCCACAACACGGGAACAGATGCACAATCACGTGTGCTCGTGTCGCAGAGCACCGCGTGGCCATGTAAAGGAGCTGCCGCCGACACACGCAAAAACGTGGATGAGCCTCAGGAAGGCTATGCCGAGTGAGAAAACGCCGGACGCAGAAGGGAACACTCGTAAAATTTCATTTACAGGAAGTTCTAAACAGGCAAACCGTGGAGATGGAAATCGGAGCAGTGTTGTCTCTGGGGGAGGGACCTGGGTCCTCCGTGGGTGACCGGGTGACCCATGTCCTGGTGGGAGTGTGGTTACGGCGTGTATGCATTTGTCAAAACCCCTCCAAGCATGGCACTTGGGACCTGTGCATTTCACGGCAGGTCAAAAAATTGCATCACAAAGATACACAAAACTGTGAGGGAGAGAAAAGCGAAGGAGGGCTGTGACCTTCACATCAGACAAGGTTGGACTCCGGGCAAAAGAAATGAACAATATGACAGAGGTGATAACCCACAGTGCAGGTGGAATGGCCGCCAACACCAATGTGCCACGTGACACAGGACCAGAGGCCCTGAAAGCAAGGAAGCCTGCAGGTGAGCACGGAGACGCAGGCAGAAGCACACCAGTGATGCCGTGTTTTCAAAGGTGAGGATGCAGGGACCTGGACAGTGGAATCGGTGCCAGGTTCTAACTGACGTGTCATGATGTTTCCAGTGCCTGCGGGACCATCCTGAGAACTGGTTGCATATCTGGGCCCAGAGGTGCAGAGCAGGACAGGTGCAGCCGGGCCAGTTCTCTCTCCTCACAGTGCGACACCACGAGAAGTTAAAGTGGCAGGAAACCAAACACTTTCAACTTGCATAAGAAACTCCTGAGCCAGAGAAGAAAGAACTCTCATTACAGAATATCTAGAAAGCAATCCTAGGGTAATCCCTACTGCTCAAGAAAATGCATCCAGAATTTGGAAGTAAGGCAGCTAAGGGCTCTGAGTTTCAGCATCAGGCCACGCCCTCGTCTGCCCCGTGCAGCGGGCAGAGCTCTGGGGGCTCCTGTCGTGACCCCAGGGCTGGCCGGCCAACCTGGGAAGTCAGAGGTCACCCTGTGGAAAGGGGACGGCGTGTGGGTACAGAAGTGACCCCAAGGCTATACACTCATCGTCCCGTGAGACGTGCACCGGGTGTGGATCTGAGGCAGGAAACTGATTCACTGTCCCTGGTCCCCTGGCGGGACTCTATGTCCTGCAATCTCGGACCTCACGGGCATCTGCCAGTTTCCTCATCAATGGGCTGGCAGGTTCTCTGCCACACCCCCAGCTATTTGTATAAAAAACACCTTTCAACAATTTGAGAATCAGGCTTCTGCATTATATATCAGAAATCATGGGATACAGCTAATAGAGTGCTCAGATGAAAAGTCACTCTTTTTTACTTATATTAATTACTAAGAAAAGGTGAAAATAATAAATCAAGCATCCAATTCAATAAGAACTAAAAATACAGCTAAGTTAAGCAGACAGAAGGATGAGATAAGAACTAAGGAAGAAATTAATGATTTAAAAAATAAAAAATGATAGGATCAAAAAATGAATCCAAAAGCTGGTTCTTAAAAAAAAGGAAAACAGGGCCTCCCTGGTGGCGCAGTGGTTGGGAGTCCGCCTGCCGATGCAGGGGATACGGGTTCGTGCCCCGGTCTGGGAGGATCCCATATGCCGCGGAGCGGCTGGGCCCGTGGGCCGTGGCCGCTGGGCCTGCGCGTCCGGAGCCTGTGCTCCGCAGCGGGAGAGGCCACAGCAGTGAGAGGCCCGCATACCGCAAAAAAAAAAAAAAAAGGAAAACAATAAAATTTTAAAAATAAGTTAGCTAACCTAATCAAGAAAAAAAAGATACAGAAAATAAGGAAATAAGAAGAAAAAACAGCCCCAGATACAGAGAAAATGGAAAACAACCATGAATGACTACTTTGTTCAACCCCATGCATATTACAATTTGGATGAAATGAATGCTTTTCTAGGAAAATATAAATTACCAAGTTGAGTCAGGAGGAGCCAGTTACCACGGATGAGAGTGTTGTGAAAGAGCTGCAACAGTGTACACGTGTGCAGCACACACACATCCACACACGTACACACACGTGTGACACACAGCCACACATGCACACATGAATGCAGCACACATGTACACACGTGTGCAGCACACATCCACACACATGTACACACGTGTGCAGCACACACACCCAACACTACACACGCATGCGGCACACACACATCCAACAGTACACATGAATGCGGCACACACACATCCAACAGTACACATGCGTGCAGCACACACATCCACACACATGTACACATACACCAGACACACACACGAGCATATATGCACACATACGTATCCACACAAATACACACACATACACAAAAGCACATATATGCACATCACACACACACACCTCCTCAAAACAAGAAAAGAAAATGTCCAGTTTCACAAGCTCTAGTGAACCTTTAAGAAACACATAATTACAATGTTATGAAAACCAGTTCAAGAGCTCAGGAAGAAAAGGAAAAAAGGACAAGCTTCCCAATTATTTGTTTGAGAAGAAACCGCAGGACAGCCTTACGCACTGATGTTGAGGCACATATTGTAAGTGCAGCGCTCGCAGGAGCAGGACCTTCCCTCACAGCCCAGAGGGAAGCCCACGGGGCTGCGGGACACAGGCGGGAAGCAGCCTCGCGGAGGGCTCTGCGGAGCTGCCTCCTGGGCGGTCACTGGGCCCCACCTGGGCAGACGCCCGGCTTTCTGTCCAAGCTCCTCTGCGCGCTCAGCTTTTGGAGGGAGCGGAGGAGGATTTCAGGGGGAAACGCGTGGTGCCCCACAAGTTCCAACTTGATTCTCGGGGAGAAAAAGCAAAGAGTGGGCCTGACCTGAATTGTCTTTGCTAAATGAAATACCATCAGGCAAAAAACAACTTTTGTTTTCCACTCTTAATATTTAAGGCTGCTGTAAAACTGGAAACATGAGTTTTAATATTTAATGCTCTAGGACTCTGAAAGTCTCTTACTACACAATGTCTGAGACACTTCCTTGGTGGGAATAAATATTTTATAACTGCTGTGCGTATGGTGCTGATGTCTTTATGAATAAACAAAGACACGTTTGAGAGCCATCTGTGAGGACTAATTGCTGGCTAATTTGACAGGGACTGGAGCCTTCTCCCTCCAAGGTGGTGCACGACTCCGGACGCTGAGGAAGAAGGGTGTTTGGGTTCAAAGTGATATCCAGGGAGAACTTCTTTTGTCCTGTGTGGACACGTGTTTCCATATTTCATCATGCTCTGGGCTCTAAGCTTTATCTAAGAAAACTTAGACACTTGTCAGAAAATGTGTCAGACGTCTCCCCTCCCTCCTACCGCCCTGTGGTCTGCATTTGCGTCCTAACCTTCACCGACGGGCACAGCTAAAGCCCTGATGAGGATGTTGGTTGGGGGTGTCTCAGGAAACAAAGCAGCCGTGGATTCAACAAGAGAGAAGTCTACTTCTTTCTCACATGAGGCCACCCAGGACTGAACAGCTGCCCACAGAAGGGGACCCGGGCTCCTTCACCCCAGCACGGAGGTTTCCTCTTCATGGCACAAAATGGATGCTCAAGCTCCAGTCTTCATAGCCACTGTCCCATCAGCAGACAAAAGAAAGGACCAAAGAAGGGGTTGCTCTCCCTTTGAGCACACTCCCCTAAGGCTGCCTTGCAGTGACCAGAGCTGGGTCACTTGGGCATACTGGTCATAAGGAAGGCGGGACCTGGGGACGTCCTGTGCCTGCTCAAAGCTGGGATCTATTCCTGAGGAAGAAGGGAGAAGACAGAGTACGACAAGATCTCCCCGAAGCCTGGGAGGCCAGGTGAGGGAGAGCTGCTCTACTGCCCCTCAGCTGCCGACTGTGAAATCATCCACGACACTTTCCTCTTTTCAGGCTGGCCTTCTGGGCGTTTCCAGCCACGTCACCAGAGCCCCGCCCCGCCCAGGGCACCAAGACCCACCCCCCCTGCCCGCCAGCTTTCCCTCCCGGTCACCTCCGCCCGATGCCCGCACCCACCTCCCCTGCTTCTTCAGCCTCCCACCTACAGGGGCCCCAGGGGACCTTCTCTCACCCTGGACTTGAGCAGCTGTGCCCTGCGGGAGCCTCTTGGGGATGGGGGTGCCACTCGGGGTTCATGGCCCCACAACGCAAGGCCCACAGGAGCCTCTTGTCACCTACTCTCTCACCCTCCTCCACGCCCAGTCCTCCCCAGACCACCTGGCCTCCCTCAGCTTCCCAGGCAAAGTGCCCACCGGCTGACCCCTGGTCCTGGTCCACCCGCCCGGCCCGGGGAGCCTGGCTCTGAGTGGGCCCAGCTCATGGTTCATTCCGGCTTGGCTGTCATCGCAGTAAAAGAAGATGCTCCTGCTTTAAATGTCGCTTCGCTGCATTTTGAAAAATGCATACGACCACGTGCCCAACTGTCCAGTCAAGATGTGGACCTTGTATGCCACCCCTCCCCAGTCAGGGCCCCACCCGATTTCTGTCGCCTTAGTGTCCCTTTGCCTGTCCTAGAATTTCGTGGAAACGGGATTGTGCAGGTGGTTTTCACACCTGGTGCTTTTGCTCCCCATCGCCCGGATTCATCCACCTTGGGGTCGCGTGGCTGGTTCACTCTTTTGTTGCTGAGTCGTGGTCCACCGTGACCGTTGAGCATTTGGGGTTGTCTCCACCTTGGGGCCGTTAAGAATAAAGCTGCTGTGTAAATTTCTCGTGCACATCTCTGTGCATACATGTGGTCATTCCTCTGGGTAAACGTCTAGGAGAAGGATTTCTGGGTCAGAGAGTAGGGGAATGTTCAACTTTATTAAAAACATCATTTTCCAGTGATAGCACATTTCATATCCCCACAAGCAGTGCAGAAGAATCCCAACATCCACCTTTGCCGGCTGTTTCCATTGTAACCGTTCTAGTGGGTCTATGGTGACATCTCTTTTTGAAAACTTGTCATTTGTATTTCCCTGATTACCAACGATGTTGAGCACCTTTTCACGTGCTTATTGGATATTCAAATATCTTGTATTTTTGAGACTCTATTCAAGTTTATGTCCGTCTTTTAAAATTTGTGTTGTCTTTTTATTATTGAACTGCTTTCTTTCTATAACCTGGATACATGTCCTTTGTTAGATGTTCACTGTGATTATTTTCAACCAACCCGTAGTTTGCCTTTTCATCTTCTTAACAGTGCCTTTCGAAGAGCAGAGGCTTCCCTTTGGATGAGGACAACTTTCTTTCTTTTCCTTTGATGCCATTTTTTATTCCCTACCTAAGAAACTGTTGTCTGCTCCAGGGTGGTGAAGTATTTTCTTTTACTCAAGAAGCTGTACGCACTTAAATTTTACTTTTAAAGTCTACCTATGGTCCATTTCAAATTAGTTCTGTCCATGGTGTGATGCAGGTTCCAGGCAATTCACTGCCCACTTGTTCTGGCATCACTTGTTGTGAAGACTTTCCTGTTCCCCCTTGAAGTGGCACATCTGGCAAAAGCAATGGACCGAATCCACGTGGGTCTGGTTCAGAACTATTTATTCTGTTCTATTAGTCTATTCATCTGTCTTTCACCAACACCACACTGTCTGAAACACCGCGGCTTTAGAGTAGGTCTTGAAATCCAGGAGTTTGAGTCCCCCAACTTTGTTCTTCTTCCTCAAGGCTATCTTGGCCATTCTAGGCCTTTGTGTTTCCATATAAATTTTAGAATCAGCTGTCCATTTCCAGAAAAGCACTTCTGGGATTCTGACTGAGATTTCGTTGAGTAGAAAGATCAGCCTGGGGAGAAGGACATGTCACAGATAAGCTCCAGTTCACGAGCTCGGCAATCCTCTCCATTCACAGGGGTCTCCTGGAGTTTCCCACAGCAAGATGTTGTAGTTTTCAGTGGAACAGTACTTACACACCTTTTGTTAAATGTATCCCAAGGTAGTTGGTTTTGATGCTATTTTAAACGGTACGTTTCTGCCCTTCTCTGTTGGTTGTCAGATACACAGATACAGTTGACACCCACGGATACACTGCTCCTCGTCAAGTTCACTTAGTAGTAGTTGTAGTAGTTTTGTAGATGCCACAGGATTTTTTACATCCATGATCACTTTGTTTACGAATAAAAGCCCATCAACTTGAAAAGTGCTTCATTGTCTTTTACCTTTAATAAGGCACCTCCCCAGACACCAGAGGCCCTACCTCATCTCCCCCCGTCTCTTTCCTCCCCACTAAGAGCCAGACTTCTTCAAGAATTATGGACCCAAGTCTTTCCCTCTGCCTCCTCTCCCTCGCTCACTCTTCCACCTCCTCCAACACCCGCCCCCGCCCTGCCCCCCCAATTAGAGATGTAGCTATTCCTGAGTCACCGACCTCCTCCCCTGGGTGCTGTTAAGCCCGACAGTGACTTCCCAGTGCTCACCTCACCACTGTCTGGGCCACATTTGACCTGGCTGATCCCTCTCTCCCCCTTCCCTTGGCTTGTGGAGCCAGCCCCGCACAGGCCTCCTGTCCACCTCTCCAGTCTCCCCTGCACCTCTTCCTGCCCACGGCCCAGGGGTCTCAAGGGCTGCCTCCAGCACTTCCCGCCCCGTCCCGCTCCCCCTCTGCAATCTCACCCACACGCCATCACCTCTGCACACCTGCTCACAGGCCTGAGCCTCCAGCCCCGGTCCTCTCCTCCCAGCTCAGACACCTCCCACAAATGTCGGCTCTGAGCACCCGATCCACACGTCCCAGACAGAAGGCCCGATGTCCTCCTGAGCCCCACTCCACCCGCCCTTTCCCAGAGCTCCCCAGGCTGGCCCGTGCCCCCATCCACCTCCAGGTGTGTAGTCCCGAAGTCAAGGGTCCCCTGGCCGTCCCTGGCACCACGTCCATCACCCAGTCTTCGCCTGGCGCCCACGGAACATGCTCAGACCCACGCACACCGCTTAAAGCAGTAGGAAGGAGAACCGCGCTCTCCTGCCCCCACCCCCCATCCGCACTGCAGTGCCCCACGCGCCACGCCCCTCCCCAGGCCTTGGCAAACGCTACTCCTTGGACATCCTCTCCCCTTCCTTCTCTGTCCAGCACCTGGCCCCTCTTTCAGACCTCAGCTCAACGGCCCTGAGCTTGGGGCACTCTCCCCAACAGCCCCCTCGGGACCACACCCCTCTACAAGTGGCCTGGCTCCCGAGCTTCCCCTGGCGGCGCCCCGGGCGCACAGTAACTCTGTGCGGGTGTGATGTCCTCTCCCCACGGGGGCGGCCGTCCACCCGGCTGCCTTTTCAGGCCCGGCTCAGCCCCGGCCAGTGGCAGGGGGCAATTAACTACTTGCAGGATACATGAATGAATGAGCTAAGGAACGCAGGACCGCTTTGTGGGAGACTGCGAGGGGGTTTCAGCAGAGGGTCAGGGCCCGAACCCTGGGCATCCTGGACCGGCAGGGACCCTGATCGGAACCCGGGGCAGCTGCGCTGGGCAGCCCCACTACGGGGGTGAGCAGGGGCGGGAGGCGGGGCAGAGCCTGCGGACCCGCCTGCGAGGACGCGACCCCGGTCAGGCGGGCACCTCGCCCTCACGTCCTCTCCGAGGGGCTGGAGGCGCGCTCACCGGGTGGGCGCCGGAGCGGTTCGCCTCCGGACAAGTCTGGCCCCGCCGCCGACCCGTAGGTCCCGCGCCCTTCTCTGTCGCTAGGCAACCCCTGGGCCGCGGAGAGAAAGCCCTCGGACGTTGGGCAACCGGCACCTCGGACGCCGGCGCCATGGATCCGGTCATAAGACAGGAGCTGGCCCGCGCCGAGAGCCAGCAGGGTGGGTGGGGGGGGACCGGAACCCGCCCCTGGGGGGACCCCAGGACCCGCCGGTCACCGCCCCCACCGTCCCCCGGGGAGAACTCGGGACCCGCCGAGACCCTCACTCCTGGGGAGGCTGTCCCCACCCTGTTGATCCAGTGACCCCTTGAATCCAGCACTTCGAGGATTTGTCTGACTTGGGCAAACTAAGGCGCCTTTTAAAAAGGAAGCCTTTCGTCCTTCCTAACCGTTCCTCAAGGCTTATTGCCCTCACGCTGCTCCTGAAGCCGGAGCCGCAGAGCTGCTGAGGGGCCCGGAGGGCTGAGCTCGGGGCATCTCGCTTCTGGGCTCCTTCCCCCGGAGAGGACCGGGCCAGCGCGGGGGCCAGCACGGGGTTGCCTGCCCGACCCCAGCCCTGTGCCGGGCCTCCTGACCGTCCCCACTGCTGCTTGGTGGTGCAATGGCTGCGTGATGACCAAATCTGCCTCAACTCCTGTCCTGATAGATGCTGCGTCCCTGAAGAGGGCTTATCAGTTGATCAAGTCCGCCAACCTGGGGAAGTCAGAGTTTGACCCCACAGAAAGCTTCAGCCCCGACCTGTTTGTTTTGTGTGCAGAACAGGCCCTGAAGGTGATTAATCCCAGTGGTCCTAGGGAGGTGCCTTCAGGGGACCCCGATTTCTTGGTTTGTACTAGAAGCGGGAAGCGGCGGCCCCTGGTGGGTGGTCCACTGGGCCGCCCCCTCTGTGAACCTCTTGGGGGGGGTCTGTGTTCTTGCGCAGATGGGGCAGCCCGAGGTGAGCGAGGACTGCATCCGGATGTACTTCAAGGTGAAGGGGCCGGTCACCCAGTTTCTGGGCCGAGCGCACCTGTGCAGGGCCCAGCTGTGTGCTCCCAAGTCCACCGAAAACATGGTGAGAGGCGATTCCGGGCCCTGTCCCAGCGTCCCCGCCAGCCCTGCGTGCTGGTTCCTCCCGATTTTCTTTATTGTCCTTTTGGATCATGAAGCCTTGGTGTGTAACCTTGAGTGTCTTGGCGAGGTGAAGCGCAGCCTTAGCTAGTTTGCCGTCCTGAAATGAATATATAATTGTCCTACTGTATTTTTCCCGTGAGAGGTTGCTTTCATTCTCCTCAAAGTTCCACGGCTTGTACTGCCGCAGTTAAAATTCCCCCACCTCCAGACTCACCTTAAACCGGCTTTGTTGGGAGGGTGACCAGATTCTGCTTCAGTGAAGTGAGGTGCCGCATTTCCCATCTGTACTTTTCCCTGAGGGGTCTGGCTTGTGTCTTTGACCTCTGCCCTTTGTGTCCCTGTGCCTGGTCATGCCTGCAGCACAGGTGGGGCACAGGGTGGGGTGGGGGGTGGACTTCCAGGCTTCCAGGGAAGGGGCGGAGCTCCTGAGAGCAGAAGCTCAGGCGTCCACTGCCCCCGTTCACACCCTGGGGGCCGGCCGTCTTCAGAGGCTTAATGGTCAGGGGAGTGACGGTGACCAGTGATTGATGTTCCAGTAGCAAATTTGATCGAATTGTGCATTCTTTATGCTGTTTAGGAAGAATTTGAAAATTGCGTGACTCAGTATATGAAGGCAATCAACTTTGCGAAAGGAGAACCAAGGTGAGCATGACAGATCGGCCGTTTCTAACTGAGTGTGTACAAGCTTTAGAACCAGAACTTACCAGGTGGTTCTGTCTGTTTGGACGCCGGGGTTTTTGTCTTGTTTTGTTCGTGTTTTACTGCATCTGTGGCTGTGGGCTCACGTCTCTAGCGTTGGAGCTGGGCCGCATGCACACTCGACCCTTTAGCTGAATCCTCTTCCCTGTGCAAAGGTCTCTATGGCCTGCAGATGCCTTTTGCCTGCTTTCTCTGTGGGAAGCTCGCCTTTGACCAGTCCCCAGGCACCTCTCTTTCTGGTCCTTTCTGGGGGGTTGGCATCTGGGCTCCCTCCCTGCCCTGCCCCCACCGACCTGTGCTCCCCCTGGCAGATTGCCTGGCCCACGGCTTCGTGTCTGGAGGGGTGATTCCCCTGAAACTGCAGCACAGTTTTCTACTTAATTACTGCTTAAATATTATTGAAATTGTTAAGTTTGCATACAAACTGGTATGGATACAGCCTATTTAAAGAGGACACAACGTTTAAAGCACATTTAAGTATAAACCCTAGGTTCATTCATTCCTTCTCCCAGTGTCTGCTGTGGATGGCCTCCTCTGGCCAGCCCCTGTCGTAGGGGCTGGGGATACAGGGCCCAGCCCCACAGACCCTTCCTCAGAGGGGACATCTGGATGGCAAGGCCCGGCCTTGAGGCAGAGGTTCTAAGGACAGTGGGTGTTTCAGGGGGACCATGCCCCGGAGCCCTGGAGCCCAAGCTGTGGGCACCCTTGGGGAGGGGCCTGGTCAATGCTGCACTCCAGGGGTCTTGGGGGGACGTGCAGACTGCCTGGGGGGACCAGGAACCTCAGGGGCTGGTGGATGAGGGGTCTGAGTAGACCCCATGAAGGAGCAGGCCGCCTTGTCTTCCTGCTGGGCCTGGCCCTCCCTCCTCTGGGGCACAGTGGTCATTGGCAGCACCCGTCCATCAGACGACCAGCACCGCCAGGTACCTGGGTCCTGCAAGGCAGAGGCGGCCCCTCCAGAGAGGCGCCTGGGTTCCTTCACTCGGGTCCTTCTGGGGGCTCCTGCAGCCCTCAGGGCAAAGCCCAGCTTCTCAGGGCACCCACCGTGCACTTCATCCGCTCGCACAGGGACCCCACCCAAGCCTCTTTCCCTGTGCTGCTCTCCTGGCTGAGTCCTCCAGGCAGCCTTCCGTGATGCCCCCTGCACTTGCCCATTCTTGTCTATCCCTTGAAAGCCGAAGGAGGCCTTCCTCATTGGGTACTTCTATTGGGAGCTGATCACTTTTCAGAATGGCCGAAAGAGTGGTGGGATCTCTGGTCTGGACCCAGGAGCCTGTGGCGGGGTCTGAACTGGAGCCAACTACTCGGCTGAGCAGGGCACGTGGCTGCCTCTGGGAGGATGCTGCATCCACCCCACATGTGCATCTGGCAGCCAGGCCAGGGCGGCTCGGGCAGGGCTGCTGCACCTGCCAGAGACAGAGGCCCTGGGAAGGGGCTCAGGACGGACTGGAAGGGGCTCAGGATGGACTGGCTCTGGGTGAGCCTCACCCACCCTCTTCTTGTGCCCCAGGTATTACTTCCTGGTGTATAACGCGTCGGTCCTCTACTGGCAAATGGTGAGGCCATTTCTCAAGCCTGGGTATCATCACCACCTGATCCCCAGCCTCTCCCAAATCGTGAGCGTGTTGACTCAGACTGAGGAGGAGGACAAGGACTGGCCGGCAGAGCTGACGCTGTGAGTCCCCAGGCACCTGGCAGACGCTGGCCTTCCCCTCCCCCCTCTCCTGGTGGCCACATTTCACATCGCAGCCCTGGCAGTGCTCTCTAGCCCGAAGTTAGAATCAGGTTTTGTGTGTCTTGTCTGCACATGTTTCTAAACTCTGCAGATGGCATCACGGTGTCCTGATCAGACAGGTGTTACCACAGGACAAGTGCTTCTACTCAGAACCCAGGAAGTGGGAGCCTGCGTCATAGTCCTGGCTCGTGGTTTTGAAAATAAATAAGTTGTGAGTCTAGTAGACATCCTAGCAACATACAGCTTGGCCAGAATGCTCACGCATCCAGGTGGCCCCACTTAGGGAAGCTTGCCCTGAGCGCATAACCCCAGGGACAGACAGCCCTGCGTGGATGTGAGCAAGGGGTCCCCAGCCGGCCAGGCGGGCTGAAAGGCGCTCGGTGACACTTTCCTGTATTTGGGTGGCAGTGTTTGTGGCCAGTGATTTTGTGGATGCCACTGGGGGGCCCAGAGGGTCGGCCCTGAAGTTGGAATCCAGAGTGTGCAGGCATTCGTCACCTGCTTTACAGCTATTTGGGGAGGCTTTAACGGAAAATAAGTAAACCTATGCTCATTCTGTAAAACACCGTTGCTTGAGTCCTCGGTAATCACAGCCAAACAGCCCGCTTTCCCTTTGCAGGCAGTGGCCAAGCTTTCCAGCCCCGGCCCCAGCCCAGTGAGCCCCATACTGGGCGTGGGGTAAGGAGCTGGCCAATCCCTGCATCTTTCTGAAATTTGTAAAACATAAAAATATAATAACCGGGTTATTAGATGTTTGCAGCAGAAAATGACTTCATCCAGGTTTAACATGGACTATTTTTGTATTATCCAGGGAGCTTCTGGAGTGTTATCTACAAGCTGGAAAAAACGAGGAGGCCGCGAAGTTTTGTGCCACTGTAGCACCATTCATCAAGGCTAATGCGCCACAGAAATATCGACAAATATTTGCTCTTATGGTAAGTTGGAATATTCCAAACTGTAGAAAGAAGTCATTTTCTTAAGCCATTGTTCAGGAAACTATGTATAAAAAACAGCCAAGACCATCCACTGAGAGATACAAAAACATACATACATATGTACGAGCATGAACAGAACAAAACAAAATCTTTTCCTTTGTTGTGACTGAATATTTCCTTTTTAACAGCACTGAATTTTTTAAAAAGTTAGCAGAAAATTAGTAATTTAAGTAATTACGGCAACAGTGTGTAAAGAGCATTCATCACCTATTAATTTTATATATAGGAATCAACTTAAATTATATACGAGAAACTAAACATAAAGCATAATAAATGAGAAAATAATTGTTAATTACAAAATTTTACTTTTAAAGGAGGAATATTTGTAAAATAATAGCTAAACAAAATATCTGGTCTTTCCCTAATTATTTGCTTAAGTCTCTGTTAGTATTCTGTTTTCATCTTATAACAGGTCCGACATGAATTAATGGATGAGCTTCAGTTAAAGGAAGAAAAGAGAAGTTCTATTAGCCTGTCTGTCACTTTCCAGATTAATATGCTGAAAGCGTAAGTGCTTTGGGAAGGGGGATAGGCGCCGACTAGTCTCTGTGCCGGGGTGGGGGGCACATGTGCAGGGACGGTGAGGCTGGCTGGCGGGCTCGGCCTTGCCTCCCTTTACTGAGAGGCTCTGGAGAGGATGCCAGAGTGAGCGCAGCTCGTCAGCAGTGAGGAGGGTGGTGTTAGAAGAGAGGGACGGCAGCCGTGTCAGATGCTTCATTGGCCCCCAAAGGCAGCTTGAGACCTGACCACGAGCTTGAACAAAAAGAGGGTAGTTGTGGGTGAAACCCTCATGGGACTGGGTGAGAGTGCATGGGAGAGATCGTACCCAGGTAGAGACCTGCTGTGGTGGCGAGAGGGAAATAGGATGGTGGAGAACCTGGTGTGTGTGGTGAGGAGATCCCGGTGTGAGTGGGGAGGACAGCTGTCCAGAGGGAGGCGGGTGCTGGTCTGGGCTGGATCTGGGCAGATGAGAAGGGCCAAGCCCCCCTTTCGGTGGGCTCTTGGTGTGGGACTCGTTCTGGGTGCAGGGCCTGTGCACGGTGTCCTCGGGGTCCATCCTTAGTGATGGAGGAAGATAGAGCCTGGGCTGGCAGTGAGGGCGGAGGGGCGTGAGAGGTCATCAGGAGAAGGAGAAGGTGTTACCTTAGGCCTTCTGTTCAGTGAGGACACAAGTTCATGGACTTCAGATTTTTTAAGGATAATTTAAAGAAATCTGACAGGATTCTTTTGGTTATTTAATATTTGATTAAATCGATCTATATTCTAGAAAACTGGATAAAAATGATTTATCTGAAGATATCAACAAAATTCTGGAGGATACCTATAAATGTTTAAGATATTACAATCACCAGCACTTTCCTTCAATCAGAGAGGAAAAGTAAGTGTTTCTGTTTTTCCAGTTTCACATCTATGTACAGCATTTCATAACTATAGGAAAATGTGGAAAAAAAAAAACGTAACCATAATTACCCAAGCAAGTATCAACCATTGTGGTGGAGGTTTTAGTGTATTTCTGTCTAGTCTTTTTTTGTCCTGAGGTTTGTACTGTTTGGCAGCACTTGGGTTATGAAACTTCACATCATACTTTTTTAAAGTCCAATTTGACTTCTAATCACAAGTGCTTTTCTAGTTATTACACATCTTATGCCTTCTGAATAGACGCCTAACAGTTCAGCCACAGGAGAACATGCCTCTCCCTGAGCATTTCAGTTGTCAGTTCTCTGCTCCCTGAGTCCTGGGAGCACTGCTCAGAGTTCAGTCCTGGATCGGATTCCTGGGAACTGGTAGTTGAGCCAGAGGCTGAAAGAAAGGTCTGGAATGTACCCCCAGTTCAGCTCTTTCACCAGGTTCTCTGAGTTGTTGTAACTCAGAGCAGGTCCTGCTCGTCCCGTCCCTGGGCACAGCCTCCCTGAGGGGCCCCGGGAGTTCCAGAGGGGGGACCCTGGGGACAGAGGGGACCGCAGGACACCAGGACACCTGCCCCGCCGCCTGGGACTGCACTGACTCCACTGCAGGTCCGCTCCCTGCTGGCGAAGTGGAACTTTTTTTCATATATTTACGGACATTTTTTTTCTCTCGTTAATTTTCCAATGATTTCTTTTGCCCAGTTTTTAAAAAGTAGGTTGTAAATCATTTTACTAAGGACTTGCAAAAGCTTTTTCTGTTTCAAAATTTGAGCCCTCCAATTCCGGTGTAATTATCAATTGTGTCAGTATGTTTACTTTTTAGGTCTTTTAAAACAATTTTTGATGAACAGATGTGTTTTATTTTTATTTTATTTATTTATTTATTTTTGGCTGCATTGGGTCTTCGTTGCTGCGCATGGGCTTCTCATTGCGGTGGCTCCTCTTGTCGTGGAGCCTGGGCTCTAGGCGTGCAGGCTTCAGTAGCTGTGGCGCACGGGCTTAGTTGCTCCGTGGCATGTGGGATCTTCCCGGACCAGGGCTTGAACCTGTGTCCCCTGCATTGGCAGGCAGATTCCTAACCACTGCGCCACCAGGCAAGTCCCCAGCTGTGTTTTATTTAAGATAAGAATAATTTGAGCTGACGTTCATCCCCCACCATCCTGGACCAGGCTCCATTTAGACCCGTCAGGGAGTCCACACCCTCCTGGCCCAGCAGCCCGGTCGGTGGGCGCTGACCGGGCTCCCCCAGGAGCCCCGGCATGTGGCCCGCACGGAGCCAGCTGCGCCCCTGCCCCTGGCCCCCCGCGCCCGCCCTGGGCTTCTGTGCCCACGCCCGCCACACGCCCCCTCTCCGCCCCGCCCGTGGGTCTGTGGCTTCGCGGTTGCCAGTTTACTGCGTGGTGGCTAAGAGGCTGGCTGGTGGCTTGTGATACGGCTTCCCGGGTGCTCAGCCCAGCTGCTCCCCAGGCCTGGGAGGGGCGTGGCCCCTGCTGGCCGGGGTCACAGGCTCAGCCGCTTGGAGATGCTGTCTGTGGGGTCAGGTCCTTCCTCAGCCCCGAGGCTCCAGCCGTCTGTGAGGGGCCCGCTGACCCCTCCCCACCTGAGCTTCTGTATCTGGAATTCTGGGTAGAAATAAAAGTTCTGTGAGGTTAAGACCCAAAAAGCACTGAAAACCAGTGATGGCTCCCTTTGTGGGTTCTCCCTTCTTCCCTGCACAACAGGCCCAGGTGGCCAGAGCTCAGGGAGGTCAGAGGGGCTGTGGGTCTGGAGGCCCCACCAGGGCCCTTGGTGGTCCCGGCTGCACGGGTCGGGGCGGAGGGCAGGGACCCGCACCCACCCCAGTGAAGGGAGAAGGGAGGGTGCCTGTTACAGCAGACAGGCTGCTTGCTTCCGGGGTGGGTGTTGGGAGGTGGAGAGATGTTGGATAATATTCTGGCTGAGAAGCGTCTTTGAGACTGAAAAACAAAGCAGGCAGCTCCGTAAAGTGCAGTTAGGAAGTTCATCGTGGGGACTGACACACAGGCAGGAACGGTCTGCGGACGACAATCCAGAGGCATCCGCAGCTGTGCTCCGAGCCACCAAAAGGGGCACAGGGGACTTAAAGGAGGACTTAAAGGGGCCAGAGCTAAAAATGGCACCTGACTACCAAGTGGGACCGAGGGTTTACCTCCCCTGGGGGTCCCGTGACCACTGTCAGCACAGGGCACTCTTCAGTTTTCATATCAGGTGAAGGCAAGGGTTAGCATTGCCGGGGCTCCTCTGGCTTGGACACATTCCTTGTGAGTGGGCGGAAGCTGGGTCACAGTCACTAGAAGGGGGCGGGGGTGAGACTGCGGGCCTGAGAGGAGCTGACCAAGTGCAGTCCATGTGGTCCGGCCACAGTCAGGTTGTGATGCCTGCCTCAGAAAGAGCAGCGAGGTGTTGGCTTATCCCCAAGGGAGGCTGGCATGTCTGGGGACGCTGCTGGTGGCCACTGTTGCTGGTGACCAGGGGTGCTGTTAAACACTCCACCGTGTGCAGGACGGGTCCCCACCCAGCAGAGAACTGCCTCATTAAGACGTGATGGTGTCAGGCTGAGAAGCCTGGCCCATCTCCCACCAGAACCATTGCCTTGATTCCTGCAGTTTTATATTAAGTCTTAAAATCAGGCAGTTTAGTCCTCCGACTTTGTTCTTTTTCAGAGTTGCTTAGGATAGCCTAGGTCCTTTGCATTTCCGTGCACATTTTAGCATCAACCTGCTGATTTCCACAAAGACCACGATTGGCAATTGGTGACTGTGAATGCTCTGGTCACAGGGTAGGAAGAGCCGGCCCCAAGGAAATGTGTGTCTGTCTCTTGTCACCCCTGCCCCCCCACCAAGGGCTCAAATGGTGGTGCCCAGGGCTCACAGCCCCTCATCAGGCTGCACCTGCACCTGCCCTGAGGCAGTGGAAGTCCCTCCAAATCCCGTGTCAGGGCCAGAGGGGGCTGGGCTTAGGGACCCTCACCATAGGATTTCTCTTCTCTTCCATTTTATTCCTGCCTCCCCTAAGTGACAGCTGAAGGCTTATTCTACCCACAGGTGGGTGTTTCTTGTTGTCTCCTATTGACCCAATGCTGTTTTGTTTCTGTTTCCAGAATTCTTTTGCTTTTTGAATTAGCTCATCTTTCTCTGATCTTGAAATGTGGGGAGATCACCTCTGACTGCCTCTCAGACTTGAAGAAGATGGACAGCAAAGTAGGTGGTCAGGGACTGGGTGCACCACCCCTACTCACTGTGATCTGGGCATGAAAGGCAAAAAAAAAAAAAAAAAACGGGAAAGGAATTCAAAAGCCCCTCACCAGGAGGGCCTAAATTGTTATGTTGGTAAATTTCCTTTCAGTCTTTTTTAAGTGCAATTCATACAGTTGAGATGATGTGATTTTTGCAGTTTTGCATCAATAGTATCATTAATGATAAAAGGATCAATTTGTCAAGAGAATATAACAATTGTACATGTATACGCATCCAACTTTGGAGCACCTAAGTATATTAAGCAAATACTAACAAATCTGAAAGCAGAAATAGATAGCAATGCAACGATAGTAGGAATCTTTAAAACCCCACTTTCAACATGGATAGATCATCCAGACAGAAGATCAATAAGTATGTATTGGGCTTGCACTACACTTTAGACAAAATGAGCTTAACAGACATCTGTAGAACATTCCATTCAATGGAGGAAAATACACGTTCGTCTCAAGCACACATGGAACATTCTCCAGGACAGATCATACATAAGATCAGCAGTACCCAACCTTTTGGGCACCAGGGACCAGTTTCAAGGAAGACAGTTCTTCCACGGATGGTGGGTGGGGGTTATTCAGGCAGTAATGCGAGCGCTGGGGAGTGGCAGGTGACACTTTGCTCGCTCACCTGCCGCTCACCTCCAGCTGTGTGGCCTGGTTCCTAACAGGCTGTGGACTGGTACCGGTCCACGGACCAAGGGTTGGGGACCCCTGTGTTAGATCATAAAACAAGTCTCAACCAATTTAAGATGATTTTCTGACCACAATGGTGTGAAACTAGAAATCAGCAACAGGAGAAAAGCTAGAAATTCACAAAAGTGTGGAAATTAAACAACATACTCCTGAACAAAGAAGAAATCCAAAGGGAAAAAAAGATTTTGAAACATAGGACAATGGAAACACAACATACCAAAGCTTATAGAATATAGCAAAAGCAGTCCTAAGAGGGAAGTTCATAGCCGAAAACACCTACAATAAGAAAAAAGAAAGATTTCAAATAAATGACCTATATTTATACCTCAAGGAACTAAAAAAAAAACCCAAAAAGCAGAACAAAGCCCAAAGTTAGCAGAAGGAAGGAAATAACAAAGATCAGAGCAAAAAACAAATGAAATAGAGACCAGAAAACAAATAGAAAAGATCATTGAAACTGACAGCTGGTTTTTTGAAAAAATAAACAAAATTGACAAACAACTAGACTAGGAAAAAAAGAGAAGACTCAGAATCAGAAATGAAAGAGGAGACATTACAACTGATAACACAGAAATACAAAGGATCATAGAGACTACTGTGAACAATTATATGCCAGGAAGATGGGTAACCTATAAGAAATGGATAAATTCCCAGAAGCATGCAACCTACCAAGACTGAATCATGGAGAAATAGAAAATCTGAATAGACCAGTGAGTAAGTATCAGTAATCAAAAATCTCCAAACAAGGACAAGATGACTTCACTGGTGAATTCTACCAAACATTTGAAGAAGAATTAATGCTAATCCTTCAAAAATTCTTCCAAAAAATTGAAGAGAAAGGAACACTCCCCAATTCAGTTTACAGGGTGAGCATTACCCTGATACCAAAGCAGACAAAGACACTATAAGAAAAGAAAATTACAGGCCAATATCCCAGATAAACACAGATGCAAAAATCCTCAACAAAATACTAGCAAACTGAATTCAGCAGAACATTGTAAAGATCAAACACCATGATCAGTGAGATTTATCCTGAGGTTGAAAGGATGGTTTAATGTAGGCAAATCAATAAATGCGATACATCACATTAACAGAATGAAGGGTATATATACGATCATCTTAATAGATGCAGGAAAAGCATTTGACAAAATTCAACATCTTGTCATGATAAAAACTCTCAACAAATTAGGTATGGAAGGAATGTACCTCCACATAACAAAGACCACATATGACAAGCCCCCAGCTAACATTATATTCAATGGTGAAAGACTAAAAGCTTTTCTTCTAATATCAAGAATAAAACAAGGGTGCCCACTCTTGCCACTTCTGTGCAACATAGTACTGGAAGTTCTAGCCACAACAGTCAGACAAGAAAAAGAAATAAAAGTCATCCAAATCAGAAAGGAAGAAGTAAATGTGTCTCTGTTTGCATTTGGCATAACCTGTTTATACAGAGAAAACTCTAAAGACCCCACTGAAAACCATTAGAACTAATGAGCAAATTCAGTTAAGTTGCAGGATTCAAAATCATCATCCAAAAATTGGTTATGTTTCTGTTCACTAAAAATGAACTATCTGAGAGAGAAATTATGAAAACAATTCCATTTATAATAGCATCAAAAACAGTAAAAGACTTAAGAATACATTTAACCAGGACCTAGAGATTATCATACTAAGTGAAATAAGTCACACAAAGACAAATACATGATATCACTTATATGTGGAACCTAAAAAAATAATACAAATGAACTTATTTACAAAATGGAAACAGACTCACAGACATAGAAAACAAACTTACGGTTACCAAAGGGGAAAGGGTCGGGGAGGGATAAATTGGGAGTTTGGGATTAACAGATACCCACTACTATATGCAAAATAGATAAACAATAAGGTCCTACTGTATAGCACAGGGAACTATTGATATATTCAATATCTTGTAATAACCTATAATGAAAAAGAATCTAGGTGTGTGTGTATGTGTGTGTATGTACCTGTATAACTGAATAACTTTGCGGTACACCTGAAACTAACACAATACTGTAAATCAACTATACTTCAATAAAATAATAATAATAATAATGCTGAGTAAAAGAAGTAGAACAAAAAAAAAAAAAAAAAGAATACATTTAACCAAAGAATTGAAAGACTTGTGCACTGAAAACTAGAAGACATTGATGAAAGTAATTGAAGAAGACACAAAGAATGGAAAGATATTCCATGTTCTTGGATTGCAAGAATGAAAATTGTTAAAACGTCTATACTACCCAAAATCACCTACAGATTCAATGTAATCCTTATCACAATTCCAATGGCATTTCTCAAGAAATAGAAAAAAAATTGTATGGAACCACGGAAGAGCCAAAGCACTCTTGAGAAAGAAGAACAAAACTGGAGGCATCACACTTCCTTATTTCCAACTATACCACAAAGCTATAGTAATCAAAACATATGGTACTGGTATGAAAATAGACACACAGACCAATGGAACAGAATTGAGAGCCCAGAAATAAGGCCACACACATAATGTCAACTAATCTTTGACAAGGGCAACAAGAAAACACCATGGGGAAAGGACAGCCTCTTAAATAAACGGTGCTGGGAAAACTGAATGGCCACATGCAGATGAATGAAATTGGACCCCTACCTTACACCACTCACAAAAATTAAATGGATTACAGACTTTAAGACCTGAAATCGTAAAACTCCTATATGAATACATAGGGCAAAAACTTATTGACATTGGTCTGGGCAATGATGTTTTGAATATGACAACAAAAGCAAAAGTAAACAAGTAGGACTACATCAAACTAAAAACTGTCTGCACAGCAAAGGAAACAACACAATGAAAAGGCAAGCTATGGCATAGGAGAATAATATTTGCAAACCATATATCTGATAAGGGTTTAATATCTAAAATATATAGGGAACTCATACATCAGTAGGAAATCATCATCATCCCATGGGAGACAATGGGCTAAGGACCTGAATAGACATTTTTCCGAAGAAGATACTCAAATCGTACATGAAAAGGTGCTCAACATCATCAGGGAGATAAAATCAAAACCTCAGTGAGTATCACCCCACACCTGTTAGAATGGCTGTTATCAAAAAGATGAGATAACAAGTGTTGGTGAGGATGTGGAGAAAAGGGAACCCTTGTGTTCTGTTGTTGGGAATGTAAATTGATACAGCTATTATGGAAAACAGTAGGGAAGTTCTTTAAAAGATTAAAAATAGAACTACTATATGATCTAGCAATCCCACTTTTGTGTGTATGTCCAAAGGAAATGAAATCACGATCTCAAAGAGATACCTACACCCCCATGTTCACTGCAGCATTATTCTCAAAAGCAAGATGTGGAAACAACCTAAGTGTCTGTTGATGGATGAATGGATAAAGAAAATTGTGTGTGTGTGTGTGTGTGTGTGTGTGTGTGTGTGTAATGCAGTGTTATTCAGTGATGAGAAAGGACATCCTGCCATTTGTGACAGTGTGGATGAATATGGAGAGCATTACGCTCAGTGAAAGAAGCCAGACAGAGAAACAGAATAGCATGGTGGTTGCCAGGGCCTGGGGGTGCAGGAAGTGGGGAGGTGCTGATCAAAGGGGACAAACTTTTAGCTTTAAGATGAATACGTTTTGAGGATCTAATGTACAGTTTGGTGACTATAGTTCATAATTTTGTAGAGTATACTTGAAATTTGGTAAGAAAGATCTTAAGCATTCTCACCAAAAAGAAAACAAAACAATAACTATGTGAGGTGATGGATGTATTAATTCATTTGATTATGGGAATCATTCCACAATGTATATGCTTTTACACTTTACACATTTACTCTTTAAATATATACAATTTTATTTGTCAATTATACCTAAATTAAAATTTTTACATAAAAATAAAGCAGAGTAGACATTTCAGAAAAAAAGATTAGCAAAATTTCGAAGGTATAGTAATGCAAACTATCCAAAATGAAACAGAAAGGAGAAACACTAAGGAGGATATAGGGAACATCAGTGAGCTTGGGACGACTTGAAGCAGACTAATGTATATGTAATCGGAGTCCCTGAAGAATAGAGAAAGGAGGGAACAGAAAAACAAATATTTTAAGAAATAATGGCTCAAAATTTTAAATTTAATCGTCTGTAAAGAGCAGGAAATTATGTACTGAGGAACAGAGAAGAATGACAGCAGACTTTTTGTAGGAAATAAGACAAGCCAAAAGACATAAGATCATCCTTAAAATATTAAAATAAAATTAAAAAAAACTATCAACCTAAAAAATCTACACTCAGAGAAAATATCTTTGAAAATCAGAGGCAAAATAAGTATTTATTAAAATATACAAAATCTGAAAGAGTCTGACTTACACTACAAGAAATTTTAAAGGACTTTTTCAAGCAGAAGGAAAATGATGCCAGGCGGAAATCTGGATCCACACAAATAGTGAAGAGGACCAGCAAGGGGAGTCACATGAGTCACACAGAGACTGAAAAATATGTAAATCTCTTGAAAAGATAATTGGCTATTTAAAGCAAGGATAATAACATGGATCAAAAGACTCAATATTGTTAAGATGTCAATTTTCTCCAGATTGAACTGTACATTCAATGTGATTCAATCAAAGTCCCAGCAGGAGTGTTTCAGAAATTGACAAACTGAGTATAAAATTTATGTGGAAATGCAAAAGATCTAGAATAGCTAAAAGCAGCTTTGAAAAAGCAGAACAATGTCAGAAGACGAACACGACCTGATATAAAGGCACCATGGTTAAGACAGGGTGGCCTTGACATGGAGACTCACAGAGACTGAGGGACAGGACAGGGTCCAGAAAGAGACCCGCAAACTCAGGGCCTCCAGCTTGGATGAGGTGCAGAGGCTTCCAGTGGGTGACAGAGCATCTCGTCCACAAATGGTACCGGACAAGGAAACAACCACATGCGAGAAAGTGAGCATCGGCCTGCACTTCGTACCGTGGACAGAAATAAACTCAAAGTGCATCATAAACCAAAACGTGAGAGTTAAAATGATAAAACTTCTGGGAAAAACGTTAAGAGAAAAAATAAGAGGAAACTTTGTGAGCTGTTATCTCACAAGCACACACCTAGTAGATGGCTAGACTGGAGACTGACCGTCCCAGATGGCCAGGAGTGGGATGGGAAACGGCAACCCCTTGGGAAAACGGTTGAGCAGTTTGTAACAGTTGAGTGTGCCCCAGCCGCCCACCCAGCAAATCCCAGGCCCCTGCTGCCCTGCCACCTCCAGCAGGACGCCCCGTCCAAACCCGGCGGGGATTCAGTGAAAGAAATCGTCAGCCAAATTTCATAACAGGGCATTTGTCTGAAGTTGGTGTAGTTATTTAAAAGTTCTGTGTCCAGTGAAATTAACTATCAAAGGTGAAAAACAATTTTTTTCTAGCTTTCTTATTCAAATCTTTGCATCTTTTGGAAACATTTTAAGTTTTTCTTATATATATTTGTATTATCTGATTTTTATTTGTTGAATTTCTACCTAGTACACGAATTCTATTTTTAAATGGTCTTTGAAGTTAATGAATGTGCATGATCGCTTTCGTTAAAACTCTCCATCTCACACAGAAACTCCTGTGCCCCGCAGGATCCCAGGAAGCTAATTGAAATCGAATGCCTGGAGTGTGAATTGGAAGCTGTAAGACTTGCAAATAAAATTAAAATCTACACCCGAGAGGCTGTGGAGGTAAGTTCTCAACTAGGAGCCGTAGCAGAGGCTGAACTGTTGTGCAGGTTCCCTGGAGCCTGTGACTTGACTGGTGCCAGGTTTGGGGGGGAGACCTGACAGGCACGGGCCAGCCCCCTGTGCCCTGGTTTCCCACCCGTGACTGTGGCCTCTCTGGCAGGAGCTCCAGGGGCCTGGGTGGCCCTCAGCTGCCGAGGCCGGCTGCCGTCCTCCTCCGCGGCATGGAGCTGGGTCCCCCACGGCTCCCAGGGCCACCTTGGCCTGGCGGACGTCAGGGTTCATGCAGGCCATTCTCTGGGTCAGGGACTGGGGTGAGACCGTCCTCTGGCCAAGCCCTCCTGCGGCCTGTGTGGAGTGGCCCACCCCAGCACACTGATAACACTTGCCATTGGTGAACGCTGAGTCCCCATGAGAGCACTTTGCCATCCTGACTCAGGTCCAGGAAGGCCGACGTTGCCCCGGCTCTAGTGTGGGGCTGTCGGCCTCGCTGGGCTTGGGAAACAGAGGGGCTCCAGTGAAGTGGTGAGGTCACCACGGGATGGGGGAGGGGGGGACCCCAGGGAGGGTGGGGGGCAGGTCCAGAGGACCGCCACAAGCGTCCCTCCCTCGCTGCCCCCTTTGGAAACCCCTGACTTGTCTAGAATATTCCACTGGTATTTAGTGAGGAGGCAGCTGTCTCTATGAGGAGTTGGCGCACGGCAGCCTGGTGAACACGGCGGCAAAGTGACAGACCACGTGAGCTCAGCGTCCTATGTAATGCAGTCAGAGCTGGTCCAGCAGCCACTGCCAGAAAAGGAATCCAGCGATCCTTTATGTTCTTTAATAAGAATCCTGCAGTTGAGGGCTTCCCCGGTGGCGCAGTGGTTGAGAGTCCGCCTGCCGATGCAGGGGACTCGGGTTCGTGCCCTGGTCCGGGAAGATCCCACATGCCGCGGAGCGGCTGGGCCCGTGAGCCATGGCCACTGAGCCTGCGTGTCTGGAGCCTGTGCTCCTCAACGGGAGAGGCCACAACAGTGAGAGGCCAGCGTACCGCAAAAAAAAAAAAAAAAAAAAAAAAGAATCCTGCAGTTGAAAAAAGGGAACCAAAATACACTGAAACAGAATGATGGCAGCTGGCATTTCTTTGGGGCCCGGGTGTCTGCTCCCTGGCTCAGCTCCTGGGACCCTCTCTGGAGCCCTGTAGCCGGACTGTCCTGCCCCACGTCCCCTCCTGGCCCGGGGGGAGCAGCAGAGGCAGCGTTGGCGCTGTGAGCTCTGCCAGAGGACGAGCAGCTGGGCCGGGTCTCCGCGAGTCCGAGGCCGCCTGGGGGATGTGCGTGTTCCCTTTGGACTTGCCCAGGTGGCTGCCCCTGCCGGCGTTGACCTTCTCGAGGGAGGTCATGGGCTACCTGTTGACCACGTGCTGGTGCTGGCAGGTGGTGGCACAGGGACTGCAGGGCTGTGTCCCTCTGCCTTTGTTGGCCTCGAACCTCGGCCAGGGGCCCTTCAGGGGCACCGGTTCAATGAGGCTTTGATGGACGCATCTTGACAGGCAGGAGGCACAGGGTCTGAACCCCAAGCCTGCGCTGGTCCCTGTGGCCTGGGAGCAGCACGAGGGGAGGCCCCCAGGTGCCAGAAGCCAGGGCCCATGGACATGGCTGAGCTTAGGCGCCCAGGCAGCCCTGGTGGGCGCTGAGGGAGGCGTGGAGCTGGTGAGGCCCCTTGCGTGGGCTGAGGCCAGCCAGCGCCTGTCTGCTGGGCAGGGCGTGTGGGGCACGGACTGGAGGAGCTGTTCACTGGGTAGTGGACGTAACTGGGCGTGGGCCCCATAAATATTCAGGGCCAGGAGATCAGCAGCCTCGCTCAGACGGGCTCACAGAGGAGAGACACACCAGAGGGCGCAGAGCCCGTTCTAAGGCAGGATCTCGACCGAGCCAGGCCCTTCTAGAAAAAAGTCACTGACAGACTCAGACAGTGGGCCCGGGCCCCACCTGCGGCCGCCTGGGCTCAGGGTCGGCCGGGGCTGGCCTGGCTCGCCCTGTGGTGCGCGTTTGCCCCCAGCCTCACACATGACCACTGTCCCTTGTGCAGACCCAGCTGAATATAGTACAGAGACTGGACGTGGTGCTCCAGCGAGCTGTACGCCTGGGCGACCCGCAGGTCATGCACGTGGTGTGCGCCACGCAGTGGAACACGTGCCTCCCGCTGCTGCAGCACGACCTGCGACACCACCTGCGGAAGTCGCTGACCAGCATCGCGGAGGTCCTGGAGAAGGTGGACAGGTGGCGGTCCTGGGCTATCCCCCCGGGGGGAGGCAGCGGGCGGGAGACCCCTGGGGTGAGGACGAAGTCCAACTCATTTCCCCAAAAAGTGGGCAGGAAGGGCAGTGGGACTCCACGGCTCCCCGCAGAAGTGCCAGCTCGAGAGGCCGGCGGGCCGTGGGGGAGGTGCGTCTGGAGTGCGGGGGGCAGGGCCTTGCAGGGGGAGGCTGGGGGGCACCTGGGCGGCGCCCATCTGAGGTCGAGAGGGGTCGAGGAGATAGGGCTTTGTCAGGAGGGTCCTGGGCTGCGTGGCAGGGGGATGGCAGGGCACAGGGCCTGTGGGCACAGGCGCAGGAGGGAAGGTGGGGTGGGCGGTGAGTCAGTGAGGCCCCCAGGCTGGGGGTCGCAGCCCAAGGGGATGCTGCAGATGGTCCCCGGCAGACTAGGGGGCTGGAGACGGGGACTTGGTGTGTGGGCAGAGAAGAGGTGTGGAGGGTCACCCAGGAGGGGGGTGCAGCCGCAGGGAGGGGCGGTGGGGAGAGCTGCCCTGCCCCGTCTGCTCCTGTGATTAATTAGGGTTGGGTTTCATCGCCTACGTGAGCCCTCGGAGCAGGGGTCTCGGCAGGGGAGCCAGGGGCCTGGTTGTCAGCCTGAGGGTGGGCAAGGAGGGTCCCCAGGGTCTCCGGTACGGTTCATTTCCTGCCGGCACCTGGGGGTCTTGGCTGTGAAGAGCTGCATCTCTCTTCAAATCAGGGATTTTTACCCATTTTAAAAATAGTTTCTCCTTCTGGAATCCCATGGGGATGTATGACAGGCTCCTAGCCCAGCTTCCGACCCTGCCCCCCGCCCCCCCAGCAAACCTTCCACACTCATGGCCCCGTCCCCCATGTGTGACACGCTGAATTCTGACAGATTTCCTCCAGGCCATTAGTACTCTTTTGTTTTACAAATTCTCTAATTTTCCTTCCTTTTTTTTAGCCTATGTTTTTAAATTTTAATGACTATTTCTTCCAAAATATCCTTTTAGTTTATTTTCATATTTGCCTGATTTTTAAAAATAATGTCTTCTAGTTGCTCTCTTTTTCTCTGACAGTTCTTTTTCTGATTAACTTTATTGAGATATAATTGCACACAATAGAATACACACATTGTTAATGTCCCTTCGCTGTGTTGTTTTTTAATCATGGGTGTGTGTTGAGTACTGTCGAAAGTTTCTTCTGCATCTATTAAAAGGTCTGTGACTTTTCTCTTTTGTTCTTTAATGTGGTGAATTATGCTGATTGAATTTTGAGTGGTGAACCAACCTTGTTTTCTCTGCATGGTCGTGACATATGTCAGCGTGTTGTTAAAGATTTTTATGTGTAGGTTCATGAGGACGTTGGCCTGTGATTTTCTTCTTTTGTAATGTCTGTCAGGTTTTGACATCAAGGTCATGCTGAATTTATTAACTGAATTGGGAAGGTGGGAAGGACTCTTTCTCCTTTGCTTTCTGAAGGAGTTTGTGCAATATTGGTGTTTTCTTCCTTAAATGTTTGATAGGATCCAGTGAAACCATCTGGGCCCATCTGAAGCATTTCTTTTTCCATCCTTTCAATTCCCATGCTCTGTGGATCTTTCAATTTAAAGCATAGAACACAGCTTTTAACAGCATGTACTTTGGTCTCACTTCTTTCTGTCTAGTATGATAATCTCTGCCTTTTAACTGGAGTGTTTAGTCTCTTTGCATTTAGTGTAGCTTTGAACTTGTCTACAATCTCATCATTTGTTTCCAGTTGTCACTTCTGTTCTGCTGCTGCTCTTTCCCTGCCTTCTTTGAGGTTAATTGAATTCTTTACCATTGCATTTATTTCCTCTATCAGCTTTTTTGTCCACTGTACCCTTGGGGTGGGGGGATTGCTGTAGGGCTAACAGTGCACCTCCTCCTTAGCCAAGTCTGTGTGAGGCGGTGCTTCCCACCTGGCAAAGGGAAAACCTCACGCATTTCCCTTCAGCTACCCCACTTTGTGTGGTTGTTGTCATGTCTTTTACTTCTAAATGTGTTATGAACCTCATCTTACAGTGTCATTGTTTTGCTTTTAGCAGCCAGTGGTTTTTTAAAGATAATTACAGAGAAAATCAATAGTCTCTTCTATTTGCCCACTTCTTTGTCAATCCCACAGGCTCTTTCTTCTTTCTTACCCTCAGATCCAAGTTTCTTTCTGCTGTTATTTCAGCCTGAGGAACTTCCTTTATTTTTTTCTTGTAATGCATGACTGCTGGTGGCGAATTCTTTTGGCTTTTGTTGATCTGAAAATGACTTCACCTCACCTTCATCTTTGAAGATTATTTTCACCATTTGCTGGATTCTGAGTTTACAGATTTTTTTTTTCTTTAAACCCTTTGAAGAGGTTGTTTTATTTTCCTCTGGCCTTCGTAGTTTCTGATAAAAACCCAGCATCTGGCCCATCTTACGTTCTGACTGTGGGCTACCTGTTCCTGCTTCCTTGCATGTCCAGTAGTTTTTTATTGTGTACCGAATGTTGTGGTTGGTGCACTGTGGAGTCTGTGGATTCTGTGATCTTTTTTTAAGAGAGTGTTGCTTTTTGTTCTCTTGGGTACTTCAGTTACTGGCTGAGAGCTGGCTTCGTGTTTTGTTGGCCGTATCTCTGGAAGGTTACAGTGTCTTCCAGCCTGTCTCAGTGGGGCTCAGCCTCTAGCCCAGTTGCACCCGCGATCTCCGTGGGCTCGGCTGACATCCGGGGTGTGAGTGAGGGATACCCGGCTCTCTCCTCTCTGGTGGGCAGGCCTGCAGCAGCTGCTCTGGTACCCGGCTCCTCTTCCTTCCCAGCCCAGAGCAGAGCCCCTCCCTGTGGACGGCAGGTGCCCTGGTTCTGGGCCCAGTGCTCTGCCCGCGATGCCACAGGACACTGTCTCCAGGCAGGGCACGGGCTCCTTCCTGAGTTCCCGCCTCCAGGGACCCCAGGCTCGTGCTGCCCAGACCCAGTGCTGTGTTTGGTCCAGCTTTACAGTGGCTACTCATGGCAGAGGCTTGATCACAGTTGGAAGCAGAAGGAACTGAAAATTACTCATTTCTAAGTCCTTTTCATCTGGTCCCATTCATCCTGTTTCGGCAGGGACGGAGTCTCTCATTCGAATCTGCTGTGCTTACTCACCATCACCTCTGTGGCTTCCTTGAGCCAATGGTTTACCAGGTTGTTCCTGATGCTGACTGTTCTGCTGTGTAGACCTCTCTGCCTGGCAGGTTGTTCCTAATGCTGGCTGTTCCGCTGTGTAGACCTCTCCGCCTGCCAGGTTGTTCCTGATGCTGGCTGTTCTGCTGTGTAGACCTCTCCGCCTGCCAGGTTGTTCCTGACCAGGGCTGTGCCTCTGTGTAGACCCCTCTCTGTGGTGTCGGCTTGCCTCAGCTGGCTCCTCGCGTGGTTCAGCCCTGGATGAGTCTCGCATTATGGATTCGAGGTCAGGCTGCCCAGAGCACACAGTTCGGTGCTGGTCCAGCTCCCATTTTGTGGGCCTCCTCTTCCCCTGCCTCAAGACAGAAGGAAGTGGCCCATGACTGGCTGCTGTCCAGACTTCCAGGCAGAGTCCGTGGAACCTGGTTCCCTGAAGGGAACGCAGACCTCACCCTTGGCATCAACCAGGTGCCCTCTCCTGCCCGCCACTCCCGCCCCCCGAGCAGCGGAGCGCCAGCCTCCAGGCACTGTGGGCACTGCGTCCTCTTCCCTGAGGTCACAGGCCTAGCGTGTGATGCTCATGCCTTGTCGTGGCTGAGGGTCAGCTCGTGGGTCTCCTAGAACTTTAATTCGACCAAATTTGTTGGCTTTTCTGATGCTTGCGTCCAGGGTGGAGGCTGTGGCATGGGGCTCTGCGTGCTGTGGATGAAAGGCTTTGAGGAGACTGTATTACCATCTTAGACATGGCTGTCTCCAGCCCCGCCCAGCCCAGGAGGCTCCAGCAGAGGCAGCAGCAGGAGCAAACGCCGGGCAGGGCCCACGGGTCCACGGGAGGCATTCTGAGCAGGGGTGTGTGTGTGCTTCGGCCGATGAGTCGGAGAGAACTCAGAGCAGAGCTGAGAGGGCCCATCCCCTGAGGCAAAGCCTGGGCTTCGGTTGTACTAAACGCACTTGATTGGCCATGCCAAGAGCCTCCCGGGCTGCCGGACGAGATGCAGCGTTGGGCGCCCCGTGTTTGCTGAGCCCGCCACCTGGCTTTCGTGTCACAGCCGGTCTCTGTAGCATGGAGCCTGGCTGGGCCCAGCTGCTGCTCCTCGGCCCTGGCGCACCAGCGGGCTCTGAGGTCTCCTGTGGTCTGCAGGGACCTCCTCTTGGTCCTCCGTGTGTCCTTGGGGTAAGGCAGGGCGGAAGTCAGGGCTGGAAAGCCAGGCGCCAGGGGGGTCCCGCGACATACCGCCAGGCTCTTGTAATGCTGTCTGTCCCCCCAGCCTCATGGTCCTGTTCCGTTGCCAAGTGCACATGGAGATGGCCTACATTGAGGAGGATGAGGACCGGCTGGAGCCTGCCCTGGAGCACCTGAAGAAGGCCATGCTCCTGGACACCCTGGGCCTCTACCAGGACAAGCTCAAGATGGCCTTCAACCGCCTGCACCTCTGCACCATGCTGTACCAGGTCCCCGAGCGCACCGAGGACAAGGCCACCTTGGCCATTGAGCAGGTGCGCCCCCGTCCCCCCGGACCTGGGCCCTGTGGCCTCTGCGCCTAGGGAGGGCAGGCGTCCTGGGCGGGGCCCCATCAGGCCAGGAGCGCTCAGGAGAGACGGGCAGCGGTGTTGCTCTGGACGACGCGGGCACTCATCACGCCGTCTCCCCTTCGCAGGCAAAGAAAGCGATGCCCGAGGACAGTGTGCGCAAGAAGCGGGCGCTGCTGGTGAGCGCGGGCCTGGCCCTGGCCCCTGACACCTTCCAGGTCGTGCTCGACAGCGAGAACGAGGCCAAAGGTGCACAGCCTCCTGTCCCCACTCTGCATGACAGAGCACCTCCCGTGGCGCGGGGGGAGGTGCACAC
Organism: Hyperoodon ampullatus; assembly: GCF_949752795.1. Classification (NCBI taxonomy): domain Eukaryota; kingdom Metazoa; phylum Chordata; class Mammalia; order Artiodactyla; family Ziphiidae; genus Hyperoodon; species Hyperoodon ampullatus. The sequence goes on along the minus strand of NC_136914.1, from coordinate 229,371,651 downwards.
GGCAGGGTTCACCATCACACAGCCCAGGGCCCGAAGCCTGAGACCGAGGGGCTGGGGGGCAGGGCTGCCTGGGCCCGTCTCCCGGGCCTGCGCGGCTGGCTTGCCTCTGCACCCGTTTCTCTCTGTGTCCAATTTCCCCTTTTAAGGACCCCCGTCATAATGGATTAGGGCCCACCCTAATGGCCTCGTTTTAACTTGATGTTTCCTGGTAAGACCCATCTCCAGATAAGGCCACATCCTGGAGTTCTGGGGGTCAGGGCTTCCTCGTATACTTTAGGGGGCACTCCCCCCATGCCATTGTCCCCCCCGAGCATGGGGGTCCTGGGCTTCTCTGCATCACCCCCAAGTATATCAAACCCTTGCAGATGGCAGATTAGCGCCCGGCCCTGGAGCACCCCGGCGCCCTTCCTCTCGGAGTCCCACCCGAGGTCGCCCAGGGCCCCCTTAATGTTGGCTCCCCCGGCTGCCTTCAGCCGGGCAGCCCCAGCCGTCCGCAGACAGGAGCCGCGGAGGGAGCCCGCGGTGGCCAGTGTTGTGGATCTGGGATGGGGACTGGGGGACGGCTCTGGGATGTGACCCTTGGCCTCGGTGGGCCACGGACCTTGTGCTGTCTCTGTGGCCGCCGCACGTCACCAGGTTCTGTTTTCACCCTGTCCGGGGCGTGGCAGTGCCACCCCGTGCTTCCTTCTTGTCCTGCTGGGTGTGAGGGGCACGGGCCCAGTGGGCAGTCGCCCCGGACACGCTCGGGCTCTCTTGGTGCGTTTCACTCGGCGAGGGGCCGGGCAGGAGCACCCGGCCCGGCGGGGGCCTTCCGCAGGGTCTCGGCCAGTCGGCTCCTGAAGGTGAGGGGCCGTGGGCACGGAGGCCACCACTGTGCTGGGCGCGGGTGGAGGCTCTTGGGGCCGGCCCGGCGGGTGCAGAGGGGGGTCGTTCTGCGCACCAGCTGCCCCTGGTGCCCGGCGCCCCTCCCCCACAAAAGCACAGCTAGCGGGACCTAATCTTCATGAAAAGGTCAAAAGACACCCGGGAGGCGCCACCACACCCGTCCAGAGTCCTGCGCGCTGGGGTTGCGGGCACGTGCCCTGACCCGAGACCCACCGTGTCACTGCCCCGTCCCACTGTCCACCCTCAGTTTCCACCGGGAAAGAGCGGGGCCGCTTCACCTACCTGTACGCGAAGGCGCGGCACCACTCCCTCAGTGTGGACGAGGCCGCGGGGCACGTGCGGCGCCTGCAGGGCTGGAACGACAAGGAGAGGTGAGCGGGCGGTGGCCGGGGGGCGTGCGGGGCTTGTGGGTCGTCGCGGCGGGGGCACCGGACCGCTGCCCGCCCCCTCGCCTGGCCCCGGGCGGCACCCCCGCGGGTCTGCCCGCCGCCTCGCGTCCGGGCTGGGGCGTCCGTTGGGCTCTTGGCAGGAGCCCTGCGCCCGTTCTCCCGAGCAGAGGGCTCATCGCGCACCTGTGCAGGGTACAGATCTGGGCCGAGCTGGCCAAGGTGGCCCGGAAGCAGGGCGTGTGGGATGTGTGCCGGGCGGCCAGCCGCTTCTGCCTCGTGTATGACGTCGGCAAGGTGGAGCGGCAGGCGAGGCTCGAGCGAGGTAGGCCCCGGGTCGCGCCTGGGCGCCCGCACCGGCGGGGTCTCCCCAGCCCACCTGGGGTCGCTGCGGGGCCCGCGGGGGCTCAGCGAGGGGACCCAGGGCTGCAGGCGGGGGGCCTGCGGGCAGAGGGGGGCCCTGGGCCGGCTCCCCCCGTCAGCGCTGGCTGGGTCCACACGAGTCTGGCTTGCAGGTCCCTGGAAGAGGTTGGTCTTGCGGACGGTGAGGATGGGGGGACCTGCGGGCAGTCCCAGGAGGCCCGGGGCGTGGGTGTTGGGGGCGGGGCCAGGGCTTCTCGAGGGGCAGAACAGCGCAGACAGAACCAAAAGCACGGCTGTCAGGGAATCGGCGGGAGATTGGCCGTGGCCGTGGCTTTGGGGACACCTCGCCGCCCCGTGGGGCCCCTGCGCTTGGGAGGTTTCTGCCAGCCCCTCCTGGGCACAGTGCCACCTCGCAGAGGCCCCGCCGCCGCACCCGGCGCTGCGCCGCGTTCCCTGGAAGGCTGTTCGGGTTCTGAGCACCCTGCCGCTCTGCTGTTTCCAGGGAAGAAGAAGAGGGGCGGGGACGGCGCGGGGCAGGACTCCTCGGGCCAGTCGGACGCCACCCTGCAGACGCAGGCGTCCCCCAGCCTGCTGCGCAAGTTCGCGGAGGTGGGGTTCATCAACGCCGAGGTGCGTCCCTGCCCACGGCCCCTCGGCCCCCGTGTCACCTGCGTTTGCGCGGACGTGACCTTGTACTCCAGCCCTGCTCCCGGAGGAGCCTGTTCTTTAGGGAAGTTTTCCTGGGTTCTTGGGAGATTTTCTGGGAGAAAACTATAAATCAGAATGTATCGTGAGGGGTGTAGATGTTCATTTTCCTTAGAAGTAATGTTTGAATTGTGAATCCACGGTGACATAGGTACTGCAGGCTGATGGTTACTGGATTTGGGAGTGCCCTCTGCATGGGAATAGCTTCAAAAGCACTTTGAACCCATTGTAAGGGAGGAGCGTGTGTTCTGATCTCAGCCCCTCAGAGGCCACTGAAGGCTGCTGGCGACCAGCCCCCTCAGCCCTGACCTGGGGTCGCTACCGCCCCCTGCAGTGAGCATGCAGAGACCCCAGCGTCAGCCAGGTCAGGCCAGCTGGGTCTAAGCTGGCCCTGGGATCCCTGCACCTGCACGTGGTGGTGACTTTGGTGATACTTTGTAACTTCAGGATTCTTGGGGCCACTTGAGGTTGTTTATTTTGGGGGTCGATGGGGTAACCCGGCCAGAACTCCCTGGCTCTTTCAGTGAGGGTTTGCTGAGCACCTCCTGAGGGCCAGGCCATGCTGAGAGCTGGGGGCAGGTGACCGCGGAGCCAGGGATGGAGCCGGCATCACCCCCGGGAGGCAGGCAAGGCCACCTGCCCCCCGTCCTTGGTCCTGTCAGCCTGCAGGGCTTCAGTGCACAGCCGTGGAGGGACGGGGACTGGGATGCTGTGTGCGCCTGTGGTGTGACAAGGGGACATTTGTGTCCCTGGGGGCTCAGGCTGTGCTCTCGAAAGGAGCCCGTCTCTCTCTGAGATGCAGCGTGTATGGGTGAAGCAACGGCGTGGGGTGGGGGAAGTGTCGCTGCAGGCAGGGAGGCCCCAGGGGCCGGGAAGGCCCTGGGGGCATCGCGCTGGGTCTGTGCTCCCGGGACCTCTCCTCCACTCCACTCACTTCCCCTGCAGGCCACCGTCCACCTGCTGCGATCAGAGGGCGTGTGGCTAAATGACCGTCCCACGCCCCCCGAGGACCTGAGTCAGCACCCGGCGGGCTACATACCCGAGTCCCCAGAGGACAATGCCGAGTGGATCACGTACCGGTAGGGGAGCCGCGGGGGCGCATCCTATGCACCTGGCACCGCTCACGTGTGGCCCGGGGGCACAGGCTGGGACGGGGGCCGCGCCCAGACATGCGAGGGAAGTGGCCGGCTGTCCAGCGCGGCTCACTAGCTCAGGTCGTTGTTCGCTGTGGTTAGTCTTCCTCGTTACTGGTGGAAACGAGTTGTGAGGGAGTTGGTGTCCGGGGAGGGAAGCGGTAGTCGGGGCTGTGGCCATGGGAAGCTGTCCCGGGAAGTATGTGAACGGAAAGAGGGTCCACAGGGAACCCCCCAGAGACTTGCCCACGTCAGATGCCAAGTGCAGTTCAATCCTGAAATTGAGGTGCTGTGGAAACAACCACAGTTTTTAGCCGTTGTTTCATCTAAAATTAAATATTTGAGAGGTGAACACGGTGGTGAGTGAATGTCCGCGTGGCGCTGTCGCAGGAGCCGAGGCTGTTGGCTGCTCCCCGCTGACTGTGCAGAAGGACCACTTTCCTGCCTGTGGCCCCCCGTGGACGGGCCCTCACACCCACCTGCTGTGGAGGGAGTTGGGGACGCCGCCTGACTCCCTCTGCCCACGAGAGGCACAGGAAGGAGGGCCCTGATTTTGCGCAGGTGGGGTGTGTCTTGGTGTTTTAAGTCGCCTGTGAGAGCGCAGCCCGGGGCCTTCCCCAGGGTCCGCTGCCGCTCCCGTCTGGGGCCGGACTCCCCACGCCTGGAGGAGGGCCCAGGCCACACCTGACCACCGTTTTTATACAGCCCACGAGCAAATAGTGCTTTTGATGTTTTTTAAGTTTGTGAAATTAAATAGCGAGAAACACACAACAGAGACTCCACGTAGCTGTCAAAGCCCAGGTTACTAACTGTCTGGCCCTTTAGAGAAAGGGCTTGCCAGGCGCTGGTCTGAGGCCAGCAGGTCCCACGCGTCCATGTGGACGGAGGAGGGCAGCCTGTGTGCGATGGGCCGGGGAGACTAGGCACACCAGGTGCAGAGGTGGACTGGCAGCCTGCAAGCCTCGGCCAGGGGTCCGTCCTCGGCCAGGGAGGGGCAGAGGGAGGGGCGTCCAGCAGGGAGATGGGAGAGCCAGGCGGATGGGGTGGAGGCAGGAGGAGATGGGCAGGCCGGGTCCTTCGGCGGGAGCGGGGGGCGGCCCCCAGCAGGGCAACTTTCTGACCCCTGGGCTCTAGGGACGGCTTCACACTGGTGTCTTAGTGCCGGTCTGGGAAGGGTCTTGATCCCGGGGAGAGCCTGACGCACGCCTTCTGTAGGACCTGGATAGAGGGCCTGTCGCAGTGTGCCATGAACAGCTGGCTGCGCTCGGCGGACATTGGGCGGAAGATACAGGAGGCGTGGATCGCGCAGAACGCCGTGGTCTACGTCCTGAACCACAACCAGCACCTCGTCACGGCCGGCCGGCAGGGGGAGCTCGTGGACGCCTTGTACCACCTCCTGGGCATCGTCAAGGCCGTGGGCCACAGCGGGTGGGTGAGGCTGGCGGTCTCTGTGTGCATCCTGGCTTCCCAGGAGGGCCCCATCCTGCCCCTGCCAGAGACCCTGAGGTCAGGCCGGGAGCTGTGGGGTGGGACGTGCGGGGCCACCCTCACTAGTGCCCAGCAGCGACAGGGCCTCTGTGTACTGGCCGTGCACCCCGAGCAAGGTACTCACCCTCTCTAAGCCGCAGGGCAACGTGTGGGGATCGACGAGGTGCTCAGGCGCCCTCGGGCCCGCACACGGATTCCCAGCAGCATCACTGCCATGCAGATTCCAGCCTGTCACACTCTTGTTGCAAACAGCACGGTTCTGAGGGAGGTTGGCGAGGCCCAAGTCTCGTAGGAACAGGGGTGGAAAGCGACCTTGGTCTGATTTGGGGCGGGTGGAAAATCAGTGTCCGAGAGTTTTCATATCCAGGTGGTGTGAACTCATGAGAGACCGATGTTTTCACTACCTGAAGTTAGAAATGTGAAAGCATCAAGTCAGGTCAGACCTTTACCTAATGAGGATGACTTTTTGAAGCCCTCTTTGTGTTTTTTCTTGGTTGGGCTTTTAGCCTAAACACTCAAATTTAAAAATTTTCATCAGATCCTGAAGCAGAAAGGCTTGAGTGAGTCAGGACACAGCTACATGTGCACATGGGGAGTTTTACACTGCGAACAGGACGGAGCAGCCATGGAGGACGGGCCTGCCAGTGCCCTCACCTCTCCTCTGGGCGCGAGGCTCTGGCAGGGTCCCCAGGACCGTAGGGGTTGCAGGAGCAGCTCTCTTTCTAGGCGGGTGTCCGTGTCTCTGTCGTAGACACAGGTCAGACTGCGTTTGACGGTTTTAAATGTTTTGGTGCTGAGACGTTTCAGGAAGAAGCAGGGAGGTTCTGGTCCAAGCCCACTCCATCCGTCGACCAGTGGAGGGCCTGCTGGACACCCGGCAGCGGGCACGGTGGCCAGGTGGGCCTTTCTGTCCAGGCCCCGCAGGACTCCCTGAGGAGTCCAGCCCACATGGCACAGGTGTCTCCCAGGCATGAAGGCCGCCTGGTGGAGGACGAGCTTCCACCGCAGGCAGTCCTGTCACCATGGCTTCCTCCCTGGAATGGCTGGCCCAGACATGCTTCTCTTCCAGAGACTTGGTGCTGCTGGCGATGCTCTGCAGCACCCTGGCGCGAGGCCTGATCATCACCTGGATCCCAGCCCCGACGCCAGAGAAGTCTAGAAGACACGCACGCTCAAACCCACTTCATACACCGCTGGACCCCGAGGCCGCCTCTGAAGTCAGGACCGCAGTGGAGGTGCTGCGCCTGCGGGTGGGCTCGGAGCCGGGGGTTGGCAGACCCCGGTCAGTGCAGGCGTCAGTGGGAGAGCAGTTGAGGAAGGAAAGCTGCAGGCATTCTCAACCACCCGGAAATGGGGCATGGGGTGGGGGACACGCTTTCTCTAAAAGCAAGGAAACAAGATGAGGACACCTGGATGTCAGTGGTGGGGACATCCCTGCAAGTCCCAGAGCTCAGAAAAATATGAACATAAGGCCAGAAAAATAGGACCAATGCCAGTTCAGAACAGGAAAGCCGCAACACCAAATAAAAGATGCACAGACCAGGGATACGGACGGTTCCATGGTGACCGAGTGGGGTTGTTTGTCCCCTGATTGCATCTCCCGGTGACGTGGACTGTGTGGTGGTCGTCCCAGTCAAGGAGGAGGGATGTTGATGGGTGTTGACAAGCATCTGATGACCCATCACCCATTCCTAGTAAACGTGAGAGAAAGTGAGTTCTGTAGTGAGTTTGAGGGACGTGCAGAGCCTGCGGCTGCCCCAAGTGTGGCCGAGAGCAGTGCCTCCTTCCTCCTGAGGCTGTGCCTCAGCCCCAGGACTAGTGCGTGTTTGGACCACCTTCCCTTCTGGACCAAGAGCCAGGTCTGCTTGTTTTTGCAGCTTTGGGTCTTGGCTCAGGTTCCCTGTTTGGATTCAGGTGTCATGAACAAGGACACCTCCGTTTCAGGTCTGCGAGTTCGCCCTGAACCTGACCAGCGGGACGGTGCCTGAGGAGGCGGTGCCCGTCAGCGCCCGGCAGCAGCTCATCGCCACGTGGGTGAAGGCCAAGCAGCTGCTGCAGCAGCAGATCGGGCCGCGCCTGGGCACGGACGAGCAGGTGCCGGCCGGGGGGCGCCCCCGCTGAAGTCTTCCCCACCCAAGGGCGAGCAGCCTGGGGGACAGGGCGGTGGGGCTGCGGAACGAGTGCCTCCCTTCAGGAGGGTCCGTCCTTGCCAAGGCCGACCCCCGAGAGATGGGGCATGAGGCCTCCTCTGCCTGCCTGGCCGCTGGAACATCCCCTCGTTCCTCCAGCCGACTGGCCACGGTTCTAACTGTCCGCCAAGAGCCGCTGGGCCTCTGGGCTGCTGTCCACCCTCGGTGACCCCTCGCCATGGCTCTATCTGGAGGTGCATCTAGGCCAGAGGGGGGGCACCTCCCTGGCAGGGCCCCACGGGCCACCTGAGCTGTGAACGCAAGGCCGTCGCGGTGAGGGGCCAGGGGAGCAACCAGGGACCCAGAGGGGAGGGGGCAGGGCCAGCCCCACGGCTTCTGCTCCTGCGGACGTGGGCCGTGGATGGACACCAGTGGGAGGTTCCCTGGGCCCAGCTGGAGCCCAGGACACGTGGCTCAGGTGGGAAGTGAGGCTGGAAGGCGGGGACCCTCAGGGAGGGGCATCTGAGCCTGCCAGGAGTGAGCACCGGGTTGGAGCAGGACCAAGGGACGGGCCTCCAGGCAGAGGGCCACCCGCTGTGCCTGGCCACCTGCCCTCCACCTCTGGCCGGGTCAGCCAGCCGCCGGGCCACCGTAGGGGCTGCAGCGCCTGCTCCTCTATTACACGAAGAGTTAGCTCGGAGACAAACATTTACACAAACAGCTCCGATCGTTGCCGCAGACCTGCTGTTTCTCAGGGTCACTTCCCGGGTCGTCCAGATCCTCCAGCCCCGGGGCTGACGGGCCCCCTCTGCACGTCCTTCCCACCAGGGCACCAACGAGGACGTCAACTCGGTGACCAGAGCCCTCGTGGCTCTGGAGATGTACTCCTGCAACGGGCTGGGCCTCATGGACTTCACTGTGCCCCCCTTGGCTCAGGTAGCTGTCGCTCTCTCACCCTACAGGTGTCACCTCCCCCCCATTGTCACCTCCCCACAGAAGTCACCTTCCTCCCCCTTGGCCCACGTAGGTGTCACTGGGCGCCTGGTAGGCACTCCAGGGGCCGTGCCCCGACAAGGCTCCCCACCTCGAGGTGCTTATTCGAATCCCGCTGTTGAGACAAGGAGCCCCAGGTGGCCAGCGATCCTGCCACGTTCTCAGCAGAGCCGAGCGGTCCCCTCAGGGCCCTTGAGCCTGGTCTCCTGGCTCGTCAGAGGGCAGGGCTGCCCGTGTGGCAGGAACGCAGTGTGGACACTGGGACATTTGTCCCCAACCCGCCAGCCCCACCCAGGCTTGGCCGCAGTTGGCAGCCGGAGCCTCAACCTCGCAGGTGACTCAGCCTAGGCCGGGTGACCACTGGACCCGTCCATGTGATGTCAGCCGTGAGCTGGCAGCAGAGACGCCCCCCACTCACAGACGTCCCTCTCCCCCGCCCCTGGCAGCTGGTGAAGATGGCCTCGGAGTGCAGCTGGTCGGACCCCCTTGTGGAGCTGCAGACCTTGACGCGGCTGACCCACTTCACCTACGTGGCCCGGGACCACGAGGCCACCGTGGCCTGCTCGCAGAAGGCCATCCAGACAGGCATCAAGCACCTGCAGGCCTTCAGTCCGTGAGTCACCCCAGCGCCCGACCCTTGTCCCTGGGGCGTGGTGCCTCCTCAGAGCCCACCAGGTGGGGCCCATAGCCTCACCTGCTCGGCCCTGGAGCTGCCCCACCAGCCCCGCGTTGGCCGGGTTGACGCCTCAGCTGCGGCCCCCAGAGAGCCGTGTTCAGCAGGATCCCAAGGCCCCACAAGCCCCTCCAGCTGCGGGCGTGACTGGGGCTCAGAGGCCGAAAGGGCTGCAAGGCTTGACCGGCGGCCGCTCCCACGGGCAGGCAGCTTTGTTGAGAGTAGTTTTGAGCAGGCAACTTAGGAGACCACGTAAATTCGGAAGTAACTGAAGGGTGATTTCAGTGAAAGGAAAATACCCTCCTGCCACTGGCTCCTGTCCACCCGAGTGCTGCTGGCGCAGGCTCTCCAGGGCCCCCGGGATGGCCGCAGATGCTCCAGGCCGCTTGCTCCTGTGCCCCGGGCCCCATTCAGCTCGTCAGTAATCAGGGCTCCTGATCCTTCCCTTTTCCTGAACAAGAGGCTGTTTTAAAGTTGTTTCTGTTGTGAGTATTTCTGCTGTAAAGACTGTTTCCCTTGAGGCTCTTCTCTTTGCCTTACTTCTGAGTCTATTTCCTGAAAGACGGGATCCCGGCCTCCAGGCCAGGAAGACACCCATCATGGCCGCACAGCCAAGCTGACCGCTCGAGGCCGGATCCAAGGAGGCCTCCTGCCTCTGGGTGATGGGAGTGGAGGCCTGAGCCTCTCTCGGTCAGGATCCCAGGGCCAGGTACAGGAGCGCGGCTGCCACATCCCAGCAGCCGCTCTGGGGCCTGCGTGGGACACCCCCGTGGGTGTTTGGGGGCTGACAAGTGACCACGACCCGAGCTGTGGTCACCCACCTCGCACGCAGCCAAGGCCACAGGCTGCTCAGAGCTCCCGTGGAGGCCCCACCCGCACCTCATCTGTCCCTGCAGCGGCTCCTGGGCAGGGGCTGCGGTGCCCTCACTGGGAGCAAGGAAACCAAGGCAGGCAGAGGCTGAGGCCCTCGCCGAGGCCACCCAGCAGGTGGAGGCGGAGCTGGGACTGGAGCCCAGGCAGCTGGTTGCGTGTCTGGAAGTTTCCCTGTGAAAACCAAGGCAGCTGAAGCAGAGGCTGGATGGAGCCCCCAGGCCAGCCCAGCATGTCTCACTGCGCCCACCCCCCCAAGGGGCTTTCCCTCGTGACTGCCTTTCCTCCAAAACAGAGGTGGCTTTTGCTCAACAATCCATCCTGAGAAGGACTTTGCTTCTGAAAGGCTTTCGGACGTCCTGCCCTGGCCTCACTGTGCAGCAGGTGGGGGCCGAGGGCTCCGTGACGGCCAGGGGGCCGCCGGCTCAGGTGCCCGGCCTATGGAGACGGAGAAGGCGCAGCGGTAGCGCACGGAACACCCGGCCCCCCGGCAGGACATCTGATACTAGGCAGGGACTCGGGGTTCTTCCCGGAAGCCTCTGGTCCTTAGCACAGAGGTCCCCACCAGACACTGGTCTCCACCACCAACTGTAAAGCTGGGCCTGTCAGCAGACAAGCCATTCCGAGCTCCCCCAGCATCTCATACACACTCTCCAGTGTGAACCGAGGGTCCTCAGACTTTTGAGAAGGCCCTCAGCTCCGAAGAGAAGACCAACGAGAAGAAATAGGGAAAATTACTCTGGATGAAACTGTCAGCTTTTATAACATAATGTCCAGTTATCTCACCAGGGAAGGCAGGTTCATTCAGGAATAGCAGAGGAATTGCAATTAGGGAAATGCAAACTTTGGTGGACCATAGGAAATCTGGAAAACAAGGAGGGGGATCTTGCTTTTCTAGGAAAAAGGGGGAGTCAGGAGGGGCTGTGATAGCCAGAGTCCACTGGGGGAGTTGGGGGTCCAAAGTACCGAGGCTTCCTGTTGGCTGTCTGTGCCGGTCTCTGATCGGCTGGGCTGTCGGGGGTGGAGGGAAGGTTCCTTCCTCCTGCTGGACAGTGAGTAGAGGCCCCTTCCTGTCTGAGATGTAGGCGAGGCCCCTTGCTGTTTGGGGTAATTGCGGTGCATGGCGGACGTGGGACCTTCCTGACAGGCCTGGCCTGACTCTAGCTGTAGCTGAGGTTTCTGTAATTCATTCCACAGAGCAGATTACATGATGATGAGAAGAAATATTAAAAATAATAATAACCTCCAAGGTATTTGAGAAGATGCAGCATTTAAAAGTTAAAATGTAGTGTTGTGGAAAAGGAATGAGGATCAAAAGGAAAAGGACTAAAGATCTCTTCAAAATTAAAAAGGTAATTTCTGAAGTTGAAAATAAAGTCAGTGAAGGGCTAGAAGCTAAAGTGTGAGGAAATCGTGCAGAAAATATATGAAGAAAGACAGGAAGTGTGACAGAAAAGTCAGAAGAAACAACAGGAGGTCCTAAACTCAACTATCGGAATTCCAGAAAGAGGGAAGAACGCATTCTTAAGAAAGGAGTGGGGCTTCCCTGGTGGCGCAGTGGTTGAGAGTCCGCCTGCCGATGCAGGGGACACGGGTTCGTGCCCCGGTCCGGGAAGATCCCACATGCCGCGGAGCGGCTGTGCCCGTGAGCCGTGGCTGCTGAGCCTGCGCATCCGGAGCCTGTGCTCCGCAACGGCAGAGGACACAACAGTGAGAGGCCCCAACAGTGAGAGGCCCGCGTACCGAAAAAAAAAAAAAAAAAAAAAAAAAAACTGAACAAAAACAAACAAAAAACAAAAAAAGAGAAAGGAGTGAAACGCAGGAGCTTCCCTGAGTAGAGGACACCATCTCATGATTGACCCTCCCACTAAATGACTGGCGAGAAGAATGAAGAGATACATCCAGGTACGTCAAGGGATCATCAGGTCACGGTAGATACGGAGACTATCCTATAGCATTTAGAAGAAAAGAAAAAGAAGAAGGAAATAGAAACGCAGCAGTCTTCTCAGAAACCATCACTAGAAGCTAAAAGAAAGTGGAACGTTCTAAGTGTAAGTAGTTTTCAACATGTAATTCTAACTCACCCAAACTTTCAAGTATCCCAGTAAAGAAAGCTACTTTTAAACAGATGAGGACCTAGAAAATGTATTTGTCACACACCTGTTTTTAGAAAGTTAATTGAGGATACACTCCAGAAAAACAAGGGAGTAACCCAGAAAAGAGAAAGATATTGGATGCTGGAAATGGAGATGCAATCCAGAAAAGGTGCTGAGCTGCGCTGCTTGCCGAGAGAGCCTCCTCGGCAAGGATGTAGGGGAGGGCCCTGGGGGTGCAGGCAGGGCCAAAGGAGGACCCAGTGTTGTGGAGAGTTTACAGGTATTGTGGTAAAGGAGGGAGGGAGAAAAGCCAGTTGGAAATGCCAGGAGATAACAAAGGTAATAGCTTGCCTCTTCAGTGAAAAACACAGACATTATCATGGTGTTTATTGATATTCCAGTGTTAGGATTAGCATTTTGACAAAGATGACTTATTTGTGGTTACCTAATAAAATATCAGTGTTACCAATTTTGACAGTACAAAAGTAAAGTAAAAGCACAGATAACATACTGTAGCAGTGGGAAGGGGGAAGAGGACAGGTGGCGTGAAACCCTCATCTGAGAAGCTGAATAGTCGGGTGTCACTTTGAGGGACCACAAGATATTCTGAGGTACAAAGATAATAAATAAGGGAATTAAAAGTAATGCTGGGACCAGCTATATTCATAAGTTGGGAAAAGGGACTTCTATAGGTAATGTTTAAAATTTATAAATTGGGAAATCAAGATAGAAGCCAGTTTTTTGGAGGAAAGCATATACCTGCTAGAAGACAGAGCTGAAGACCTAGGAGTCATTCCCTCTTGGGAATAGGACTGGGAGCTGGGTTGGGGAGTAGTTCTTAACCATGTGGTAGGTACCATTTTGATAAAAATTAAAAGGTTAATTTTAAAAGAAAGAAAAAGACTACATTCATAAAGAAAGAGTCGGTGTGTGAGGGCTGCTGCATCGTCTTCCTATAACGGAGTTAAGGCTGATTTCACTAGTTGCGGGCACAGCAGAGCTCGTCAGGGGACGGGGTGGCAGGGTGCCTGCTGCAGTGACGGGTGTGTGCCCCAGCTTCGCCGTTCTTTCCTCAGTGATTCTTAAATTATCTTTTATTTTAAAATAGCAATTCTTATAATAAAATAGGCTAAAAACATAAATGTTTACATATGGTAATAGGGAAAGGGGAGGTCATACAAGACTATGTAAAAGTTTGGTTTTCACCTTAAGACCTTTGAGAACTCATTAGCAGACTGTTGCTGTCCTCTAGTGGTGATTGGTGTCACTGCTGTCAGTGGGGTCACCCCCTACCGGGGTTGGACTGTGGACCTGACCCGTTTCTCACCACACTGAGGGCCAGCTGTGTCTAGGCCTGGAGCTGGGCGCCAGGAGGCTGGACAGGCAGAGGTGAGCGGCCCTTGGTTCTTTAGGGGATGCCGACTGCACAGTGGTCTTGCTGGCCCCTCAGAGCCTTGGACCCTGTCTCCAGTCAGCAGAATCCACGGTCAACTTCAGCACGTGGTGTGTACTGCAGATGATTCACCTTTTTTCAAAAAAATTATACGTATTTCAAATTTTTATGCTATTTTTTCTATTTTGCAAGTTATGTAAAGAAACTCAGGGTGGAGTTGGCCACAGTAATTTTTATGATAGCATTTCACAGTAATAGTGAAAATAGTTTTCAGATCTTGGTGAAAAATAGTGCAGTTACTAATCAATTAGTATTCTCACCTCTGAGTGTGTAATTACGAGAATCAGTTTCACATTTATACTATTAATGTAAAGGAATATATATTAATAAGGAATTTCATGTAGATCCCTGAAACAGACCAACAGAGGTTACCTTCCTACTTTGTTTAGCACTTTCATTTAACATAATCACCAACACTGTTGGGTTTTTATGTGAACTTAAAAGTCACTTTTTCTACCAGTTCTGGCCATGACACACAATGGATCTCATACTCTTGTGCTATTTTAAAAACTGTAAAACTTGACGAAATACATGAAACAACTGCTTCCAGACATTGGCCAACAGATGGCCCAAGGCCACGCTTCTTGCAAGAAGAGGCCATCAGAAGTGAGCCCCACATGCCCCCTCGCGCTCTGCCTGGGGGCGCAGGGCACTGCCCAAACTGCAGCTCCAGGAGCTGGAGCCCAGACAGAAGAAATGCTCGCGGGAGACAGAGACCAAACCCCGGGGCTGCTGGGGCCTCTGACTCCACAGGATGCAAGACGAGCGAGGAGGTTCCCGGACAGAGAAGGCCAGATCCCACAGGCCTGGCAGGAAGCAGGCGACAGAGAGGCCAGAGGCCCTGTGCTGACCCAGGAGAGTCAGGGAGCCCTCGCTGAACCGCCGGGCATTCGGGAAGACCACGCCTTAGGGGCTGGGCTCTAAGGGCCACGCGAGACTTGCCCTAAGACTCCTAGTCCAAATATCAGTAGGCTAAGGGTGAGCCACAGGTGAATTCACTGCCTGCCAGAATGAAACCCCACCTTCCTTTAAAGGAAGGCAACATAATCCACACTCTCAGCAAGACAGCCCTCCACCCCTGCCCCCTGCCCAGGGCCCAGCATAACAGCAAACGTCACCAGGCATGTGGAAAAACAAGAAACTGTGGTCCATACCAGGAGAAAAAGCAGTCAGCCGACTCAGACATGACACAGATGTTGGAATTAGCAGACGATGGATTTAAAACAGTTATTGTAAATACAAGAAAGGAAAGAAAGGATTTTAATGGGCAAATTGCAGGTGGTGAATTTCAACAAAGAAATGGAAACTCTAATTAAAGAACTAAGTAGAAATTCTAGAAATGACAAGTACGATCTCTGACATGGAAATATCACTGGGAGAGCTTGACATTTGAACACTGGGGAAGTGATCAGTAACCCTGAGCGCAGGTCAGCACACTGTGGAAACTGAAGCACAGGGAGAAAGGCCTGAAAAACAGAGGAGCAGTGCCTTGGGGATCAGTGGGCTAGTGCCCATGGGCCAGCACAAGGGCAGGTGTGGTCTCAGAAGGACTGAGGCCAGAGGGCGAGGTGGGAATACATATATTCGAAAATGTAATAGCTGAAATTGTTTCAAATTGAATTAAAAATATCAACCCAGAGATCCAAGATTTTCAATGAACTCCAAGCAGGATATACACGAGGGAAACCACACCTATTTTTATTGTAGTCAAATCGCTGGAGACCGAGGTGACAAGAAAACCCTGGAAGGAAGGTGGAAGGGGAAAAGGATGCATTACACACAGGGAAAGAGGGATGAGAGGTGAGTTCTCAACAGGAACAATGTAAACCCTCTTAAGTGGTAAAAAAGAAAAAACCCTGTTGATCTAGAATTCTATATACACCAACAATTGCCTTTGAAAAATGAAGGCAAAATCAAGCCATTTTAGATTAATTAAAACTAAGAGAATCCATTCCCAGAAGACCCACAGAACAAGAAATGCTAAAGGAAGTTCTTCAGCCTGAAAGAAGATGGTACCAGATGGAAACTCAGTTCAGGAAGTAGAGGAGAACGCCCCAAGTGGTGATTGTGTGGCTGAACATAAAAGGTTTTTCCCCCTTCGGTTCTTAAATTCTTTAAAAGACACACGCCCGTTTCAAACAAAAATACATTGTATCGTGGGATTATTAACAAATGTGGAAGTAAAATGTATGACAGTGGTAACACAAAGGATGGGAATGGGAGAGACAGGGGTATATCGAGGGTTCTTACACCACCTGTGAAGTGATATAATATTAATTCACCGTAGACTGTGATTAGTTAGGAATGTATGCTGCAGTCTCTAGAGCAAGCACTACAGAAACAATAAAAGAATTATACCTAGACATCCAATGGAGAAGATAAAACTGAATACTAAAAATATTCAGTTAAGCCAAAAGAGGGAGGGAAGAAAGAACGAACATATAGGACAGAAGGAAAGCGAATAGCAAGATAGAAGATTTCACCCAACCACAGCAACAGATCTACTAAATGTAAATGGACCAACCCTCCACTTAAAGTGCAGAGTTTATCCCACTGAGCCCAAAAAGCAAGACCCAACTCGAAGCCATTTTCAAGAGACACTCTTCAAATACAAAGACACAGGTGAAGAGTAAAAGGAGGGGGAAAGATGGCCTCTGCAGCACCAGTTGCAAGAACGCTGTGGGGCTGTAGTAAAGCTCCCAGGATGTGGGATCAGAGATAGAGAGACATTTCACAATGATAAAAGGGTTCAATCAGCAAGAACTCATAAAAATTTTAAATGTGTATACACTTAGCAGCAGAACTTCAAAATTCAAGAAGCAAAAAGTTAGATACAGCCACAATTATAGCTGTAGATTTTGACATTCCTCTCTCAGTGGCTGATAGAACAAAGTAAGCCGTAAGCATATAGATGGTCACCGTCAGCAGGTCACCCAGTTGTCATTGACAGACTCTCCCCAAGGACTACGTCCTAAAGATCCAGGTCTCCAGGACAGCAACGCCAGGGCCCAGGCGGGGCCAGGCTCTCCTCCACCTCCCGCTGGGTTGGCATGCCCATCCTGGGGGACGGGGCCAGCCTCCGATTCACCCCCAGAGCATGAGCTTGACCATGCCCTGCAGATCCTTGCAGGCTGAGGGACAGCCTCTTTCTCCCCTAGACTCCTGACGGGCAGGGTGGCGGAGCAGCTGGCTCCTGCAGGCAGGTACCTGGCTTTGGGGCCTCCCAGGCCATGGCGGGGTGGTCTATCCAGAAACCAGTGCTTTTCTCCTGAGTAAGCCTGGTGCCCCCGAGCCGATTTGCAGGGACGTGCGTGCGGTTGTTATGTGCACAAGCCACGGCTTGGCTGAGAGAAGAGAGCTTATGGCACCCTTGACGTTGCTGAGTCTAAATTGTACGTTCTGAGCTCTCAGCGCAGAGCCTAGTCCCCCTGAACAAGACGTGCTCTGGGGCACGGGGAACGGGGCCCCATTGCTCTGGCAGGGCCCGGCCTCGCTTGGGGTGGGCGCCTTGTTCTGTTGCTGCTGCTGCCGCACAAGACACCCTACGTATTAGTCATTCAAACATCAGCTTATGATTCTGTCTCATGGTTCTGTGGGTTGACTGGACTCAGCCAGTTAGCTCTGGTTTGGGGACCTTCATGATGTTACTCTGGACTCCCCAGGGCTCTCTCCAGGGGGCGGGGTGGGGTGTCTCCAGGGGGCGGGGTGGGGTGTCCCCAGGGCTCTCCCCTCTCGGCAGCATCTCCCCCCCCAGGAGCCTCCTGGTAGCCGTGGCGCTTGTCTGTCTCCAGGGTGGAGGCTGAGTTGGTGGCGGAGATGCTGAGCACCGCAGCCTGCATCCAGGGCAGGAGCACCATGGATAACCTCAAGGGCCGGAAGCAGCTGCGCCTGACGGCCGCCAAGGCCTTCGTAGAGAGTGCGAGGTGGGCTGCGGCCCCCGGTGGCCAGAGTCATTGTGCGTGTGGCGCGTCTGGGGTGCGTGTTTTCGGTGGGGATGATGGCGACTGTGGCGCATGGTGCTCGCTGGGGACTGTTCCCGAGGCCAGCCCCTCCCCCAGTGGCCCTGTGACCAGGGTCATCGCCTGCCCCGTGCGGTGACACCCACCTCACCCCCGGGGGTTCCCGGCAGCCCTGAGTGTCTGAGCCAGGACGGGCCCGAGGAACGGGGAGCCGAGGCTCGTCCTGAGCAGAGCCCGTCCTGGTCCCGCAGAGCCGTCTTGGGGCCCCACCCCTCCCCTCGGCACCTACACCTGTCCAGGCCAGACCTTCCCTTCCAGGTTTGGGGGCATCGCGGGGAGCAGCGCCCTGGTGATGCAGGCCGCCCGACACTTCTGGAACACCTGGCTCCCGCTGCTGTCCTCTGCGGTCAACAGGAAGAAGTGCAAGAGTGCCACTCAGAGGGTCATCAGCATCATCAACGAGACGGAGGCCAGAAAGCAGGTGCGCTCTGGGCCGCCCCTCGCGTCCTTCCTCCAGAAAGGTGGGCGAGGTTCCCGAGAAAAGACGGGTCCCATGGGACCACTCAAGCAATGAACATGATGGCGGCATGGGGGGCAGGGGACGGTGACACCCGTGAGATCCCAGCGGGGCAGGCGGGCGGCTCCTGGCTGTGCTCAGGGCTCAGCTCTGCCCTCCCCCATCCCCGAGGGAACCCTAACTCAGACCCAGAAAGCTCCAGTAGGAAAGGGGAGAGGAGGGAGGGTGGGGGCACAGACCCACGCAGGGCCCAGGGAGGTTTCGCCTGACAGTGGACAGGCATCTGGTGGGCCTCAGGGAGTGAGGCCCCCTTCCCCCTCCGCCGTCGCCCAGGAGTGCGGTAGGTCGTGGCCCAGGGACCTCCCTTGATCTGAGAGAGAAAGCGGCAGTCTGTCACCTCTGAGTATCACGCTAGCTGTGAGTTTTTCATAACTTTATTGTGTTGAGGAATTTTCCCACCACTCCTAGTTTTCTGAGAGATTTTGTGATGAAACGTTTCTGGATTCTGTCAAATGCCTTTTCTCCATCAGCTGAGCTGATCGTGTGGTTTTCTCCTTTATCCTATTAAGGTGATGGGTTACACTGATTGGCCTCCTTCTGTTGGACCACCCTTGTGTCCCTGGGATAAATCTCCCTTGGTCACGGTGAATAATATTTTTACTGTGTTGTTGGATTTGATTTGCAATTCAGCAACTTACTTTGTTGAGAATTTTTGCATCTATAGTCATAAAGGGTATTCATCTATAGTTTTCTTTTCTTGGACCCCCTATCAAAGTAATGCTAGCCTCATAGAATGAGTTAGGAAATGTTCCTTCCTCTTCAATTTTTTGAAGAGTTGAGAAGGATAAGTGTTATTCTTTTTTTTAATGTTTGGTAGAATTCACCTGGGAAGCCATCTGGTCCAGGAATTTTCTTAACTGGAAGGTTTCTGATTGCTGTTTCAGTCTTTACTGTTAGAAGTTTGTTGACATTTTTTATTTCTTCTTGAGTCAGCTTAGGCAATTTGAGTGTTTCAAGGGATTTTTCCATTTCTTGTAGGTTATCTAATTTGTTGGAAGACAATTGCTAATAGTATTCTATTATAGTTCTTTTTATCATTGTAGGGTTGATAGTACTGTTTCCACTTTCATTTCTGATTTTAGTTATTTGGTCTTCTCTCATCTTTTCTTTGCCAGTCCAGCTAAAGTTTTGTCTATTTTGTTGATCTTTGCAAAGAATCGATTTTTGGTTTCACTGATTTTTTTCCTATTATTTTTCTATGCTCTAATCCTTAACATTCCCTTCCTTCTGCTGACTTTGGATTTAATTTGTTCTTTTTCAAGTTCCTTAAGGTGTAAACTTAGGTTGTTGGTTTGAGATCTTTCTTCTTTTTCAGTGTCAGCATTTGCAGCTATAAACTTCCCTCTGGGCTTTTGCCACGTCCCATAAGTTCTCCTCATGTGCTTTTGATCCTATTGACTCAAAGCTATAAAACTGACTTGTCTGCTTTGTGTCATTAAAAGCCGTAGACTGTGTTGCAGGGCTAGTCTGTGCATGTGTGTATGTGTTTTAAGGTAGTAAACCTTGAACTGGAGTGCCTTCTCTTACAGGGGAAATGTGATTCCACTTTTTGTGAGTTAGTATTTCAGAAATTTAGCTGCAGTTTCCGTAATTCAATGCTGAACCAAATGAAAAACAAACTGGTGAAAGAAGAAACTGCAACTTTCAAACGTCTGTATTGTTGATTTGTTTTTGCTTTAGGAAAAAGGGAAGACGCTGCTTCTGCACCAGTGGCCCACAGCCGACTTCCAAAGTGGAGGGACGACGGAAGGGTGTTTTCTCTCAGGTTTGTAGATGCAGGACAGACGGAGCCGCAGACATGAGGCCGGGGCAGGGCCTGGTGTTGTTAGATCCCGAGCCTTGTGTAGAACAGGTGAAGTCGTGGCAGTGACCACGGGAAATGCCTGCTCAGCACTGAACTCAGGCAGGCACGGTGAGGGTGAGGGCTCCTCGTGAGCAATCAGGGACCCCCACTGTAAGCACGAGGAAACCCCCCAAGCCTAGATGGCCCCCCAGTTCAGGGCCACCCTGCGCCCTCCCAGGCAGCCTTGAAATCTAGCCTCTGGGTTTTTCTGACAGGTAAATCACACTTTTCCATTTCCATAAAAATGTGGAGATATACTTCTGCGAAAAAAAGTAGTGACCTTAATAAAATAAAACATATTGTATAATTTATTTCTAAAATAAAAAATGGGGCTTCCCTGGTGGCGCAGTGGTTGAGAGTCCGCCTGCCGATTCAGGGGACGCGGGTTCGTGCCCCAGTCTGGGAGGATCCCACATGCCGCGGAGTGGCTGGGCCTGTGAGCCATGGCCGCTGAGCCTGCGCGTCCGGAGCCTGTGCTCCGCAACGGGAGAGGCCACAACAGTGAGAGGCCTGTGTACTGCAAAAAAAAAAAAAAAAAAAAAGATTATTTGCTAAAAAAGAATCACCCCTGTTAGTGTAAGGGCCACGGTGTATACTGCATAGCATGAGTGTGTGGATTAGAGCCGTGGCCCCTCCCTCAGGTGCCTCAGGGTCTACGAGAGAGAGTAACTCGATTTAAAATAGTGAACACAGATGTGACCATGTGTAATTAAATACTGAGTTGACCTCTAGACCCCCGCAGGTAAGATTGTTTGCTGGAGCCGCAGAGGGAGGTGCAGACAGCAGCCCAGACCCGCAAGACTGCGAGGCCCGGCGAGGAGCCGGCTGCTTGGGGTCCCGGCACCGCCCGGAGCGCGTGGAGCCCGTGCACGCTTTACTCCACATGCTGAAACATACTCAGATAGCTAAATGGGTTAGCAGCTTTAACAATTCAAATCATAGGAAGAAATGAGAAAGTAGAATTGAGCAAAGCAATGTTTTGAGGAAAGATTACTGCCTAAAGTTTAGAGTGATCAAAGAGGCACACTTTCAAAATACATGAAAATTTAAATAATGAGAAATGCAGAAAATTAAAAAGTAAACACTGGAAAAGTACTGGCATCAAATTCATCAGCTAAACGATCCATTTCTATAATGCATGAGCAGTCGCATTAGTCAGGTTACAAGATGCCGCACTGCAGTAACAAATGACCCCGACGGCTCAGCAGCTGAACTCGCACGGGCAGTCTCTCCCTCCTCGTCCGAGGCACTGTCTGGAATTTCTGGCAAGCGGGGTTGCCACGTCCAGGGGCATGTGCCCCTGCTGCCAGCCAGGGGGTGCAGAGCCCTGACTGTAAGAGCCCTCACCACCGCGGCGTGTGGTTCCGAGTTGGCCCGGCTGAGATGAGAGGAGGAAAGCACGCTACGGAACCCACGTGGTTCCCAAGTGTCAGACGTTGACCAGTTTATCTGCTCACGTGCCTAAATCCACCTGCTCCTGGGCACCTGTATTCCGTCCCAGCGCTGGCAGTGGGGGGGCCACGGTGAGCCCTCAGGCCCCGAGTGGTGTGAGTTGGCGCTGTCCTCCTAGCCAGCAGCCGGACAACCTGCCGGCAGGATCCATGGGCGTGTTCACCCCTTTGCTATAACGATTCAAAAACGGGAAAGAGAGCTACACGGTCAATGAGGTAAAACAGGGCAACCTGAGTGTCTGGTACCAGGGGCAGGGGCTCTGCTTTGGTGGACGGTGGGGCTGAGGTGGCCCCTCGAGCGGCCTGGGTGAGGGTGGTGGAGAGAGGCTGCTTCTTTCCTGACGCTCCCATTTTTTATTTTTAAAATTACGGAAGAGTAATGGGAGTTTCCAAAAGAGAAAGGGCTTTGAGGACTGCGGGGCCCGAGAAAGCCTGGCGGGGTGGGGGGGTGAGGGGCAGCAGGGGGCACCTGGTGCAGGTGAGGCAGGTGGGGGAGGGAGGACAGCGGCGCAGGTGTCGCCCAGGAGGAGCCCCTGAGCCTTCAGTCCCAAAAGGACTGATGTGTTTCCCACGATCAGGGGTCACTCCCGCTGCTCGAGGCCCGGCCCTGGAAGGGCAGCTCTGCGTGTGTCTAACGGACGCAGATGACGAGGTCCTGTGGCCGGACCTCCACGCGGTCCCACCTGCTGTCCAGCTCTGCGGCAGGAGGCCCGGGGTGTCCCAGGCAGGCGGCCGTGTCCCGAGTGCTCCCTGGGGGCCTCCCGGTCCTGTGGACCCCCGGCTGCTAGCACCCCCGTTCCCAGACCCCCGACCGGTGCCCCTCCTGAGCCCCGTCTCCCACCGCAGGGGCCGAGGATGACCTGACGCTTAGGGCCGCGCTCTACGGCCTGCTGTTCCACAGCCACGCTGACCAGCATGACTGGGAGGGCTGCCTCAAGGTGCTGGAGGAGGCCCTGCGGGTGCTGCCGCGGACGGCACACCGCCTGTGAGTGCCTGAGGCCCCCCAGGGCGCCCCGCTCCCCACGCCTCCCCCCCGGCTGCCTCCCCCTGCAGTCCCCCAGCAGGGTGGCTCCCTCCTCAGCCCCCCACTCTCCCCTTTCCCCTGGGGACTTTATTTCCCCACCAAGAAGTCAACACAGGAAGGGAGGGGATTTAAGCCCAACACACACAAATGAGAAATGAAAAAACAAAACACAGCACAACACAAGACCCCCAAGATACTCAGGTTTCATTTTGTTTTCTCTTTGTAAGTAGGAACATGCACAAATACTTTAGTTTGTGTGCATTCCATATAGTTACGATTTTTACCATTCAAGCATTAATTTTTCTCTTTTACTTTTCTTCAGCTTGATTTTCAAACATATGGTCATTGTGAAGGCTAGACTCGGCCAGAACTTCATGATGGAAATTCAGAAATTCAAAGACCAGAGTGAGGAGTATCTGGCACACATGTGGAAGCGCCTGGCCCTCAACTCCAAGAGTGTCTCCGGGGAGCTGACGTGCTACCACCATGCCATCCAGGCCCTGCAGGTCTGGCTCTGACTGACCGTGTGTCTGCGGATGAAGCCCCCGGGGGCGGGAAGGCGGGGGGCGGTGCGGAGCGAAGCCCAGCCCCTCGGGAGGCCCGGAAGGAAGAGGGGGGCAGCGGGACACGAGCCGGGGCGGCAGACGGATCCTGTCCTCCCACGTGAGGGACGCAGTCCTTGTGAGGCTGTGTGGGGAGGGCAGGGGGTAGGCCGCGGGGCTCTGCAGCCTCTGGGGTTTCGGGGTCTTGGGGACAGCCCCCGCCCCCGAGAAGCCAAGACACATGTTCCTCTCGACGCGCTTGGAGATTTGGGGGAGGGCGGGCACCTTGATCTGATGCAGAGCTTGTGGGACTTGCCTCGGGGCAAAGAAGGCCCCTTGATGGTGGGACTGAAGCCGCCCCAAAGATGTGCCCTGCGGCAGGCACCTGACAGGCTTTTCTGTTGAGCAGAATGTTTCCCCTTCATGGAGCGGATCCCACCGAGGTTTTCAGAGCGCTCCAGGGTCGGGGTGTCTCCCGGGAAGGGGTCCAAACACAGGCTCCATCGTTGGCCGTGTGGTCATCACCCAGCGGTCAAGCAGAGGCCTGGGTCCACTACAAGTGGCTGTGGGTGCCCCTGAATCTTGTGCCTGGGGCCCAGGCCAGGGTTCCTGGGGCCAGGCAGCTGTGCCGGGGGAGCAGGTGGTGCCACGGACGGGGCGGCTGCCGGCCGAGCCGAGCTGCCGGAACGCTCTGCACAGACTCCGTGGAAAGGCTCTCCGCCCCTTCCTTCCTTCGTTTCTTTCTTCTTAGGGGTACAAGGTGCTTTATGGTAAATTCACAGGGCTATGCAGCCATCATCACAATCAATTTTAGAACACTTCACCAGCCCCCCAAAACCCAGGTCCGTGGGCACGGTGTCCCTCCCCCCACCCCCGCCAGCCCCAGTGAGCCAGCGTTACACGGATGGAACCAGACGAGGTGGGTCTTCTGCGTCCGGCTGCCCTCCCTGGACGTCATGTCCAAGCTCCATCTGTTGAAGCGCATGTCAGGGCTTCACTGCTGGTGGTTGAATGATCTTCCATCGTGTGGATGGATGTTGCGCCGATGGGCCTCGGTGTTGCTTCCACTTATGAGCTCTTGTGACTGGGCTGCTGTGGACATCCGTGTGCAAGTGTTTGCACGGACACGTTACAGCTGTTCTCTTGGGCACATACCTGGGAATGAACTACCAGGTCATGTGATGACTCTCTTTAACTATTTGAATCGTGGTTTGACTTGCATTTCCCTAGTAACTAATGTAGTAACTAGTAGCATGGTTTTCATGTGCTAATTGGCCATTTGTACATCTTCTTTGGAGAAATGTCTATTCAAATCCTTTGCCCTTTTTTAAAAAAAATTGGTTTCTTGTCTGTTTATTGCTGAGTTGTAGGAATTCTTCATGTATTTTGGATACAAGTCCCTTATCAGATCTATGATTTGTACATATTTTCTCTCATTCTGTGGGTTGTCTTTTCAACTACTTTCTTGTATTCTTGATGATGTCATTTGTAGCACAAAAGTTTATAATCTTGATGAAGTCCAACTTATCTATGTCTTCTGCTGCTTATGCTTATGGCAACGTAGCTGAGAAACCAAAGTGTAATCCAAGGTCACGAAGGTTTCTACGTTTTCTTCCAAGAGTGTCATAGTTTCAGCTCTTACATTTAAGTCTTTGATCCCTCTTGAGTTCAGCCTCGTGTTTGGTGCGAGGTAGGGGTCCTGCTCTTTCCTCAGCGTGGGGCTGCCTGCTTTTCCCAGCACCGTTGTTGAAACGACGCCCTCGTCCCCGTCATCTCTCTTGCACAGCTCCTGTCAAAGCCACCCGTGACCACATGGTCACAGTCACTCTGAGGCCCCGTCTGACCCCTCCTCGGCACTCATGGTCGTCTGTCACCTGGCTTCCAGGCCCCCAGCGCTCAGGGCCGCTCCTCCTTCCCTTCTGCCCACCTGCTAGTGAGGGGGGAGGACCCCACTCAGGGCTGGGATGCCCCGTCCACGCCCCTCCCTCCCTGGTGACGTCGAGCAGTGTCCTGGGGAGAGTCCACCCTGACCTTGCGTGTCCCACCGCCACCTGCCCCTTCCCTCACCTCCGGCCGCGCATCCTCCTCCTCCTGGCGTGTGAGGCGTGAGGTGTGGGGCGTGGGGCCTGGGGCCCGGCAGGTGGAAGGCAGGCTGGCTCCGCTCTCGGGGGGGCCGGGGGGTGGCAGCTTCCTCCCTTGGTGCAGTGATGATTGATGCGCGATACTGGGTCTGACTCGGGCTGCACACTGCACGGTGCAGCATCTTCCCTGCCCTCCGAGCCCTGTGAACCACAGAACAGTCCATACCTCCAAGTGCCGGAGGAGACCCAGGGCAGATGGTGGGGCGCCGGCAGAGAACCCCTCAGGCCGGCGTTGCCCCAGAGGCGGGAGGGACACGTGGGAACTGCGAGGGGTCCGGCGGGCAGGCGGCGGGGCGTCCGCAGGCAGCAGAGGCCGGGGACACTCGCCTGGCTCTGGTCTTGCTGCCCGCTGCACGTGGGAGGTCTTGCTGAGCCTGGTGGCCTCGTGACGGTAGAGACGGGTGAGAAGGAGCCCCTGTTTCTAGGAGGTGGAGGAGCACAACACCTGCAGTGTGGTTCTCGGGCTGCTGAGTGGCAGGTGTGTGTCTTCACCATCCTTTTCCGTTTAATCCCAAAGAAGCCGGAGAGTGAGTGGCAGAAGGTTGACTGCATCATGGAATTCAGCGAGTGGCTGTACCACAAACAGTTTCCTCTCGAAGACGTCATCTTCCACCTGGAGTGGGCGATCGACATCCTGCTGAGGATGCAGCCCGACAGGGGCTCCCCGGAGCCGGCAGGTGTGGGGGCCACAGGTGAGCGGCGCAGTGGCTGGGGGAGGGGCCGCCCGCCGCGAGGGGCTCCTGGGCTCCACCGTCCCTGCGACGCCCCCCGCCCAGGCCAGTGCCCTGTGGACTTGGCGAGGTCAGGGCCCCGCCTCCCCGGGTGCTGGTCCTCCCCCTCCAGCAGAGCACATCCACCAGGAAGGCCCAGCCCAGGCGTGATAGGGAGGTGGTGGGAGCCCTGCCGGATGGACGGAGGGAGGGGTGGCAGCCTCCCGGCAGCCCCTCTGGTCCTTCTCTGGGTCCGACCTGAGAGCTGTCACCGAAAGGCGGGCCAAAGCTCCAGTAGGATGGGTGCCCCGTGCAGCAGAGGGGCCTCGGAACAGCGGGCCGACTTGCCCGGCACCGAGGCAGCCTCCTCCCGGGCCTGCAGAATTCAGGGGCCCAGGAGAGGGGCCGCCTCCTGTCTGCACGTGCTGAAGGCTCGAGGACACGTCCACACGACGTCCAGCCGTGTCTGGGTGCCGCCAGACGCCCAGCTCAGAGCAGCTAGGGTGGACCACGGTGGGGAGGAGGCTCCAAGTAGACCCCAGAGCCCAGGCCGCCAGCCCGCCCTGGGGCAGTGTCCCCTCACAGCCCCAACGGTGGCCGCAGAGTCCCTGCAGGTGGTCGTGTTGTCTCCGCTGGGGGAGCCCTGGGAGGTCCGTCCCTGAGGGTGGCCTTGGCCCCTGTGAGGGCAGCGCCCCCCTCTGGAAGAGTCTCAACCCCAGGCCGGGTGACAGGGGCCCCTGGGGACCAGGCGGGCGCAGGGGGCGGGCAGGGAGGACACCCAGCGGCACCCTGTCTTCCAGAAGAGCAGGTGTCCACTCCGGCGGCCCCAGAGGGCCCGGGGGCCGAGGGCTCGGGGCCCCCCTCCCTGGAGAAGCTTCGGAATGTACGGCAGCTTGAGACGCTGGCCCGCGCCTACACACTGCTGGCCCTGGTGGTGACCCCGAGCGCCGCCAGCCACCAGGACTACTGCCTCATGGCCTACACCTTTCTCCGCCGCATCTGGCAGGTGAGGCCCCGGGAACCTGCACTTACACAGGTCCTGTGTCTCTCCCGGGACAGCGTCCCCCTCCCCTCCTTCCCAGCAGCACCCTCCCTGCTTTGGGGACTCAGGGGAGGAGGGAGGGCCTCGCTGCTCCCTACGAAGGGGCCCCTCCTCTCCAAGACTCACCCCAGCGCCTTTGCCCAACCACCCGCAGAACCCTGTCTTTCCACCGCGCTGCCACTGGGCTTCCAGAACCTTCTCTGTGCCCCCTCCGCACGGCCTCTGAGCTGCCCTCCTTCCCACCACCTCCTTACGGGGCCCCCGGGGCAGCTCCTGGTCGACTCTTGCTCTCAAGGACCTCCTGCCGTCGGTGCCCGCCCAGTGGGACAGTGTCGGCAGGACAGGCCTTTCTTCTGGGCGCAGGTTTGCACCCTGACCCCGGCCATATGCTGTGGACAACAGGGCCATTGCCCATTGGCAGCAGGAAGGACTGGGAAGGCCATCCTGGGTCTTAAAGGTGCCCCAGGCCACTACCACCCACCACCCACCACCCACCACCCACCACCCACCACGCGGCAACTCTGCAATTCTTTGAGAACCGCTAAAAGTCACTTGAGTATGTTCTTCATTAGAGACGTTAATTCATCTTATGGGGCTGACAAGCTCTTCTTAAGGGTCAGCTGTGCGTCCCCGCAGGCCCAGAGTCCTGGAGGAAGCCCCCCGAGGGCAGAGGAGGGCGGCCGCGTGTCCACCCACCAAGGGGCACTGCTGCCACCTCTGCGCCGGGCGGCTCATGGCTGGGCCACTGCCTCCCATGAGTGCGTGGGAGGAGGGGGACCTGCTTCTGTTATCAGTGCTGCAAATTCGGGTTTTCTTTTCCCAGGTTTCTTTATTAACAGCAGGAAAATCAATTTCAGAAAGCAGAATTCCAGCAGCAGTGAGTTCACATTCGTTGTTGCTTCAAAAGGAGAAGGAGAAAAGCAAAGACAGAGAAAAAGACAAGGACAAGGACAAGGGCAGAGAGAAAGACAAGGACAGGGACTCGAAGCAGGTGACCGTGCCCTCCCGGGTGGCCAGGCTCTGCCCCAACCGCCCTCAAGGCTCCTCATCCCAGATGCTGGGCAGCAGAGGGCAGGGCCGTCCCGGCTGCTCTGTCCGGTTTCCCCCCCGGGAAGTGGAGCCAGTGGTTCTGGTCCCCCTGCCCCAGGTGTTAGGTGGTGACACGGGGAGGGTCTGGCTTCTCCCTTGTGGTCTGTCATCTGCGTTCCCAGAGCGGGTCCCTCCCTCTGCCCAGGTGCATCTGGGCCCTGGCCACGCGGGGCGGGACAGCACCTTCTCTCCATCCACTGGGGGCCTGTGCTGCACGTCACCTTGTCACCGGAGGAACTGCCTGTGTCTGGGGCTGTGCTCACGGCAGCGCCCGTCCCGGCTGTCCCGCCTCACTGTCCCCACTGGGGACGCCCCCGCCTCCCTCCCCCATCACTGTGCTCTCCAGGATGTGGAGACACGTGTGGGTCCAGCGTGGCTCACCGTCGGGCTGGCAGCCCAGGGAGGGCGCCACGCACGTCCCCAGAGGCACTGCCGACCCGTCCTTTCCCGCGGGGCCACCTGGGTGTCTGCTTCGAGCTCCGCCTCCTAAAACAGAGCTTGGCTTCCTGCTTTGCAGCTTCAAAGCCCCACTCCTGGCAAACGCCTTGAAGACGTACCAGCAAGCATAGAAGAGTGGGCTTCCTACGCTTGCCCCGAAGAAGCCATATCAGTATTTAAACAGGATCAGAGCAACTTTGCTGTCAACCCGTCAACTCTCCAGAAGCCGGTGAGTGGACCTGAAGATGCCGTCCCAGGCCTGTGTCCATGTCCTGCCTCCTGGCTTGTTGTCACAGCTGACGCTTTCCGGTGTGAAGTGAGACCAGAGAGGGATGCACAGAAACAGGGCTCTGCTCAGGGAACTGTGAAGGGCCTCCTGGGCATAAGCCCCCAGACCCTCCCACAGGCCCGGCCCCGGCCACCTCCCCCTCCCCGGGCACCTGCAGCACCCGGGGGACTTTTCCTCACGCATTCCCCGCACAGGTCACACTCCTGAACATGAGATTCAGCCGTGCCTGGGAGTGCCCCACGGCTGCTGTGACAGGCCACCGCAAACCGGGTGCTTAAAGCAGCAGAAAGGTTTTTCCTCGCAGTTCTGGAGGCCACAGGTTCAAAGTCAGTATCACTGGGCCGAAGTCAAGATGTCGGCGGGGACACATTCCCTCTGGAGGCCCCAGGGGAGGGTCCTTCCTGCCTCTTTCAGCTCCTGGGGGCTCCTGGGCTTGTGGCCGCGTCACCCCCCCCACCTCTGTCGTCACGTGGCTTCTCCACTGTGTCTGCGTCTCATCTCCCACGTACAGGGGCCCATACGATGACACGTGGGGCCGCCTGTATCATCCAGGGCAACCTCCCCAGCTCGGCATCCTTAGCTTGACCACACCTGCACGCAGGTTCCAGGCGTAGCGCCGGCAACTTCGGGGGCTGTTTTTCAGCCCTGCACCTGCCTGGTTTCTGTGCTTGTGGAAATAGAGACTCTCGGCCTCTAACCGCCCATGGCTGGCTTCTCTCCGGAGCGCGGCGTCCACGGGAATCCTCCACGCTGCTTCGTGTGTCTGGTTGTGTTCACATCGTCGGTGTCGAGTATTCCGTCTGGTGACTCGACCACGGCCTGTCTGTCCTTCAGCCACGGAAGGCACGGGGCTGTTTCCGGCATGCCCGTTACAGATGTCTCAGGGCCCACGTGCCCACGTATCTGGAGGGCACACCCGGCAGCGGGGTTTCTGGGTCACGGAGCAGGTGTAGCTCCAACTACAGCATGTTGACAAACTGCCTTCGGCAGTGGTCGTGCCAGTGAGGCCCGCCTTCTCACCTGGCCGTCGGGGGGTGGGGCGTGGGCCTCTAACTGGGCTCAGCCGGACACTCCCTGACTACGGTGAGGCCGGACGCCTCTCAGCACCTTTTGGCCACTTGAATGTCCTCTTTCGTGGCCTGCCTGTGCAATCGGTCGCCCACATTTTATTAAGCCTCTGTCTTTTCCTTGTTGAATTGAAGGAGTTCCTTATCTGTCTTGGAAAAAACACTTAGACAGTTTATGACAGCAGGTCACCCTCCACTCTGTGACTTGACTGTCTTGAGGTCTTCTCGTGAATACAGACTCCAAGTTTTAGTCTACTAAAAAGTATTAATCTTTCCCTTTATGACTAGTGCCTTGTTGTGTCCTGTTTAAACAAATGTTTTCCTTCCCAAAGATCATGAAAATGTTCTCTTATGATATTTTCCCAAAAGCTTTATACTTCTACATGTCAGATTTAGATCCACTTGAAATTGGTTCATGTGTGTGCTGTGAGGTGAAGGATCCGGTTTTGAGCTCTCTGATCTGGATAGCTGAATGTTCTAACACCACTTATTGAAAAATCGCTTGCCTGGCTTCTTTGCCACGCTTGTCATGAATCAGGCGTCCACACCCGCACTGACACCTCACTGTCTGAGCTACTGAGGTTCGTCACCTGGACTGCTTGGGAGAGAACATTTCCTGACCTTGTTATTCAGTAAGGTCTTGGATGTCCTTTCCGTCGTCCATGTGTTTCCATGTGTCTTTTAGAGTCAGCTTGTTGGCTTCCATTGGAAACCCTGGTGGAGTTTTGGCTGTGATTGCATTGAATCTCGAGATCAGTTTTTGGTTCGGGGGAGAACTGACGTCTTTGCCACATTGAACATTCCAGTCGATGAGCGTGTTCTAGCTCTCTGTTGACGCAGGTCCTTCTGTAACTTCTCTTGATAGTGGATTTGAGTTTTATGCGTGGAGGTTACACACATTAGATTTATTTCTATGTATTTGATGTTTGTGCTGCTGTTGCAAATATACCTCTTTTGTTTCATTTTTTTAAACTCCAGACGAAATCTAGAAATATAATTGTTTTCATCTTGACCTTGCAGCCATCGGTTTAGTTAACTTCTAGATAAGTTTGGTAATCAATCTGTAGATTCTTTTGATTCTATGTGTATACACAGAGTCTGCATTTTGTCCGCAAACGTTTTTCCTCATTTCCGATCATTACACTTTTTATCTCCTTATTCCACTGGCTGCCACCAACACAGCGCTGAGCAGAGATGGTGATACCTTCTTAGCTTGCTCCTTGTCTTAGCAAGGGGGTTTCAGCATTTCACTCAGTGTCATCGATGTTTGCTGTAGGTGCTTATAGGTATTCTTTATTGATTAAGGAAGTTCCTTTGTTTCTATTTGCTAAGAGTTTTAATCACAAATGGCTATAGATTTTTATCAAATATTTTTCTCCATCTATCAAATAATGGTTTTCTCTTTCCTTATTTTAATTATGTTGATTTTTTTCCCTAATGGTTATCAGAATAATGTCACCTTGGTTGAGATGTATTATTCATTTCATTTATCATCAGATTCAGCTGGCTAGTATTTTGTTTGGGGTGTTTGCCTCTATGTTCATGAGGAAATTGGTGTTTAATTTTCCTTTCATACCGCACGCCTGTCAGGAAGTGGTAAAAACCTGCCCTGGCTCTGAACTGTTTTCTCTCCCAGCGCTTCTGACCGCAGGTGTGTGGGTTTCCACACAACAACCAGTTCTCAGCTCCCCGTGGACACCAGCTGGGTGACCACCCCATTTAACTCAGTTCTGGCACTACGCGCCAGGGTCAGTGCAGGCCCCACAGGGCCAGGGCTCCGTCCCTCGAGGCCGCCCCCACCAGGCGCCAGTCACAAGTGTCGGGTCCCCAGGCCACTGCACTCCATGCAGTGTGGCCATGAATCGGGTTCCCACGACGCCCTCCTCAGGTTCGATGTTTGCCATGACGGCTCCCAGACTCAGGAAAACGCTTGACTTAACTAGATCGCTGGTCTGTTACAGAGGATGCTGTAAAGGATGCAGGTGAACAGCCCGATGAGGAGGTCCATGGGGCAGGTGTGGCAGGGTCCCGAGCACAGGAGAGCCTGTCCCCGTGGAGCTGGGGTGTGCCGGGCGCCACCCTCCTGGCAGGTGGACACGTTCACCAGCCCAGAAGCTCTCCAGACCCCTTCCCGCAGGGTTTCCATGCAGGTTCCGGGACAGGGCACGGCTGATCGGCTCGCGGGCCGTTGGGAATTAACTCAGCCTCCAGCCCCTCCCCTCCCCAGATATCGGGACGGGGCTGAGGGTTTCACTCTCCCGTCCCGTGGTTGGTTCCTCCGGCCGCCAGCCCCCATCCTGAAGCTCTGTAGGGATGGCCAGGAGTCACCTTGCGGGTGTAAACTCAGGTGTGGGTGAAAGGGGCTTGTGAACCACAAAATCCCGAGGGTTGTAGGAGCTCAGTGCCAGGAACCAAGAACAAAGACCAGAGGTGTGTCTTGTTGTATCACAACATCACACTGACCTTTTAGTCAATTAGAAAGTGTTCCCTTTTTTAACTCTTCTTGGGAAGAATTTGTGTAAGATTAGCTGTTATTTCTTCCTTAAATGTTTGGAAGAATTCCCTGGTGAAGACTTCTGGGCCTAGATCCATTTGAGAAGATTTTAAAATATGGATCCAATTTACTTAACAGTTACAGAACGCTTCAGATTTTATATTTCTTTTGTAATGGTGGGTTGTGTTTTTCTAGGATGTTTCCAGTTAATATAAAATTTTAAATTAATTGGCATAATGTGGTTCTTAATGTCCTAGTTTCATCTTTTAGTGTCTGTAGAATCTATAAAGATTTCTGTGTCTCCCCCCACTCTCTTTCTTGAGCGGCCTCACCAGGAATGATCAATTATTAGCCTCTCAAAAAAACCACACGCTTTCCAGGCCACCCGAATACCACTGGGCTGGGGTGTAACCCCTGACAGGGCTGTTTTACTTCATTGCCCTTAAGCCTCAGGTGCGGGCTTTGGGGACCCAGTCAGGACATTAGCCTTCAGTGGGCCCTCAACTCCACCTTCAAAGGAAAAGTCACAGGTGCTGTTCAGGCTCTCAGCTGCCTCTTCTGTCAGCAGACATCCCAGGACACGTGTATCCCAATATGCCAGCTTCACATCTCTCAATTCACATCTTCTTCCATGTCTCGGCCCAGCCATTTTTGCCTGCATTGTTCACTCTTCAGTGCTTTTAAGCAGATTTTTAAAATAGCTCATCCAACTTCTCTAATTTTCTACTGAGGAATAATTGTTTTATCAAACCTAGTGTGACATTATAAGAAGTATTAGTTCGTCTCTGTCTATATTAAATTTGAAAGCAGTTGTATGTGTATATAAAGAAATGAAACAAAGACATTAATTTGAATGAAAGCAGATGGATGTTTCTTGTGAGCATCTTTATACTTGGGTGAAGATTCCAGGAAATTGCACACGACAAGCTGAAAGCCATTAACTGAAGGAAAGGAGGCAGAGAGCACGTCATTCCTTCCCTCAACAGACACTAGTTCAGCACCCCTGTGCACGTGGCACTGTGGGGACAGAGTTCCCGGAGGGAAGACCCTGTGAGCTGGGGGCCTACCCTTCCCCCGTCTTTGACCTTACATGTATGCTGTGTATTGATGTAGACGTACAGTTTATACTATCTGGACCACTTGGTCGAGGCCCTGCAGAAGGTGTTCCTTCACGAGCTCACCATCCCGGTCCTGCAGTTGGGGGTACTCATTGCAGCCTCCGTGGTCGACAGCAAGAGCCTCAAGGACCTCTACCACCTCCGGTTGGTACACCTGCTTTATTTTCAGGGGAGCTGGGAGACATTTAAGTGGCTAAAGTGAATATTTCCCAAAGCAATATAAAACGAAATAAGATTTTAAAATTTTAATTCTGTAGTTGACTATTTATATAAATAATAAAGTCCCTAAGATTTGTAAAGCCAAATAAATCAGAATACCTAAACATAAAAATAGTATTTTTAGTCTGAAAATTTGTACCTGGTTCTTAAGAGAATATGATTATTCCAAGGAAATACACACTGAAGTAGAATAAGTAGAAAAAAGGAGCATTGTGTCTTCAACTTACTCTCAAATAGTTCAGGAAAACCTTTTATATATATGAATTTTAAATAAAATTTATGTGTAAATAATTTTTAATTATTTCCTGAACTATATATGAAAGTTTATATTATTATTCAGGAAATAATTTTCCTCTATACTATTTTTATATTTTTATATAAAATTTTAATAGATTTTTACATATATAAAATTGAGAGAGAAGGAGAGAGAGAACCTGGGTGGTGAAGGATGTAGTAATTCTTTGTAGTGTTTGTGTAACTTTTCTGGAAACTTGAAATCATTTCACAATACAACTGTTTTACACAAGAATCAAAGCAGAGCTTGTTTGCTTCAAGTTGTAACGGGTCAGAGCCCCACCCACTGCGCCTTGTCTTGACCTCGAAAGATGACCCTGAGACTATAAATGTGTATGGAGTAAAATATATGAATGAGTGTAAAAATGTGCTCTACCTGAAATTTGATGGAGCCATCTGTTATTTTTCCCTAGTAATCTGGCTTAGCTTTACAAATTATAGAAAATATCTTCAGATTATCCATTCCTTTTCCCGTTTACCAACCTGTGTCAAGTTGGCTGAGCCCAGGGCAGCCCGACTCAGGGCTGATGCTCCTCTCGCCACCCCCGTAGACTTGCCCTGGTCTGTTCTGACCTGAAGTTGAGGGAAGCAGCCACTTTCCACGAGGAGGTGGTCGGGCACGCCTACATCTGCGAGGTGGAGCAGTTGAGGTAAGTCAGCTGAGGCCGCGGAGCTCCCCCTGCCGTGGTGCTGCTCAGGCACCGGCCCTGCTCTCGGCTGCGTCTCCTCGGGCCCCAGGCCCCGTCTCCCACCACGGCTGGGCAGCAGGAGCAGTTCATTCCCCACGTGCCCTCCCGTGTGTGGGCGTCTCCCAGGCTGGGGCCGCATGAGGGAGGGACACACAGCACCAGGCGTGTGCAGGGGGCCAGGTGGAGCGGGATGGGTGAAGGAGGCGGCATCCTGAGGGCACATGGGGAAGGAGGGTCCCACAAGAAGCAGGAGCTGGGCAGGGGCCTCTGTGGGCTGCCTTTCCAGATGGGGTGGAGTTCTGGCCTGGACGTAAGTTTGAGATTCGTGTTAAACATCCAGGTCGGGATGTCAGATGAGTAGCTGGATGCGTGAGCCTGGAGTCTGGAAGCGAGAATGGGCTAGGGGTGGAAATTTGGGAGTCATATATGCTGCTAAACCATATGGGAATTAAAAAAAAATCTTTGTAAACACGTGAGTGGATAGCAGCTTCTTGTAGCTATTTTCATTTGTATTTCTTTGATTACTACTGAAATTGAACATTTTCAGGTGTCTCTGGCCGTTGTATTTCTTCTTTGGCATAATGCCTGTTTTACTTATATTAGCTGCAGAAAAGAAATTGCCTTGAAAAAGGAGAAAAATAAGGAACCTCTATTAGAAGAAAGTCTGCCAGCACTGAGCGAGCCCCCCACTCCAGCCCAGCGAGCAGAGATGAAGCCCCTCGTAGCAAAGGATAAGGTAGCCTCGCTCTGCAGAAGCACCTTGGTTCCTAGCCCAGCGGGGGCAGTGACAGGCCCCGCTCCAGCCAGTAAGCTCAGACTTGTCTTAACTGCCTGCTGCCTCCAAATCCTGGTGCCGGGTTTCCTGGGAAATCCAGGGACTGATGGGATGTGTCCCCTCCCTGCGGGCCCTGGAAGTTCCCATGGAAGATGGGACTGCAGGGCCTGAGCTGCAGTTCAGATAGGACGGGCTGGGAGCAGCGGGTGCCCCCCCGGGGAGAGCTACCGCGCCAACCAGAAGGGGGAAAGGGCGAGGCCCTCGCAGCCAGAGTGGCCAGGAGGTCTGAGCGCCCACCGGCCTGCCCCCGACCCCGTCCGGTGGTGGGCTCGCCCGTAAAGGAAATAACCATCCCCACCGCCATGCTCCGAGGTCATAAGCATTTGTTACCATGGGAGTGCCACACCTGGGACTCCCTTCGTGGTGGGGGATGGCCGGGACCCAGAGTGCGCAGACCCCTCCTGCAAGCCAGGCCAGGCGAGCCACCTGCACCCGGGACTGCTTGGTGGGCCTGGTGGGTGAGGAGAGACACACTTCCCGGGGGACAGCCTGGCCTCGGGCACCAGAGTGGGGGCTGGGCTTGGCGAGTGCGGGGCCGGTGGGGAACCTCGCTCGACAGCACGGGCCCTGCACCCACGCAGCACCCGCAGGCCTGCATGTCTTACAGACTTTGAAGATAAACGGAGAGACCGGCAGGGGCCTGGATGGAATGTCCTTCCCGCAGTTGTGGACCCTCAAGGCTGAAGTCCTGCTGGAGATGGACCTGTACCAGCCTGCGCGGCTGCTCCTGTCAGAGGCGTACCTGGCCTTCCAGGTGAGGCCACACCTGCCCGGCCCACTGCACCTGTGGGGCCTCTTCCCCCGAGAAGCAGCCCCCCAACTCCGCGCCCCCGCTGAGACACTTCTCTCTGGGAGGCAGGGACCTGTCTGTGTTGAAGCCTGTTCTAGAGCACCCGTCCAACTCCCACGTGCAGATCCAGCTCTGCCGGAGGTCTGTCCTTCACGTCCTTAGTCTGTCTGCTCCTCTGGTTTCTCGAGCTCCTTCAACAGAGTGTGTTAGAGCCTCTTTTTCCTCCTGGGCTGCGGGGCCCCTTCTGTTTCTGAGCCGGCCTCTCGATGTGCATGTGGCCGGGTGCCCCTGGAGAGGCCTAGGGCTTCGGTTTTGTTCTAAGAGGCAGATAGATGGTGCAGGTTCAGAATTGTTCCCTGGGAGGGTGGGGCAAAGCTACAGAACCAGACAGGCTGGCACTTTCTTTGTAGAAGAACTCCAGAGAGAGAAGCATCCCTAATAAAGGTATAAAAAATTTACAGCCTTGGGAGGTTCAGCTCTATGTCTTAGGCAGGGGGACAGGTGTGTGCAGACCAGACTCAGGAGGGAGCGTGGCCTGGGAAGGGACTGCGGCTGCTGAAGGGAAGCGGCCAGGGTGGGCCCTGGGGGGATGCAGAGGAGCACAGCACGGAGGGGCTCCCGGGGCCAGGACTGGGGACCAGAGGGTGGACAGGTGGCCGAAGGAGGTGGCGGGCTGTGAGCCGACACCCACATGCCACAGGCGCCGCAGTCCCGTCTCCTGTGGCCGTGCATCCGTGACCCTCCCTGTCAGCCTCCCCCAGACCCACGAAAGAGTCATCCACATGCTGCCCTCACCTCCACCTGGCCGCCACCCAACCCTCCTGCTGCCAGGGGCAGGCTTTCCAGGGCTGTCAGTGCTTTCCAGAGTCAGGGGAGTAGGTTTTAACACATACACAGGCATCAAGCCCAGCCCCTGTGCCCTCACACTGCAGGCATGTCGCCAGACAAGAGCTCAGACAGTGTGTGCAGAGGCCTGGTGCCACGGCTGCCGTCTCTCTGTCTCTGTCTCTGTCTCGCTCACTCTCCCCCCACCACTCCCCGTCCTGTCTCAACACGCACCTCATTTTTAGGAGCTCGACGATCCTTGTGCAGAATCGAAATGCCTGCACCTGTTGGCACGGTTGGCAAACAAGGAAAAGAAGTACGGGCAAGCCAGGAAGATGATCGAGAAGGCCCAGCACCTGGGGGGCGGCGAGCAGTTCTGGTACGATTCCACCCTGACCCTGGCGGACACGCTCCTGTCCACCGAGAAGGAGAGGAGAGAGGCAGTGGTGAGCGGCCGGCCGCGTGCCCGCCCGGCGGTGCAGCCTGCGGGGGGGTGGGGGGAGGGGGCGGGGCAGCGGGGGCCACCGTGACCCTGCTGGGCCTGCCTCAGGTCTGCCAGCTGTTCCAGGAGCTCATAGATACCTTCAACGTTCTTAAGAAGGAGAGACCGAACCGAATGCCCGTATTGGAATTCATGACCACAGACCTAGAAGCCAGGTAATTTTTTGTAAGAAAAAATGTGAACATGAAAATAGTGGTTTACTTTTTTCAATCTATTAATTTTTAAGCCAAATTTCAAGCCTACGAAGTTCAGAGACTCACAGGACAGGGCCCTGTGCCCACAGCCTCCGCCCGCATCCCTTCCTGGCAGCAAGCATTTCTCTCGGGATGGGGTGGGTGGCCTTGTTTGTCCCGTGGGTTCTTAGCTCCCCCGGAAGTGGCTCCACCTCCGGGAAGCCTCTAAGGCTGGGGCAGGCCGGGCCTCTCCTCTCCCCGCGTTGCCAGGCGGTCAGACGTCCTCCTGGGGTCTGTTGGTCTGTCTCCTCCTCTGCTCTCCAGTCTTCCGGGCCGCGTGTCAGGTCCACAGAGACAGCACCAGGGTCTCTGCAGCTGCCTGGGAGGCGGGAGGCCACGGGAGAGAGACCCCAAGTAAGATCGTTAGCTTTCAGATCAGCAGCTTATCTTCGAGCCATCCTCCTGGTCGTTTATCTTCGCCTAGAAAGTGGTTTCCTCGTGGTTTCAGCACAGACGTTCATGGGTGCCTTTCTCGTAACTGTGCAAAGTCTCGAGGTCTGTCTCCTGAGTTGGATTTGCAGATTCCAACTGAATCCGCCTTCTCAGAGCAGCTTCTGCTTTACTGACCAAAGAATTGTGGATTTTGCCTGATTCTGGTTTTCTGTGTTCTCTCTTGGTCTTTGCTGAGTTCTTCCTGTGCTGGGAGAGGGCTTGTTCTGTCATGGCTGCTCTGTCAACCCCTGTGGGATGGGTTCCTTGGCCCCTGTGCTGTCTCTCCCCCTAGCAGAGGCACCTCTGACGCCCCCTGCAGCAGCCTGCAGGTGTGACCTGTGAACGGATTCCATTTCCAGTGGGTTTTCTTTTCTGCCCCTGAGTGTTTTAAGAGAGGAGTGGGGTGGGGAATTGTTATTTCTAATTTTATGGCATTGTGACCAAAGAACGTGGCTTGTAGGATTTCTGGTGTCAAGAAACGCTGGGGAAGGTGTTTCTCCCTGCGCCCAGATGGAAGCTAGAGGTGGGCGGTGGCCTTGACCACGAGTCTCAGGGAAGCGCCTCCCTGCCCCGCCCCCAACCCCCGCAGGTGTGTGAGCCTCCAGATCAAAGCCGTCCAGGAGCCGGTGGACCGTGAGCCCCTCCAGAACTCGTTTCTGCCGATGGAAATGGATGATCGCTTGTTGGAAATTGAGGAAAAGTTTACCAACATTGGCCACAAGGAGAAGTGTGTGGACATCAAGCTGGAGCGCGCCAAGATGAAGAGGTGGGTGGGCCCACGCCCCCATCCCGGCCTTCCGCTGCACTCCCCTGCTTCCCCCACGCACCCAGCTTTCCTCCCGGGCCAGCCGCCGCCCGGCCGCCAGCAGGGCCTCCCCACGGCTTGGCTTGGCCGCGGGGTTCCACGATCCTCCCCCAGAGACACGTACTGGGGTCCGCAGCCTCTGGGGGGCGTCCGCCCACGTCGTCCCGGCCCAGCCCTGGCCCCGGGCGCACGCATCTTCCCACGTCCCATACGGGCGCAGACACGCGTGTGCACACGCGGCCACACGCCCGTCGCCTCGGGAGGCCCGGGCTGCCCCCGCCCCAGCGGACCGACAACCCTCCCACGTGACCCTCCCCGTCCCCGTCCCCTGCCCAGGGCCCCCCTGCGGTCAGGGCCACGCAAGCGTCCAAGACACAGCAAGCAAACCAAGGGCAGGGTATTACAAACAGCCTTTATGCGGGAAAAGCAAACTGACACCTGTGAAACCTAACCTAACACAGTATTATCATAGAAGCAGTATATGTAGAACTTTAAAAAATGCAAAAAAACACAGACAGGAAAATTAGCTGTTTAAACCAGCACAACTAATATTGTGGTATTAGTATTAGGTATACACCTGATGTATCAAGCACCAGTTTAATTATTTATAAACATAGTGTCATACTGTGCTTACTGCATTACTCCAGATCTCCTTTTTTTTTTTTTTTTTTTCTGAGATATATTGAGAATATCTTTCCAGGTAAAACATCTAATTATAAAATTTAAAGTACTAATAAAATATACATCATAATTACAAGAAAATTACATGCTACACATTTTGTTAGTACTGATGACGTAATGCTTTGACATTTTTGTTCTAAATTCCACTCTTCTGTCCAATAAAGGTTATCTGCCCAAAATGAGAAAGATGAAGAACGGAAAACTGCATGTTACTTGGAAGCATACGACCTGGTCCAGAGAGCTGCTGCGGAAGAGGAAGAGCTGTTCCACCGTATTCAGGGCTCACTGTCCCTTCAGGGTGTAAGTGTGTTCTGTGATTTTTACCTCAATTTAAAAAAACCTAGAGAGCTATGGAGGAAATGCCCGAATGTTTGGAAAGTAAGTAGCATACATCAGAATAACTATGGGCCAGAGAAGAAATCAAAAGGGAAATTAGTTTGAACTGTAGTGCTGCAGGGGGCGCATATCAAAATGTTTAAGATATCTCTAATGCAATACTTCGGGGAAATTTTGTGGCACTACACACCTGTATGAGAAGAGAAAAAGATCCCAAATCAATGATCTCACCACCCTCTGCAATGTGAAAGGAGAAAAAGAGCAAATCAAACTCAAAACAAGTAGAAGAAAGGAAATTGAAGATCAGAGTACAAATCAATGAAATAGAAAACACAAAAATTAAAAAGAAAATCAATAAAGCCAAAAGCTGTTTCTTTAAGAAGATCTGTAAAGTGATAAACCTGTAGCCAGACTGATCAAAAAAAAGAGAGAGAGAGAGAGAGGACATAAATAAACACTATCAGAAATAAGAGCTGTGACATCACCATAGACTCTACACATATTAAAAAGATAATAAGGGAATATCATGAACAGCTCTATGCCAATATATTTGACAACTTAGATGAAATGGATGGAAAAATTTCTTGGAAGACACAAACTACCAAAGCTCACTCAAAAAGAAACAGATAACTGAATAGCCCTCTATCTATTAAATAAATTGAATTTGTAGTTAAAAGATTTTCCACCAAGAAAATGTCAGACTCATATGGCTGTACTGGTGAATCCCACCAAACATTTAAGGAAAATTAATACCAATTCTGCACAAACTCTTTGAGAAAATTGAAGAGGAGGGAATACATCCCAACTCTTCTATGAGCCTGATACCAAAACAAGGTAAAGATATTAAAAAAACCAAACAAACCTACAGGCCATTATTCTTCATGAATATAGATGGAAAAAATTTAAACAGAATTTAGAAAATTAAGTCCAACAATGTATAAAAAGGATTATATACCAAGTTGAGGTTATCCCAGGACTTGTTTAACATTCAAAATCAATCAATTTGGTTCACCATATATTTTTGTTAGAATTTTCTTTTTGTTTTTAATTAATTTATTTATTTTTGCTGTGTTGGGTCTTCGTTTCTGTGCGAGGGCTTTCTCTAGTTGCAGCGAGTGGGGGCCACTCTTCATCGCAGTGCGCAGGCCTCTCACTGTCGCGGCCTCTCTTGTTGCGGAGCACAGGCTCCAGATGCGCAGGCTCAGTAATTGTGGCTCACGGGCCTAGTTGCTCAGCGGCATGTGGGATCTTCCCAGACCAGGGCCTGAACCCGTGTCCCCTGCATTGGCAGGCAGACTGTCAACCACTGCGCCACCAGGGAAGCCCTCACCATATATTTTTTAAAATTAAAAATAAATTATCATCTTAATAGATGCAGGAAAAGCATTTAGCAAGATCCAACATCCAAGATCCAATAGAAGGGATCTTCCTCAATCTGATAAAGGGCATCTATGAAAAGAACTAGAGCTCACATGTTGAAAGATTGAATGCTTTCCCCTTAGGTGAGAAATAAGACAGCAGTGCGTCCTCCACCACTTTGATGCAGAATTTTATTAGAGTTGTAGCCAATTCAACAAAGCAAGAAAAAGAAATTAAACGCATCCAGAGTGGAAAGGAAGAAGTAAAACTGTCTTTGTTCACAGCTAACATGGTCATCTGTATAGAAATGTGTAATCTACAAAAGAATAAAGCTATTAGTGCTAAGGAATGAGCTTAGTAAGGTTGCAGGATACAAGAACAATATACAAATATTAATTGTATATTTCCATATACTAGGAATGATCAATTAGATATTAAAATTTTTAAAACAACACCATTTATGACAGCATAAATATGAAATTTGACAAAAAAGTGAAAACTCTTACCCCGAGAACTACAAAACATTGCTGAGAAAAATTAAACAATACCTAGATAAATGGAAAGATATATCAAGTGCATGGCTTAGAAAACTTGACGTTATTGAGATGTCAGTTCCCCCCTAAATTATCTGCAGTCCTGATCAGGATGCTGCAGGGTTTGTTTTGTTTTGTTTTGTTTTAGAAATTGACAAAGTGATTTTTAAATTTATATGGAATTTCAAAAGACCTAACATAGCCAACACAACTTTGAAAATGAAGAACAAAGTCGGAGGACTAACACTACCTGATTTTAAGACTTATTATAAAGCTACAGGAATTGAGACAGTGTGGTTTTAGTGTTAAAAATACACAAACATCAGTGGAACGTAATAGAGAATCCAGAAATAGATACATGCACATAGACAGAAAACTGACTTTCAGCAAACGTGCAGAGAGTTCAGTGAACAAAGTCCCATCGTTAGAACAGTGGTGCTGGAGCAACTGGACGTCCGCATCCAAAAAATAAACTTCAATTCTTACCTCACACCATATGTAAAAATTAACTCAAAATGGATCATAGGCCTAAATGTAAGAGCTAAAACTATCAAACTTCTAGAAGAAAACAGGAAAACACCTTTGCGGCCTTAGGTTTAGCAAAGATTTCTTATGTATGACACCAAAAGCATGATCCATCAAACAATAAATTTATAAATTGGACTCTGCTCTTCAAAAGACACTATTAAGAGAATGAAAAGACAAGTCGATGACTGGGAGAAAATGTTTGCAAGTCATTTATCTGACAAAGGTCTTGTCTCCAGAGTACAGAAAGAACTTTCAAAACTTAGTAAGACATAAACAACCCAATAAAAACAGACCAAACATTTGGACAGACATTTCTCCAAAGAAAATATGTGGATGGTAGATAATCAGGTGAAAAGATGGCCAACGTTATTAGTCAGGGAAGCGCCGATCATAACCACAGTGAAAAAGCACCACACGCCTGTTAACATGGTTACAACTTGAAGGACCAACCACACTGAATATTAGCAACAACCTGAGGAACTGGAACTCTCCTGCGCTGCCTGTGGGGACACAACGTGTGCAGCCACCTTGGAAAATGGTTTGGCCGTTTCCTGAAGAGTTAAGCACAGTCCCACCGTACGCCCCAGCCATCCGCTCCTAGCTGTTTACCCACGAGACGTGAAAGCACGTGTTCACACACACACATGTGCATGAATGCTCACAGCAGTGGTATTTGTAACAGCACCAGACTGTGAGTGGGTAAACACACTGGCGCATCGACACGACAGAACACTGCTCAGCTGTACGAAGGGATTAACATACAAGCAACAACGTGGATGGACCCTGACGTAACCACGCTGAGTGAAGCATGCCAGGCAGACAGTACATGCTATACGATTCCATTTATGTAAAATCCGAGAAAGTGCAAGCTAACTTGTAGACCCAGAAAGTAGCCACATGTTTGCCTAAGAAGGAGGAGGTTGAGGAGGAGGGCGCAGGGGGGTTTGGGGGCGAGGGTGCAGCCGTCATCTTCGTGGGTATCCACACGTCAGGACGCGCACTGTCGGGGCTGACTGGGTGGAGGCTGAGCCTTGGCGGGAGCGCCCGTGCCGTGACTGCCTGCGCGCACGTCTCAGTTACAGAACGTCAGCACCCCTCTGATGAGGAGGCTGGCGCACCTCAAGCTCAGCCTCGTGGAGGTGTGTCTGGACACGCTCCAGCTCACGTGGGAGGAGACCCTGGAGCGGCAGCTGGAGCAGGGCTCCGTGGACAAGCTGCTGGCCGACTACCTGCAGAGCCCCAGTGACTACACTTGTGTCGGCCTGGTAACCATCCATGGACACTCACCGGTCCCCCGGGGCCCCCACCCATGGGGGCTGTCGTGCTGCGGTGGGGCCTCCACCTCCATGTGCCTGAAGTGCAGACCAGCCAGCGGGAGTCCAGGAAGCCAGGTTTCACAGGCCTCCCCACCTGAGGTCTCTGACCAGGGTGGGTTCCCTGCCCCGGCAGCTCCCGGCAGGTCCCAGCAGCCCCCAGCAGCTCGGTGGGCCTCAGAAAGGCCCCGTCTAACTGGCTAATGAAAGTGGGGTCGTACTTGGGGGGAGGCCCCCTGTGCACAGACGGCTTCCCTTCCCAAGGCGCGAGTTTGCTCTGACGGTTATGTCGTCACAGTAAGGAGTCCATAAAGGTCAACTGCAGTCTGTTAAGAAAATAAGTTACATTTGCATAATATTTGTTTTAGGGAAACATGTCCTGGCATTTTAGACGTTGTCTTAGACTTCATGAAGTATGAATCAAATTAATTTGATGTAACTCTAAATGGATCAAATTAGTCCTAAAATGGATCAAATTAGTCCTAAAATGGATCAAATTAGTCCTGAAATGGAACTGCATACCAACTTCACGTCCTTGTCAGTCAGCCCCAAATTAAGGTTCCATCAGCAGACTGCAGACCCTCCCAACACCTGAGCCTT
This sequence comes from Hyperoodon ampullatus, assembly GCF_949752795.1. Lineage (NCBI taxonomy): Eukaryota > Metazoa > Chordata > Mammalia > Artiodactyla > Ziphiidae > Hyperoodon > Hyperoodon ampullatus. The sequence goes on along the minus strand of NC_136914.1, from coordinate 229,327,719 downwards.
GGAGACCCTCGCCACAATGCATGGGGTGTTAGAGGGTGGGTCCCGGTGGGGAGGGGCTGCAGCGGGGGGCCTGTTGCGTTTCCGGGGCGGGGGCGGGGTAACTGAGGCACTCTGTGTCCCTGAAGAGGTGGTTCACCCTGAAGCGGACCCTGGCGCACACCGTGCTGGCCCAGCTGGGGAGCCTGCGGCCACTGTGCGCCGGCTGCGTGGAGCTCCGCGCCCAGCTCCTGGGCCTGGCCGGGAAGGCCCTGCACCTGTTGGCCGTGCACGCAGACCCCCTGCGCCCCGCCTTCTACTGGGAGGAGGGCCTCTTGGTACGTGCTGCTGCTTCTGGGTGATTCACAAACCTACCACCTGTGCTTAAAAAACAGAAACAAGGTATTTAGAGCTCACCTGACCTCAGTAAGAACTGAGGTAGCAAACAGGTCTCGAATGATCCCGGTCAAGAAGGGGATGTGGGCTACGGAAGCAGCCCTGCCCGGGGCCCGCAGGGAGGGACAGAGACAGGGACTCTGGGGACGGGCCCGGGGAGGGGCGGCCGCTCTTTGCACAGAACGGGTGGGAGAGGAAGGGCAGGCACACGGCTGGCCCTGGTCCGAGGGCAGGACGGACCCATCCTACGGGGGGCATCCCACCCCACCCCGAATGTGGGTGTCCCTGGTGTCTCTCCCTCACCCTGGCAGCTCTGCACCTGGGCGTCTGGCCTGCACCTGAGCACTGGGCCTGCATCCTATAGCACAGTGGGGGGCCCCCGCCCACCTCGCTCCCTCCCCTCCCCCCACTCCCCTCCCCTCCCCCCACTCCCCTCCCCCTCACTCCCCTCCCCTCCCCCTCCCCTCCCCCCTCCCCCTCACTCCCCTCCACCCACTCCCCACTCCCCTCCCCCTCCCCTCCCTCCCCTCCCCCACCCATACGGTGTGGTGAAGCCCTGACCCCAGCAGCTGCATCAGTGCACGGAAGCCCACACCCTTCTTTCCAGCACTCCCCACCCCCCACAAGGCTGCTCAGAAGGCCTGGCGCCCCTTGGAAGGAGCTCTGGTGACAGCCACTGGCCGTGGAAGCTCCAGGTCACCGTCCTAACCACCTCTGCAGATGCCACCTCCTCCAATTGGAAGGCACCTGCTTGGCGGTGCAGCCAGGCTTATCCCCGTAGACCCTGCTCTTTTAGGAGACCCCCCAGCCCCGAGCAGCCAGGTGCCGCACCCCTGTGTGATTTGGGGCTGGTGCCTCCACTTCCCTGACCCAGCTGGGTGTGCAGGCCCTGGGGTCAGCCCGTGACTGTCCGTCCTGGGTCTCCAGGCCACAGGACGTGACTCACATTTGAGTGAATTGATGGCGTTTGGCCCCTTGTCCAACCAGTATTTACTGAGCACCAGAGCAGGTGGCTCTGAGTCAGGCAGACGTGGACCAGATACACAGCTCCTTCCTGAGCGGGCGTCCCGTCTATGAAGCGGCCCTCACCACACCCCAACTTGGAGGGGCTGCTGGGGAAACGTGCCCCCAGCCCTCGCGTCGTGTCATGTCCCCTCAAACCCAGGGCTCCCCGTCAACCCGAGTCCTCCTGGGCCTGCTGCCCCCTAGGCAGTTTCCCTTGGCATCCTGAGGACCCCGTCAGGGTGGCTTGTCTTGCAGACAGGAGGGCCTTGTTTGTGCCTTTGTCCCCCGGGCCCCTGGGGCGGACTGGCAGCTGGCTCCCCGGGTCCTGGCCGGCCTGATGCCGGGGAGGTGATTTTGAAGGACTCAAGGGGAGTGAGCACAGGCCATTGACCTGAGCATGCCGAGGCCCCACCCTGGCTGCACCTGCCAAACGCCAGGCTCTTGGGCCAGGGTCCTGCTGGTCACCTAAATCAGCGAGATGCTGGCCCAGCGCCCACAGCGCCCTCACCCAGGGATCCTACAGAGACGCCTGGCCGTGGCGGGCACTGCCGTCCATGCTGACGTGCAGGCCGACTGGAGGTGTGTGTTCCATAGGGGGGCGCTGAGCTGAGCAGCCTCAAGTGTCTGGAGATCATCCAGGAGGACGAGGACCGCAAGGGGCCCTACGGCGGCCTGCTGGCCTTCAGGGCCACCCCCGAGGGGCACAGCAGGAAAGGCTGGGATCTGAAGGTACCCCTGACCCAGCCCCCAGCCCCGGCCCGGGCGTGCCCTGCCTGCGGAGCCGACCTGAGCCTGAGCCTCGCCCCGCAGAGGAGGATGGCACTAGCCCAGCGGTACCTGGCCCAGGCGTCCGAGGTGCTGCTGCAGTGCCTGCAGGTAGCCCTGGGCAGCAACCTCCTGGACATCGCCGCAGCCGCCAGCCTGGAGATGGTGGAGTGCGTCGGCACCCTGGACCCCGCGGCCACCTGCCAGTTCCTGGCGCTGTCTCAGGTGCGCTCTGCTCTGGGCGCCTTCCGCAAGGTCCCTCTTAGCCACTGGGGAGAAGGAGGGTCCCCGAGACCCCGGTGCTCCCTCCGTTGGTGGCCCTGCCAGCCAGGCTGCAGTTGGGCTCTGCCTTAAGCATGCCGCTCATTGGAGGAAGCACCGTGGGCACCAGGAGAAGGGGTCCGGCCCCCCGAGGTTGCCCGGAGGCTCATGGATGCACGAGCAGCGGAAGCCCTGCAAGCTCGTGTTCCTGAGACGTAGGGCAAGAGCGCCGAGCCCTCCTCCCTGCATCCTGAGCTGCAGGCCTGCGGGCACAGCGGTGAAGGTCCGGCCTGGCCTTGCCCCGCGGTTGTGCCGGCCGCCAGGAGGAGCACCTGGGGGCCCACCCGCCCTGGACGGCGCCCGGGCCCCTCGGCAGCCTCCGTGGTCTGTTTCAGAGCTGCTCGGCCTCGGAGGGGATGCGAGATGTCCTGCTCACAGCCACGGCCAACACCAGCAGCTCACAGCTGGCCGCGCTGCTGCAGCTCCAGCACAGGCTGAGGTGCCATGAGAGGACGTCCACCAACCTGTTTGCCAGCGTGGAGCAGAGACTGGCCGCCATATCCAAGGTGACCAAGCTAGGGACGCCCTTGACCCTGCCCCTGGCCCCGCGGCTCTGCAGACACACTCGGACCGAGTCCAAATCCTGGCTTGCTGTGTGGTTCTGGGAGGGTCACTCAACCTCTCTCAGCTGCAGCTTCCTCATGGGCCCGGTGGGGGGACAGCAGCCCACCTCCTCGGTGACAGCGAGAGTCAGCGAGCTCACGAGTATAAATGCCCAGCGGCTGCAGCAGGCCGCAGAGGGGACGGTACCCCCGGGCTCTGCTTTCAGCCCTCGCTGTGTTTGAAGAAAAGTTTTATACTCAGTCAAGTCTTAGAGTTTAATTTTGAAAGAAATTTGCAGAGCATGGTAGCTAATAGCACCTCTGCTTTTATTTGGACTAGCAAATATGAATTGGAGATTTAAAGAAATTAAACTTGATGAAACTCAACAGAGAAAACAGGCCCGGATGCTCCGGTCAAGCCCACCCTCCTCCTTTGTGGGGCTTCCACGGTTACTTGCATGGGCCGACCTCATATCCCTTGATCTAGGCTGCTTTCCTCCTTTTGACCTCTGAGGACGGGATGACTCTCTGTGGTGGGGCCGTCCCGTGCGCCATGGGTGTTTAGCGGCGGCCTGGCCTCCAGCACCTCCCCAGGTGTGACAACCAAAAAAGTCACCAGGCCGAGAGCCAGTGCTGTGACCCAGGGACGGGAATTCTCCCCGCTGTGGGGTAGAGGCAAGACGGGGTGCAGGCTGCTCTGGGCCAGGCCAGCCTGGAGGAGGTGAGAAGCAGTACGTGAACCGTGAAAACACTAACAGGTGAGAACCAGTGAGCGTTCTGCTAAGATGCCTTACTGGAGGGAAATGGCCCAGGAGCCAGTCAGCATGGACCACCGTCCTGAATCCGTGAGCACAAGTGATGCAGCTTCAAAGGCCCAAAAGAGAACTGCCAGAGACAGAGCAGCCGCAGACAGACCCCCGGCTCTGCGGGGGGGGGCTGCAGCCGCCCTCTTGGCTGCTGGCACAATGAGCAGATGAAGAGGCAGTGGCCTGCAGAAGCGTGTGGGGCGTCTGTGAGTGCAGGAGGTCTGGACAGACCCGGCCTGGAACGCTGCACCAGCATGACCAGCCCTGGGCCACAAGAGGCCTCAACAAGTTCCAAAGCACTGAAGTCATTCAGTTTGTTTTCTAACCACAAGGAAATTAAAACAGAAATCAGTAACTAAGAGATACCTGTAAAACACACAACTGCCTTGAAATTAACCAGTATGTCTATCATCATCCATTTGTCAAAGAGGAAATCACGATGGAATTTAGAAAATATTTTAAATTGACTTAGAGAATAAAAATACTGTATATCAAAACCTAGGAGACTTGTCTAAAACAGGGCGTGGAGGAAAAATACAGCCTTGAATACAAAAGAGAGTCTTAAAAACAGTGATTTAAGCTGTGATTTCAAGAAGCTAGAGTAAAAACACCTAAGAAAAATGGAAAACAAATAAGAACGAGAACAGCAGAAGCCATGAAATTAAAATACACTTACGGCAGAGGAAATCAGTCATGACAAGTGCTGGTTCCAAAGAGAAGACTAATAAAATTGATAAACACTTAGGAAGGCCCGATAAAGAAAAAAGAGAAAGAAAACAAAAATTTCAGTATCGGTAATAAAAAGACATCATGAGATCCTTCAGACATCAAGAAGCTAATAAGAGACTATTTTTTTATAAACTTACTCTAATAAATTTGACAATTTCGATGAAATGGACAAATTCCTCCAAATATATTACCTACCAAAGCGGACAGAATGGAAAATCTGAATAATATCGCTTCAAGAAATGGAAGCTTTTATTAAAAACATTCCCACAAAGAAAATCCCAGACCCAACTGGCTTCGCCAATAAATTCTTCCAGACATCGAAGGAAGAAATAATCCTTCAAAACACTTCCAGAGGATAGGAATAAAAGGAATACTTCCTAACTGTCTTTAAAGAGGCCCAGTGAGCCTCGTTACTAGAAACCTAGCAAGGACGTTACATGGAAGGAAAATCTCTCTCATCAACGTGGACACAAAGTATTAGCAAGTAAAATCCAGCGATTATAAAAGGGATAATACATGAGGATCAAATGGCTGTGTTCCATGTGGTTTAATACTTTTAAATCATTCAATATAATTCACCGTATTAACAGGAGGAAAAGGAGAAAATCGTAAGATCATCTTGATAGATGCAAAAAAAATTTGTCAAAATTCAGCACCAGTCTGTGATTTCAAAAAATCAAGATAGAAGATAATTTTCTTAATTTGATAAAGAATGTCTTTAAAACTCCATATCAAGCATCATACTATAAGGCTTCCCTGGTGGCGCAGTGGTTGAGAGTCCGCCTGCCGATGCAGGGGACATGGGTTCGTGCCCCGGTCCGGGAGGATCCCACATGCCGCGGAGCGGCTGGGCCCGTGAGCCATGGCCGCTGATCCTGTGCGTCCGGAGCCTGTGCTTCGCAACGGGAGAGGCCACAGGAGTGAGAGGCCCGCGTACCGCAAAAAAAATAAATAAATAAAAATAAATCATACTATATACTAAAATTTTCTCCTTGAGTCAAAATGACACAAGAAAGCTATCACTGCTTCTATTCAATGGAACAATTAGACTCGAAAAACGACTAAAGGGCAGAAGCACTGAAAAGGAAGAAGTAAACCTGATTATTCCCAATCAGCATGATTGTGGGCCTTGAAAACCATAGTCTCTCGATAACAGATTTAACACGCAGATTTGGCAGGTCACTGCTGAAGGCTGTAAACATGAGTCGTATCTCTACATGCCAGCTACAAACAAGCAATGACAATGTCTGAATAATACCGTTTTCAGTAACATCAAAAACAATCAAATACCTAAGGAAAATCTAACAAAAGATACACATGACTTCTACCCTGAAAACTGCAAACCTTCCAAAGGAAAATTCAAGAAGAACTAAGTAAGCACAGAGGCAGCTGTATTTGTGGGGGAAGGCTCCATAGTAAGATGTTTGTAAGGAAATGCCAGCTTACTATACAAGATACCAAGACCTATTTAAAACGACAGAAGGTAAGACAGCGTGGCATTGGCACACAAATGGAGAAAATGACCGATGGGACAAGAAAACGCCCAGAAACAGACCCACCACCCACACCTGACAGATGTCAAGCGCGACACTTAGGGCAGAAGAGCGGATGGTGCAGCCCTGCACGGAGGGCAGCTCTGCCTGCGAAGGTAACACAGCAGAGCTTTCAGCAGCTTTAAGGGGACCTCTGCATGCCTTCGGAGTAGGGAAGACTTACCACGCAGGAGACAGAGGTGCCAACCATCAAAGGGGGAGTGATCAGTTGTACTGCACTGACAGTGAGAACTTGTGCTCATCGAAACCATAGCCCAGAAGTCAAAAGGCAAAGCCCCAGAGGAGATACACGCGAGGGGCCAGGGGCTGTTGTCCTGTGTGTAGACAGGAGGTGTCCCCTCTCGGCCGGAGAAAGACTGTCCCACAGAAAACAATCACAAGACTGGAATTTCACAAAAGATACCCAAGTGGCCAGTAAACTTTTTAAATGACGTGCAAGTTCACTGGTCATCAGGAAGATGGAAAAATTAAACCCCCATTCAGGTACTGCTAGACATCCACCAGAAGGGCTGAAAGGCAACAGGCGCAAAGCCCCAAGGGCGGGCGAGGAGGCGGGGCCCTGGCGGGGGTGGAAGCGACGTCCCCCAGCAACTCCCCTGCGGCCAGTGGTCCCCAAAGAACAGACGTCACAGCAGCATTTGCGGCCCCAAAAGGGAGCCCACCCAGGTGCCCAGTGGCCACAGAAGGGATGAGAAGTGGTGCCCTCACCGATGGGGCACTCTGCAGGCAGCAAAGGGCAGCAGGGTCAGCCGCCACGTGCGCCAGCCCGGAGGGGCCCCGGGCCTCACACAGCGGACCGCCCGAGCTGCGGAAGCCTGCCGGCTCCTCCCCTGGAGCGAGGCCGTGGCCCCTGTGAGCAGCCCACAGCCTCCCGAGCGCGTTCCCACGGCTTCCCTGTGTCTGCTCGCCGCCGGGGCAAGCGTCCCAGAACCGCACCGCCGTGGGCTTGAGTGCGGACGCTGGTCGGCTTTGGCAAAGCTGAAGCTCATTTCATCCGAAAGTGGGGAATGGGCTTCTGAGCAACCGTTCCTCTTTGGGGAGGCGGCCCGCGGGGTGCTGTGTGGCCCGCGCTGCGGACCCCTCCCCGCAGAGAAGGGGGACCCGGGTCAGGGCAGGCTGAACCGCCGGCCACCCCCGCCCCCCGCGGCCTGCGGGCCGGGAAGCGCGGGTCCTGCGCGTGCCCTGCCCGTGTCTGCGCGGGGGGCGCCGGGACCGCGGGGAGGGGAGAGGGCGGCAGCTATGCTGCAGGACGTGCCGGGGCTTCTCCGTGCGCCTTTGGGCTCGGTGCCTTTGCCGGGGTGCGGCGGCGGGTCTGGCTCTGGCGGTACCAGCGGAGCCAGTGTCCAGGGCAGCGGTGAAGTCCGCGTGCGTCTGCTGCCTCCTTGTGGCGGCGCCCGGCCCCGCAGCCGCCGCCCGGCGCTGACTCCTGACTGCCGCCCGCAGGCTTGGCAGAATCTCTGGGTCACCGAACAGCACTTTAACTTCTTGAGTGAAATCCCTCCCACTTTTCGGATCCTCTTTCTGCACCACTCACGGGACAGGTGAGGCCTTCTCGCTCCTGTTCTCGGGCTTGCTACCCAGGCTTCTGCCCGCTAAGGACCCTGTGGACACAGCGTGGGGGCTGCGAAGCCGAGGGACAGACAGGCCGGCGGGGGCTGCCCGCTGAGGGGGGCGGGGGGGGGGGCGACCGTCCCTCTGCCACGATGGCCAGGCTGGTCCGTAGGACCCGGGGAGGGGAGAGGGCACGGTGCCACCTCCCGCCAGCACGTGGCCCTGGTCTGAAGTTCACTGCTCGAGTGGCGCAGAACCCACTGGTCTGGGGAGAAGCTGGTGTCCCAGCCTCTGGCAGCACGGCACACAGACCCCCCCAGGGGCCTGTTTTAACCCTGTGTCTGACTTGGCTGGGGCACCGCAGGGAGGAGGCTCCTGTTCCCAGCAGTGTGGGTATGTGGCACAGAGTCGGCCTCGTCGGGGCTCCTCTGGAACCCCCGGAGCTGGGCTTTGACCCCACCCTACGTCCTGCCAACAGGACCCATCTGTACGGCGCTGCCTACGAGAAACCCAAGTGCATCCCTGCAGCCAAAGGCAAAGTGCTCCAGGTCGGAGGTGAGTCCTGCCAGAGCACCACCCTCGGGGTGCGTGCAGGGGTGCGCCCACCGGGCACCAGGGCCGAGCGTGCGCATGCGTTCCCACCCGCGGTCCCCTCAGCCCTGGGGGGCGTTCTGCGAAGCCGCGTGTGGGGACAGCGGCAGCGTCTGTCCCTGCAGGCTCCTGCAAGGTGGCTCGGGTGGCCGTGAGCCCGGCCGCCTTCTCCTCCCTGTTGGCCAGTGCCCAGCAGTCCCGGGAGCACGTCCAGGCCGAGGCGCACAGTGAGGACACGGCCCTGAGCCCAGGCTTGGTGAGGCCCCGAGCCCGGTGCCAGGGCTGCTCCCACCCCGCAGGGCAGGGTGGGGAGGCCTGGGCGAGGACCACCCCCGGGTGCTGCTGGACCCCGGGTCAGGCTCCCCGACCAGGCACGGGGCCAATCCTTGGGCCGAGTCTGTTGCAGACGCCTCCATGATGCTGGCAGAGGAGTCGGGGTGGGGGGCGCCCTGGCTGCTGAGCTGGGCCTGTCCTGGGGGGTCGCCTGCAGGGTCTCGCCCCTCTTCCCCTTTGACACCTCTGACTGTGGCTGTCTTTTGGGTTGAGAAGGAGTCAGAAGGCGTGCCCCTGAGCAGGGAAGAACACTCTCTGCAGAGGCTCGCGGAGGTCGTGAAGCCCATGGAGGAGTATCTGAGGCCGCTGTTCCCGCTGCTCAGCTGCCCCCCGGAAGCCAGGTACCCATCGAGGGCTGATTCCTGAGGAGCTCAGGGACTGAGGGCGTGGAGAGTGGGCGCCGTCTGGATTGCCCGAGCCCTCGGGGTGCAGGGTCGTGTTGTCTCTCTGTCCCCACAGGTGTGCACAGGTACGGGGAGCCAGGGGCATTGTGACACCCAGGGCTGGGGTGGGCAGGCTGGGGGGCGCGGCCTGCAAGCACTCCCTGAGTCCCAGGGCCAGCTGAGCGACTGGCTGTGGGCGTATGAAAGTCAGAGCTGTTTCCTTTGTGGAAACTCGCACCTCTGAGGCCACAGCGCCATGGGCTTAGTGGGCCTCTCTCTGTGCTGGATCAGACCATTCGATTAAATGGGAGACGTGCACAGGCTCTTTGAGAAGAGAAGCCCGGGCTCTGCCCGCCTGCCATCGGGAGGAAGTCTGGCCCTGCTTGAAACCTTTCCTGGGGGCGTCCCCGCCGTGCAGGCCCCTGCCGCCCTCTGAGCCGCTGGCCTGGGTGTGAGAGGGAGGGGAGAGCCCGGCGAAGTGCCTGGCCCCTCGGGCCTGCGTTTGGTGGGAGAGAAGGTAGAAGGCTCGGGCACGTGACCTTCCCTGATTGGCCAGCAGGTCAGAGCATCCTGAATCCTGTGTGTTCACGTCCTGCGTGTTGTCCCTGCCCCCATCTCAGGAGACCAGTCCCCAACAGCGGGCCGGAGAGTCTTGTGGCCCTCACTGCTCTTGTGGGAACAGCCTGAGGAGATGCTGTCCCTGTTCTCAGTGATTTTCATGGAGTTTTTAAAACCTGAATCTCTGCCTTTGCCTTTCAGAGCACCAATTCCCACAGTTGTTTCAGATCTGGGAAAATACAAGGGCAAAGACAAGGAGAGGAAAGTGTCCCCGCCACAGGGTGAGTGGGGCCCCAGGTCCGCGTCTGTGGGATGGAGGCCGGCAGAGCTGCGCTCTCTGTGGCTGCAGCGGGGCCAGCAGGGGCAGCCTTCCCGGAAGGTTCGCACCACCCCGCCGCTGCCCATGCGACCGCAGATGCCCCTGCCCTGCCAGATGCCCGGGCAAAAACCACGGTGACGTCGCCGTCACCCTCCTGAGCACGTCAGATGGCAGGAGGGCAGATGGGCTTCCCGGGTCAGCAGTCTGCTGATTTCCTACGTGGGAGATGAAATGCTCTTGTTTTGCTCCCCGCCACCCGCCCCGTGGCTGAGTCACCCCAGTGCCCGAGGTCTCAGCGCCGCGCTGAGTGTATGCAGCTGTCAGGATCCCAGTGACCACTTGTGTGACCTGAGCTTCTGCCCTAAAAGCTCCCAGATGGAAACCTGCTGGATTTTAAGTAACTTGACTTGACTTTGCAAACACATCAATTCCACTGACATGTCTGGTGGCCTCAGCCTTTGCACCGGTTTCCCGACGGCTGGAGAAGCCATGGTGTCGAGGGAGCACCACCCCCTTCCTCTAACGGAGCTGTCCCCAGAGGCCGTGGCCCCTGTCCGGACAGTCCTTGGGGAGGGGGGTTAGTGCAGATGTTCGTCCCTTGAAGGGGCTCCCTGCTGAGGAGGAGCTGTGGCTCCAGCACCTGCTTCCGGAGTGGCCGCGGAGCCTGGGCGGCCCTCAGAACCACAGAGGACCCGACGTCCCCATGGCCTGGGCTCTGTCCGGGTCCTGGCTGTGACCCGGCCCACCATCAAAACCAGCATGTACCCCCAAGATGGCACTGGCATGTCTGCGAGCTGTGCCCAGTTCAGACTCCTTTCCGCATCTGCCGCCGGGCGGGGGCTGCACAGCAGCCAGATGGCCTCAGTGGTGAAGGGCAGAGCTTGGCACTCCGGTGTCTGCCGCTGCCTTGGTAGCCGCTGGCGTTCCCGCCCACAGTGCAGCCCGAGGTCGCAGACAACATCATCCTGATCGCTGACAGGCCCCTTCTGGAGCTGCCATTAGAAGGTCTCTCTGTGTTCAATGAAGGGATGATCTCCTCCGTGTCACGAGAGTTTTCTCTCCAGGTGCTGTGGAACCGCCTGCAGAGAAAGGAGACAGGTAAGAGCTACACTGATAGTTGACCTTAAAATGCAAATATTTAAGTGACTTTCACAATAAGAGAATGTAACTCTTGTCAAAAAATAGTTATCAGATGTTGCCATACTTTTCGAGGCCCTGGTTCATTCAGAGAACACCTACTATGTGCCGGTGCTCTGTTAGGTGCCAGACGTTCCCTGAACAGGAAATTTAACTTTGTTCTTGGCCTCACATACTTCTGTTTCAAAGGAGGGGACTGGTGGTAACCAACCAACTACACAGTTAACCATCAATCAGATGGTGAGAGACAATGAGGGTGAGGACAAGGGGGACCTGGCTTGGCCTGGGGGTGGCTGGGGACTCAGGCATGATCATGTTCTGTGACATGGATGTGCCTGGGGTGTGAAAATTCTCCAGGATGTACACTGGTGCTGTGTACAGTTTTCTGCATGTATGTTGCACTACGATAAATATCAAATTACATTAAAAGTAGATAGATTGGACTTTTGTTTTCACCCAAGATGAGATGACAGGGACCAAATTTGCCCTTCCAGCTGGAACAACAAAAACTCAGACAAAGATACATGAAACAGGGACTTCCTTGGCGGTCTAATGGTTAAGGCTTCACCTTCCAATGCAGGGAGTACGGGTTTGATCCCTGGTCAGGGAGCTAATATTGAATTGTAACAAATTCAATAAAGACTTTAAAAATGGTCCACATCAAAAAAATAAATAAATAATTTGAAAAATATATGAAACAGCGGTTTCCAGATATTGGAGAACAGGCAGTGGGGGACAGCAATCCCCAAGAGAGAGAAATAAGCAGGTGAGCCCCAGCTTTCTGTCTGGAGAGAGTCTACAGGCTGTAGCACATGGTGAGTGGCGGGGGGGGGACCAGGCAGAGCCTGGCGGCCTCCCTGAGGTGAGGAGATGAGGGACTGGGGGCCCAAGGCGGTCCTGGGAGGAGAGACCTGCAGAGAGTCCCCCTCGGTCTTCTGCTGAGAGCCGGTCAGTGCAGGTGTGTGTGGAGACTACAGCCAGAATGGAACATCTTATCACTCACAGGTATCAGGTATAGGACCAGAGGGCATTGCCTGTCTGCACTAGGGAGACTGGCTTTAGTCCCACCTACAGAACTTAAAAATAGGCCTCAAGGGATCAAACTATTTCCAGGTAACTTAACTGCATCTCAAAATAAAGCTCAAGATGTATAGAGTTTTTTTTAAAAATCCAGGACCCAACAAGGAAAAATTCAAAATGTCTGACGTTCAGTCAAAAATCACCTGGCATGCAAAGACCCATGGTTAAGAGAAAAGCCAATCAAAAGCAGACCCAGAGGTGACACAGGTGATAGTTCCTGTACCTATAATCCACGTGTTCCAGGAGGTGGTAAGCAAAGACACGGAAGATGTAAAACGGACCAGAACTGAACTTCTGCTGAGGAGGGACATGCCCTGGGCAGCATGAATGCAACTCGACATGACAGGAGAAGAAACTAGTGAGCTTGAAGAAGTAACAGCAGGAAAAAACTGAAAAAAAAGACAAAAACAACAAAAACACAGAGCACCAGTGAGCTGCTGGGCAAAGTGAAGCGGCCGAACCTGCCTGTAACTGGAGTCTTTGCAGGGGGAACATTTGAGTTACTAATGGCCAATTGTTCCCAATTTTGATGAAAACGGTAATCCTTCAGACCCAAGAAGTTCAATGAATCCCAAACAAGAACTAAAACCATACCAGGGACCATTGTAGTCAGGGTGATTAAAACCAGTGTCAGAGTATTTTACAAGCAGCCAAAGAAAAAGGACACATTATGTATCCAGAAACAAATACAAGAGAGTTAGCATGCTTCTCGGCTGACACAATGCAAGCAGTGAAGAACGTCTTTAAATTATTAAAGAAAATATCTATCAATGCAGATATTTTTGAAAATAACTCTCAAAAACAATGGTGAAATACTTTTTCAGAAATAGGTGAGCTGAAAGAATTCTTCCCCAGCAGGCCTGCTTACCCCACAAGCAATGCTGCAGAGTGTTCTCCAGGAAGGAAAGAAAAGGATGGGAACCTGCAGCTGCACAAAGAAATAAACACCAGAAACTGGAATTAGGTGGGTCAATATTTAAAGCTTTTTTCTTAATTTAAAATCTCTTTAAAAGATTTTGACAGGGGCTTCCCTGGTGGCACAGTGGCTGAGAGTCTGCCTGCCGATCAGGGGACACGGGTTCGAGCCCTGGTCTGGGAGGATCCCACATGCCGCAGAGCAGCTGGGCCCGTGAGCCACAACGACTGAGTCTGTGCGTCTGGAGCCTGTGCTCCGCAACGAGAGGCCACGACAGTGAGAGGCCCGCGCACCGCGATGAAGAGTGGCCCCCGCTCGCTGCAACTGGAGAAAGCCCTCGCACAGAAACGAAGACCCAACACAGCCAAAAATAAATAAATAAATTTTTAAAAAAAAGGGGGCTTCCCTGGTGGCACAGTGGTTGAGAGTCCACCTGCCAATACAGGGGACACGGGTTCGTGCCCCGGTCCAGGAAGATCCCACATGCCACGGAGCGGCTGGGCCCGTGAGCCATGGCCGCTGAGCCTGTGCGTCCGGAGCCTGTGCTCCGCAACGGGAGAGGCCGCAACAGTGAGAGGCCCGCGTACCGCAAAAAAAAAAATAAATAAATAAAAGATTTTGACAGCTTGGAGTGAAAAATAATAGCAACGTGTCGTGGGGTTCTACAGTGTTATATAAACGTAACTTGTGGGGCAGCAAAGGCTGGTGGGGGGTGGAGAATGGAGGCTCGGGGTACTGGACCAGCACAGCCACTGAAAACAGAAACAGAGGTACAGCTAGTACACAATGAGGAAGTCGAAACGGAATCATAAAAAAAAATACGATTAATCAGAAAAAGGCAGGAAAAAGAAGGGACGTGGAACAAAGAACAGACAGGACAAATAGAAAACAAGCAGCAAGGTGGTGTGTTTCCACCGAACCACGTCAGTAATCACAGTCTCCGTACAAGGTCAAAACACCCCAGTTGAAAGGTAAAGATCACCTTTGGGGGTGGAAACGCAAGGTCCAAAACATGCTTCTTTAAGGAAGTCAGCTTAAATAAAAGGACGCTAACGGGCCAGATATAAAGGATGGGAGAGAGAACAGGCCTTGCGCCCCCAAGAGGCCACGGTGCTGGGCTCACCAGGAGCTGCCGGCGGGGCCTCGGGCTCAGGCCCCACCCATCTGCCCCCTCTGCTGCTGGGCAGCCCAGCCCCTTCCACATTTTATGGGCCATTTGATGTCCTCACTTGTGAAAATCTGTTCTAGTCTTTGGCCAGTTTTTCTCTTGGGTTATCTGGCTTTTGTTCTTTAGGTTTGTATAAATTTTCTGATCATTTCATGAACTACAGATCTCCTCCCAGTCTGCAGCTGGTCTTTTCACCCCTTTACGTGGTACCTCTTGGTGAACAAAATATTTGAACATAGTCCAATGTACCCATCTTCTCTTAATAGCTGGTGCTTTTGGGGTCTTTTTAAAAAGAATATTTTCTTACCTGAAGATCATGAAGATATTCTATGATGTCTTCTAAATATGTCTCTCTTTTTTTGTCCTTCATGTCTTTACGTACCTTTCATCCAAAATCGGTTTTGTGCACAGTGCAAGATAAGGGGCAGGTCTCTATTTCCCACGAGCCCCCTGCTGTGCGCGCCCCATTTACTGAAAGGGCCTTCCTGTCCCCACCGCTCTGCGCTGCCAGCGTGGTCTGGAAGAGCAGACCACCGCCTGGTGGGGTTAGCAGAATAGCGGCCCCAAAGGCGCCCAAGCCCTGACCCTAGGCCCAAGAGGAGGTGCCCTGATGTGACAAAAGGGCCTTTGCAGATGTGATTCAGTGAAGGGTCCCGAGATGGGGAGACTGTCCTGATTGTCTGGGTGGCCCAGTGTCATCGCCAGGGTCCTGAAAAGAGGGAGGCAGGAGGGTGCGGAGGTAGCGGAAGGAGCTCGTGGTGCCTCTGGAGGCTGGAAAAGGCAAGGGAGCCGATTCTCCTCTGGAGCCTCCCAAAGGAAACAGCCTCGCTCACACCTGGATTTTAATCCAGTGGGACCCCTTTCGACTCCTGCCTCCAGAACTGTAAGGTAATAAATTGGTGTTGTTTTAAGCCCCAACATTTGTGGTAATTTGTTACAGCAGCAACTAGACCCTAATACAAACTCCCACCCTAAAGTAACAAAAATACTGCATAAATGTGAGTGAAGTCTTTTCAATGCATTACGGAGTGGGGATAAAAAGGAGGATTCTGCAGGTCCCAGAGTGAAGTGTTCTCAGAGCCTTGAACCCTTCAGGCTGGAGGAATGAATGCCCTTCGAGTGTTAAATATTCACGGCAAACCTTTAAGGATAATCATGAAAGAGCATAACTGGTGTATAAATTCCAAACCAGTAAAGAGGGAAAATGAATAAGAAAAACAAGTGAACCAACCCCTCAGTTGGGTTACAAAGAGCCAGTGATGGAGACGCACACACGGAGCAGGGAGGAAGGAGAACCCACAGGCAAGGTGCTGTGGCCCATCCATTAGATCAGGAACCGAACAAGTGAGTGCACCACACCTGCCCACTAAAGACACAGTAAACAAGAGCATGTCAGTAGGATGCTGGCCACGTGAGACTCCTGAACAGAAAGGAGGCACAAAAGCCAGAAAGCAAAAGAATGGAAAGAGAGGTGCCACGCGGGCGAGCCACCAAAAGGGCCTCCATCTCACCGTCCACCGGAGCCGACTTTACAGCCATGGGCATCAGTAGGGCAGGGTCATCACACAGTGATAACGGTGAAGTTTGTCAGGAGGATCAAAGAGCCTCAAATATGGAAGCAGCAAGTAACAAGCACTTGGGGCGAGGCTGGTGGGCACGCCCCCGCGATGGGAGGTTCCAGCACTTCTCCACGACTGAAAGCTCAGACAAGCAGATAGAGCACAAACAGAGAGAACTGGGGCAACGGGCTTAACAGACTTGGCTTAATGGACACACGGGCCCTGTGTCTAAAAATTAGAGACTCACGTTCTTTTCAGGTACACGTGAAACAATCACAGAAACTGGCTGAGGCCACGGGTGATTAGGTTAGAAACCAATTCCCAAAAGACGGATTTTTTAAATTCCCGTACATTTGGAAATTTTAAAACACTGACTTCTAAAAACTCATGGGACTCAGAAGAAGCGATCATAGAAATGTCAAAGACTGGCTGGATGTTACTACAGCAGAATCTAGAAGGATCCTTTAGCTTTAAATGCTTAACGGATCATGAACAGACCCCAACAAAATAGGAAGCAAAGACAAAAATTAGTTATTTGGGAAAAAATAACCTCATAAAATAGACACATTTGGGTGAGAATGATCCAGAAAAAAATAGACAAGGCACAAATAATATGAGAAATAAAAGAGACACCAACTCTAAAGAGCATCAGAGATTTAAGAGGATAAGAGAATGTTACAAACAACTTTCTGACAATATATTCAAAAATTTAAGCGAAGTGGACAAAGTCCTAGGAAACTTGGAGACTCAAGAAGGAAAGAAAACCCAACGGCCTCATAGCGAAGAAAGGAAGGTCAATAGATTTACATTTCCCCGCAAAAAATATCGGTTTTACCATCTTTCTGTTGAATTCTACCAAAATTTCAAGAAACCGTTCATGTCAGTCTATACACGTCTCCCCAAGTAGAAGGAAAAAAAGACATCCTTCTGCTGGCCAGTCCGGACCCTGACACCCAAACTACTCAAGAGTAGCAAAGAAAGAAAGAAACGTGTGACATTTCATCACCCAGTTTGACCTTAAAAACTTACAGATATCACAGAGGAACAGATTAAAGGGAAAATGAACTTATAAGCATCCAAGATGATGCAGGAAGAAAAGCATTTGATAAAATGCATGCATCCATAATAGAAATTCTTAGCACACCAGGAGTTCTCCTCATCCTGGTGGAGAAAGCCATCCAAATCTAGGGCAAGCTGCTTCCCAGTGGTGCCCCCGTAAAGCTGGGAGATGGCAGAGAGGCCCACATCAGCACTTACATCTCCGAGGAGGCCGGACGGGAATGAAGGAAACTGGCATTATTTTCGGTTACCTTCACCAGCACGGGAGTGCAGCGGGGGCAGGGTGTAAGTCCTCCTGCAAGAAGGAGAGGGGCCAGCAGGGCCCAGCCCTCTGCGACTGGGCCAGCTCAGCAGGGGCACCGGTAGGTGCCCAGCGTGGTGTGTGATTGGGCAGCCGCATGGGCCCGGGAACCTCTGGCAGCCGTTCCGTTCTTGAGGTCTCCTGGCCCGGGCCTTTCCCAACCCTGCGAGCCTCTACCTTTGAGAGATTACTGCCATTTCAACTTTACAAAAATGAAAATCAACTGTTCACACCACTTCTTGTTTTTTTCATTGAGGTGAGATTCACGTAATATAAAATTAACCATTTTCAAGTGAACAATTCAGCGGCATTTAATGCATTCGAACGTCGTGTACCACGGCCTCTGTCCAGTTCCAGGCCGTCACCACTTCTCGTTATTGTCTCAGCAGAAGGGAACGTGAAAAAGGAGAGCAGAGGTAAAGATCGCAGACAGAGAAGCACAGCAAAGAAGGGAGCAAAGGTAGGTGGTCGAGGCCCCGCTGAGGCGGAGAGCCGGAGGGGGCCCGCGGTCCGGCCCTGCCCCCGGGACGCATCCCCAAGGACCCCTGCCTGTCTTTGCAGGGTATCGTGTCCCGGATCATCCCCCCGCACTGCATCGCGGTCGACGCGGACAACTTCAGGTGTATCCTTTGCTGCTGCTTCTGCCCCAGACAGCGAGCGTGTGGTCCTGTTTCTCCTTAACCAAGGCCCAGTCGTTGTGGACCCCTACGAGGAGGCCCGAGGCCCAGGTGAGCCCTCCCGCCCACGCACAAGCCATACACCGCCCACAGCACTCGGAGCATCGTGGACCGGGTGCCTCGGCCTCTGCTGCCACCCGGCCCTCCGTCACCTCCTGCTACACTGACGGTGGGCGGGAGGGGGACACTGGTGTGCTCCGAGACCCCGCCCTCACTGTCTGCAGCCAGTCAGGGCGACAGCTTTGTGACATGGACCCGAGGCGGCACCGGTGCCCCGCTCCGGGCCTGCGGGTGTGGCTGAGGGCTGCCTCTGCGGCTTCGGGACGGGTTCCTCAGCTCCTCTTTTGCTGAACTGGTGTTTTCATCTCTCCACAAAGGAGGGAAGGAGCGCTAAGATTTCCACTCCCCCGGGGCCCCCGTCTGTGAGGGCCCAAAGCCCAGGCCTCCCTGCCACGCCAAGGGCCACCAAGGGCACAGGGACCACCCGTGCCCACACAAGCAGTGCTCCTAAGTTTTGTCACCATCCGATTCTGGCTGCAGAAATGCTGACTCCTGTCTCCGTGACCCGGGAAATTTTGGAAAGATTCCGAGACACGTTCACTGCGAGATGGGCGGGGCATCTGGGGAAGAAGCAGTTTCCCAGGTTGGCATCTGGGTTCCCAGAACGCCGTCCTGCGGTGGCTGCGGTGCACCAGCCCGAGGGGCGCTCGGCATGCGGCCCCTTCCCCCCGCCCCGTCCCGCCGAGGCTCCCTCCTGCCCTGACCCCCACTTCTGTCCTGTCACACCCTTCCTTCTGGTGCACGGAGGCGCCTAGATCCCCAGATCCTGGATGCGGACCTGGGCCCCCGCGGTGTGTGCACCCCAGCACAAGGGCCGGCCCTTCCGTCGCGGGTGTGCGGGCCCAACCTCCAGGCGGGGCCTCGCGGAGGGGGCGGGGCGCGATGGAGGGGAGGGGCTTTGTCGGGGCGGGGCCCAGGAGGGGCGGGGCCATCTGGGGCTGGGACCTGGGCTCCTTGGCCGGGTGGAAGACCCTCTGCGGCTTTTCAGAGTCCGCCCTGTGGGGAGGGTGTGGAGCGGAAGCGGGGACAGTCTGCTCAGAATCGCGTCCTTAGCCCGCGGCTCCAGCAGACGCGGGGCTGTCCCCGCCGTCTCCCCACCCCGGGTCTCTCTCCTTCCCTTGGCAGCCAGGCCGAGTGGGAGCAGCTCCTGGGCAGATGCGGAGGCTTTTTCTTCTACGGGATGGAGAGCTTCCTGTCCCACATATTGGTAGAAAGGTTGGCCGCCATGAACTTGGAAGGTGAGACCGCCCCCCCCAAAAGCCCGCCTCTCCGCCA
Source organism: Hyperoodon ampullatus (assembly GCF_949752795.1). Taxonomy (NCBI): domain Eukaryota; kingdom Metazoa; phylum Chordata; class Mammalia; order Artiodactyla; family Ziphiidae; genus Hyperoodon; species Hyperoodon ampullatus. The sequence goes on along the minus strand of NC_136914.1, from coordinate 229,308,659 downwards.
GACCCGCGGCAGAAGTCGAATCCGCACGGGGACAGGGCAGGGCGCCCCTGTGTCTTATCAGGTGTCTCCCCTGTCCTCTGATGGAGGGCTGGTGGGGCGCTTTAGGAAGGCACAGCAGGGCCTGGGGTGGGGGGCCGGTGTGGACTGAGGGCCCCTCCTGCCCTCAGTCCCCCTCCTCCATTTCTCTGAGAGGCCTGGCCAGGGTCAGGCGTTGGAGGGGTCACCCCTCTAGGGCTGGGCCTGCAGAGTGCAGGAAGGCTGGGCGGGTGTTTCTGGAAAGTGCTGGTCACATCCCCTTCCCACCAGTTCTTCTACTTGAGATGCAGGCACTCTGGCCCCATTTTCCCTCCCACTGTCCACTGGCCCCTGCGTCACCCAGCCCCCCCCCCCAGGGTGCCCGTGAGTGTCGTCTGGCCTGCCCTCAGGTGACCTTCTCCTGAGGGGATTGCTGGGTAGCTGGTCACTGTGCACGGTTGAGCGGGGGCCTTTTCAGGGACCCCTCAGAGAAGCCCCTACCCTTGGGCTGTGTGGCACAGGTGGACACTGTCCGTGGTCGGAATACCTGAACCCAGCCCGTCACCCCATCTCCTGCCCAGGCCCTGCCGATATGGGTGGGGTCCGCACGTTCTTACCCCAGGAGAAGGTAGAAACAGGCTTCTCTGAAACTTGAATTCCAGACCTTCTCAGACGAGCGGTGAGGGACACTGAAGAAATCATAGGCTCCCAGGCGCCTGTAGGGGTGACAGCATCGCTGGGTGCCCCCGCCGTTCCCAGCCAAGCCTGTCCTCACACAGCTGGAGGCTCTGCCCCCCTCTGGGGACGGCCCCTGACGCTTGGCCTCTGCATCTGTGGGGCTTTCCGCACACCCACATCCAAGAGCTGCATTTTGGACACTGACCCCGTTTCAGTGGGCACACGGGGCCAGGGCCACCGACGCCCAGCCCCTGGCAAGCCGGAGTGCCTCACGGGTGGCCTCTGGGAGCCAAGACCCCTCTGCGAGGCAGGGAGAGCTGTGGCAGGCCCCGGGGTGGGCTTCCCTCCCTCGCCCGGCCCAGTCACCCAAGGAGGGCGTGAAGGGGGTGGGTCGGCCGAGGCAGATGACGGCCCGCTTGCCCGTGCAGCCCACGCGACCCAGGAAGGGGACGAGAGGAGTCGGAGCCTCGGTCAGGTCGGGCCGAGTTCCCACTACCCTCCGCGCCCTGGGCGACACCCCTGCCTGCACGGCGCCCTCACCCTGGGTGCCGCGCCTCTGAGCCACCCCTCCTGTGACCACAGAGTGCCAGATGGTGGTCCTGCTGGACCTGGCGCGGTCCTACGAGAGCATGCAGCGCCGCGTGGAGTCCTCGGAGAACAAGAGGTGCCCGGGGTCCCCTGCGCTCGGGCTCAAGCCTGCAGCCTGGCCACCGGCAGCTGACGAGGAACCTGGGGGGGCGCGTATGAGCCACGGCTGTCCGCCTGGGGCATTGTCCTTGCACCCCCTGGGCAGCTGGGATGCCGTGATCCGGCCCCCAGACCCTGCCTGGCAAAGTCCTGGGGTTGGGGGATGGACAGTGCCAGCACAGACCACAGGCCTGGCTGGAACTTCAGGCAGCTGGGCTTGGGCCAGGAAACAGACGGCTGGCAACCGGGAGGACACCTTGGCTCCAGGGCTCCCCGCGTCGCCTGTCACACACACCCCAGGGCCTCTGTGGGCTGCAGGCAGGCAGAGCAGAGGCCCACCCTCCGGCGGGGGTTCCCCTCCTGGCTCCACACCCCATGGCTGGGAGCGTCCAGAGGGATTTGGCAGGACTCTGAAATGACTTTTCTTGTTAAATGGCATTTAATTGTGTGGGGGGCGGGGGCGGGGGCGGGGGAGGAATTCTTGGTTCTTTCGAGAACCCTAGGAGCTGTCAGTCCAAATACACGGCCCAACACTTGGTGCTCTTCGGGCTGTGGGTGGAGGCGGGCTCGGACCGGGCCCTTTGGTGCCGGCCCACAGGAGCTCGGTCCCCCACAGTGCACCCCAACTGTCCTTGGAGGGGCCCATCGAGACGGCCGTCCTCCTGAGCCTGGTGGGGGTCGGGAGCATCGTGGCGAACCAGTGGCCGACGGTCCTGCGGGACAACGCGATGCGGGCCAGCATCCTGTGGGAAAGTGAGTCGTGCCGGCAGCCGGCCCGTCCTGCAGCCCCGCGGGGCTCCCGGAAGCCTGTGGGGTGTTAACGGCCCCTCTGAAGGGGTGTTTCTTCTCTAGATCTGTTGACAGCTGGCAAGCCGATCGGGAGAACGACCCGCCTCCTTCAGAAGAGGGGAACCGGTGAAACTGTCAACCACGGTAACTAGGAACGGCCCTGCCTCCTTGTCCATCCCTCAGGCTACAGGGTCAGGGGCCCCCACTTCTCCCATTTCTGCACAGCCTCCGAGGGTCAGCCTGCGCTGACAAAGACCTTCAGCCTCCTACAGACCGCTGCCTACAGTGAGATCTGGCATCGAATGTCTTTACGGAAACACACATGGGTCATTGGAACATCTTCATCTTCAGAACAGCTCGAGTCCCACAAACTCCAAAAGCCCTGATGTGTTCTCTGGGAGGCGGGGAGCCCACCCACTCCTTCAAGGCAAATGGAACCCTGAAGTCCACATGTAGCAGCCGCCTTACACATGGATTCTGGTGTAAAAACCTTAAATGCAGTGCGAGGTAGTCTAAGCTTTAGCAATACGTTGATGGGAGAATCTACCGTAACTAAGGTTTATTCCAGGGTGATTTAAATGATGAAATCTTCAAATATACAAGGCGAAGGGGGCTTCAAATTCAAAGCTCACATGGTCCACGGTGCCCGGGAGGCAGTTGCCAAACAATAAACGCTTGTGGAGCGGGTGGGCGAGGGCTGTGGCTGCTGCCTCCGCGCCTGGCGTCCCCGTCCGGAGGGACGAGTGGCGGCGTCCCCGTCCGGGCTGCGACCAGAGGCGGAGCCGGCAGCACCCTCATCTCTGCTGTGCTCCCCGCACGCGCCGCGAGCCTTGGTTGGGCCCCAGGCATCCTGTCCCCGTGAGCCCCGTGTTTCACAAGCCCCGTCTGCTCTCCCCACAGATGAGGCCCTGCAGACCTGGGAGGACAGGCTGGTGCTCTTCCGGCCACAGCCACAGGGCTCGGAGCGGCTCCCCGTCACCCTCAACCTGGTCCTCTACGGGCTGCCGCACCAGGCCATCGTGTGATGGGGCCGCGCCTCCCCACAGCCCGTCCCCACCATCCGCAGTGCCCCTCCCACACACAGACACACAGAGACAGACCCACAGAACACACACACACACACACACACACGAATTCCTGTTGAAGTGGTGGAAACAGAACCGGGTCCACAGCCCGGATTGCAGCACCAAACTGGGCTCCTGGTTTGCCACTATCTGGGGCAACCCCCTGGGGGAGTGTGTGTTGTGTAGGATGCACTTCGCTGCCTTCTGCAACTTCCTGTGAATCCATAATTAATTCACCATAAACATTTTTCTAAAAGCTCATCTTTGATTAGATTGAGAGGTGCTGATTCCCCTCTTTTGTGTTTGATTTTTTTCCTTTTTTCAGATATATACACATACTTGTTCCAGTTTTTTTTTTTTAAAGCACTAACTAATGACGAGGGAATAAATTCAAATCAAGCAGCGTTGGAAATATGAGCTTTCTTCTAGAAAGATGTTGGCACCCACCCAAACAACAAGAATAAAAGCTTCTGGAAATATTTCATCTGTGCAGCATCACATTTTTTACCTGATGCTGCATCTGCTCCTGTGAGAAATGTTCAACAGTGACTGCCGTTCCGCGTATCAAAGCCTCTACAGTAACTTTCTGAATTATGTCCCAGCAACATAACAAATCACAGTATCAATTAGCTCCTATAACAGAAGTGGCATTCTGTAATATATTCAAGCATGACAGAACTGCGTAGGTGAAATTTATGTAACCCTAAAAACTATAAGGAGAAGAAAGATCACTTGGAATTTATTGGTAATAATAGCAGACAGAATGTAATTTGAATGGTGGACAGCCCTTCAGCCCTTTGAGAAAGGATGACCAGATCTACAAGTTCTAAACGTTCCAGAAAGGACGCAGGTGGATGATGGGGAGCCCTGGCACGGGGCACGGGGGGCCGGGGGCCCCAGGAGACCCCGGGAGACCCCGCCACTGCCCTCACCCAGCCTCTGACTTCCCCAGACTCCGGATGGGCTCCACGCCCTTGAGCTGGTCGCCCAGGAGCCCCACCCCCTCCCCCGGAAAGTGCAGCACCCAGGGCGGGCCGGATGGGGAGGAGAGGGGCCCAGCGTCGTCCTCGCAGCCACTCTGCCTGCGTCCAGGCCCCCCCAGGTCCCGGGCGGCAGTGTCGGTCCCTCACCCACGGCAGCCGGCGAATCGGACCAGTCGGTTCCTGCTCGTCAGTCACCTGCTTAAAAGTTCAGTTTGTTTTCCGAATTTATGTCTTGGAAATAGTGATTTTCATATTTTTAAAATATGGAGATTCTTTTAACAATCTGTTTTATTGTAGGAAATTTTGGGGGGGGGGGATTAAAGGGAGAAAAGCACTCAGAGCCACACAAAGGCAGAAACCCATGTTTTGATGGTTTCTGGACTTTCTCTGTGTTTTTGCACAGTGAGCTCCTGGGTGGTTTCACACAACATGGTAAAGGACTTCCCATTTCAAGATTTTAATCAGAAACCTTGTTTAAAGCATTCCTACCCTCAAACAGGCTGCCTGCAAACACGGCAGATCTGATGCACCGGGACGAGGGTCCTTCGGGCTTGGAGGGGGCCTCTCCGGATGGCGCAAGGCAGCGTGGGGTCCCCCTCATCACTGGGGAAGCGGGGGGACCGGAGGGTGAGTGGGGGCAGCAGCAGACTGGGCTGGGGGCCCGGGGACGGTGGGCTCTGGAGCTGGGCCAGCCGGGGCGTGGGGGGCTCACGCTCATAGGACCTGCCTCGTGGGTGGACCCAGCTCCCGGCCGGGTCAGCACCTCCTTCCTCATCGACCCCCGAGGAACAGCATCACCGGGCACAGGCCAAGGTCCATCTTCCATGACGTGGCCACCGCTTCCGCTGCGTGGGAGACCCTGGCCTTGGTCTGCCATGGCCCCGGGCTCCCACCTCCAGGCACGGGCTCTCTGAGCTCCTGGACCCTGGGATTCCCAGTGGGGTGTTCCGGTGCCCACCTGAGGGCACGGCTGCCCCTCGCCACGCTTCCCAGGAACCTGTGGTTCCTGTGGTTCCGGCCAGCTCCCCAATCCACCTGGGGCCTGGGGAGCCTGGGCCCACCCTCCTCTGCAAGTGGTTAATTCACAATCACAGCTAAAGCAGCCCTTCCAGGTTGATCTGGATTAAGAAATTGGTAGGTTAATAAAGCTAAAATGTTCACAGGCGCTTGTATATAAATTTCTATTAAGTTCCCTCATTCAACGCTGGTCTCTAATAGTTTAATTTCTATATTAAATAATTAAAACTCTATTTTCAATTACTGTGAACAATTGTTTTCCTTAATGATCGTCCTGGAGGAGCCAGTAATTTTATATCTTGTAAAAATGATTAACTGGCATCATTATCCCATATCTCTGAAATATAACCCAGCAACTTCAAGAAAGGCCATTTGTATTCAATTAATGTTCCCTTGCATTAAGACATACAGTATTACTTCATGCCGTGCATAACCCACTGTCCTCTCATTTTATTATGACGATGATGGAGATAGAAACAACCAGTTTAATTATCCCATTTCCAGCAGAGAAATCAATTTTCAATACGTCTCCACCCTTATAAAGAAGAAGGCAGCGTGGTTCCTGGGAAGTGGCGCCTGCAAACTCCCTCCCGGCTCGGGCCTGACTGCAGACCCCGGGGCTTCTCCACGGGCCAGCCCTTCTGTGTAGAGCGTTTCCGTGGGGCAGACTCTGGGAGGGGCCTGTGACCCCCGCCTCCAGGGGTCTGTCCTGTGCGGGTGCTGCCTGCTCCTCCCCTCCCCCCAGCATCGCTCTGGTCCCCAAGGCCCCCACGCCCAGCAGCAGGTTTCCCTAGGGACAGCCCTGCTCACTGGACCAAACGCTGACCTCGGATGGACCGGGTGCCCACGCAGACTCGGAGGGCGTCCCGGGGGATGTACGGCAGCGTGCAGCCCGCCCCCTTGGTCAGGGTGATTCAAGGGATGCGCCCTGCCTTGCCAATCAGTCACACGGCTCTCTCGGCCAATATAATCTAATTGTTTGACATTTCATCACAATTCATTGAGACCAAAGGGAGATGAGGAGATTAATACCCCCGCGCGGCTGGCTAATGGCTGGGAAGGAGCTGATGGCAGCTCTTAAATGTTCTTATTATAGGTTTTAATTCTTTGTGACACGAGGTGAGAGATGGCATCAGGATAATAAGGTAGAGGCCTCCTCTGCCCCGGTGCCCTGAGATCGGGGGTCTGCTGGGCCTGCGGAGCCCGTCCCCACGGGGGAGACTCTGGCCTCTGCAGGAGGGGCAGCTGTGCCTGGACGGGCCCAGGCTCTCAGGAGAGGCTCCGGGTGGAGGCTGGGAACACTGGATACAGGGTCCGGGACTGTGAGGACAGAGCCTTAGGCAGGCAGAGGGAGATGGGGCGTGGAGGCAGGGAAAGCCGAGGAGAAGGACAGTGTCTGGCCTCTGCCACCGCCTCTGGGGACCATGTCATGGCACTGTCCGCGTGGACATCACTGACACGGACAGCACCCTTTGGTTGTGATGTAGCCCATCACATCTGACCCCTGAGGAACGACAGGGCGGTGACAGGTGATGGGGACAAGTGTGGACAGAGAGCCAGTTGTGGCCACAGGTGCAGCCATCCACTGAGGAGCCGGAATCCTGGCCCAGGCCGCCGTCCACAAGGCTCCCACCCTGGGCTGCCTGTTGCCCCCCGAGCCCTTTCCTCGGCTCCACCGCTCACAGAGATTATTCTGGATTTCCCTGAAAACTGAGCATAGACATCATCCTTAGGGCCTAAATCTTAGCGTTTGAGTAGAAGGTGGAAAGAAGATTTATCTGCAGCCTCTGCTGTCCTGGGGCCAACGGCCAAGCATCAGAGCTCTCAAGGCTCCAAGCATCCAAGCATCCTGACCACTCAGGCATCCTGGCTGATTCCATCTGCCCAGCTGCAGTGCCAGTATTACAAAGCTACAGAATCACCACCTGATCTGCTGGCTCTGGAACCGGTTTAATGAGAAACTAAGATAAAAACAAATGATTTTGCCCAGACGCAGAGCTCAGATCAGCTGGAGGAGAGCCGGCCTGGTCCTGATGGGAGCTTGTTCCAGGCAGGGCCGGAAGGGGTCGGATCCCAATGGGGGCCGTCCGCCTGCTGTGCGGCCCCTGCCCTGACCTCCAGCCCCCCTCCACCCCCGCGCAGTCCTCCTGCCCTTGCTGCCCACCACCGTGTGTCCGTCGCCCCGCCGGGCTCCGCCTGCAGCCTGGGGTGAGGCAGCTCGCGGGCACGTGCATGGCGGTGCGCTCCCGGCAAGGAGCTCGGCCGCTGGCTGGAGGGGTCCTCCCCGACACGGGCCTCTCCCAGCGCAGGGTGGCCCTGAGGAGGCCGTGCTGCTGCGGGGACCCTCCCCAAAGTCCTCGCACTCACGACAGCTCCCACGCGGGCACAGGGATGGCCTCGCGGTGCAGCTCCCACAGGGTGCAGTCCGCAGTGGAGGCTCATGAAAGCCAGGGCCTCGAGCGGGCGAGGCCGGCTCGCAGATAAGCCCGAGGCTGCGGCCCAGCAGGCTCGTGCTGCACTTAGGAGCCAGTCAGGGGGGGACTTGCTCAGAGGACGGGCGTCACGGGCACCCCGGGGCCAGACCACCTTGCCCTGCGGACTGCTTCGGGCAGTGCCTGACCCGCCACAACCCTCGGCCCTCTGACCCTACTGCCACCTGGCCCCGCGGGCTCGGCCTTCCTCCTGCTGCATTGCTGGTTTTGCCGACAGACCCACAACCAACAGGGCAGGCTGTTCCGAACTCACTTCAGCTGGAGAAAATGGTCCTCGAGGTCAAACAAACGCAGGTCTTCCTGGACCCCAGCCCGGCCTCATCAGTCATGACCAATGGCCACTCAGTTCCCAGCATGAGGGCCTTTGTCGTTCTTATTAATAAAAGTAATCCCTGGGCTTCCCTGGTGACGCAGCGGTTGGGAGTCCACCTGCCGATGCAGGGGACACGGGTTCGTGCCCCGGTCCGGGAAGATCCCACATGCCGTGGAGCGGCTGGGCCCGTGAGCCATGGCTGCTGAGCCTGTGCGTCCGGAGCCTGTGCTCCGCAACGGGAGAGGCCACGGCAGTGAGAGGCCCACGTACCGCAAAAAAAATAAAGATAAAAAAAAATAAAAGTAATCCCTGCTCATAGAAAAAACCGAAGAGAGCAGCAGAGACTACAAGAAGGAAGGCAAGGTCTGCCCTCCCCTTCCACTCCAAGCCCCGCCTCTCCTCCAAATTCCTCCCCCTCCTCCCCAGGCTCCTCCCCAGGGCAGGGTTTGGTGCCACGGGTACTTCCAGGACTTTTCTTTGGGTAAGTGTCCATATATTTAATGATGAAACGACGCGCAGATTTTCCCAAAGTGCTAGTATATTAGAAGTGCTGTCATAGCGGGGTCCCCCCACTTTGCATGTCTTCGTGGGCGTCTCACACTTCATACATGGCCGCACCCCGGGTTACTGTGCTCCCAGGATACAAGCAATCTGTCTATTTTGGTGAAACTATTGATATCTTCTTTGTGAATAATGTATGGTCAACTCATGTAACTCTGTCATGCCTCTGTGTTCAGGACGGAGAATTCGATGTATTTATTAGATCCCAGCATTGATCACTTATCCTTCCCGTCCCTGCAGCTGACTTGGGCCTTCGTGGATGCGGAAGGTGAGTTAAAGTTCATGACCACAACTGGGTTTCTTTTTGCTTCTTTGTGCATTTCTGTCATTTTTTTTAACTCTTAAGGATTTTGGTGCCAGGTTTGTCTTCAGAACAGCTTGTAGCTTCCACTGTTGTCAACTGTAGCTTTGTCTTGAGATGACCCTTAGAGGTTTTACTGTCTGGCCCACGGTTTCTACTCACAGATGTCTGTACGTCAGCCACAAACTGCGTTTGTTTGGCAGGGACAGCCCTACCTTCCTCGCCTGGACTGCCCAGGACTCTCGGGGGAGCTCCTGGGTCCCCACGTTGTGCCCAAGCCAAAAGAGACTAAAAAGCAGACCGGATGACAAAGGGTGAGAACTAGGGGAACCACAGGCGAGAAGGAAAGCAAGACGCAAAGTCAGATCACAGAAGGCCAAAGACACCTGCTGTAACTACACACACCAACAGGATTAATACAGAAATCTTCAGATCCGGTCAGGGGCTTGCAGCAATCTGGCCTAACAAGGATATCAGAGGTTTTGCATGTGTACCCCGTGGTCTTCCCAGTATAACTGCTAAAGGTGACACCCTTTATGGGACACCCACAAAACTGGTCTGCAGGACCGAGCAACTCTGGGCCCTGAACAGTGGTTCCATGAAGATGCCGTGACACAGGCCCCGTGGGAAAAGGGGCACAGACAGGACCGTGTGTGTGTGTGTGTGTGTGTGTGTGTGTGTTAGTTCTGTGGGGGGCAGATCTTACAGAGAGTGAGACCTCCCACATGCGGGGGCTTTTGTGCATTCTGTCCTTGGGGGTCGCTGTCCCCGGGGCCTGGGGCAGTGTCTTCCCCCCGGCAGGTGCTCACTCAGCAGTCGTACGCACGAGTGAAGAAGTGTGAGTGGACAGAGGTGGGCAGGACGCTGGCCACACCGCCACCTGGGGCTGAGGGCTGAGACGCGGCAGACGGTTACTTTCTTCATCGTGTTCAATGTTTCACACCAGGTGTCTGTCACCTTCATAACCAGAAAAAAAAGTTTTGTTTGAAAATGCAATTTCTCTCCACCCAAATCTCTGACAGCGGTCACCTCTGCAGAGATGTCAAGAATGCGGCCCTGGCCTGGGGCCGGCAAGGGCTCCCCGACGGTGGAACCACAATCCAGACTCTACAGTCAGTCGGTCTCCACCATGGCTGCAGCCCACAAAGCACATGGAGTCCCAGTCTGCATCCCTGTGTGCCCGGGACACCCCGTGTGCCCACCCCGTGTGCCCAGAGGCCCCTGAATGTCCAGACCCAGGCTGGGTGGAGGCTCTCCCTTGGCCCTTGGGTGGCAGGGCAGGGGCTGCAGAGGAAATCTTGGCGACCCTCTGGGGTAGGGCATTGGGGAGGAGGGGTCTTGGGGAGGAGAGGCCTTGGGGAGGAGGGGCCTTGAGGCTCTTCTCCGTGTCCCTCCTCACGTTTGTGCCTCTAAGGGAGGCCTCGGGGGCACCGCACACAGACTGAGTCGGGGACCCAGCAGCCGCCTGCTTTCTGCCTTTGGGTCGGGCAGGGATGCAGTGCTTGGCCTCTGTGGTCTGGCCCAAGTCCCCTTCGGTGACATCTGCCCTCTGCCCTGGCCTCCGACTCTTTAGGCAGCTGGATGTTTCCAGCCCCTGCCTACTGCTCCCTCGGGGGCTTCCTGGGGTCTTTCCAGCAGTGGAAATCCCAGGGTGTCAGGTGAGGCCGCCACGTGGGCTCCCAGAGACCCGTGAGGACAGTCGTGTGGTGGCTGGGGTCCGGCCTGCCCGTGTGGGCCTCTCTCCTGGGCTTGTAAGTCTTCCCTTGAGAGCAGGAGAAACCAGCCTCAATTCCTACCCTCCCGGAGGCTCAGCTCTCCGTCCCTTCCTCAGGGAGCCTCCGGGAGTCCCTAGGCCCCTCCTTGTCCCAGGACCCTGAGTAAGTGCCCAGAGGCCTTTCCCGCCAGCTTGTCCCTGCCAGTGGAGGGCAGGGGCTTGCATTCAGTCTCTGCCCCTCAAGTCTCCGTGCACGACCTGGAGACAGGCACTGGGACACGCTCCTTGTCTGCCCCATAAACCAGGTAGAGTGACAGTGAGGAAACCACGAGGATCCCTCCAGGGTCACCCAAATAAACGTTTGTCCCAACTAGAGACTTCGAAGCATAAATTGTCCTCCTCACTTGGGGGTCTGGAAAGAGCCCCCTGTTACTCTCTGGTCATATATTAGCCAGCTTCTGCTCAGTAATGCTGTATAAGAAACATCCTCACCACCAAATCTCGGTCTTCTCACCTGGGGCAGGTCTGGGACACGCCATTCTCATGGTAAGACAAAGAGCCAGGAAACCGGTGGACGCGGGGGATCCTAAAGATTCCAGTTGGGCTGGCGTCTGTCCTCCTGCCCATCTTTCCCTGGCCACAGTAATCACATGGCCAAGCTGGTCATCAGGAGAGAGAGTGGGGTCCTCCCAGGAGAAGCAAAGCCAGTCCCCTGGGCCGGGCAGGAGGAACTCTGGCTGGGAGGGTGGATTAACTTCCTTAGCTGAATTAAATTAGGTACAACCTCTCCTGGGCCCTTTGTAGGAAGAGGCAGCCAGACCATGAAATTCAGGCAGCTCACTGGGCCCCTGCAGACCAAGCCACATACTGATGCCACAGGCCACTAGCGCCTGGGGAACCCCCTACCCCCGTGGCAGAGGGGTTTAGTGGCCTGGCAGCTGCACACAGCCTCTGAGCCTTTGGGGGTCATGTGCCAGACCAGCTCCCGGGCCCAGTTCACTCCCCTCCCCAGCCCTGCCGGATGCACTGCCCAGACAGCTGGATGGCCAGGCAGCGGGCAGCCTGGGCTGGGAGCCGGAAGCCCCTCATGTGTTGCAAGGGGCGTGGGGTGCTCTTTGCCTCAAAGTCAGGGGGGTTATTCACAGCCTGGCTCTTCCTCATGTATAGGAGCCTACAGGACAGGCTGCCCAGTCTATGGCAAACAGTAGCCCCGACCTGTGCACCGGCTGTAAGGCTTTCCTTAGACCAAGGCCCCCTGTGTGCCGGCCCCCACCCGGGAACGCGGAGTGGACCCCATCACTCTTACCTGAAACCCCGCCTGGTCCAGGCCCCCATCCGCTGCCCAGTGACCCTTTAAAAGTGCAAATTGGTTCCCATTATAGGCAGCTCCTCCCCTGAATACTGAGCCCCACTTCCTGGGCGGGTCTCGAGGGAAGCTGCCCCTCCCCCAGGTAGCCGCAAGCGCCCTCAGCAGCAGTGCAGGGGTCACCGTGTCAATAATGCTACCTTGCGTGTGTCAGGCTCGGTTATTAATCTGCCTCCTGTCTGCCCCTCTCCGCCATGAAAGGCACTTAATAAAGACCTGGGGGTACGAGGACAAAGACGTTGAGGCCCAAGCCCAGGCCCCGCACGGCGGTGGGGGTGGGGTGATGGGAGGGCACTGGCCACGGCACAGCTGGACCCCTCACCCACCAGGAAGCCCCACCCTGGGGCCGGAGCGGCCTGGAGTGTAGCCAGGAGCCCTTCCGGAAGCGTCTCCTTGGCCAGCGCTGTCCGAGCCCATCCTGGGAGCACAGCAAAGGCACTGGAGCAGACGCCCTAACACAAATCTTGTACTTGGCGCCCAATTAGCGTGTTTGGCACGCGGTCAGACCCCCGGGAGAGAGCTCATCTGGTGCCGCGAGGCCCCAGGGATGAGCTCGGGGGCGGATTTACGGCTGCCGCTTTTTGTCCTTTCCTGAGGGAGAAAAGAGTCTTGGGACCCCAGAAGAGTGCTTCTGAGGTGCCATGGGCCTGCCACCTGCAGTCAGGGGAGAGGCCACCTCCTCCCAGGGCCCCTCGCCTGGCTCCCGTTTCCACAGCCATGGGCTGGGGGACGCTTTCCAGCTCAGGTGAGAACATCTGGGGGCACACACCCCAGCCCGGCACTCCGCAGCCGGAGGGAGCGGTGGCCCCGCTCCCGGGTGTGGAGAGGGGGCCGGAGCCCTCGCCGGGTCCAGCTTGGATGTGGCTGAGGGGAAAGGTGGCCACAGTCTCCAACCCAGAGCCAGGTGCCACCCAGAAGCAGGAAAGCAGAGCAAAATGGCAACCCTAGGAAAGGTGCCCCAGAGCTGGGGCCAGGCAGGCCTGGAGGCGGGGCGAAGGGGGGCCTGGGGGGCAGGTTCGTCTGAGCCTTTGGCCTGGACCAGACCCACATGGAGGTTTCCCTCTTGAGCCCCAAATCCTCTCTGCCAGGGAGTTATTCATCCAGCCATTCCTTCACTCAAGCTCTTAGCAGCCTGGGCCCCTGGTGGGTTGGAGCCTGTCCTGCACCAAGGACCCTGCAGGACAGCTGGAAAGGAAGAGGCAGCACAGCCTTGATGGCTGTTGGACATTCACGTGGGGAATGCGAGATGAGTGGAGGGTAGCAGACCTGGGGGAGGGACCCTGGAAGGAGAAGAAGGAGGAGGGAGGGGCCAGAGAGGGAGGAAGACCAGGCACGCAGGATGCCGGTAGCCGTCGGAGCATGGCCAGAGCCGCCCCAAGTGCAGAGGCCAGGTACCTGAAACCCAAGGCCGCCCATCAGATAGGGCAGCCCCGCTGAGCCCAGATGCACTGGCCAGGGAGGGTGGAGGGTGCCACCCTCTTAAGAAGCTGCCTGAGAAGGGAATGAAAATAAATGGACCTAAATCAACAGAGGGGTTCGTTCATATGTGGGCACCTCCCAGCAGCCACGAGAGGCCTGTGGCCACGTGCCCCAAAGAGAGAATGACCCAGAGTCGTGAGGTCGTCACCCAGTACCGGTGGCTTGCACAGCCACAGGTCCTGGGAGACCAGCGTGTTGGCGGACGCCCAGCCTCTGTGTCAGATCTCCACCTGGCAGATGGGCTCTTCCTTCAGGAGGAGAAAGGTGAGGCCAGCACAGCTAAATGGTAAAAGAGACTCAGGTTTGTACGACAAGAATGCGAAGCATAGCTCTGTAGACTCCTCTATGGCTATTACGTTTATCAAAATACAGAACCTTTAAAGACGTGAAGGAGCTGGCGTAAGGCGAGCTGGGGGTGTGGGGAGGGGCTCTGCAAGGTGGGAGACGCCCACCCGGCCCAGGCTGGGGGAGGGGCTTCAAGTCCAGCGAAGCCAGAGCACCACAGAGGATGGGGGAGGGGGAGGAGGTCCCCGGAGATCGGCGAAGGGGGGCAGCTGGGGCCCCTCGGCCTGCCGGCTCCCAGGCCTCTGCTGCTTCTTTCATATACTTTCGGGGGCCCCTCCCACCCATCAACGGTCCCCGCCTCCCAGGGTCTTGCCAGGATCTTCCCAGGGACGTCCCTTCCGGGGCCCACACGCCCATGGTGCCCTTTGGCTCAGGGTGTCTGGAGCCTCTTAGCAGTGCCATCTCCCTGGGGGAGCACGGGCTCCGGAAAACCCTTTGAAGCCTGGGACCGGGGTGCATGCTCATTCCTTGGCTCCGCAGCACGTCTTCAGCCCTCCAGGTGGCCGGAGCATGGGGGCCCTGCACCCGGGTGCTAACTCTCTGGAAGATGCTGCCGTGCAGAGGGGCAGGCCAGCCTGGTGGAGGCTGGGGGTGAGGGTCCAGCCCAGAGCCGAGGGAGCAGGAAGTGAGCCACAGGAAGACGGGGGGGGGGGGGGGGGGGGACAGCGGTCCGGGGGCCGGCGGAAGGCAGGGTGGCGGCAAACGGACCAGTGTGGGGGTCAGAGGGATGCGAAGCCACAGGGGGCCTCGGTCTGAGGCACACGGGTCGCTAGGTGGGGATTAGACCGAGTTGGAGCGTGGGGGGCGTCACTCGGCCCTAACGCAGGCGGGAGAGGGGAGAGGCGGGGCCCGGTGACCAGCCGGGTCTCCCCTACCAGCCGCCTTTCCGGGGGCCAGCCAGTGGAGGGCGCCCGCCAGTGGAGGGCGCCCAGCGGGATGGGCAGGGGTCTGGTCTTCCCTGTGGCCCGGGCGTTTGCTGGGAGGGGGTGGGATTTGCGCCAGCAGGGCTCCTTCAGCATCTCCAGAACCTGGGAGTTCCTGCAGCTCCGGGGCCCAGGTGACCGCGCCTCTGCCCCGTCATCCCAGAGCTGCGGGCGGCACTTGGTTCTCTTGACCCACCAACCCCTGGGTCAGCAGCCCCCTGAATCTGCCCCCAGGCGTGGTCACCTCCTCAAGCTCCCAGAGGCTGAGAACTGCTCACACATGGGAGGACAAAGCCAGGGCCCTTTGCCCTTTGCAGGAAGCCACCGAGCAGGTAGCAGCTCCATGACTTGCCAGCCCCACAAAATGACAAATCTTTCCTTTGACAAGGTTTTTTGCCAACTCCAGGGGTACCTGTGTGGTTGGAGATAGAATCCAAGCCCCTTCTAGGTGCAAGCGCCCTTACCCCCTCCCTCTCCACCCCCCTCCCTCACCCCCCTTGCCGGCCAGGCTCTGGCCCACCCTGGGCTTGGACACCTGTTGGCCCCGGCTGGCCCTCCAGGAGGACCACCTTCCTTGACCTCCCCCTTCCCAGCGATCATTGGTCCTGTTCCCCTCCTGCAGGGACTTGCGGAAGTTTTTTGGTTTATTGTTTATTACCCACTCCTTCCCTGGGGGCAGGGTGGGGTGCAGAGGTGGAGTTCGCTGCGTTCACGTGGCTCTCCCAGGGCTTGCCTGGCACCTAGTAGGTGCCCAATAAATAAACATTGACTAAATAAAGGTCTCTGTCAAACGCGCGCTCTGCGTGTTCCCACAGCGTCTAAGTGTGAGCACCGAAGTGCCCGCCGCCTTCCCAGGCAGGGCTTTTCCTTCAGCACCAGGAGGTGGCATTCGCGAACCTCTCCACCCCGGCGGCAATCAGCACGGGCGGCAGGAGCCGAGAGGCGCTCCTTCCCCGCAGGCGGCCTTCCCCGGAGGAGGGGCTTTTCCCTTGATCCTACCCAGGGGGCGGCTCCCGGGAGCACAGGAGGAGGGCGTGGCGTGGGAGCCGGGTAGAAGGTGGAGGGCGCAGCCTCGGAGCGCCCAGAGATGGCGGGCAGGCAAGTCGAGCAAGTTAACAAGACTACACACCCGGGACTGGGGCACTGGGGGAGGGTGTCCCGTGCCGTGGCGTCTTGGGGGGGGGGGGGGGTTGGGGGGCTGCGTCCAGGGCTTGGGAACCCCCGCGCGCCGGGCAGGACAGGGCGCATGGGGAGGGCATCGAGACACCCACCGCCAGAGAGCATGGAGAAGAGGCCGCCCTCACCCCGCACCCCCGGCGCCCCCAATCTTCTCTGGGCCCTCCAAACCGCACTCCGGACCCCCATCCTGCACCCAGGACTACTGGCTCCCTGGAGAGACGAGCACGCTGCGTCCAGAGGAGAAGCAGCCCCACTCGCGACCCCAAGCATTCCGGCCGCAGTCCAGGGAGGGCCCGGCGGCGCAGACAGACCCGGGCAGCGACTCATGGTGTCTGTTTCCTCAGCGGTAAAAAGGGCTGCGGAGGCCCCAGCCCGGGTGCTCGAGGAGCCACAGCGCGGCGCCCAGAGCTGCGGTGTTCCTCCAGCCACCGAGCCAGAGTCGCAGGGAGGATAGTGCGCCCTGTCGTCCCGTCCGGGCGCGCCACTCCCGGCCCGCCCCAGAGGACTTGTCGGGCCACAGCTGCCCAGAGTCGGCTCCTTGGTGCCGGGAGTAGGGACGCGGCCCCGCCCCTCTCACTTGGCCCCGCCCCCGCCTCCTCTGGCCCCGCCCCCAAGCCAGTAACTGCCACCCCCCTCAGAGCCCGAGCCTTGGCCACCCCGTTAGCCGCCTCCGAGGAGCCCAGAGGGCCCCAAACCCAGCTGGGAAGGATCCTCCCTGCGGCTGGGCTCTCGGGGAGCACCTACGCTGTGCCCGAGGCGGTGGGGCTCAAGCGAGGCCCGGGGCGGGTCTCGGGGCCTGGCCGCCCGTAGGTAGCACGGGAATGCGAGAGGTGAGCGCTTGTTAGGTATCCTGGGCCTGGCTCCGCAGGTGCCGATCGCCCGCGGGGCAGCCACACCCGGATCCCGCGAGTGCAGCCCCGGCCGGGGAAGCGGGAAGAGAGAAATCCCCATGCGCACGGACTGCTCCGCGCACGAAGCCGGGGGCACCACGCGCCACGGCGCGCCGCCCGGGACAGCACGGTGCGCGCACACGCGGGCAGGGGCGGCTACCGAACGTCCGCCCCGCCCCGGCGGCCAATGGCTTTCTGAGCGGCGATCTGGCGTAAGGACTCAAAGCGCCAAGACCCGAAAGCTAACTGCACAAAACGAAAATAGACCCCCCCCCCCCCCCGCAAAGGCCTCAGTGCCAGCGGACGCTGGGTCCCTGCACAGAGCCGAGAGGGTCGCCTTCGTCCGCGCCACAGAAACCCTGGCGGCCGGGGTGAAACGGGAACGTCGTTGCTAACCGACCACACCAGGCCCAAGAGAGGCCGGCCTGGCGCACACCGCTGCTCAGCCGCGAAACTGCAGCCGTCGGTTCTCACACGTTCCCGTCACGTTCCCAGCAGGCAGCGAATAATAATAATAGCCGCCACTTAGTAATTGCTATGTGACACCACCCAAGAGAACCAAGGAGGCCACGTCCAGAACTGTACTCAGCACTGGCTCTCCGCCGGCGCCCGCGGTCCACTGCGATCTTACATGAACCCGCACAGCAATTCCACGGGGCGGGAGGCTTTTCCACCCGGAGGAGGACACCATGGGCCCTGCGTGCCCGTCAGAAGGCCACACTTCTGCCCGCTGGCTGCACTTCGGGCGCACACCCACGTTAAGGCCCTGAGTGTGGCCCCGCACGCCTTGGGACCGGGACTCTGAGCCTGCCAGGGTCCCCGACCGCCGGCTCGGGCCGCGCTTCACAAGGGAACGGCTGTGCCCTAGGTCGGGGCGCCCAGGTCCAAGCTCCGGACTCAGGTTGCCTCCCGGGAACAAGCTGCGACTTCGCGGCCGGGAAACGCCTGACCGGGAGGCCCGGGCGGTCCCCGCGCCCTGACCCGGCACTGTACAGTCCTGCGGGCAGGGAGGGGACCGGGTACCGCCCCTCCGGCAGCGCGCGCGACTCGGCAGCCTCGCGTGTGGCCCCGGGACAGGCCTCGCCACGGCGCCAGCCATTGGTTGGTGAAACCAGAGCAGATTCTCGCGGGCCAAGTCTAGCATTCGGCCCGTGGACTCTGACGTCCCGCTTCTTCCGCCCTTCTGCGTCCCAGAGGAGAATGTTCCCGGAAATGTTTTCGTTCCTCCCTCAAACCTGAGCCCGGGGCGGCCGGGAAGCCGCAAGGCGGGGCGCGGACTGTGACTCCGAAGGTGCCTGCTGAATTTCGCGCCCTCCCGCCTGTGCCTCTTCACCGAATGGGGCGCACGGAGTGTATGTGCCAAGTGGATCCTCAAATCTGCATTCTTTCGGTGATAAAATATGTTCTCGTATTTTTTTCCTGATTTCCCACTAAAACCTTTGCCTAACTAAACTCCCATCCAACGGGATTTATTTCGTCCCCGGGGAGGTAAATCAGGGGGCAAATTTACAGCCCGGGAGGCACCTGCCGGGCTAATGGGCCCTTCATGGCGTGCGCGGCCAGCGGGGGCGCGCGCAGACGGCGGGGGCGCTGGCCAATGGCCGGGCCGCGGTCGCCGGCAGCCAATCAGCGCGCGCGCCGCCTGGGGGCCCCGCGGTTATCAGCGCGTCCAGCCCGCGCGGCGCGGCGCCGCTCCGACCGGCCCCGGAGGCGTCACCGCCGCAGCGCGGAGTACCCCCGCCGCCGCCCACCCCGCGCGGGAGCCGCCGCCCGCTCTCGCGCCCGCCATCCGCGCCGTCGGCGCCCGCGCCCCGAGCCCCCGCTGCAGCCGGCGCCCGCCGGGGTCGCGCGCAAACTTCCCGGGCCGGCGGGCGCGGGCGGCGGCGGCGGGGCCCGGATGGGCGCCCGGGCCGGCGGCGGCGGCGCCCATGGACGCTAACCGCCCGGGCGCGTTCGTGCTGAGCAGCGCGCCGCTGGCCGCGCTACACAACATGGCCGAGATGAAGACGTCGCTGTTCCCGTACGCGCTGCAGGGCCCGGCCGGCTTCAAGGCGCCCGCGCTGGGCGGCCTGGGCGCGCAGCTGCCGCTCGGCACCCCGCACGGCATCAGCGACATCCTGGGGCGGCCCGTGGGCGCGGCGGGCGGTGGCCTCCTGGGCGGCCTGCCCCGTCTCAGTGGGCTCGCCTCGTCGGCCGGCGTCTACTTCGGGCCCGCGGCCGCCGTGGCGCGCGGCTACCCCAAGCCTCTGGCCGAGCTGCCCGGGCGCCCGCCAATCTTCTGGCCCGGCGTGGTGCAGGGCTCGCCCTGGAGGGACCCACGCCTGGCCGGCCCGGGTAAGTGGCCCACGCGCGGATTCGGCGTGGGGCGGGCGGGGGCGCGGGGCCGCCGGCCGCGCTCACCCGCCCTCCTTTGCAGCCCAGGCCAGCGGGGTCCTGGACAAGGACGGCAAGAAGAAGCACTCGCGGCCGACCTTCTCGGGCCAGCAGATCTTCGCGCTGGAGAAGACTTTCGAGCAGACCAAGTACCTGGCGGGGCCGGAGCGCGCGCGCCTCGCCTACTCCCTGGGTATGACCGAGAGCCAAGTCAAGGTGAGGCGTCTGCGGCCCGGGCGGCCCCCCGCGGGTCCCGCTGCGCCGAGGCCCACCCGCTCCCCCGCGTCCTGCGAACGGTCTGCGAACGGCCGCTGGCCTTGGCCTCGGTCCCGGGGGCGCCCAGCCCTGCGGCCGGTCCCGGGCAGAGGGGTGGCCTCGGGCGTCCCTCCGCGTCCGCGCGGCCGGCGGCGTCTCCGGCCGGGCCGCCGAGGGGCCAAGCTGCCGCGGGCCGGGTGCTTGGGGAGGCGCCGCCTGATGGGCACCCTCCACCCCAGGTGTGGTTCCAGAACCGGCGGACAAAGTGGCGCAAGCGGCACGCCGCGGAGATGGCGTCGGCTAAGAAGAAGCAGGACTCGGACGCCGAGAAGCTGAAGGTGGGCGGCTCGGACGCGGAGGACGACGACGAGTACAACCGGCCCCTGGACCCCAACTCGGATGATGAGAAGATCACGCGGCTGCTCAAGAAGCACAAACCCTCGAACTTGGCGCTGGTTAGCCCGTGCGGCGGCGCGGGGGACGCCTCGTGAGGACGCGGCGGCAAAAGGCCGGACAACCAGGGTACGGGACGCGGGCCGGCGCCACTCGCCAGCCGCCCGCGCCGGAGTGTGTATATATATTTTTACAGAATAAGTTATAAAGCGGCCTGGCTCGGGCTCGGCGTGCGTGGACCCCAGAGCGCCGGCGTCCCTGTCCTCGGCGTGGGCGCGGGATCGGGACCGCCGCTGCCGCGCGTCCTAGGAGGAATCACTTTGTATAATCAATAAATTATTTAACACGTCCCCGTCGGAGCCGTGGCTCCCGAGGCTGCACCGCGTGTTTCTTCCTTATCGAAAACCGCGGACGAGGCGCGGTCGCGCGGCCCTCTGCCGGGGCCCGCTGTCCCGGGTCCCCTTGTCCGGTCTTTAGTGCCGCGGGGTCCGTGCCTTCGGCCGGAGGGGCGCCTGGGTCTGGCGCAGGTCCGGCTCAGAATCGGGACGCGATGGAGTCCTGGTCGCCTCGCGCCCCGGGTTGCCCGGGTGGCAGCATCTCGCAGGACCGAGGGCACCGCGAGGCCCGGCGCGGGGAAGGCGGCCCCGCCCGAGAACCCTCGGGCCGCCGGCCAAGGGAAGGGGCCGCCCGGGGCCGAGGGCCGCGAAGAGCCAGGACTCAGCGAGCTGCAGCGGAGCCGACGGCGGGGGGATGGAGCGGGGCGCTGGGCGCTCGGCGGCGGCGGCAGCTCCTCCGGCGCAGGCAGCAGGCAGCTGTGGCTCGCGGGGCAGCAGGTAGGACCCCTTGTCCCCGTCCCTCTCCCCAACTCCACCGGGCTGGGGCCAGGGCGCCCTCCCCAGGGCTCTGGAGGCCCGCTGTTTCGCTGGCTTAGGTGGATGAGGTTTGGGCAGATTTAAACACATTTGGGGTTGCCGGAAAAGGCAGGTGAACCCCCGCTCCTGCCCCACCCGGAGTGGTACCTTTCCCCTTTGGTCGGGGGTGGGGGGGGGCGGTGAGGGGCGCCGCTGGGCCCTAGGTCCTGCCGATGTGCTTTGCTCTGATTATGTAGGTTGAAACATGCCCAACCTTAGTAGCTACATAATTTGAAGTAGCAGTGAACTCACACGGGGGTGAAATAAATCAGGTTTTAAATTCATCAGCGCCATGGCCCTTCTCCTGCCGTTTAATAGATTTTTTTTCATCGGTAGAAAGCAGGGTTTAACTCCAACTGGGACTACAAAGAGACATCCTAAATACTTTTGCTGCCCCGGCGTCAGTTTTCTCAGGGGCCCTGGAAGTTTCTTTGCCCGTTTGACCCTGCGATGCGGGGGGAAGCACATCTGGCCGGCGCTTGGGCCTTGTCCTCCTCCTGGGCAGCTCCGGCCTCCACCCAGGACACCTCCCTGGATTGACCAGACCGACCCAGCCCCCCAGCCCCGCGGAGGCCCGGGAAGCCGTCTCTCTGGCCTGTCCCGCACCCCGGAATCCAAGGGCCAGGATTCCAGTTAACAGCAGCCTGCGTCTGCTCTGGTTCACAGAAGACCACCCCATCCGTTCAGACTCTGGACGCTCCCCGTGGCTGCATAACTGTTGTGTTAATTTTAAAAGTTGAATATAAAGGGTTGTATTACTGTAAGATTTCTCTTGGAAGGCATTATTGAAAATGTTAAAGAGCAATGTTAAAGGCTGAAGTTTTGTTTTTTGGGTTTTTTTTTTTTTTTTTTTTGCTACATGGCTGCATCAATTTAAAAAACAGACGTTTTTCACTGGCTGGTTTTCTTTCTAAGGGAGCATTAATTTTTTTTCAAAATTTATGTGAGTGAACTATTCTTTCAGCTCAAGTTAAGAGCAAAGGAATTTCCAGTTTTAAAGTTTTGAGGAAAGCAACACATGTATGTAATCTCATTTAAACAATGCTGAGGGGTAAATCCCGGTAGTAACCTCTGCAGTAAAAATCCAAAAGATGATCTTTCTGCTCTCACGCCAGAGCTCAGTTCTGTAACGGTATACGACAGAATGAAGTCCAGGATTGCCGACGAGCGTAGCCTGCACTGCGGGCTACAGCGGGCCCGGAGCACGGGAGGAGGAAACGCAAAGCAGACGGGATATTTTCACCACGATCGATTTTATTGCTTAGGGACCAGAGCGGTCATTTCCAAAGGCCTCCTGAGTGACCAACAGCTGAAACCCCGCTGCACAGAATCGCCGTGAGCCGGCCAGAGCAGAGCGACCACAGCTTGACACAGACCCCGACGGTACTGTCAAGGACATAGATTCGGCACGTGGACGCCAGCTCACTTGCAACGGTTGTGATTTATCCAAAACAAGCTTCTACCCAGCGCCTTCACCCAGCCCAGGAGTTCTGTAGTGTTAAAGCAAATCAATAAAACGTTCGTTTGTGTTTCATCCACGGGCCCTGGGACCACCTCTCACTGCTCCGCCGGGTGCCAGGAGCAAATACGTGCAGCAGGGTTACGACAGGTCGTTAGAGGTTCGGCATCCAAGGACGCCTACAGTTTGTCTCTCTGAATATTTTTATATACAGGCCACGTTACAAGCAGTTTCTATCAGAAGCAGACTAGCTATTTTTATTTCTCCCATGATATTATTGTTTTATGTAGAATACTTGGCACCATAGAACAGTAACAAAAGACAGACAAAACGGTTTACAAAATTCTTAAAAGGTACACCCGAGCTAGCTATAAACTTCACATTCAGTTCTTAATATTAGACAGAAAAAGGCCTAGGAGTCTCCAACTGCTCGTATGGATGTGCTGTGGTCGGTCTGACCCCTGACGGCTCTGCTGGGTCGTAGTACTTGCTTTATAGCTTTGTGTGTTGACGTGCACGTAACCAAACTCCTAGACGCCAATTCTACCTGCTGATATGACACTCAAGCGTTCATACTGGAAAGTATATTTAGCGTAAGTTTTGTAAGGTTTATAAATTATTTTTAAAAAGTATATATTTATATATATTTATATATATAAAAATGGAAAGCAGCTGCAGTGTGATTCAAAAACCATGTAACATGGCAGTAGAGTGACTAACAGGGAAGGGGCCTCCAGAAGTGAAAGCGAGGGCCGCGCCGCCGGCCGGCAGAGCCCCGGCCGCCCCGCCGCGGAGGGGACCCCGAGCCCTGTGGGGTTTCTACGCCGGAGAAGCTCCTCCACGCTGACAATGATTAAAAATCGAAAACCGTGAAGTCTAAAATGCAGAATCTCTTTGCTGTCTATTAGAGTTTTGGCAACAGGACTGTGACTTATTTAAAAAATCCCAATGTTTCTACTTGATGTCACACGAGCAGACACGACAGTGAGGTATGTGAGGCTTGTCCGGAGCGCCGTCCGGGGCGGAAGCGACGTGTGGGGCCGGCCGTCTAGCAGTGGCGCTCAGGCGGGTCTGTCGATGCGGCTGTCGGAGCACGTGGCTCCGCGTGCCGCAGGGAGGTCTCGCCGGGGGTCCCCTCGTGGCGCTGGCATCGCTTCCCTGCTGTGGAATCAGCCGTTTGTTAAGGGGACAGACACACCACGAAAAGCTCAGAAAGGTGAACTCGAGGGAGGAGGCATATTTACCACCAGTTCACTGCACCACACAACACTTGTGCACACGTGCGTGAGGTTTACCTGCCCCGGGCGCCATGCGGAAGGCCAGGAACACGGGCTGCAGCGGGAGAAGAGAGGCTGTCAGAACCGGGCGCCCAGACCCCGCTCCCGGGCTACCCGGCCGCGGCCCGCGGGCCCAGCGTCGGGCCCCAGTTCCCGAGGAGCTGGTGGGACTGGGCGACCAGAGGCTAGAGGCAAAGGGCCTTCGCGTTGTCTAAAGACGGTGTTGTTTCCAGATAAAGACAACGTGAAAGCTGATTTCAAGGCCCAAAGAACGCGGGGAAGGACAGAGCCCGTCCTGGGATGCGGCCCACTGGGCAGTGTGGGCGACCGCCCAGAGGCCCCGAAAATGGGAACTGGTGAACGTCTCTCATGTGGCTGATGGTGACACACGACCCGTCACCACACGCCCCTCGGAGGGGCCCGGGCCAGTCACACGTACAACGTTAGTCCTGGAACAAATACTCGGTGTTTCCCCCGAGGCACTGGGTCGGTGACACGCCGTCTCCCACCTGCACTGGCGGTGGGTGCTTGCCATCAGAAGCCAGGAAAATACTTGAGTGAACGTTCAGGAAACGGCCTCCGGAAATAGCCAGCGGTGGACACAGCCTCCTTTTACAAATGGTAAAACTGTGTATTTTATTCTACTGTGACCAGTCACTTCTGCCTTCTTACCTACCTGCCTATCTAGCCCCTACCTACCTACCGTCTGGTATTTTATTAAAGTTAAATAAAAACAGACCAACTTGGCCTCCTCTGTGAAGCAGACTAAGGAGGCGGAGCTGAGGGGCAGCAGAAGCCGTCCACCGCGGCCCCCGCCTGGAAAGCCCGCCACGCCCGCCCCTCGGGCCCGGCCCCCTGACCGCAGCGCGGCTCTGTCACCTTGTGGTCTCCCATGCAGACGCTGGGCCCGATGTGGTCGTAGGTGACAACCTTCTCCTCGCTCTCCGACTGGGAAAAGCAAACAGAGGGAGAGGCATGGGAGGCGGAAATGGTGGGGTTTCCTGGGAGAGCAGCGAGCGGGTGGCAGCCCAGCGATGCTCCGCCCGTGGCCACCCTGCCCACGTCTCCGTGGGGCTCTGGCCGGCTCAGAGCCGCCGGTGTGCCTCTGGCCCCTAGGAGGGAGGTCCGGGCAGTCCGGGCAGCACCTCGGCACCCGGCTCTCCCAGGTGGGAGGGCTCCGGCCTTGGGAGGTGGCGACACGGGCCGTTGGTGTGGAGCCCGAGCTCCCCTCTGCCTCTGGGCCGGGCCCTGGACCGTGCTCGCCGCAGTCGGGGCGGCTGTGAGCTTTCTTTCCAGCCGTGCCCCCGGCACTGAGGAAGCCCACCTGGTTCCTGTTTTCCCCGTTGCCATTTGTTTTTGACCCAAAACTCCCTGTTCAAACGAGAACAGACTCCCCGAACGCCACGCTGCCGCACCCAGTGGTCTGCGCCCAGTGACGCAGGGCTGTGTGCACAGGGTGCCCTCCCTCCTCCGCCAGCCTGCAGGCACCTTAACTCCAGGTGTGCGGCCAAGGGTGTGTTCCCGCAGTCAGTCGGCTCTGGCTCCAACTGGGCCAGGATTTCACATCCTCGGCTGCGGCGTCTGAGGCTATAAACTGAATTATCTTTAATGCAGTAGGAAGCTTAAGGTCAGATTTACTTTCCAGCACGGTCGTCTGCCAGAGGCATAAAGACAGACGCCTCCGCGCAGCCTTCGCCATCACAGCACCTCCCGGAGTCGGGAAACGTTCATCAAGCGCAGCGTGGTAATTCACAAAGGCAGCATAAAACTGGGGGTTTCCAAGTGCATAATCGTGAGACAGACAAACAGATTAAGCGGGCGCCGCACACCTCGCTGCGCATTCATCACCACGCCCGCCACCTCCGTGCTCCGGGGCCGGGAAGCAGAACGAACACGATGCCGAGGTGACCGAGCGTGGCATGATGGATGACGCGGCGGAGGCTGCTCGCGCCACGGCCAGTGGGCTGGTAACGCCTGCCGCCCGCCGGGCAGCCCCCAGGGGAGGGCCTGCCGGGGCTCCCACCGCCCCCAGGAAGGCGCTGGGCCCTCCCCACACTGGGCCACACAGCCGAGCTCTGTCTCCACTGTGTCTGCAGCATCAAATCTCGGGCCCCGAAGCTGACGTGATGTGAACGCAGGTAGAACAGCCTGCAGTGCCGCCTTCTGCTGGGCCCGTCTGCAGCCCTGGGCAACCCCCTTCACCAGCCTACGCGCTCCTGCTGTCTTGGTGGGTTTACTGCAGGATGCCTTTTTCTCTGGAAGAGGACACTCGCCTCTTCTCTGCGCCCTGAGGCCCCTGAGGCCCCCTCTCTGGACGCAGCCCTGTGCTCAGCTCGCCTGCCGGTGTGAGCCGCTATGTCCACTGTCCACTCTCTGCTTCCTCACATGGCATCTCAGGGCCCCAAGGGCAGGCCCAGCAGAGAGGGCAGGGCTGCGTCCAAGGCCAGGCACCAGGCATGCTTGCCCAGGTCTGTGTGGTCAGGGCCAATGTCCCGTGCAGCTCCCTTCGGGGAGGCTGCTTGTGGGAGCAGCCCAGCCAGCGCCTGTCCTCTGTGATGTGCTCTGGGGGTGGGCGTGTCACAGCCGGGTGCAGGCCCTGCCCACAGGCCCTGGGGAGGGCTGGCGAGGCTGCCCCGGCCAGCCCCCAGGCCCCATCAGAGCAAGCTCACCGCGGACCCGACGCGTCCCCACCTCCAACCAGGGCCCAGTGGCCTCCCTCCCCATGCACCCGGGGGCTCTGGCTCAAGGCAGAGTGTGGAGGGCCGGCCCGCCCCGGAAAGGCCAGCAGTGGGGCCTCCTGGAGGAGGGCTGCAGGGGCTGCTGAGCAGGGGGACGGGCGTGCACCTGGGCAGGCCAAGGGGGCTCTGCCCTCCTGGCTGCGTCTCTGGGTAAAGGGCCCAGGGCCCAGTGGCGCAGACAGGGCTCCTTGCAGCAGCCTCGGGGGGCTGTGGAGGGTGGTGACTAGAGCCCAAAACGTACTGGGTTGAGGTTGGGGGACGGCCTGGGCCGTGGGGACCTCCTGCCCGCTCCTAACTGGCTGCCCACATCACACAGAGAGGCCAGACCGCTGCGCTGATGAATCAGTGCACCTCGTTATTATATTTTTTCACTGATGGGGTTGACAAAACCAATACAGGTATTGATTCTTTAGAGCAGACCTCTTGTGTTAAATGTGGGCATTGAAAAACCCCGGGAAATCAAGAGGCTCCAGGAAACTCAAACTCTCCCCACACCCAGTCTTACGGGGCTGCCTCCTGAGTGCTGGCCGTTCATCTGTAACTTCTCAAGCCCCACTGTGACTCTGGCTCTGATTTACAACTTAGGAAAATAAGGACGGACTTCACAGCTCCCAAGCTCTTTCGAAGACAAGAGCTCATTGACTCCCCCGAGGACACAATAAACTAAAACGATTCCTAAAGCACTGGTGACAGTTTATGCCTGTTTTGAATCCAGAAAGACACTGGAGATCGGGCTCCATCCCAGCCCCGAGAACGGGGTCAGGGCTCATCCTGGGGCCGGTAGGAGGGCACGTCCCCTGGCCCAAGGCTCCCCACCCGCCCGGGCTCTGGCCTGCGCGGCCCTCACACTTACCCTCAGAATCAGCTCTTTGGCGGACGGGGACATAAGGACACGGTCACACCAGGCGGGGCACCGGGTGTTCATGTACTGCCTGCCCTGGCTGGAGTCCTCGCTGTACGGGTAGCTGGGGAGACAGGACAGGAAGGCACCGGTCAGCAGCCGCGGGGCCCCTCCTCCAGCCCCTCCTCCGCGCCCGGGGGGAGGGTGGTGTGGGCTCTGCCCCATGCACCTCAGAAAGGCCAAGCCTGTCCAGGGGGAGAACAGGCAGACGGAAGTTTCCAGAATAAAGTCAAAGGACTGTCCCACCCAGCACTTCAGATAAACCCTCCCCACGGACATGGACACGTCTATTAAACTTGGTTTTATTTTTGGAGGCGGCCTACAGCCCAACGAAAACCTGCCCGGGAGCCTACAGACGCCTGGGCCCAGACTGACGCCACACCCTTGTCCCACCGAGGCGTCCACCTCAGGAAGCGCCCAGGTGCCCGGGCCGTGGCCTTGGACCTTCGCTGTGGCGGAGTGTGTGCCTGGCCCTGACTTACTGCCCTGGCCGCACGGGCCCCGCTTCCCGCCCACCGGCCCGGTGAGGCAGCGAGGAGAGGCCTGGGGCCCCTTGGGAACGGAGCCACCACAGCCGACCGACTGACATGGCGAGAAGCAGGTGGGGCCCTGTGACCACCAGCTGAGCCCCCGACACCCTGACAGTAGCCGCCTGGCTGAGGCCCAGAACTCACCGGAACCTCCGGCTCCGGGCTCTGCAGTGCCCAGTGGGCCCGCCCTGGTCCATGTAAAGCTGCTCACCCCACCCCGTGGGCATTTGGATTGGGCTGCACTGAACTAACAGCAGGTGCATTTAACCAGAATGAACTAACTGGCTTTGGGGGACCCGCAGCCGTGCTCCCTGCACACCCGTGAGGACGGTGGGTCTGCTTTCTCGAGGTGCATCTCCTATGGCCTCCAATACAGTCTAACATTTTCCTTGCCAAGGTCTAATGTGCTTTTTAGGTTAGTTCCAAAATACCACGTGGTATTTGCTGTGAATGGCACTTTACTCTCTATTAAATTTTCCTGTGCTTTCAGCCGGAGGAGAAAAATGCCACTGTCTTCCTGGGCTGCTCTGTCCTGGGCACCTGCTCGCGTGGGGCCTCTGCCCCTCCCCCCGCCCTCTGCGGCCGTGGTCAGGGTCCGCGGAACCCGAGTTAACGGTTCTCAGCCTGCTCCATCCTCCAGAGCGTCCCACACTCTCGCCAGAAACGGCGACTTACGGCCCCAGGCCCTGCAGGAATTTAGTTCATTGAAGACCCAAAGCAACAAACACGGCTACAAACAAAACGTCCCTAATCTCTGCTTCTAACAGCATTACCCTTGCTGACAGCACGGAGCACTGACCACCCTACAACTTCCTTCAGGGAAAAGGGGGGCCCACGGCGGGCTTGTTCAGGCACGTCCCAGCCTAGCTTGGCTGTGGTCCTGAAGGAGGGACGCTTGCCCACCCCACCCTCCCGGGAGCTTCAGGAATCGGGGTCTGCACGGGCCGACCCTGAGCGTCCAGAGCAGGATGTGCTGAGCACAGAGCAAGCCCCCAGCCCCCTCCACTGGAGGCAAAGGTCAGGGGAGAGGGCGGCCGGCAGGGCTGTGGCCAGGGCTGGGAAGGTCGTGTGTGCTCTGAGCCCACCCAAGCTGGTCCTTGACTGTGAGGCGGGGCAGGACAGGTTCACCCGGGGGGACATCTGCGGTCAACGGGAGGTCTGGGAGGTGGAGCCGGCCACCCCGGGCCTCGCCCACGCTCCCCGCCGGGCAGGGGCCGTGCAGACGCGCGCTGTTCCAGGAGCGAGGGCCGGCTCGAAGCATCCCTCGGAGACGCGGCGCAGACGGGAGCGGGATCGAGGCCCGGGGGCTTCGGGAACCACCGCGTGACCCTCAGCTGCACCTATGACGTTGTTGCTACGGGAAAGCCCTCGGGAGCCCTGGCCATCGGGGGTCCCACTGAGGCTGCGCCCCAAGCCCACAGAGCCCCCTGGGGACCTGCCTAGGGGGCAAGGTTCAGGGAAGTGCTGTGGGTCCTGGGTTAGAAATAGCACGAAAAGCCCACTCAGGTAAGTGACGGACAGTCCCCACGCACACCGCGGAGCCATCATCACAGGGCGCCAGGCCCCGAGTCCAGCCCCCTGTCCACCGCCAGGAGCTGACGGGCCATCACAGGGACAGTCAGCCTGGTGGGGAGTAACACGGAAGGGCCCAGGAGGCCCGGAGCCGTGACAAGCTTCCCCCCGGGCCTTCAGTCCGTGTTCTCAACCCTGCTGCTGCCGTGGGGCCTGCCCACGTGCGATTCAGCAGGCGAAAGAAGCTGGCCGTGAGGGGCGCCATGGCCGGGCTGGGCAGGGCGGTTGGGGGCGTCACCCTCACCCCACGGACCGGGGGCCCTTGCCGTGGACAGACTCCCGGAAGGGGCCAGCCACTCCCAGAGCCAGGCCAGGAGTGAGCAGGGTGGTGCCGGTGCAGACAGGCTGGGCAAGGCCGGTGTGGGCCCGGGAGGGGGGCCCTGCCCACGCCACTCCGAGGATGGCCCGGCGCTGCCTGCCGGAGCTGCTGATGATTAATGCTCGCTGCACACGCGGACTTATCTGAAAGCAAACGCTGCGCAGGGCGGGGTCGCGGGACGAGCCGCCGGCCTGGCCCCCCGCATGGTGGGGAGTGACCACCACGGCGAATGGCCCTGCGATAAAGCTAACAATCGCCCACCTGTCCTCCCAGCCCTTCGGGCTCCTTCCCGCAGGATGCAGGATGTGGGCAAGCGGCCCCCTTGCCAGGGCGCTGCCGACAAGGCTCGGCCTGCATCTGAGTGGCGGGCGGGAGGGTGGTGTCACCAGGGCCCGAGGCCAGCAGCCAGGCCGGGAAGGCACAAAGGCCCACTGTGTCGGCCGCCCGACTCCGCAGGGCCGGCCGCCGTGCGCGCGAGACGCGGGCTCAGGAGGACCCCGAGTGTGGAGGGGGCGGGGGCCCCTGCACCTGGCCAGACAGACCCAGTTCTCACCGAAGCGGGAGGCGGAGAATTGGGGGTGCTGCGGGAGACCCTCCTGGGCTTCTCGCTCGGGGAGAACGCGAGTGTTCCCGAGTCACGGCCCTGCTGAGGGCAGACGGGCCCGCGCAGCCAGCGAATCGGCGGACCGTCCACCCGTGCACGGCAGCCCCGGAGGCCGGCAGGCAGTGGCCGCGCAGGAACTCAGTTTCCAAGCACCTGAGACTCCTGGGAAAGAAAAGGAGGTGGAAGGAAGCTGCACCTGAACTGGGCAATAACATTCACACCGCCGTGGGGACGAGGGGCCTGTGGTCCGAGCTGTAGAGCTGACCCGGCTCTGTGGACACAGGTGCCCGCAGCGTCCCCGTGGGGTGACCGGTGGCTCCCGAGGAACCGGTGCCCTGGCCCTTCGCCCCTCAGCGCTTGCCCCCGTGCCTCCGTGTGGGCCGTGTCCACCCGGGGCTCGGTGACCAGCGGGACAAGCTTCCTGGCTCCCTTCCCAAGAACCAGGCCGGGCACACAGCAGGGAGCTCAGCCTTTTTGTCCAAATGTCACCATTTTGTATTTATCGTTCCAGACAGGAATCTATAGATGGTCCAGAGTTGAATTATGGCCCAAAAAGAAGTCTGAGAAGTGCCTCCGAATCTTTACTGTAAAAAATAAACGTATCCACTGGAGAGAGACAGCCTCCT
Organism: Hyperoodon ampullatus; assembly: GCF_949752795.1. NCBI lineage: Eukaryota > Metazoa > Chordata > Mammalia > Artiodactyla > Ziphiidae > Hyperoodon > Hyperoodon ampullatus. The sequence continues at coordinate 229,277,905 of NC_136914.1, read as the reverse complement.
CCGGCCACAGCCGTGTGATACATTTTATCCCCGTGTTATATATATTTTTGTCTTTTTCGAAAGCTCTCGCTGGATCTTTTTCTGTAATTAATTTGCCCAGTAAAAACCTCTTTCCCACCGTGGAGCGTTTTTGTCTGTCCTTGGGAAGGTGTGACTTTTCTCTGGCGAGGTGTGTACTCTGACTGTGCGTCTGTCCACCTCCCCGGTCAGCTTCACTCTGAGGCACACGTGTCACACAGAGCCACAAGCGCAGGGGGCGCAGCAGCCCTCCACCCCGCGGCGGCTCCCGTGCCACAGACAGCAGCCCCCGGCCCCCTGGTTCCCACCGCTCCCAGGCCCACGGGGAGCAGCGGTCCGGCCGCTTCATCAGCCGACATCTATCCGCTAAAGGTGGCGTTTTGGTTACTTCCAGGTTTGGGGAGTTCTCGGCCGTGACGTGTGGACCCCCAGGGGCCCCGAGGCCCTGTCAGGGGCTGGAAGGTAAACTCTATGTTTGCGACTACACGGAGACGCTACTTGCGTTGTCATGGTGTTGGGGGCGGTCCCCTCCTCAGCCCCACCCGGGCAAGGCCGCACGAATGCTTCCTTGATTGAATCTCAGGCCTGGGAGACACAGTTTAGGAGTCAGTGGGACGAGAGGGGAGCGTGTGGGGCGCATCCCGCCACCTCTGGGAATTCTCGAGCCTCAGTGACAGGAGGCTTCCTGTGGCGGGGGCGGTCTGAGGGCGCAGGTGGGCAGCAGCGCTCCACAGGGACTTGGGTCCAGGGCAGGGCCGCGTGCAGGGCTGGGGGAGGATTCCACACCGCGGGAAGCCTGCTGCCACCACATTAGTGGAAAAGGCAGCTAAGCCGTCTCATCTTCACGCTTTGATCTCTTTATTTTAAAACCAACGACAGTAACTCAGAATGACGCTCTACATTAGAAACTCCCTGCTGGATGCACAGGACAGGTTTTGGTGGTCACCTCTGGGGCCCCAAATCACTGCCACTCACTCCGGGCCATCCTGGGGAGAGGGCAGGGGGGCTCCCGCGATCGGCCCAAATCCGGGTTGAGAGTGGGAGCCGCAAGCGGACGCTGGGCCGGAGGGCAGGGAGGGTGGACAGGATGACAACGCAGGACACAGAAAGCTGACCGTCGTCTTGTCCACTGCAAACCACCAGCCTCACGGTCGGCTCTGCATCCACTCGAGGCCGGTCACACAGACAGACCAGGTGGGCACGGCTCACGCCAGCGCCAGCATCACGCTCTCTGTCCACCAGTTATTCTGAGCATGAACTTAAAGCCTTTTATGTCACCAGCACATGGAAACACCACGTGGCATTAAAGGCCTTCATTTGGCCTGGTCCCGAGCGCCGTCCCTGGCCACTCGGGGTTGGCGGGCATCATCTGCAGCGCAGGGTGGGGCCTGGAGGGTCTCTGTGGCGGGCACCCCCTGCGCCCACTAGCCTGGCCTGGCCGCGCTCCCTGCCTCTACCCCACTCCGCCGGTCACTTCGTGGTTGTCCCTCACGAAGGTGCAAAACTGTGCCCGAGGCTGAGAAGAACGAGAATTGAAGGCTCTACAAACGCCTGAAATATTAGCACCTCTTCCAGCAAAGTGACACACGGCATTGAGTTACGGTCCATTAGGAGTGGGGTTCTATTAGCCCGCGGAGAACGGTCACGACGCCTCTGCACAAGAAACACGCCCCCGCCCCCCCCGCTCTCCTTAGGAGACCTGTCTGCTCGAGCATCTCTGAGGACTGTCCCAGGTATGCGATTAGCCACAGCCTGGAGCCACGGGGGGCACGGCGGCCTCCACTCCAGGCTCTGCACTGACCCCGCCCCCAGCCCCTGGCCCCCAGCAGCTGAGAGCTCGCCTCCACCAGAACGGGGACGAGCACTCCGCAGTCAGTTTGCAGTGAGTCCACTGCTTGGATAACAAAGTCAAAAGGCGCAGAAAGGTTCTGAAAACCAGGCGCGACGGCCAGAGGATGCCGCCCAGGACACCCTGCTCCCGTGGCACTGCCCGTTGGCACCAGGGATGCCCATGGCTCTTGCTAATTCCCTGGCTGACAAGCTGGAGCAAACAGGCCTCACAGAGAGGAAAGCTGGGTGAGGACAGGCACGACGGCCTGGGGTGCCCACTGTCCCTTGAACGGACACTGCCCACACCCCCCGTCCCCCGCCCCCCGGAGGTGCCAGAGTCCAGCAGCCAGTGAAGCACAGACCGTCCCCACAAACGCCCAGAGCCATGCGCGAGGGCCCACAGCCTCGGAGCCCACGCACCTCTGTCCCGACCGCCTGGCCCACGTGGGAGGGAAGGGCCGTTTTCACAGAACGGAGTCATGAGGATGACACGGGCCTCGGGAGCGTGGGAAGGGACTGGCGTGGCCCTTCTCTGTGACTGAGGGGCTGCCACGTGCACACCCCGCCCTGCCCGAGGCCACGCAGACAAACGCAGACATGGTGTCCCTCACTGACCAGTGCGGCTTCCAGAAAGGTCCCCACGGGGCTCAGCCACACCGGTAGAAACAGAACCGGGAGGTTCCGCCTTTCCGCCTCAAAGAGGGCAGCTTGGTGGAGCCTGGACGCAGGACGGCCCTGTGGGCAAGATGCACAGCTGGCGGGCACCCCGGCAGACTCCTGCCTCCTTCCAGGGTGGGGATGCTGGGCACACGGGACGCGACGGGCGCCTCCCCTGCCCACCTCCCCCTGCCTGCCCCTCCCGGCGCAGGACCAGGGCAGCCCGGGCGCCAGGCTCCTCAGGCGGTTCCTCAGCGGCTTCCACCCCTCAGCTCGGAGAGAAGCGAGAGACGGACGGTCTGCAAGGAAACCGCTCCAGGCCAGAAGCCCCCGACAGCTTCCAAGAGCGGGAGATGGCCCTAGGCTAGCGGCTGTGCACAGAGGACACCCCCCCGCACGCCCCAGAGACACCCCCACCCGTGCAGGCAGTGCATACACCCAGGAAGCACACATGCATACACGTATACACACGAGTTTTGCACCACACGCACGAACTGCACACAAGCTCATGCACACACCATGCACATGCACACACCCCCATGTAAATGTACATGCAAACACCTATTCGCTCATATGTGCACATACCATTTACATGTGCAAACACGGCTCATGCACACACATACCCACACCTATGCCATTCACACCTGTACACAGCCATGTACTTCCATGCACACACACACACACACCAAAAATAGGCCCATGCGTACACACACCGTGCACATGTGCATACACAACCCACCCCCCACCCCAAGACATACTGCACACACCCATGCACATACATCCACGTACCACACGTGTGCACATACAACCATGTATGCGTACAACTCTGCATGCACACGTGTACACCCACACCATGTACGTACACTCCAATGTGTGCACATCCGTATCTGTGCACGTGTGGATACTATATGCACACATGCAAACCCATGCACTGCACAAACACATGCAATCAGTCTATAATCCGATCACATACATCCTGCACACACACACACAGGTACACACACACCCCTACACACACGTGCACATACTCTGCACACACATGCACCCACACCCATGCAGTGCCACATCCATGGACACGTGCCTACACAGTGTGCACAAGTGAATACACCCATGCACAATCCTCTGTGCACACACCCTACACACATGTGCACAGGAGCTCATGCTCCTGCACACACACACACACACACACACACACACAGAGCACGCCTGAGATCACTTATTTTCCGGCAGAGTCAGAGAACACATCTGGGTACCAAACCACACAGCCACCGTTTCTAACCAAGTCCCTGCTGCTGTCCCGCTTCTGCTTCCGCTGACATTGTCCCATGTCTGGAACAGCCCTCCAGACCCCACGTGGCAACCCAGGGGGGCTGTGAGCTCTACCCGATGGTCACAAACATGGTTTTAAAATGCAACAGAGCCAAGGGAGGGGGATGGGTGTGACCCAGGCACCAGAGGAGGGGAAGCTGGGCAGTGCGGGAGGGGAATGGATGACCCAGGACGGGGGGAGGGGTGGGTGACTTGGACAGTGGGGGGAGATGACCTGGGCAGTGGGGGAGGGATGGATGAGCCGGGCAGTGGCCGGAAAGGCCTCAGGAGCCTTTTGTGGGTCTTGCACCACCGGCTGTGACAGGGCTGACAGGTCAGGTGTATTTCCTACTGTGAGCTGGACCCCCAGCTTTGGGAGCCGATGATTCAGTCTGTAAACCACGATTTTTCCCACCTCAGAAAACTTCGAGTGCTACTTCCCAGTTAAAGGGAGAAAATCTGACCCCTAAACCGACGGTCCTCCCAGTGCCCCCCACTGCCTGCCCCGCCCAGGCCACCTCCCTCGGGTGGCAGCCGCCACCTCCAGGCAGAGGGGGACCTCTGCTGTGACGGGCTTGCGGGGGGCTCCGCGGCCCAGGACACCGCCCCTACAGCGCAGGCACATTCCTAACGCACCTGCCAAGTCACAGGACGTCCACAGGTTCCCGGACAAGGGCGGGACCTCCAGGGGTCATTCTCCTGAGGCAGGTGTGCCCCAGACTGAGCACAGGTGACCTCGAGGTGCCCGCAGCCCCAGGTACCCTGACGAACCCCAGGCCCTCCCTGGAGTTCCTCCGGCTTGGCACCAAAGCATGCCCACCCCCACCTACCAGTGGGATCTCAGAGGCTGGGGCTACGGCCGCCTTCCGGGGGGACGACCTGTGCTTCCTGGAGACCGCCAGCTGGGGCCTGGCTGGACCACACAGCCCTGTCCCTCCCGACTCTGGACGTGCCAGTCTCTCTGCTGCCTAGGGGTCGGGGCCTCGTCCCTCGGCCACCTGAGCACGGACCATGAGGTCCTGTGGCCGGTCCTGCCCGCATTTTCTGCACCCTGCACCTGGGTGACCTTCAAGGCTGCGGCGTTTGGGAGACGCTCGAGGGGCTGACGCCAGCTCAGGGCACACGTGTCCACAGGGCTACGCCTTCGGCAGCCCCAGGCCCCCTCCCTCCTGGCCGGCTCCACAGCCCTGAGAGAGGCGCTGGGCCCCGAACAAGCGGGAGGGACGCTGCAGACTCCGGCACGACCCTCAGGAGGTGCGGGCTGAACAAGTCCCTCGGGACGTCTTTAGACTTTAGCTGCACCTGGGAGCACGGTTCACCGCACGTGTTGTGTACGTTTAAAGTAGCGTCAGAGACTGAGGGCAACGCAGTGGTCAGCCCCTGGACGGCGCTGCCGAGGGCCGCCCTTCTGGTCCTGAAGCGCTGAGTCACGAGTTCACGGGTGTTGGAGCCGCTGCTGGGGGCCCACCAGGCACCCCACGGGCCCAGGTCCCTGCTTCTCTGGCCCCTGAACCTCGCACTGCTGGTCTGGGCGCCGACCCTGAGCTGCGAGCGCCCGGCCACCTTGGCCAGAGTCTGGACCCGTAGAGAGTCCCATGTCCAGTGGACGGTGGGGGGCCCTTCAAGCCTGCACATGTTTGACCACTGGAGTGTGGCCCAGGAAGCAGGGGGTGACCTTCAGAGGGAGCCTGAGAGGACCTGGCCCCCCAGAGCGTTCTGGATGCCAACCGTTCCTGACGTGGATCTGACGCGTTTACTGCCAGGACCGACGCAGACGAGGGGGGGCCAGGCGGCGCTCTCGGCCCCACTTGCAGCTGCTCACCAGGCCCCGTCTACGTGAGAAAGCTTCCCTGAACCTGCCCAAGGCCCATTTTCTCCCAAGTGATAAGAATCCGTACTTGGAAGCTGTGAAAGGAGAGAGACGAGTGGGAGAAGCCCATGATGGGGCATCCGTGTCTTTCCAGATGGGACCGCGGGCCGAGCGCCCACCCAGTGTCCTGGCCACTTCTTAATCTTCTCTCTCCCCTCACCCCGGCCCTCTGCAGCCCAGGGCTGGTCGGGAGGGAACGCACTGTTATTGCTGCAGATTTCAAGACTCTATGAACACCAGAGCAAAACCCAGCAAAAGCTTACATACCCGAGAAAGACAAACACGGACAAACCAAACCAAAACCCACCCCACAACGGTTCCAGAAAGTTCCAGAACGTAGAGCTGCCTGTGTGGACCCCTCGTAGGCTAATCTGAGAGGCCATGTTGGGAGAAAGGAGAGCACAGACCCCTGCTGTGCTCAGTGGGGGGTGGGGTGGGGGGGGAGGCACAGGTGGACACAGACGCACGGACAGGAGGACAGTTACCTGCTGGCCCAGCAAGCGGCGGTCCTTACCTGGGAGGGAACGAGATGTCCAGTTCATACAGTCTGTCCTTAAAGACAGACAGCTCTTTGTCAAATTCTAAGAGCTGAAGAAAAGAAACAGAAAAAGATATAGGGTCACTTTGGTTTGCCTCCCAGGGGGCACCGAGAAGCCCGGGGGGAGGGTCTGTCTGCAGCAGGGACCTGCAACTTCCGGGAAACAGGCGTCGCTCCAGCACCTGCCCTGGACATCACCCGGGCCGCGTGCAGGCCTCCCGAGGGCGGGCCCCCCGGGCGTGTGGCCGGAGGGACCCGGGGCACCCTGCAGGCCCTTCTGTGCGAGGCCTGCTCCAGACTCAGCCCCTCTGCCGCCGGCGCTGGACCCACACTGCCTGTGCTGACCGGCCACGCGGGGCCACCTTGCCCTGCTGAGACCACGCGGCGCAGCCACCATGGGCGCTGGCGTCACCTCCGAGGTGCCCTCAGGCAGTGTCCAGCAGGGGGGACACCGTTTTGCCCAAACTAAGTTAAGAGAGTAAGAGCGCTGGCCTCACACAGGAAGATAAAAAACAAGACCTGGCCCTGAGGGACTCTTCAGAGCCACACCCCACGGGGCACCATGCCCCCAGGAGGGAAGGGCACTGGCAGCATCGGGCCACGCACACCCTGGGGGTGCGGCCATCACTCACGTCCCCTGCAGCGGTGCGGAAGCACGGCATCGTGCGGGCCCCCGAAGCCACACCCGTCCCCTCTGCCTCCGCGACCTCATCCGTCACTCCCGGAGCGTGCAGTTAGCAGTGCCGGGCGCCAGGCTGCTACCTGAGCCACCTGCACGTGGCCCTCCCCGCCGAGCCTGCGTGCACCAGGCCAGCCATCGGCCGGCCAGAGGGAGGCGGAGCTGACAACTCCCCCCGCAGGAGCCCTTGATGGTGTCTGTGGTTTGGGTGGGGGGATAAACCAAAGCTCCTTTTGCATAAACGGGACCACTTCAGACACAGCTGCCTGATTTCAGTCTCACACAGGTTCCTGCAGCATCCTGGACACCCGGAGACGGGGGCACAAAGAGCCTCGGACCCTGCCTGGCGAGGCGTGGATACTGGACCCCACAGGTGACACTCGGGAGCCCATATCTGCTGCGAGGAAGCGCCCGTGGCAAACCTCACCCAACTCAGCACCCCCTGGCGGCCCTGCCGGGGGTGGGGGGCCCTAGGGGTGCAGGGCCAGGAGTGGGGATGCAGGATGGGGAGGGGCATGGGGTGGAGGAAGGGTTTGTGGGTGGGGGAGGGGAGGCACAGGGCGGGAGCTGTGGGTGCGGGAGGGGCAGGGGTGGGGGGGCATGGGGGGCGGCCGAGCCCCTCAGCTTCCCGGCCCCGGTGGCCCCTGCCTCTGCATCGAGGAGAAACACACCCCACTTCCAGGGAGCAGCCCAGGCCAAACAGCTTCCGGAAGGTTGCGGAGTTCGCGCCTCAGGGGTGCCGGGGATGGAGGGGAAGTGTGTGTGTGTGTGTGTGTGTGTGTGTGTGTGTGTGTGTGTGTGTGTGTGTGTGTGTGTGTGTGTGTGTAGCATAAGCGTGGGGCCTGGACCAGTCCCGTGCTTACACGTGTTTGCACGCACGTGGGCCTGGGGATGCCCTCGTGTCACACTCGCAGGCGCACACCCCCCCGCGGAGGCTGGCGAGCGTGTCTCATCCACAACGCTCCAAGCGTGAATTCCTGGTCTCCGCAGGTCAGACGGGAAGACAGCCGTGATGCTGCGTGGCGGCTGCAGGCAGGCACGACCGTCAGGGGAGGAGCATCCACGGCACCCCTGACGACCGGCCACCGAGCCCGACGCCGGCGGTGGCCTCCTCCCCCCAGAGGCCTCGGTCCAGCACCTGGGAACCTGCAGGCGGTGAGCGGCCCGAGCCTCACCCACCGAGAGCTGCCAAGCCTTTCAGCTTCTCCCAAATTTAACTCAGACTCTTGAGAGAAGAAAAGAAACATTCTGGACGCAGCGAGTCCGTGAGGCGTCCCGACGGGCTCGCCGCCCCGTCCTGTGCGTGACGGGCACACGCGTGTCCGCAGAGCCCCGCGCGCACGCTCAGTCCCGCTGCTCCCGCCCCGCCGCGGGCCTCCCGCCGATGCCTCGGTCGGCGGCGGCTCTGTCGCTCCCACAAGGCCCGCTGCCAGAGTCCTTCCTGTGGGGGCCTGGCGCTCGGGCTGCTCTCCGTCTTCGCATTTGACGTTCAGGCTCAGGACTCGCCGAGCTCCTGAGGACCAGGCCTTCCGGCCCCGCCCTGAGCCTCCAGGCACTGCCTCCGAGCGACCCTCGAGGTCTGGCTGCGCTGGGGTCTCAGCTCCGCTGTCCGGCCGCGTCTGTCCTGACACTTAACTCACCTGTGGAGACGTCCACCTCAGTGACTGCTGCTAGCACTTCTCATAGCTTTTAATCTGCCTGCTGTTTTCAGGGTATGGTATTTGTTTATGTTTCTGATTCTCTCACGTTTTCAATACCTTTAAATCTCATCTTATAATTTTTATCAAGTATTCAGTTATCTGATGTCCGTGGACTCTTGCTACTGTGCAGTGCTTCCTACATGCCTTGTACCCGGGGCTTGTTTTGTTCCTGCTGCCCCACGGCCCCCAGGGCTCCATGCCCTGAGTCCACGGGAACGATGGGAGCTGGAGCCACGGCTGCTGCCACAGGAGGCCAGCGTGAGGTGTTTCTGATTAGAAATGACAGTGCATTCCTGTTGAAAGGGTAATCTGTATCTCTCTGAGATTTTTCACAAACTGGTAACCAATTTCACATGTATCTTTAACATTCTTCTTGATTACAGAGTGAAAAACAGAGTAGGGCGTGTGTGGACAATGATTAAGCGGCCGCTGATCGTACGTATCTGTCAGGCGCTGTCCCGGCTGCACACATTCCTCTGTTACTGCAGAGACGCCGCGCTGATAAAGGGAAAGAGGCCGGAAAATCGATGCGCCCTGAGCTGGAGCAGTCGCTACACACCCAGAAAACATCTCTATCCAACAGGCCGAGCGCGGTGAAAACTCACGCGCCCTGCCCTGGGACAGCTGCAGAAAATTTAATCTCTCCAAATCCTCACCAGGGCACTCCATCCTGCAGCCCTGACAGCCACACTTATAATTAATTATACAATTTCGATGGGAATATCGACTAAACAAAGCTATAAATCATAGAAAAAGTCAATAGGCATGGACACATTCAATCATGTCCCGGCCAATGATTACTACTCTTAAAATACAATAATTATTTTCAGAGCCAGCTTGAATTAAATTTCTGTCAGACGGGAACAAGACTGGTGGTTGATCAAGGATGCGATGGATTTGGGGGCCGAGGCCGGAGCAGCACATCCATCCTGCTGTGGGCGTCTCGCGTGAAGGTGAGATGTCCTCCGAGGGCTCCTCAGGCCATTCATCGTCCCCCAGGGGGGTCTGGACGACCGCCTCCCAAGTGGGACTGACACGCGACACGCCGAGCTGCCAGGGCAGTTACCGCTGAGCCTAGGCCCTGCACCACGGGGACGCACGAGGCCACCCCCTTCCCCGGAGATTCCCGACCCGACAGGCGGGGCCCGCGGGCCTTCCAGGACCCACGTGGAGACCTCATCTCTGCTTCGACTCCACTGCGTCTTCTCATCTAAGTCAGGCTCAAACTTCTCCCAGATATTCAAACTAACTTTCCTCCACCTTAAGGGAGCACAGTTTCGCATGGCAAATAAATACGGAACTAGAGCTTACGTCTAACGGTGACATCTGTAGTTTCCAGGGTGGTGACACGCTCTCTAAGTGCTAACCGAGGGCAGCGGGGACTCTGGACCCACGTGTGACATCCCCGTGCCCCCCCCCGCCCCCCCCCCCCGCACACCTGCCTCAGGACCCTGGTTTCTCTCTTGGATAGTGGACCTTCCTTCTCGCCAGTGTCCCGGCTCCTTCCGGAACGTTCTGGCCCCCTGGCCACTGCAGCGCCACTCTCTGTGTCCGCTGTTCCCCTCCCAGGGCATCTCCGCTTCCTGCTCGCCCTGGTAACCACACGGTCCCTGGCTTCGAGGGGCCGTCTCTGTGCTAGGGGCCCTCAAAACCCACCCCGCCCGCCCTTCTCCAAGCTCAGAGGGTCGCACGGCTGCCCAGGGAGCGGACGGCACCCCGAGTCTCCTGGGCACCTCACCCCACACAGGCACACCGAACGCGTCGTGTCCCCAAACCTGCCCCACGTGTTCCGGGCCTGGGAAGTCACAGGACGGCAGCCAGACACGGCCGCGCCCTACAGAGCCTCCCGTCCAGCCCAGCAGGGCCGCAGCTGAGCCGTGAGCGCCGTGTGCTGAGCCCAGGCGCTGCAGGATACAGCGGGAGCCCACCTCACTGGGACCCGAGGCCCCCTGCGCAGCCGAGCCGGGAACTGGCTGCGGGGACGCGGGGACGCAGCACGACAGGCAGGGGGAAGTGCGTGAGGCGGCTCGGAGCGTCCGCGGGGGCAGAGGTGCCCCCGGTGCGGCTGCAGGAGGGGTGGGGGGTCAGCACAGAGGCCCCGGGAGTGAGCCGCGCCTCGGAGGAGAGGTCAGGGTCCCGGGCTTTACCCGACGGCGGTGGGAGGTGGCCGAGGCCCAAAGCTGGGCCTGACTGGGTGGGCGTGTGACCGGCCCCGGGTGGGCTCCAGGCCGGGGGTGGACAGAGGGGCAGGGGTCGGGAAGGAGGCAGGGGGGGCGACGGCCGGGGGCGGCAGACTCAGGCGTGCGGCGAGTCCAGGCCCAGGAGCCGCCGGACGTGCAAGGCGAGGGAGGCCCGGTGGGGGACGAGGGCTTCCGGGGAGGACAGGAAGGCAAGGCGGGGACACGGGCTGGCAGAGTCTGCTGCACATCTGGAGAGCCCCTCTCCACTTAGACATGAGCCCTCTTCTGAGCGCCTGGCACGAGAGCTAGGGGCCCCCCCACACGGAGGCACGGAGCCCCCAGCCGGGCCGGTGCGAGTGCTCGGAGGGGCCTGAGGCAGACGCGAGACGGAGGCATCGTCCAGAGCTGGAAACTCAAGACCCAACGGGTGACCAGGCCATTCAAGGGCGCCCAGAGCAGCAGAGGGGGACCAGGGAGCCGACCCATGAGGGGTGTGGTCCCGGGGGGAATGCTTCGGAGGCAGGCCCTCAAGTCCAAGCGCCACCCCTGGCCTTTGGGCTAAAGATGTCCCTGAGGGGTGACAATGGTCTTGGTGGCAAGCAGGCGAGGTGGGGTGAACGGGGAACTGAAAATGGGGACAATGGTACAGACAGCCCCTTAGCAGGGTGGGAAGAGCAGAAAGGCCCCCAGGAGGCGGGAGGGGGGAGGCACAGGTGCACACCTGGGCTTGCGGTGATGCTCCCACAGGTGTCCCGACCGCCCTCAGTCGCCGATGCGTCAAAAGCACAGGAAGTACAGGGCACCGCAGGTGCAGGCCCCCCTAGGCTATCCCGCTGCAGGGACCGTGCTCGCCGGGTGGTCTGAACTGCAGGCGTCCATTCACACATATCAACACTTCCCTCTGCACGCACACACACACACACACACACGCTCACACGTGCGTTCGCGGCCACAGAGATGCCCCCGCAAATTTGCATGGTGGTTCTCTTCCTTCCAAAGGAAGCCCCGGCCTCTGTGGGCCGGCCCTGAACCAGGAGTTCCGCACCCAAAGCCCCCAGCCCTCTGCCTCTCACCGGGGAGGACCCCGGTGCTGAGGGCCACACTGGCCGGCACAGGCAGCGAGGCCGGTGGCCGCAGCCCAGCCGGCGGCAGGACGCCCCCCCAGGAAGGGCCCAGTGGAGAAGTGACGGGAGAGTGAGGGTTCAGAAGCCGACCCACAGGCTGTGACGGCACCGGGAAGCATGGTCCTGGGAAAGTGGGGGCGTTGGGAGGGGCCGGGGGCCAGCGCCGCCCCAGAGCCGCTGCCGGGGGACCAGCCACACGTCGGACACCAGAACTCACCGCGGTGCCGTTGTCGTCCCGGAAAACCTCCTGGTTGAAGTAGTCAAAGAGCTTCTTCTCGAGCTGGAGCATCACCTGCCGCGGGAAGGGCCGTCAGAGCAGGTGGGGCCCCACCTCTCCCGCCGCGGGGGCCACAGGGCTCGGCACCCACCGCACCTACAGGTGCTCACCTTCCGGTCGTTGTCTGACTCTCGGAATATCAGCTTCACGACTTCGTTGGTGTCGGCAGCCCGGACGGTCTGCATCGTGGCCTTTGTGCAGAGAGTCTGGGAAAGACACGAAAGGAGCTCAGTCCCCGGAGACATGCCAGCCCGCTGCCCGCCTCCACCGCTCCCCGACCTCGGCTCAGGGGCTCACACCTCCCGTGGACGGACCCGTGGCTCCAGACACGGCAGGGCCACACCCCCGGCCCTCTGCCTGCCGCCCCAGGCTGCCCCGAGGACCGGGACCCGGGAGGCCTGCAGAGGCTCCGCAGGGAACAGTCTGAGCAGCGGTCCTCCACAGCCACAGCGGGAGGGACGGTGAAGGGCAGGCAGACAGGCCCCGGGGGCAGCACGGGGGACACAGAGGCCACGCCGGGGGCCCTGCGCAGGGACGCCCACCAGCTGCGGCGGGGCAGACGGAAGGGCACGGGTGACAGGCTGACTGCGGATAGGCTGAAAACTATTAAATCCAGGCTCCTTTAGAAAATCCTTCCTGTCCCAACCTAGGTGTGGGGCGAGGAAAGGCAGCAGGATGGGGGTAAAACAGGGTCGCTCCCCAGTCAGGACGAGGCTGGAGGCTGGCGCAGGGGCCGCGAGGCCTGGTGCAGTTAGGGACACCGCAGGGCCGCGCTGACCACACCAACACCGCAGAGACGAAGTGCAGCTCTAAACGGGCTGAGAGACACCCCAGGTGCACAGCAAGTGCCGGCGAGGACGTGCGGAGACCGGGGCCCCGCAGCCTCCCTTCGGGAAAGTCCATCCACGTGGAGTCCAGAAAGGACAGATCAGGGGCCGCGGGGCCGGTGGGGTGAGAGGTCACAGCTGGGTTTCAGCTTGTGTGTAAGTTACGCCTCGATAGGGCTGTTGTTGAAAAAGCACTAGGTGATTTTTATTAAAAAAAGAAAGAAGGAAAGACCACCGCAACTGAACTAATGTTGACTTAAAAAAAAACCTCTTCATCTAAGGAGCCCTCGTGAGGTCACTTCACGGCGGAGCCGCGGGGCTCAGAGGCCGTGGGGCTCAGAGGCTCGAAGCAGCCAGCTTTTGGGGAGATCCTCCCGCAACAGGCCCGAGGGCCCCGGGCAGCCCGGAAGCCGATCCCCCTGGACCGCGCGCTCCAGGACAGGCATTGACATTCAGAGCACAGACAGCTAATCAGGTCAAGCCCCCCACAGTGGCTTCTGGACTCATGTGTCACAAATCAGTCTGGCCGCCTTCAAACGGCCGGATTAGAACAAGCGCCTGGACCATCCGGCCCAGCGCGGCCACCCTGCCCAGCCCCCCGGCGAGGAGGTCACCCCATCCAGATGCTAATGCGCTTAAGTGGCTTAAGCACAGTGAATGGGGAGGGCTCGGCAGGCAGACGGCATTGTAGCCTCTCGGACGCGATTCAGGAAATTCATGGTCTTCTCCCAAAGGCATCTGCTGGAAACTTTTTTAAAAAATTGCTTTATCTCGCCACTTCAGACGGGCTCCCAAAGGATAAACATCTGACCAGCCCAGCCCTTGGAGGGGCCTCTGCGAGCCTCGGGCCTCTCTCCCACACCCGCCAGGCCTCCTCCCGGGCGGGCCTTTCAATCCGCAGTCGTGACCACTCATGCAGAAACCCCCGGGCCGGGGCCTTTCCGGCTCGCCTCCTTACAGGAAGGCATTTTCCTCTTTTGAAAGGAGAAAAAAACTTCCCAAATGTTGTTCTTAATGAGCCGTCGAAGATCTTTTTCACCATCAGCAGCGGCATGAAGGGTGCAGGAGGGGCGGCCCAGCACCGTCTTACCGGCACCCGGAGCCCCTGGTTTTTCACTTGGAATTTAGGGGCCCAGGCTGCTGGGGTGGTGCCCGCAGGACCCGGCGCCGGTGTCAGCCCAGAAGCGCAATGCACAGCGTTTTCTGCAAGCCCCGCAGTTTTACAGCCACTGAATCCGCACAAACCCCTGGGGCTCAGAGTGCCTGTGCAGCTGGCCCCGCCCCTCCCAGAGCCGCCCGCCCCATTGCCCCCATCCCGCCGTCACAAACGCTCCCCACCAGGGTCCAAATTCTATGCAGGCAGAGCCCCTTGGGTCCCCACAGGCAAGCCCATGAGTGCGGCCTTACAGAACCCACTCTGCTCTCTGCCAGACTGGGGCGGGGTGGGGTGGGGTGGGGACAGCTTGCTTCTGTCTGCAAAGCCCGGTGTGGCCTGGGGACCGCGTCTGGGTCTGTCTCCACCGGAGTCGGGAGTCCTGACATGTGAGCATGCAGGGGTCTCTGAAGGACCCCGAAGAGGCCCACCGGCCCACAGCCCGAGTGTGGGCCCTGCCCTGCGGGTTCTAGACCCCGCGGAGGGCGCGGGCGCAGGGAGGGGTCAGTAGGCGCTGGGGCTGGCCCCCCAGGGTGCTCCCTGCCGGCCTGGGACGTGGCGCCCTCCCCTCGTGCCCCGCAGGACGCTTGGGCCTGCAGATGAGGGGCTGGGCTCAGGGGGGGCGCCTCCTGCCCCAGCGACACCTCGTTCCCGAGTTAACCTGGCGGCTGTTTACGAGTCTGACACAGACTGGGTGTTGGTGGAGGCACGGACTCCCTTCCGGCGGCCAGCCCCCCAGGTCCCCGAGAGCCACGGGCGCCCCCGTTCTCAGCGACGGGCCTCACGCCCTGGCTTCTGGGAGGCTCCGAGGAGCGCCTGGGTCCCCGGGACGGCTGGGCATAGCCAGGTGACCAGGAGTCCAAGCTGCGGAACCCAGGGGGCAGCAGGGGACGTGCGTGCAGATTCGTCCCCGTGGCCTCCTGACCTCTGCGCCCGGGGAAGGGGGCTCGCCAGGGCCTGAGCTCAGACGGCGTGAGCGGGTCACTGTCTGGCGTGCTGTCACCCATGGGCTGCACAGAGGGTGGGGCAGGTTCAATCCTGATTTCAGGCAGCGAGGAAAACCCGTCTGGCCAGACGACTGAGGCTGTCTCGGGTACAGGCGTGACCGACCCCCTGCATCTCTCCTCAGAGCCCTCTCTGCGCTCTTCCCCTCCACGTGGGAAGCAAGGAGGTTTAAACAAAATCAAAACGAACCACCAAGCCACTCTGGCACCCAAATTTAGACACTACCAGCAGATATTGGAAATATTCTAGTTCATTCTGAGCAAGAGGTCTTCTCTTTTTATTCAAATGCAGACCCCCTGAAGGACATAACGCGTAGCCCCCATTTCTGCCTGGGCCCCCAGGAGAAGCTCACACCACGGAACGGGCCCCCAGAAACAGGGACCAGCTGGACCAGGGGCGTCCAGCCCCCTGGAGGTCCAGCATTCTCTCAGCGGCGCCCACCTGCCGGTGACAAGGCCGCTTCCAGTCAAGGGCGTGGGTGGCGTGCCGGCACCTACAAGGGGTCCTCCGTCCCCTGCTCAGACCTTGGGGGCTGGATTAACTTTTCTTTCCATCAAGTGGAAAATACAACAGCCTTAAAATGAAAAATAACCAAAAGAGCGGCTTCCTGAAGTTGTGAAGCCCCCAGCCCCGCAGGGTCCACCCTGTCCCCGTGGTGCATCCCGCCGCCTGGGGTCTGGTCTCCAGCGTCTCTGTTTGGACGCGGGTCCTCGGGAAGGACAGCCAGCAGCCTCCAATGTGAGGCCCGGTGCACACTGCGTCCCACCAGACTGGACACAGCTTCTGCGCCGCTGGGGTCCTTCCCGGGTGAGGCCAGGGTGGGAACTCCATCTGCCCCGTCACAGAGCCACATGTTCCCGAAAACACAGGGAGCTGCTAGCGTCCTCACCTCCCCCTCTCCTGACCACGTCAGGGACCCAGCTCGGCCGTCCGCGCCTGGGCAGTGGGTCACCGCTGGGAGGGTGAGCTAGCTGCCCCGTTTCAGCCTTGGACGAGGCTCCTTCTGGCCCCACGGAAGAGGAATGAGCCGGTCTGGACGGAAGCGCTGGTTCTGCAGTGAAGGGCCGGGCCGGCCTGCTCAACATCGTTACCGTGCGGAGGGGCCGGGGGGAGGGCGGGAGGCTGGCGGGTGGGCTCCATGCCCGGCCCTTGGCGTGCGACCCCGCTCCAGAGCTTTCATCCCCTGACAACTTCACGCAGGAAAACACGCGGACCCTCTGATAGCGTGAAATCGGAAACAAAGCCGGGGCACAAAGAGGCCGACCGGCCGTGGCCGCCGGTTCTCTCTTCAGCCACAAACGTGCGCGTAGGACCGACCCCCGAGAAGCTGAAAGGAAAAGCACGTAAAAGAAACGTGTCCTCAAGGGCTTTCAACACAGCCCGGACGTGGCGTGCCCCTGGGTGAGGATGCTCGGCAGGGCCGCCGGCCTGGCCTCTGGCATCTTGGGGGAGACGCGGGGAGCCCTGGCCCCGCCCGGCCCCTCGAGGACCCTCACCCACTGACATCCATGCCCTCGTCTCCTGCACAGTATCAAAAGGACAGTGACCCTGCTCTGGAGGCCCCGCGTGAGGGGGTGGCTGGCTGCTCTGGGCTGCGTTTCAGACGCAGGGAGTGAGGCCAGAAAGGCCCAGACCTCAGGCGGGGGTGGGGCGCCGTGGGGAGCCCGGCCCTGGGTCCACCCGCTGGAAGCAGAAGCGGGAAGAGCGCAGGTGCTTCATCAGCTGTGTCTGCAGCCCCGGTGCTGGCACCTCCCGGGAGCAGGGGCCGGAGACCCCCCGCCCACCTGCACCCACGCACGGCCGGCCTTGCACCCGGCTTCCCGCCGGCCCGCGCGCTCCGCTCCTCGTCCTCTGAGCAGAGGGGGTTCACGCTCTGGGAGCGGAAGCCGTCGGGGAGCTGGAACAGGGTTAGCTCCTGGTTCAAGCAAGCCGCAGCCACAAGCAGCTTCTCCTTCCTGCGGGGGCGGCCATCTCCTCCCCAGGCACTCGGACACCCTCGCCGCCTCTGTGCTGTGCGTCCAGCAGGAACCAGGCTGAGGCCAGCAATTTGCACCCGAGGAGCTCGGCATGGAGCTGCCGCCCCAGCTGGGCTGCAGGGCCTTGAGTCCTTGGGGTCCCCCCCCCAATATCACGGAGATGTCAGAGAAACCGGGCCTCGGCACCCACGGCGTTCACTGAAAACCAGCCAACAAAGGGCGTCAGGGAGAAATTCACCCCCGTCCCACGGTTGCTCTCATCATTCTGTTACTTTTGGTTAAATCCTAGCCATAAAAATGTTTAAAAATAAACAGGCGCACAAATAAACGTTCCGTCTGCAGCACAGACCACAGAGAGAAAGAGAAGGATTTCTAAACGACGGCGTGCAAAGAAAGACCTGAGTCCTTTACACAGGTGTTCTTTAGAACAAGTTAATGGAAAATCATTACCTTTTACATTTAGAGTTTTTTCAAATGACTGGAAAACAGATCCCACTCTAGAGGATAAACGTGACCTTTTCTGCGATGACTCTCCCCATGACACTGGACGTTAACCCGGGTCTGCCTCCTGCTGTGCTGCATCCCCTTAACCCCACACCTGCCTCAGCTCTGGAAGGAGAACGGGGTCTCCGGGACCCACAGTGCTGCGGCCCCGACCTGGGCTGCCCAGATCCACCTCTTGGAATCGAGGGGTTAAAGGCTACCTCTGGCACCTCACTCACAAGTCAGCGTGTGGGAGGTCTGGGTCCAACGCTGGGTCACTGGGAGGTGGGTACGGAGAATCAGCCAGCCAGCCCCGTGCCCTGGACACCCACCCACCCGCCAGGAACAGGAGAGAAGCACCATCCGTCCCAGGGATGGGCCAGTCCTTGGTCACCAGCGTCTACAGACGTCGTTTCAGTCCTAAAGGCGTCCAGGGAGCAGAGAAGAAGGGACGCGGAGTCAGCGGCTTCAGAACCTGCCTCAGTCACAGGTGCTCACGGCTCCGCAGGAAAGTGCTCGGAAAAAGACTTCACGAGCCCTCTGACCACCCCCTTCGGGGCAGACACGTGCCACGGCCTGAAAAGTAGGCGCTGGGCAGACAGACAGACATGCATCTCGGAGCCGCCCACACCGCCTGCGGCCGAGTGAGCAGGTCCCGGGGTACACGCTGCCGTGGGAGCCTTCGGGGGACGGCCGGGGCCACTCAGCCTGCGACAGGAACAGCACCTCCCAGCGCACGGACATGTGGTCCAACGAGCTCCAGCCAGAGCTTCAGCCTCCTTCCCTATCACACATGCACACACACACCCTCGGCGCGCACACCCACACACACATCTTCTGGAGAGCAAGAGCCCTGGTTTGCCTGGCCCACGCTAGCTCCAGGGCCCCTCCTGTGGTGGCCAGGCCGGCCCGAGGCCCAGGAGGTCACCGTGCTCTAGGGGGGACGGCTGCGGCCGGGTGCCGGGCCGTGACTGCTGTCCCTGGGTGTCGGGGGGCGGGGGAGCTCGTGTGGTTAAGACGAGGCCACTGGGCAGCGTCTTGCCTCTCAGCTGCACCAAGTGGGGCCCAGAGCAGGCGCCCGTGAGAACCCTGAAGAAACACACACCTGCTGCCTTGGCCGCAGGAGGGGCCTGGCAGGGACCCTGCCCTCGGGGGAGGTCATCAGAGTGCTAACTTCCTAGGTTTTCAGGGTCCGAGTGGCCTGCCTGACACAGAGAAGGACCGTGCTGGGTGCGCGCCGAGGACCTGAGGCCGAGCAGGGGCGGTGGCCGCATCGGGCTTTCACCGGGAAGCACCATGGGGTGGTCGTCCTGCATCGGGCGGGAGCGACCCCGAACACCCCCCATTCCGTTTACTCTGACTTCCCAAGGAAGACCCTTCTGGAGAAGTGCAGCTTTTCAGAGGTTTTCCTGGCAAACCCCGGCCCTGGGGAGGAGGGACATCCTTGATGGCCGAGAGCACACGGACTCCGAGGGCCTGAAGGCGCAGACATCGCCGGGCGGGCGTGGGCGGGCAGCCGGCCGCTGCCCGGGGTCCGTGAGAGGCGCCGTTGTGAGGCCGTGTCAGCGTCAGAGGCGCCTTCGTCCTTTTTGTTCTGTACATCAGCTGTTCAGGAGAACAACAACCGCCATAAAGACCCTTTCATCTCCTCCCCAAGATGCCCCGCCAGCTCCCTACCCGCTGACGGAGGGGCGACAGCGCCCGCCCGCGGCCGGCTGGGCAAACCAGGGGAGCTTGACTGATTTTTCTAGAAGGAAGCAGCGCGGGCTCTTTCTAGGCTCGGGTCCAGCAGGACAGGACTGCCGCTCGGGGGTCGCCCTGCCCACAGGAGATCCGGCCGGGGGACCTGCCACGCTCCTGGTCTGGCCTCTTGAGAACGTCCCCAGCCTTCCACAGACACACCAGGGCTCAGACCTGCTGGGCAGCGGGGAACAAGGGGCAGGGGGGAGAGCAGGACCCCTTGTCACCTCCTTCTGTAACCGAGCAGGACGCTCCGGGGCCTCCCCGGGACAGACCCCCTGCCCCCGTCCCCTGCCTGCCTCTGTTTGCAGAAAAACTTTAGCCTCCTAGGCCTTCCTTGAGTTCCAAAGAATAACTTTAATCAGAGAAGTGAGACAATGCAGAAACAGGCTGGGGACAGTCCACGGGGCCTTCCGAAGGGCCGGCACAGGTAACGACCAGGTGCGATGCCCCCTCCTGGCTGAGTGGGAACCCAGGTCGCCTGTGCAGCCAGAGGGCAGGAGGCTGGGTGGCAGAAATGCCCGTGGTCTGGGGCAGGGGCTCAGGCCACCGGGCAGCCTGTGTAGTCTCCCTGGCCGGCACTGCGATGCGGGGCGGGCTGTGCAGTGCCTCCTGGTCCTCTTCCAAGGTGGGCGCGGTTAGTGCTGGGACCCCGGCTGTTGGGGCACCGCCTGGGCACCCACCCCCCCCCGCCCCCGCCCCGCGAACGTGAGCGTAGGGACGGCTGCTACCTCCGAGAAGCCAGGGTCCTCACAGGCCCCGCTGGCACCTGAACCTGTACCTGTCAGCAGCCAGCAACCGGTTTTTAAAAACAGCCGCCAGCCTCCAAAAGCGCATCCAACACCATGGCTGTCAGTGGTGACGGACGGCAGGTGGGTGCGGCCGGGCCACGCAGAGATGGGAGCGCCTGGCACTGCTGTCACCCTTTGTCACTGGCCAGCTGAGCGCCCAGCTGCCAGTTGCCACTGCGCAAGGCATGAAACATACTCTCTGAGCCATCCCGTGGGCTGCACAGCCCATTAGATGGCACATGCTCAGCGTGTTTAATTTGTCTGCTTTAATTACGGCTTACGAGGTGCCAAGTTTGATCACAGGATCATCTTTTCAGTTCTGCTCTGCAAGCATGTTTGTATTCATTTGCATCTGAAATGCGAAGCTCTAATTCCGGGGGTGGGAGGGGCAGCCGCTCACTTTGCACAAAGCACGCTTCCGACGCTGGTGCCAGCAGGATGCCCGCGGCCCCTTGCTGCAGAGGACCGGCGGGTCTCCAACGTGCCCTGGAGCCCCTCGCCGACTTGTCCTTCCAGAAGCCCCTGCCCGCTGCAGCCCAGGGTGAACGTTCGCAGCCTCTTTCTTCCTGGTGGTCAGGATGCTCGTGTTTCCGGAAGGACCTGACTCCCCTCTGGGCGCTTCCAGGAGCTTGGCGGGGTGAGCACCAGAGGCAGGGCATCCCTGGGCATCTCAGGGGCCCAGGGGTGGGGAGGGTGTACCTGCCACTCTAGTGGGGGACCAGCCACCAACACCAAAGCCCAGCCAAGCCGGCTTCTCGCTGGGCCAGCCCAAAGGATGACCTCAACTTTCCTCGTCAAGGGGGTCACCTGCCACCTCCAGACAAGACGCCGCCGGCAGACGGAGGTCCCGCGTCCCCAGCCCTGCGTCTCCTCGGACCTTCTGACCCACACGACTGACTGCAGTGCTGTCTGGCGCGCTCATGGTCACCTTGGGTGCTACGCTGACCTTGGGCAATCTGGAAACCGTCTGTGGGGTGACCCACCAGCTGAGGACACCGGCCTCCCCAGGAACACGGGTCGGGGCCGGCATGGCCTCTCCCACCCCAGGACCCGGTCTGTAGGCACGAAACGCCGGTGTCTCTAGAGGGTCACCGCTGAGGGCAGCCGCTCACCCGGGGAAGGGACAGCTCGAGGCCTGGGCCCCGGCTCAAGCCTTGGCGCCTCGTCGCTGACCGGTGCTCGTTCCTGGGCCGTGCTGTTTGGAAGGAAAGGGCAGGTGGCTGCACCTCCTGGGCACAGTCCTTGGCGGGGGTGGGGCAGAGGATGAGTTGCCTGCATCCCAGCCCCCTCCCCCTCTTCCCGGTGCCCCAGTGCCCACCTGGAGGCCGCCTGCCACCCTCAGTGATGCCCCCGAGCAGTGCCTGAGAACCTGCAGGACCCTGTGGCCCCAGCCAGGCCTTGCCCACCAGGCGGCCCATCCCCAAATGTGCCCCGCTGACCCCCCGCTGTGCAAGTCCCAAGAAGTGTCCGCCTTCGCCTCCATACAAGGCTCTTCTGTAACAGGCAAAGCCCCTGAAGAGGTGTCCCGGAGCCACGGAACACCCGGGCGGCCTTGTTCTCACGCTGCTCTGTGCATTCTGGGAGCTGGGGCGGCTGGTAGGCCTCGAGAAGCCATCCACTCGGTCTAACAGCCTTTCGGGAAAATTTGGAGACCTTTTCTCTGGTGTCCACAAAGTTATCTCTAAGTTGTTTCTACAGTTAGAAACCCTTTCAAAAAGCCATGCCGGCCAGCAGACTGTGATGTTCCAAGAGGTGCTTCCATGGTGTTTGAAAATTCAAGACCTTAACAGGTATTAGCTTAACGGATGCTACTGAAATTAATCTTCAGCAAAAGAAACTGGGTCTTTTTCAGTTAAACTTTTAGATCTAGCTTTGCCCACAACTGTGTTTTCTGAGTCAGCATCGATCTCTCCAGCGGTGGGAGAGGAAACGGGGCTCCGGCAGGAAGTCCCCAAGTCCACGTCCACCCAGACCTCAGCCCACGACTGTTTTGTCAACTGGGGCCTTGGCAGATGTGACTGGTCAACGTTCTCGAGCCGAGCTCACCCTGGATTCAGGGTGGCCCAAGTCCAGTGACTGTCCTCACAAGGAAAGTGAGGCAGGGAGGAGCCACGTGAGGACGGAGCAGAGGCTGCGGTGACGCGGCCACAGCCCAGGGACGCCTGGGCCACCGGAGCCCAGGAGGCAGGAGGGAGCCCCCCCGACCTCAGACTTCTGCCTCGAGACCCGGTGTCCCAGCCGCCCGGTCTGTCCCGGGACACTGGCACAGGCGGGGACACGAAACACAACACAGGAAGGCGCCACCAGGCACAAGCTGTGTCTTCTGTGGGAACTTCAGAACATACCAAGTTCATTATAATTTTCTTGATCAGCTGGACACGTCTGGGGCCAAAGGGGACGTGGCAACCCGGAGGGGACACGCGGGCACAAGGGTGGGGTCCGGGTGTCACGCGCCACACTATCCGTCTACGATTCCCCCGTTGGATCCCTGCTTCTCCGCCAGGGCGCTCGGCCTAGGGACTGCCTGGCAGCTTCCTGCACAGCCTGGACGTTTTGTGAACAGCTGATGACTGTGTTGATGAGGCGTGAGGAGAAGACGGTCTTCAATTCCTAGGGCTAAAGTCTTCATTTGACCAAACGGTCCTAAAAACTCGCTATACCAAGAATCATACTCCACGTGTTGGGAATAAAAATCATTTCCCATTGGTTTGCTTTACTTACACAGTAAACTGTGTGCAGAGATATAAGTTTTCATCAACTGAACAGCCATTTATCCACAGGATAGATGGACCGTATGGTTTAAAGAACCACGTGCACAAGAAAACCCTCCAAAAATTAATGCACGAATCTCAGACACATCTGTTTACTCATCGAGCAAATAATTCAATTAAACACTATGGATTCCTCCCCCCTTTGAAAGCGCCAAATTCATAGCCCTGGACAACGGAGCCTTGGGTTTCTCACGTGTGCGGGTGCACGGCCAGAGCAAACACTCCCTGGCAGCAGCGGGGCAGGGGCAGTGTCCAGCAAGCTGTCGTGGGCAGGCCCAGAGCTTGGGGGTGCGGGGGTGTCCTGGTGGCATTCAGGTCCACTTAGATGTGCTGCCACACTCTGGGCGGCTCCCAGAAGAGGCTGCGAGGAGGCTGAACGGAGCCCTGGGTGAAGCCGCCGATTCCGTGAGGGAGACTCCGTGTGCCCGGAGCACGAGGGTCTCCTGGAGCTGCCCCGCTCCGCCAAGCCCGACGCCTACCACCAGGCCCGCCGGGAAGAGCTGCTGCTCAAAACGACCACGTCCGGTCGGGGTGCAGTGGGACCTCCTCGGGCCCGAGACCGTCCTGGCCACGCCCCCTCGCCGGAACCCGCTCTCCCGCGTGGGGCGGGGCGGGCTGGGGGGGCGGGCGGGGTGGAGGGCCCCTGCTTCCTGCCCCGCTGTGGTGGGCAGCCCGCCTGGGTCAGCCCTCGCGTGCCCTCGTGGGCCCAGGACCCGTCCCTGCCATGGGTCCCTCTGACCTCTCAGGACCACTGACATGGGGTCCCCAGCACAGTCCAAGGGGCTTGCGATTAAGGCACATGGAAATGCCTAGCCTAGAGCGACGGATGATTGACTGTTTAGGAAATGACCTCCCGGGGGAAGGGGCCACACAAATGCGTAACGTCTGTGACTCTTACCAGCAGCGGAACTGCTGCTCTGCACCTGACCTCACACACAGCCGCCCACACAGGAAAGGGGCAGACACTCCGCGCCCCACACCTTCCCAGGTGTGCTCACCAGCTGCCCGGATAGCGGGACACCAAGGCCGGGGGCAGGTCCAGGGGCAGCCAGGCCAAGGGAAGCCGAGGGCGGGGGAGGCCAAGGCGGGGTCCGCAGGGGCCCAGGAGGGGAAGCTTATGCACACAGTTCCGCTTCCCTGAAAAATCAGCTGTTTGTGAGAACTGCCTACAGAAAACAGCATTTCACGTAGTTCGTTATCTAAGTCAGTTAATTAGTTGGAAAAGCTCTCGAGAACGAAGATCCCCTGTACTTTCCTGAAGGAAGAGGAACTTATTAAAACCTGGGCAGTCCACCAAATATCAAGGCTTTCGGCCTGGAGCTTTCAGGCTGTTGGTCTTTGGAGACGCTTGGGGCCCCCGGGTGGCCTTCAGAACAATGCACCCATCGGGGGTCTCACTGTGGATCCACAGACCAGGCAGCCCCTCAGCACTCGGGGGGCACGCCCTCTCCCTCCTCCGCGGTCTGGTCCTCAAAGCTCCACTGCTCGGGGGACGACCTCGGGCTGTTCCTGACCAGGAAGTGGGCGCCTGCGTCCCTGCTCAGGCTCTGCACCCTCTCACTCACGGTCAAGGACGTGTGGCCGTGGGTCCTGTACCACCAGCCCCGACATCCTGATGATACCGGGGCCGGCCTGCCAACTCTGGGAGGAAACACAGAAGGATGGAGCAGCCCAGCCGCGGGCAGCACCTCCCTGGCCGAGTCCAGGGTCCATCATGACCCCGGCCAGCACCGGCCACCTGTGCGGTCACTGTGTGGCAGGAGTCCTTCCTCTAGGGGATGGGACAGGTCCCTGAGGTCAAGCCAAGGTCTGAAGGTGAAGGGTCAGGAGAAAGGGCGCCGGGCAGAGAAGTCTGGGGACGGGGAGGGGGTCACGTGATCAGCGGCAGCCACACATGTCACGACCGTGCGTAGTCGGCCCGGCTCCGCTCATGCTCCCTCACGCCCGCTCAGGTCCAGGGCCGTGTCCTCCCGCTTCCCACTCAGTAAGAAAAGGAAATCACGACTCTGCAGGAGCCTCCCCGCCGCCGGCCACACGCCCAGCTTGGCGCCCCCCATGGAAACCGGAACCCCGCATGCGCCACACGTCCCGTGACAATTCTGCCCGTGTCCAGAGCCGCTGCCCTTTTTGTGGCATTTGTTCTGCTGGCAAAGAAAAGGCCACTTTGGAAACCTCCCGGACCTTTTCCCAATGTGCCTGCGGCTGGTGGCTCCCGTCCATCAGCTCCGGTCTGTCCACGGCCCTTAGACGGGGCCCTCGGGCGAGCAGAGAGGCCGTTCCAGCACAGCGGGCTCACTGGGTCCAAGTACCAGCCAGAAGTGACGTGCACTCGGGGGCTCACCCCAGGAAAACCAGCGCAGCTAAAATACCAGAGGAGGCGCTGCTGGTGAGGGTGCCTGGCCTGCGGGCACTGGGCCGGGCTCCCTGCGCCCCTCACAGCATCACACGTGCACCGGCGGATTTCAACAGGCGGGCATTGCACCTGTGGCTCGAAGGCCCAGAACCCATGGGACCTTGGATCCAGGCTGCTGATTGAGCCAAACTCAAAATGAGGGGGGAAAAGGCAGCAGAACCAAATGCAGGATGTCATGGTCCTCAGTGGAATTCATTTGTCTATCTGAAACCACTCCGAGTGGTCGAAAGCCCCCTCCCCACACTCAGGCGCCTCTCACCGCTCAGTTTTAAGAGAGAATCCTCTGCCGAGAAGGGAGGATTACTTGTACCTGAGACGCCAAAGGAGGATGACAAGAGGGGACCACCGGGGTCTCCCCCTGCTGTTTCCACCATCTCTGCAGGCGCACGCGTGTGTGTGCCCCGCTTTGGACAGGCCTGGACCGGACCCTGCCCTCTGTGGTCTCCCTCCTGCACCCGGGCCTGGGTGGACCCGCTCACCTTGGGTGGCTAGCGGGCGCCCCTTTGCTGCAGCCTGGGGCCCTGCCATCGGTGCTGCAGCCCCAGGAGAGCAGGGCAGGCGCGGCAGCAGGGCTCAGGACCGCGGACCGTCTGGGAGAAGCCGGCCCCACGCGGAGGAGACCACGCTCCAGGCCACGTGGCGGGACCTGGTGGGGCCGACGAGCTGGCCGTCCGACCTGGGCGCCTCACGGCTGGTGCCCATCCAGGTTCCACCCACGCCTGCTACTCAGCGGGAGCGTCCCCCAGGGGCCTGAGGGCACCCAGGAGATTCCCACAGCTGGGGGAACTGGTGCGTACGCTGACCAGGGGCTGCCTTCACACAGGCCGCTTCCTCCTCTTTGCTCTCCCGACGGCCAACAGCGGAACCTCCAGGCTCGGCACACGTGCGCCGACGGCTGGCGACCCGACCGCTGCCCAGCTACTCGTTCGGAGGGGCGCCCATAACAGCCCCCTTTGGACAGTAAAACGTTCTCCATTAGGAGTTTCCGCCTTAAATAGAACCAGTGAGCAGGGCGGTGGGAACGCGCCCATCGAGGATCAGGGGCCTCCGCGGTTTTCCCAACACGACTGAACACGCGTGAGGCTCCCAGCGTGGCCTACCTCCACCACGGACTTGGAATCCAGCCGGAAGTTGAAATCGCCAAAGACGAAGTAGGCTGCCTTCTCGAATCGCTGGTCAGTGACTCTGGGGGGACAGAAGGGGGGGTCACTGAGGGACGGTGCCCGCCACGCCCGGCCTCTCCCCACCCCACACTTCCCACCGCCTCCTGCTGAAGGACACCTGCACCCCAGTGACTGTGATCGACACGCGTTCCCCAGACGGCGCCAGGGAAGGAAAAGGGCCCCGCCACGCGCCAGACACGGGAGAGCCGCCAGCAGCGGGCGACCCACATGAGCCCGGGACGCCTCCGTCTGGCCCGTGGGCGGTTCCTCCCCTCGGTGGTGGGCACCTGACCTCATTCTCAGCGTTGTAGCTTCTTATCCCCACGTGGATGTTTGGAAGCCACAAAGTAAGAGGAACTATTTTTTTTTTTTTAAGCTAAGTATTGCCTTTGCTCAAAAAGTTTTTTCCACGTATTTTAAATCAATCACAACTTATTTCAGAGAGATTTTTCAGCTGAGAAACGCACACACGGCAAATGTGACAGTGATACGTCAGCGTCACCCCCACCCTGGCCCCGAACAGACCTCTCTTCCCCGGTAAGAGGCCAGGACACCACCCAACCCCGATCCTCCACTCACTCACTCCCCCACCCCCTCCCCGCCCTTGGTGGCAGCAGGGTCCCGGCTGCACTGACCTCAAGGGCAAAGGAAGCAAGCGCGGGTCACTTCCAACTCAAAGCAGAATGCGAACCACGGCTAACAAGACAACCCGCAGAGCAGACGTGTGGTCTGGGTGGAAGGGAAGGGAGGTTCGGTGACCCAGGTCCCCAGTTCCGCTGCCCATTGGTGGCTGCACTGACACCCCCGCCGAGACGGAGCAGCAGGGCCCACGGGCATAGGGTGGGGCGCCGTGCCCATGGCCCACGTGCTGCGATGGACTCTGAGAAAATAAATATTAAAGGCAGGCAAAGCCGGGAGCACCCCTCACCCAGATCAACTCAGAAATCTCTGGCCAGCACCGAGAAACCCGGGCGCCGCCGGCCCTGCCCCGTCCGGCCCCCAGTGCAGAGGGAGCAGGCGTGCCCCCAACCCCGGGGAGCGGCCTTCCCAACTTGACGCATTAGCCTGAGAAAGGAAAGGTGACTGACAGCGATGACATCACCGCTGTTTCATGACGGTGGCCGCTGGGCTGGAGGGACAGTCCTGTCCGCACCCCCGGGGACGGCGAGCTGGCGGCTCCTGCTTGCGCCTGGCCTGCTTTCCTTTCTGGTTCCTTGCCTCCTGCTTTTTCAACTCCAAGAGTTTCCCTGTAAAGTGTGATGGTGATGCTCTGTCTGTGCTCACGGTACCTGTCACGCACAAGCCTTAATTTTCACGCAGGAAACACACCCACATCCCCCCAGCTGCTGGCCCCTCTCCCCGCAAGGCTGACTCCCGACAAGTCCTTCTTTCATCTTCCTGGCAGAGTCTGTAGGGCAGCCTTAATCCATCTGGAATTACGTGTGAAGAAGGGATCTTAGTTTATCGATTTTCCCAGCAGTCGACGGATCCAAACCCTTTATGAAACATTCAATCCTCTTCCCCTTGAGTTTGTACAGAACAGGAGTCCCTAGATTACATGGGTCTTTTTGAGACTCTCCTTTTCTGCAGATCTTTTATCTATTCCTGTATGCTTTTAAATCACAGGACTTCTTATGGGGAAGCCCTGCTTGTTGAAATTCTTCTAGGAATTGTCTCAGCTGTTTTCATATTTTCTTGCATGTTAATTGCTGTATCACATAGATAATTCCACAAAAATCTTGTTTTCCTGTTTAGTTGGATTGATTCTCACACAGGCGAATTTGAAGACAACGGACGTATTTTAACAGATTGTCATAAACAGTGCAAATAACAAGTAACGTCACTTCCTGTGTTAAAAGTTAAGTCTTTCTGGGCTTCCCTGGTGGCGCAGTAGTTGAGGGTCCGCCTGCCGATGCAGGGGACACGGGTTCATGCCCCGGTCCGAGAAGATCCCACATGCCGCAGAGTGGCTGGGCCCGTGAGCCGTGGCCGCTGAGCCTGCGCGTCCGGAGCCTGTGCTCCGCAACGGGAGAGGCCACAACAGGGAGAGGCCCGCGTACCGCAAAAAAAAAAAAAAAAGCGAAGTCTTTCTGTGGAGGAGACGTCACTCAGGGATGAAAACACAGGGAGGCCGGCGGGTCGGCCCTGGGGTTGCCGTACGTCCAGGACCGGCCGTGTGCCCCACCCCCTCCCACCCCCTCCCACCCGCCTGGCACCCGCCTGGCACCCGCCTGGCACCTGCAGGTGAGGGGGAGGACCCCGCCCCCACCGACTGTCTGCCAGCGGGAGGCTGTCCAAGCCATCGTGAAGAAAGTTAATCTCTTCTGCCCTTACACAACTTTAGAAGAAGAAACGACCTCAGACAACCTGCACAGGTTCCTGGAAAAGCCGACAGGGTGTCCCGCCCTCAGGACATCGGGGCACGGACTCCATGGCCGCCCATCTTCTGGGAGGGGGACCCCGTGCACAAGCCCCACCAGGAAAGGAGAAGCAGCAACGTCCCTCCCGGCCCCGCCTCCCAGGACCAGTGAGCGGATGAGAGAGACACAACCACTGGGGCTCCACCACACTGTTCTTTAAAAAACCCCCAAACAGAACTATTCACTGCAGCCCTGCCAAGTGACTGCTGGCTGTGTGCAGAGGCCAGAGACGCCTGCAGCCCCGGGGCCTGTGACTGGGGGTGGGCACAGGGGCTGCCCCCCGTGCCCTCACCCTCCAGCCTCACGGCTCTGGGGCCCCACGTCACCCGCTCTGCGCCCAGCAGCCGCGCAGCCCCAGCACAAGGACCGCCAGTCCCTGCAGCTCCCCGAGGCCCGTGGGCCCCAGCCCGCCCGGAGGCCCTCGGGGGCACCTCCCGGCCTCAGCCCCCTCCCCCTGCGCCCCCGGCCCAGCAAGGCTGCCTCCAAACAGGAGCCTGGGGGGTGCCCGTTGGGGTGTCCCCGGGGCAGGGGGCTGGGGAGCAAGCTAGCACCACGCCTGGGACCCCGCGAGGTCTGGGCTCAGCGGTCGCACAGCACCTCCTCACCATCGCCACTCGGACCTCAGGCCACTCAAGGGGACTTCTCTTTTCTTTCGTTCTTTTTATTTATTTTTTAAGAAAAACTAAACCAAACAGAAGCTTCGACTTGATTTACTGAAGGAAGGAGGGCGAGCTGTCATGCTTCCTGGGCAGAAACACTTTAAATGTCCAGTTTAAACCTACACATTTTATCCTGAGGGTGTATCAGCTTCTGTTTATTAAGAAGCCCAGAGCACAACGTCCTCGAGAAAAGTCGGTGCGGCAAGCGGAGAAGCCTCTGCGTCCACAGGCGAACCAGCCGCTCTCTCGCAGCTTCTTACACTTAACGTGGTGTCGGGTCACACGCAACACCTGAGCAAGGCGACGGGGACACGCTCAGACGTGAGGCCAGGGCGCTCACAGCGCCCCTCGGTCCTGAACTATTTCTCGAGCCAGAGCATTTGCCTTAAACCTTGGCTTGGAAAGCCGGGCTCCAGCCCTGCGGCAGGAAAGGCTGGGAGCTCCACGTTTCCTGGGGTCGAAGCCTTGGAAGGTGCCTGAAGGCGCTGGAGGTCACGGCCACGCTAGGTCTCCTGATCCAGGGGGCCACGAGGGATCCGCGGGGGAGGCGGCCAGGGGCCCAGGAGCCGAGGGACGCGCAGAAGGTCCGGCCCGGGCCCGGGCCCGGGCCCGGGCCCCAGTCCCCACGCGGGCGGTTTCCCGGGAGGCGTGTGGAGGTGGGCGGGTGTCAGACGATCCGGGTGAAGCACAACCCCGGCTGACCATCCTCGCCGCTGACGGATGGGTGGGAAACGAGGGACCAGGAAGCAGTGCAGACGGCCGACTGCACCGGGGAAGCAAAAGACTATTTGGCTAATTAAATGGCAGAATCCATTTAGAGGTAATTTCCTTTTTAAAAGAAAACAAATTTCAGATTTAATATGGGACTAAATCAACTTTAAAGATCTCTGGGGGTTCGGAGGGAGAGAACGCTGCATCTGGCGGCCTTCCTGGAACCTGGAACCCGGCCCCCGCGGCCTCCCTCCGGTGACGGACGGGGTGGCCCACGGTGACTGGTGACGTGATTTCATCAGCGTGTCTCGGATCTTGTAATTCTATCATTAAAACCCTAAACTTTATCATCTTTCCGTGCCTTGCTCCTGGTGATGTGATGGCCTGAGCCCATAAATAACATCGCCGTCTGAGGCGAGATGGAAGGGCTGTCACGGGGAAGCCGTCGCCCGAGTGCCAGACCGCGGCCCGCAGCCCTCACTTTTAATTTCAACATAGTGCCATTTGGACCAGCAGGAAAAAAGCGTTGTTTTAAAATTAATTACCTTGTCAGTAGCTATTATGATTAAAAAGTAGGTCCACATCAATACCATGTGCCTAATTCAGAAAGAGAATTACAAGAAGAGCCATAAAAATCAATGCTTTAGGCCCTGAGAATGGAGTCTCTTTCTGTTTTGACGGGCGATTTCATGACGCCAGGAACCTTGCTGTGCCCAAGTGTCCCCACCTGCTCAGGCTGCCTGTGCGGAAGGAAGGGGCCGAGGACGCCCCGCGGCTTGAAGAGCCCGATGGCAGAGGCGACAGCCCTGAAGAGGCCACAGATCGAATACCTGAGGTCACACGTTTCTACCGGGGGCGGCTCGGGCCTTGGACAGGACGCCGGGCGGGGGGGGGGGCAGACGAGGGGCCGTCGGGCCTGCCCACCAGGCTGCACTCCAGGGTCCTTCCTTTGTTATTTTTAGCTACTGAACGTGGTGGAGACCGACCTCAGGTTTCGTCTCAGATCTGGGAGAGGCCGTGTGCTCAGGTCAAACAAGTTGAAATAGCAAAGCACGGACAGCAGGAGGTTCCTACGACTGGCCGCTGACTTCAGGGTCTTCGGAGTTCCCCTTAGTCTTAAAGCATCGGATTGAAGGGTTTATCACACGTGCATCTAAGCCGCCTTCTACAGACCGACCTTCCTGGAAGCTATTCTCAGGACTGCACGCTTCACTCTGTCCCGCGTGCTGGCTTCGGGCTTGGGCCGGTGGGGCTGGCAGCCCCGGGGGACAGTCCCCTATTGTGACAGCTGCAGGCATGAGGAAGCCCGTGGGGAGGAGGGCTGTCCCAGACGCACCCGAGGCAGACACAGAGGAGGAGGATCCCGTGTGAAGGCAGGAAGGACACATCTGGGGGACGGAACCTGAGCTGAGTCCCAGCGATGCATGCGCCCCGCCAGCCGGCACCACGCGTTCCTCCAGCCTGGCGTCTACCCAGGCCTGGCGCCCCAGTGACCTGTGAGGTCTCCCACACCTCCTGCAGCACAATAAGGCCACACCCTCGGGCAGCAGAACGGGGAGAGCACCGGTGCGGCCACTGTGGCCGGTTACAGAACCCCCTCTTTCCCGTAAGCTTCCAGGGGCCGCGCCCGGCTCTGAAATGCCCCTCTGGTCTCAGCCAGCTGGTGGCCGGAGCTCAGCCGTTGGAAGGAGGCTATGAGGCCTCGTGGGCGCTGGACTGTCCCTGAAGCCTTACGCTGAAGCCCAGCCCCTTGAGACAGTACTGGAGACGCAGCTCTCAGGAGATGATCCAGGTCAAATGGGGCCGTGAGGGTGGGCCCTGATCCGATGGGACAGGTGTCCTCGTAAGAAGAGGCACCAGGGCTTCTTCTGCCACCTGAGAACACAGCAAGAAGGCAGCCAGCGGCGTCCAGCAGGAAGGGGCCTCTCCAGAGCCGGACCACGCTGGCCCCTGACCCCAGACCTGTGGTCTCCAGAGCTGAGGGCAACAAAGTGCATCGTGGCCGTAGGCTCTCCAGTCATCTGCACGGTTGGTCCGGCTCCAGCCTGGGCCTGAGTTTCCTGTCTGTGCACCGAGATGTCCTCCAGCCCACGAGGCTGCCTCTGTCGGGGGGAAGAGGAGGGGTTCAGGCCCCACCATGGCCGGCACTTCCCAATCAAATCGCTGTTTGTCACCCTCTGGATGTCCACGCTCCCTTTGATGACAACGGTCTCCAGGGCAGGGCTGTGGGTGGAGACCTCCTGCAGGCGTCAGGCTGAGCTTCCCGTCAGCAGTTCTCTCATTCGTTCTTTAAATAGCATCATAATATTAAATACGCCTTTTCTGCTCAGATGCCACCAAAAGCCAGAGAAGGAGAGAAGACCCCTAGCCTCCTGGGGCCACTCAGTTCCCCCACGTACCCAGAAGAGAAAACAAGAGCTGGAGGCTCAGAAAGCCGAGGGAGGCTTTAAGACTTTTGATACCAAAGAACGTCGGAAACACTGCTGAATGTCAGCAGCTTTC
The DNA here is from genome assembly GCF_949752795.1 of Hyperoodon ampullatus. Classification (NCBI taxonomy): domain Eukaryota; kingdom Metazoa; phylum Chordata; class Mammalia; order Artiodactyla; family Ziphiidae; genus Hyperoodon; species Hyperoodon ampullatus. Next base: position 229,245,110 of record NC_136914.1, on the reverse strand, counting down.
GGGAGATGCGGACCATCCTGCGGTCCCCGGCCCGGGTGAGCACGCAGCCGGCAGGGCCGCAGTCCGGCGGAGAAGGACGAGACGTCCTGAATGCTAGCGAAGCCCTGAGAACACCCCAAAGTCAGGCCAGCAAGATGGTGGACGAGCACGGACGGAGCTGCCACGAGGGACATGGAGCTGGTGTGGGAGTGACGAGGCCAGGATACGAGCCATAGTGGGAGGTGCCCGTGCTGCCGTTCACGTGACGCTCCAGGATATCACGTAAGGGGCTCACGGACGCCTGCATCCCCCAAAACAACAGAGGATGCAAACATACAATAAGAACGTATACAATACATGTTAACGCACACAAGCGGTCCAGGGACGTGCACGGGGTCCGGGAAAGACAGGCACTGGATCAAGACGGCGGGGGGGCGGGGGGGGGCGGGGCGGGCACGACGAGGGTCCAGGACGGAGAGCACGGGGGCACCGACGGCCCCTCGTTTCACTTCTGAACAGAAGGACAAGCACGGAAAACCGTAAACCCGACACTGCCGAGGGGAGGGCGCGTGACTTTCATCGTCGCCTTCCACACCTCGCTGGAGGCCTGACGCCAAGAGCACACGGGAGCCCAGCGCCCGGGCTGAGGAGGAGCTGGGGCGGCGAGGACGCCGCCTGGCGGGCCCGGGACTCCTGCGTCCGAGCTGGGCTCCAGACAGACACGGGACGGAGGGAGGCCTGAGTGCGGAGGTGGGGGCCACAGGCACCAGAGCCCGCTCTCGGGGCCACCGGCCACGTGGGGCGTCCCGATGACCCGCATCCTTAGCACGGAGCCTGTCTTTGCCTGGAGACCGGCGGCTTTTCTTCTGCTGGCTGACCAGCGAGGCGAGTTCTGGGAACGGCCCTAAGAGAAACCCTGAGACGAGGGTCTTTGAGCAGCTGACAGCTGACGGATGACCGCCCGCAGACGACAAAGGGGAGCTGTGTGGCGGCCGCATCACACCGCCGCGCCCTGGGAAACTAATTGCTTCGAATTGTTCCGGGCGGCATTATTTTTCTGGCAATCATTTTCTTTGAAAGCCCAAAATGAGCATGAAACAACTCTTTTGACCGGACATAAAAGTTAAATGTCCCAATGTTGATCAAATTAACTTCAGCGCTGTGACAATGGACTGTATTTGTGAAGAGATACTAGGGGACAAAGGGGCGCTTTATGCCGAGATTTCACAGTTGTGATGTAAAAATGTTCCTGAGGACCTGGCCCGGCCGCATTGCATAGGGAGACACAAGAGCCCTGTCACTTGTGGAAAAAAAATCTTACTTCGCGGCCGAAAGCTTGGGAGAGTCCAGGAAGGACTGTGTGAGCTGCAGTCTCTGCTGCCGAGTTAATGCCCCAAACATTTCCCAAGAGCGTGACTGTGCGCCTGGAGAGGGACCACCTGTCCCCACGGTGGGTACAAAGGTGCACGCGGCCCGCACAGCCCCCCCAGAGCCCCGAGGAGGGTCTGAGCCACCCCTCCAGGCGGACAGGACCCCAGGCCCCGTGCAGAGGCCCCAACACAGCTACTGCAGTCTCTGAGCCTGACGGCCTTTGCTAATTAGAGGTTTGTCTTCTTTTAACCTTGCAGAGCGAGAGGGTTTTTTTTTTAATTTTCTTTTTTTTTTTTTTTTGGCCCCGACTCGCGGCACGTGGGATCTTAGTTCCTGACCAGGGGTCAAACCCACACCCCCTGCGTTGGATGCACAGAGTCTTATCCACTGGACCGCCAGGCAAGTCCCAGAACAAGAGATTTAAAGCAAAGAATTATTGCACAAAAGCATCAGTTATAATTTACCATAAAAACCCAGACGAACCCACTGGCCGCCCTTCATTAACACTGGAAATCCTATTTTCCAGAGTCTCCAAGGGGGAACCCTTCCCACTAAGCCCGTCGCAGCAAGGGCGTCATGGGCGCGGTGCTCGGCAGGGGACATGCATGGCGGGCGCTGCTCGTAGCGTAAACAATTCTGAAAGTTCACACGCTTCAGACGAGAGTTTGATGCTCAGGGTTTTTTGTTTTTTGTTTTTAAATAAGCTTTTTTATTTTGGAATAATCCTGGATTCACAGAAAAACTGCAAACACAGCACCGGGTGCCTCTCGGTTTTAACCTGAGGTCCCCCCACCAGCTCGTGGGGACAGGACCTGGGCTGACGTGCCACCTTTCCCGGGCCTGACACCCTCGCTCGGATGGAAACGCGAGCCTGCGAGGCTTTACAGGGAGATTAAGCCGGGAAGGCGGGCTCCCCTCGGACCCCGCACTGTTTCCCTGCATCCACGCCGTCCGCAGACAATGTTCCCAGAGGTTCCCAACGCCCTGAATGGGAAACTGTTGGTGGCAGCGTCCATTCAAAGGGCCAGCATGGCATTGTCCTCCCAGTCGGCAGAGAGAATGCGGTCTGCTGGTGGCTGCCAAAAGGTTAGCATCCCCGATGAAAGGGCGGCCCGTCATTCACCGCCGACAGAGCGGCCCTTTGTGCGGGCGGCCCGGCCCCGCGCGGCGGAGGTCCGGATGCGGCTGGCTGAGCGTCCCACAGAAGCCCTTCATGGGGACACAGAGCCAGGGAAGGGCCCGAAACCCAGAGGCCGCTTTCCCGGGGGCCGCAGAGCACAGGCGGTCGGGGGCAGTGACGCATCCTCGGGCCATCCGTCTGACGAACTGACCACAGCCGCCAAGCCCAGCTCATTCCCCATCCAGCTGGCTCTGGCCCCAAAGGAGGCCCCAGGGAGGGCCCGGGGACCGCAGGGCCCCAGCCGCGCCCCAGCCGAGCAGCCCCGGGAGGCCGGTCTCGCCACTGCGAGATGACCCCTCCCAGGAGGGCTGCTCCCAAGTCTGATGTGACCGCACGCGCCCCTGGGCTTCCTCCTGAACCAAGGCACCGTGTGCATCAGGCCAGTGCCGCGAGGGCGGACAGCCCGGGGCCTCAGCACAGACTGGGCGATGCTGGCGCCTGGCTGTGGACGGGGTGAGGGCAAGCAGACCCCCGTGTCCCCTACGTGGGGCCCTCGGACGGGGCAAGGGGCCTGCTCTCCGGCAGCCCGGAGGCGAACTGGTGGCCACTGTCTCGTCCCGCTGAATGGCGGCACGGGGACAGGCTCCTGGCCTTCCGGCTCCGTCCAGGGCGTGTCTCGGCCGAGCACGCGCACAGAAGGAACAGGCACAACTCGTGGTCCAGGCAGGCTGGCGAGGTCCTGGGGAGATCTGAGGCCCCGCCCCAAGCCCACGCGGACCAAAGGCCCCACTTAGGGCACGGGCGCTGGTGGGAGAGGACTCCAGCTGAGGACTCGGCCGCTGGACGCGCTCCGGCAAATCAGGGCCCAACGCAGCCTGTTAATCGGGTGCAAGGAGCTCCCTTTCTTTCCCAGATGACAGCCCATCAGCGGCGACCCCGTGAGAGGTCACATGAGACCGTCGCAGACAGAGGGAGGGCCCCAGAGGGCCCAGGGGGGAGGTCCTGAAAACCAGCTGTGACGGGGGCCAGGGCGGTCAGAGGGGAGTGCTGGGAGCCCGGGCAGGCGACGGGAGGAGCTCGCGCACTGTGACGACCATTGAGGGTGCCTCCCCTCTGGCCAGGGGCCCGCAGACGGGCCAGGAAGCTGGGGCAGAGAGGTGCGGGAGGCGGCGCTCGGGCGGGCAGGGCAGACCTGCCTGGCCAGCCACTGCAAGGGGCCTAGAGCCGGAGCCCGGCGGGTGGGCCAGAGTCTGGGAAGACTCAGCCCGTGGCCAGCGGGACCCCAGGCCAAAGGAGACGAGACCTCCGTCTGCCATGGCTCATCTTCCCCCCCCCCAGATGGAAAAGAAAGTGAGGCCACCCTCCATCCAGCGCGTCTGGACGGGACAGTGGGAGCCTTGGGGCAGGGGTCGGGCTTTGCGCATTATCCCTGGGTCGACATTGGCAAGTTTCGTAGTTTTGGGTAAATAGGATACAGCTAACTAGGAAAATGGCTGAAAAAGCCAGCCGCGCTGCTCCCCAGAGGCAGGCGTGGGGAGGCCCCCCTCGGTACCTACCTGTCGAGCACGTAGCCCAGGGCCTTGTGCCGGATCCCCGAGTACACAGAAGGGCTGGTCTCCCAGGCAACCAGGTTGGAAGCATCGTGGAAAAGATGGATGTTCACCAAGTCAAAGGCACTGCGGGGACAGAGACAGGAAGCTCGGAGGCGGGCTGGGGCTGCCGGGCCACCTGGGTCCTCAGGGCAGGTGCACCCACACTGCCCAGGCGTGTCCTCCCCCGAGGTTTGGTCAGAGAGGACACACAAGACCCGGAGTCCTCACACACTGAAGTCCCCACATGGACGCGGGTACTCGGCCTGCGGAAAAGGGAGCTGGTTCTCTGAAGAAAGGGACCTACACAGGATCCCAGGAACTTTCCTCAGAACGGGGGCGGGGGGGGCGGGGGGAGCGGGAGGGAGCCCGGGGAAGGGACGACGGGGAGGGGGGAGGGGACAAGGCCCCTCCCCAGGCCTCAGCTCCCTCCGCGGGCAGCTGGTGCTACAGCCCGAAGCCCCCTGTGCCGCTCAGTGTTCACCATGGGGTCCCTGTGCCACGGGGGTCACTACGGGATTCATTTCACTCTCCAGAAGAAGCCCCAAGCTCACAGCCCTTGGAAAATCCTTGGGGAAACCCCGGCAGCCCAGTGTCACCTGGGCTTCTGCACAGACGTGGCGAGGGGGGTTCGGCCTGTCAGCCTCTCGTGCCCAGGGAGCCCCGGGGCATCGCTGCAGCCTGTCTGCCGCACAGCAAGGTGGGGGTCATCCGCGGAGCTGGGACCACCGGGCCCCAAGATCCAGTGAGACACATGCGCTGACCTGGCAGCACTGTCCCGGGCCAGGTAAAGAGCTCGAATTCTCTCCTATGGCCTCATGAGGACCCACTGACCCCAGGAGGCCACCCTGTGCCCCTCCCACGCTGCACCGGGGGGCCCGTGGGACTGAGGGCAAGGGCAGGAGTCGGGGGGGCAGGTCAGGACGGCTGCGGCTGTCTCAGCTCCCTCTCGCGCTCTGGGACCCTGGCCCCAGGGAACGCCCCGACCTGCGTGGCCCCACGGGGGGGGGCCCGCGTGGAAATAGCGGGGGGCTGCGGTCACTGGCTGACGCTGGCACCTGACGGGAGTGCGGCTCCTGAGGATGGGCTGCAGCCTTGGCCTGAACAAGCTAGCGGCAGGTCGGGCCTCTCCCCAGGGAGACACCCCAACCCCAGGACCTCACAGTGCAGACTGTGGCCCTCAGTCCCCCGGGCCCGACCCCAGGTGGCTGAGCGCACGTCAGGGAAGCAGGACCCGCTGCTGGATGCAGCAGCAGGGGGACCGCCATGGGGAGGGGCTGCCAGGGCACCCACGGGGTGGGGGGGCGGGCGGGAGTGAGTGCTGGGACACCAGAGTCATGCACCGGGCAACCACGCTCTGTGTCCCACGGAGTCGTCAGAACAAAAAGGGTCAAAGAGTAGAGGGTCGGGTCAGGTCGGGCAGCCTTTGACGGAAGTGCCCCCCGCACTGCCCCCCGCAGTGCCAAAGGGGGAGCGTCCTGGGACGCAGGGGACCACAGTGGACGTACCAGTCCGCAAGGCACCACCTCGTCCGGACGAAGCCTTTCCTCGACCACTTGCACTGAAAAACAAACAGGTCGCACTTGTCAGCAGTGAGGGGGGAGGAGGGCACGCCTGGCTCACAGGCAGTCGGGGCGCCGAGATAAGTGGGACCACACGGGCTCCGCACTGGCTGCGGGCAGGGAGGGGACCACGAGGCACGACCACCACCGTCTCCCAGACTGGGGGAGGCTGCAGGGGCTCAGTCGGCCAGGCCATGGGGAGCCCCAGTGGACAGGAGGACGCCCTTGGCCAAGTTCAGGGGGCCCCGAGCGGCGGCTCCAGCAAGACCTCCTACGCAGCTGGCAGGCCTGGCGGGTGACAGGACGCGTCTGAGCCGGAAGGAAGCTGCGCGGTCTGCGTGGAGAGGCCGCCACTAGCGGGCTCGGGGCCTGTGGCGTCATCGCCGCGAGAGCCGTGCGGGACCCCGGGAGGCAGACAGACACAGAAACCCCATCTTTACTTCTGCTCCTCCAACCCCACCTCGAAGAAGAGAACTTCTGCTGGAGAAGCTGGGAGAAGCCTCGCTGGGCCGCCGCCCGCCCTGCTGTCCCGCAGCTGGGGTGGCACCCGCCCCGGCCACCTCGTCCCCTCGTGCTCACGCTGGGCGGGGAGGAGGGCGGGATGCAGCCGGGCTGCCCAGCAGCCGCCCTGTGACGAAGGACGTTCCGTGCTGGGGGCCGCGTGTGACAGTGTCATAATCAACTTTCACTTAAATGGCCCCACAGCACAGGGCAGCTTCACGGCCTGAGCAGTTGTGGGAGCGGGGCTCCGCCTGGCACGCCTTGCAAGTCCGCGGGAGGCACTGGGGACCTTCCTGAATCCCTGATGGCAAACTTTAGGGTGCTGGAGGGAACGTCTGCCTTCTCCGGGACCCTCCGCCCACATCCCAGGGCAGCGTGTCAAGCGTCCCCAGAGCACAGGGGCTGGTCCTTGGGCGGGGGTACGTGGGGCTGTGCCGTGGTGACAGGCGGGGGCAGAGGGCGGAGACCGTGTGGTCCCGGAGATGGTAGCCGAGTGGGACCCAGAGACCGACGCGGCGAAAAGCACTGCCTCCTGACGGCCGTGTCCAAGGAAGCGGGGGCCCAGGCCAGCCACGAGTTTCTTTACTTCGTGCAGACAGTCTCCACGCGCCTCCCTAACCACTGTCCCGTTTGTTCCTACTCCCCCGACAGCCACCCGTCACGAGGGGCTCCTCTCTCCTCCGCTCCGTTCGTTCGGCGCCCCGTGGGCTCCTGACCCCACCCCCCGCCCAGACTACTCTCGCAAGGTCGCCACGGCCTTGAGTTCCGGACGCGTCCTCAACGGGACCGCTGATTCACTGACCCTCTCTGACCACGTCTGGTTCAGAATCCAGCCCGCTGCTCAGTGCAGCGCCTGCGGGACCCAGGAGCCCTCGAGGTCGAGAATCGCACCCAAGGTCACATGGCAAGTGGCCACCCGCTGGGGCAGGCCGGACGTGGGCCCGGACAAATCCACCCAAAGGTCCGTCGCCTTCTCCCACTGCCGCAGCGGGAGTGGGAGGGGGTCGCCACGCGCACCGGCTGTCGAGGGCGCCCCGCCCCGCCTCGGCCTCTCCGGGAGAACCAGCGACTTGTCTTCCGTCTGGAGCCACGTCCTCCTGCAGAGAGTGGGAAGCGGGCGCCGCCACCCTGGTGCCCTCGTGCACATTCGAAAACCAGGAGCCGCGGCACAGGGCGGCCTGACTCCTGGGCTCAGGGCGAGCCTGCGGAAGCGGGACCAGGGTCTGGGCCGGTTCCCTGGGAGCAGCCGGCAGGGCAGCCTGCGGTCAGCACACATGCAGGGAGGCTGGGGCCTCCAGCACAGGAGCTTCCGGATGCAGATGCTCGTTGCAAACGGAGGCGGGCTGCAAGCGGGCGGGGCTGGGCCTCTCTGCCTCTTCCCAGCCCAGTGCACGCTCCCAGGCTCCGTGGTCATCGGCCGCCTTCTCAAGCCACCAAAGCCTCCAGGCGACGGCAGGCGGGACGGCAGTGGCTGGGGTGGCCCTGGGGTGCCCCCCCCCCAGTTCTCAGAGAGGCTCTCACATTGGAGTGGGGACCATGTCACGCCTGGGGCGGGGGGAGGGGGGGACTGCCGCATCGTCCACCCGACAATATTACGTCTCTGCCCAGATGCCCTGTTACTAGGATTCCTTTACCAGCAGATGGATGGCAAATACAGGCGGTTTCATCTACTAAAAGACGGCATAAATCACGGTGAGAAAAGGGGGGCTGCGGGAAGGTTATCACCACCCAGCCTCCCCGTGAAAGGCCCGCTTCAGAGCATTAGTGAAATTAATTCATCTTTCATAAGAGCTTGGAGCAGTCCCTGTGATGTATGGTAACAACCAATTTCTCACTACGGGCAAGAGCAAAAAAATGCCTCGGCCCCGACTGACTACACAGACCTGCTTTTTAAGAATGGTCTCACGGTGTCTGGAGTGCTTCCCCCAGAGGCAGCATGTGGAATTCGCGTCAAGCCAAGAGCGCCCACAAGCCACCAGGGAAAGTTCTGTCGGTTTTATGTGCAGTGGGCTGTAATTATTTGGAATTGCATCATGCCTCCATCATGGTAAGTACGTTTAGATTGCCCTTAGTGACGGTAATAAAAGAAAGAGAAATCAGTCTTAAACTAATTCCCTCCCCCAAAACGTGTTCCAAGAAAGCTAAAGGCCTGGCCTGCAGGCCCAGCAGGAGGGGAGCAGCCACAGCGCAGCCTCCTGGGCACCGCGGCCCTGCCCGGCGGCCTGCTGACCTGACACACGCCGGGCAGAGGCTTCTAGTAGCACACGGGAGCCCGTCAACGGTCCTGGAGTTTCTTACACCTGAGAAATTCCACGCAGTTGACATCAGAAGCATTTGGGTTTTTCTCAGTAAGATTTTCCTTCTGTTAATTTATCGAGATGAGAGGGAAATGAACAAGCCCTGAAAACTCATATGTCATCAGACCCAGCGGAGCACACACTCAGGCAATTCCGTGGAGCAGAACAGGGCCCCCAGGAAGGCCAGCACCCCAGGGCAGGGGTCACCTTGTCCCAGCAACACGCCGCTCTAGTCGAGACATTGGGGTCTACCCAGAGACTCCCCAACCTCCTCCCCCCAGGGACGCACTTCCTCCTCTGCCTGCGGATGACAGTGAGGCCGCCTGGAGTTGGGTCTGAGGAGGGCTCAGCCACCCCAGCCGGCACCGGCCAGCACCTCGGAGGGCACAGCACATGGGGTGTGCAGGGAGGTGGGGACCTCGGCCACACCTGCCCCCACCCCCACCCACAGGTCAACCTCAGCCCAAGCCTCACAGCCGCCTGGGCCCTGGAGGGAAGAGAAATGCAGGGAGACGCCCAGACACGCCGCGGCCTGGGGAGGGAGTCTGCGCAGGGCAGAGCCTGAGGGCCGGGGGGGCAGGGAGACCCTCAGGAGGAGGCCACGGTCAGGGAGGGATGGAGGCCCGAGCTGCAGGGGCGGGGGGCAGCGGGCAAGGCGGGAACGCAGAGGCTCCTGCCAGGTGCCGGACACCTTCTCCAGAGGAAGCAGTGGGGCCCCCTCCGCCCACCCAGGAGGACACGGTGACTGTCACAGAAGCCTCCTCTTCGGGAGCATCACAGCTCCTGGATGACAGATGCTGGGAGCCTCCGGTGACCCCAGCTCCGAGGGCACAGGTGACGTGAGAGGACCCCGAGTTCTGGAGTCATCGGCAAGTGACGAAAGGATGAGGGACAGCTGTGGGCTGAGCGAGTCCCTGGGGCGACGGGGACCACGCGCTGGGCGTCCACCTCGAGCCACGTCACCCAGGTGCGTCCCAGTCCCTGGCGGGGGGCGCGGCGTGGGAACTCCATCCCAGGCACCAGGCGTCCCCGGGGTGGGCAGTGGCTTGGGGGAGCAGCGCCTCGAGGGAACGGGCGGGCTCGGGAAGAGCAGAGGCCCACCTGCCGTCCCTGCCACCTGCCAGTCACAGGCCACGGGCTCGCCCTGGCACCTGCCGCGGCTCAGGACTTCAGTGGCAGTTAAAGGGGAGAGCTGCAAAGATACTTAACTGCTCAGAGGGCTGCCTCAAATGCTCCCCGCCCAGCCCCACGCAGGCCCGGGCCCAGCACTGCCTGCCAGCCATCCAGCCCCTGCGCGGCCATCCCCAGTGGCCCTGCCTTCTCTGCCAGGTGCGTGGGCCCTGGACATCAGCAGGGGTGTCAGGGGTCCGTCCTGCAGAGCAGCGGCTGAAATGCCAGAGCCTCTTCCTTAGCCCATTAAGGGCTGTCCCCAGCGGGCCTCTGTACGCTGCCTCTCCTGCTCTTAAGGTGCCCGCGTGGGGGAAGAGACGGAGACCCTGTCTGTGGTGCTGCAGGCCCCGCCCCCCGCCTCCCCGCAGCTTGCGCCGTTTTCACCCGGGTCCCTGGTTGCTCTCAGGCCAGGGCCAGTGCCGGCTCCCGTGCTGCCTGCAGGGGAGCGAGGGTGAGTCTGGATCGGGATGGGCCAGGAGACCGGCACTGACGGCCTCTGAAACTGACTTCTCAGCCCTTGCCCTGATCCGGGGAACCTTGGGCCGGCCTCCTGCTGGACACGTCCACTGGCCAATGTCCCGGGAGGACGGCAGGACTCATGGGCTCGGCCGCACTCATGGGAGGCTGAGAAGGGAAGCTTCCGGATCTTTCCAGCCACACCCTCCTCCAACCTTGGACGCAGAGCAGAGGGGAGCAGTGCCGAGGGGCAGGGGCAGCGGCGGGCGGGGCGGGAGGCGGGCCCCTGACACCGCGTCCTTGGCCAGGGACGCGGCCCATCCTTCAAGGCGGCGGCCGCCTTTCCTCCACTGCAGGATCGGGTCATAAAGCGAGTTAATAAAGTTGCGGCCTTGCTGAAATCAGTTCCCAGTGCCCCAGGAGGGGCGGCTCCGCAGAGCCACGGCGGGCAATCCTCGGCCGAGCAGACCTGCTCTGTGGGGGCTCGGGGGCCGTGTGGAAACGCAGCTGTGAGGAGGGGCCGCCCGGCTCTCAGTCTCACCCCCGAACGCTTCAGCCACGGGTCACTTCCTACTGCGAGTCAACAGGCCCCGAAAGGGAAGGTGATCCAGTCTGGATCAACACCTGGACTACACAGGTTATGAGACTCCAAAAACGCTGGTCATGATAGCATTCACTAAAAATACCAGAACCCAAAATTATGTGTGCAGCGTAACGGCTACATAAAAATAACAAAACTATACAAAAATGCACTAAAACCCAGAGGAAACGCATCCACGCTTTCCGACTGTGTCTGAGCAGAGGGTGAGCCGTAACCCTGCACTTCCCTCTGCTGAAGCGCACAGGGTGGGGACACCCGGCTCTGAGTCTGCGGCTGCGCCTCTCTGGCCACACCCAAGGCTTTGCCCGGGGGAGAGCCGGGGGCTCACTCAGCACCCTGGGGATGGGGAGAGCCCCCCGAGTGCCACTGTCCCAGCACGCCCGAGCTCTCTGGTCGGGTTGCGTCACTGGCCAGATCGACCTGCTCACACTGAGGTTTACTGGGAGGCCCCTGGCACAGCCCAGGCCCCAGATGAACAGGTTATGGTTTTTCTCCCTCTCTGGGGGAAGGTTCCTTTGCCTAGAAACGATGATGATTGGAAAATTTACCTACCGATGTAACGGTAAACACCACGGATTCTCCCAGCCCTCATCTAAGACCACCCAGATGAACCCACACGGGTTTTAGAACCTCCCAGAAGGACAGAATACTGGAGCACGACGGCAGCTGGGGGATCCCCACTGTGAAGTATGAAGATTTCACGTCCTAAATTCCACCTGAAAGTAAACGCACTAGTACGAGTGTGGCCGGCGGGGCCCCGACGTACCTCGGGGAAGTAGTCCTGCGGGAACTTCTCTTTTTCCAGCATGGGCGTGCTCTCCAGCGTGTCTGAGTAGATCTCCTTACCAGTGACTTTTTTATACTTCTTGGCTAGGAAAGAGCAGAAGAAGAACCCGGGGGTAACTTCAGCTCTTCTACCCCTCCCCCCAGCTCAGGGCCACGTGGGGTCCCGCGTCCCACCCGGGCAGTGCTGTGGAGGCGAGGGAGGCCCCAGGAGGCAGACCCGACGAGGGCCACGACCCCAGGCGGGGCAGCTGCTCCCGGGGACGCCCTGGCTCGTGCATTCCCATCCCTGGACCTAGAATCTGACACTGGGCTTCATTACCCGCTCCGAGCTCCCAGCCCGCAGATTTACAGGGGCTAATTGGCATCCTCTGAGCAAACTGCGACTGTATTCAAAAGGGCCGTGGAGTTACCGTCCACTCACACTTAAGATGAATTTATTTAATAGCATCGATTTCCTCCTTGCATCCAGCCAGCATCACTCATAACCAGGGAAGGGGAGTCCTTACGTGAGACAGGGGAAAGGAAAGATGTCCAGGCACTCTGGGCCAGCGGTCCCTGGCCACCCGCCCCGTCCAGCGTCCCGCGGGCCCTCCCCGCATCTGGCTGACGCCCCGCACACAGGGCCTGGCCTGGTCCTTTTACACCCAGACCTGGGATCGTTCCTTTTCAGAGACCACCGTGGGGTTTAATGCACAAATGTGTCTATTCCTCAAACTCTTGTCTGGTGGGTGGGAAGGCTGTCAGCCTCCCCACGAGATGCCAGCAGAGAGCCCAGGCAGCGGGGGGGCCTGCCGAGACCGCCACGGGGAGACCCCAGCCCAGGCGGTCGCCAGACTGCCCCCCCCCCCGGCTGCCGGAGCATCACCTGTCCCCTGCTCCCAGGCCAGGACACTGGGGTGAGGGTCCTGGGGTGTGTGGAGATCCCTGGTGTTTGGGACGAAGGACGAGCCGTCCCGTCAGAGTGTCTGTGGAGGCCCTGCTCCGCGTCCCACGGGCAGCCCCGCCTGCAGGCTCTGGGCCGCCTGCCCCCACGGGCCCACTGACACACAGACAGCACGTGACGTGGAGCCCTCCCCCAGGACGGAGCTGCGCTGTACCCACTGCTCCTCTAACCTGGCTCCCAAACCACGGAGACGAGCCTCAGATGACAGGTGCAGCTGGCCCTGAGGCTACCCTCCCACCCCCAGGTTTGCCCATCGGGGGAAACGCAGGCGAACCCACGAGCCAGGAGGCTGGTGCCTGGGAAGGTGGGCACAGGCCGGTGTAAACAAACAAGGCACGAAGCCCCGACCACTCACAACACCCACCTGTGGTGGGAAGTGACGCAGAAGTGTGTTAATCACAGGAGGCGCTTACTGTAACCACCCATCCATCCCCGTGGAAGGACAGCGTTTATCAAACATCACCGCACACAGCCGGCACCAGGTGGCAGGGGGCCGGGGGGGAGTGCTGTCTGCGAGGCACACCTGCCGTCACTGGCACGTCGTGTCCAGTTCCCCTGCGCTAGGCCCCGGCCCCGGAGCGGGGCAGCTGACCACTCCTGCTGACGCCAGGCCTGTCCCGCACAGACTGCCCGGGGCGCCAGGCTCTCAGGCGGCTGCAGCCTGCGGTGTGGTGTAGACCCACCCGCCTCGCCCCTCCCTCCACCCCGCCCGGGCCTCCAGCTCCCCTCCTGGGCCCTCCCTGCACCCGTGGGCACCAGGACGTCCACTGAGTGCCGTGAGGCCCGGCCAGAAGCTGAGGACGCGGACATGGGACGCAGACATGACCCAGAGAGTGGGCCTGGGCATGAGGCGGGGAGATGGACGTGGATTAGGACACGGGACGTGGATACTCCCCGAGTGTGGCCGCGCAGAGGCCAGAGCCGGGTCTTGCTGACGAGCCTGAGGCAGTGGGAAGGAGGAGGGAGGCCGCTCGGACCGGGGAGCACGGCGGCCGAGTGCGGAGGACGGGAGGGTGTCACCTGGGGGGCGGTCAGGGGAGCCCCGGAGCAGGGCGGAGCTGAGCCTGACGGAGGAGCGAGGGGTGGCCCTGGGCCCCCGCGAGGCCTCTGAGGAGGGTGAGGGCCGGGCGGAGGTCCAGCCCCTGGCAGCGGCCGGCCTCCGCCGGGTCCTAGGGACGCCCCTCCTCCCGACATCCGGGTTCGTCCCTGGGAGGCGCTGAGCTGCTGCTGGGGCCATTCGGGCCCACCGACCGGGCGCCCTGCAGGGGGTTATTTATCCCTCCTTCCTATGCCCCTTTGCTAACCGCCACGGCCCGAGTACCGCCTGGACCTGAGAATAAAGAAAGTTCTTTCTAAAGGTCTGCTCAGGATGGGGATCCTCGTAGCAAAGGCTGAATCACCAAAACAGCCCACTGGGGGCATCGGTTCATGAGCTGCAAAGGGGTGGACGCCCCCCCAAACGGACATCCTCAGGACGGATGGATGCCCAGAGGACAGACGCAGCAGCCCTCGGTGAGCCAGGCGGGCACAGGTGCAGGACCGGCTCTGAGGCACGGGCAGCCACCTGCAGGCTCCTGGAAATGAGGACAGGGCGGGGGCTGCACAGCAGGCGGTTCTGCTGAGATGAAACCCCAGTTCCCTTGAGGAAAGAGAGGGAGACTGGGGAGGGGTAGGGGGAGGAGGCCTCTTTCTTAAAAAGGAGACTGTATTGGGGCTTCCCTGGAGGTGCAGTGGTTGAGAGTCCGCCTGCCGAGGCGGGGGACACGGGTTCGTGCCCCGGTCCGGGAAGACCCCACGTGCCGCGGAGCGGCTGGGCCCGTGAGCCATGGCCGCTGAGCCTGCGCGTCCGGAGCCTGTGCTCCGCAACGGGAGAGGCCACAACAGTGAGAGGCCCGCGTACCACAGAAAAAAAAAAAAAAGAGCCTGTATTTGTAGAGCAGTCTGGGGATTACAAAAACTGAGCTGCAAGTGGAGAGTTCCCATCCGCCCCCCCAACAGCTTCCCAACATCTCGTGTTGCTGGGCTCGTACGCGCTAGGGGTCCTGACGAACGCATGACGCCATGTACCCACCGCTGCAGTGGCACGCAGAGCACCTCCACGGCCCCACCCCCGTGCTCCACCTGTCCATCCCTCCCTCCCCCAGCGCCTGTCAACCAGCCATGCTTCTACTGTCTCCATCGTCTCCTCAGTCGTTGGCCACATACTGCAGGCGGCCTCCTCCAGGGGGCTGCTTTCCGTCAGGAACACACATTTTAGGTTCCTCCTAAAAGGTTCCTCCATGAGTTTTTGTATCTTGATAGCTCACTTTGTTTTACTGCTGAATAATATTCCATTGTCTCTGGACCACAGCTTGTTTATTTGTTCATCTATGAAGGACATATTCTGGTTACTTCCAGGTTTTGCTAATTACGAATAAAGTTGCTGTCAACATTGCTGTAAAGGTTTTTGTGCAGACATTAGTTTTCAACTCATTTGAGTAAATGCCAAGGGATGTGTAAGAGTATGTCTAGCTTTGCAAGAAATTGCCAACCTGTCTTGCAAAGAGGCTGGACCGTTCTGCACTCCCACCAGCAGTGAGTGAGAGCTCCTGTTGTTCCACGTCCTTGCTAGCACGGCGGTGTCAAGTTTTCAGATTTTAGCCATTCTCATAGGTGTGTAGTGGTTTTAATTGTTGTTTTAATTTGCATTTCCCTGGTGACATATGATGTTGAATATCTTTTCATCATGTTTATTTGCTATTTGTATATCTTCCTGGGTGAGATGTCTGTTCAAATCTTTAGCTCACTTTTAAATTGGGTTGCTTTCTTATTGTTGAGTCTTAAGAGCTCTTTGTATATGTTGGATAACAGTCCTTTATCAGATGTGTCATTTGCAAACATTTTCTCCCATCTCTGGCTTGTCTTCTCATTCTCTTAACAGTGTCTTTTGCAGAATGTAAGTTTTTCACTTTAGTAAAGTCCAACTTAAAATTATTTCTTTCATGGATCATGCTTTTGGTGTTGCATCTAAAAAGTCATCACTGAACCCAAGGTTCGCCTACATTTTCTACTATGTTATCGTCTAGGAGTTTTACAGTTTCACATTTTACATTTAGGTCTGTGATCCATTTTAAGTTTTTGTGAGGGTGTAAGGTCTGTGACTAGATTCCTTTTTGTGTGCGTGCATGTCCAGCAGGTTCTGGCACCACTTGTTGAGAAGAGTCTCTTTGCTCTGTTTTGTTTCCTTTGCTCGTGTGTCAAAGATCAGTTGACTGTATTTGTGTGGGTCCATTTCTGGGCTCTCTCTTCTGTGCCATTGATCTATCCGTCTCTTCTTTTACCAACACCACACTGTCTTGATTACTGTAACTTTATAGAAAGTCTTGACGTTGAGTAGTGTCAGTCCTCCGACTTTGTTCTTCTTCTTCAATATTGTGTTGGCTCTCCTGGGTCTTTTCCCTCACCATATAAACTTTAGAATCAGTTTGTCAATATTCACAAAATAACTTGTTGGGATTTTGAATGAGCTTGTGTTGAATCTATGGATCAAGTTGGGAAGAACTTGACCATACTGAGTCTTCCTATCCATGAACATGAACTATCTCTCCACTTCTTTGGGTCTTTTTTGATTCCTTCAATCAGATTCTGTAGTTTTCCTCATGTAGATATTATATACATTTTGTCAGATTTATTCCTAAGTACTTCTTTTTGTACGTGTGCTAAGGTAAATAATATTGTGTTTTAAATTTCAAATTCTACCTGTTCAATGCTGGTATCGAGGAAAGCCACTGACGTATGCTTATTAACCTCATACCCTGCAACCTTGCTTACTGGTACCAGTTTTTGTTGCTACTGTTGTTGGTGGTGGTTCCTTGGGATTTTCTATGTAAACATGTCACCTAAGAACTAAGACAGCCCCTTCCCATCAATAAGCCTTTAATTTCCTTTTTTTTTTGTCTTATTAGCCAAGATTTCCAGTATGATGTTGAAGAGAAATGGTGAGAGTGGGCATCCCCGCCTTGTTACTGACCTTAGGGTAAAAGTATCTAGTTTCTCACCATTAATTTTGAAGTTAGTGTAGAATCTCTGTTTATTGAATTGAGGAAGATCTCCTCTATTCCTAGTTTGCTGAGAGTTTTTATTATAAATGGGTGTTGGATTTTATCAAATGCTTTTTCTGTATCTATTGATATAATCATGTGATTTTCTTCTTTAGCCTATTGATGTGATGGATTACATTAACTGATTTTTTGTATGTTGAATCGGGCTTGCATACCTGGGATAAATCTGAATCGGACATAGTGTATAATTTTTCTTATACATTGTTAGTTTTGAGTTGCTAATATTATATTGAGGAATTTGCATTTTCTGTTCATGAGAGATACTGGCCTATAGTTTTCCTTTTTTGTAATACCTTTATCTAGTTTTGTTATTAGGGTAATGCTGGCCTCATAGAATGAATTAGGAAGTTTTCCTTCTGCCTTTATTTTCTGGGAGAGATTGTAGAGAATTGGTATAATTTCTTCCTTAAATGTTTGGTGGAATTCACCAGGGAAACCATCTGGGCCTGATGCTTTTAGAAGGTTATTAATTATTGATTGAATTCCTTTTAATAGACAAAGGCCCATGCATACTATCTAGTCCTCCTTGAATGAGTTTTGGTGGATCGTATCTCTCAAAGAAGTGGGCCATCTAAGTTATCAAATCTATAGGCATAGACTTGTTCACAATATACCTTGATCATCCTTTTAATGTCCACAGGATCAGTACTGATGACCCCTTTCTCATTTCTAATACTAGTAATTTGTGTCTTCTTTTCTTCTTGGCTAGCCTGGCTAAAGGTTTACCAAGTTTATTGATCTTTTCAAAGAACTAGCTTTTGGTTTCATTAGTTTTCTCTGAGTGTCTGTTTTCAATTTCATTGATGTATGCTCCAATTTTATTATTTCTTTTCTTCTGCTTATTTTGGATTTAATTTGCTCTTCTTCTTGTTTTCTCAGGTTGCACAGGAAGGCTAGAGGAGGCTGCAATCGTCTACCTTCCTCCCCCATTGGTTAGGCCCTGATCAGACCCCAGTGGGCTGGGCTCAGGGTTTCCCTGAGGGCAGGCCTTTAAGAAGAACAGAGTTGTCTGGGCATATTTCACAATAGCTACTTTCCCCTCCCCTGCCAGAAATGTCTGGGGATTTTTCTTTGATCTTCAGTGTGAGAACCGGGTTAGCTTCCAGGAGGTAAAGCCCACGACAGGGTAGGCCCTGAGCCTGGGTGCGCTTCCCCGCCAGCTGCCCACACTCGGCCTCTCTTAGTGTCCTGGCCGTGCGGTGCTCTCTGCTCAGTGGGCTCTGACTCTCTGGGCCCGTCTGTCTCTCTCCCCGGTTTGGGGGGCAGCAGTGTGCCCTGTGACCTTGCTCCTCTGAGGGACCTAAGAAGAATCATCTCTTTTCAGCTTGTTTGGATCGTCTCTCATGAGGATTGAGTGACAGCTTCCAAGCTCATCACGTGCTGGACCAGAAACTGGAGTCCCTTTCATCCCTTTTCATCTCAAGTTTCTAAGTAGGAACACATTTTGTTAAAATTCAGGCTGTTTCTTTTCAAAAGTTGATTCAAACTTCACAAGCCTGGATTGCTTTTGCTGTAGTTCAATTCCAGGCAGGAGTGCGAGCCTGCCCGAGACCCCAGCCTCGCCCGCGCTAGGGATCGGTAGGCAGCAACACCTGCCACGCCACGCCCCGGGGTGTTTTCAGACTCGACACAGCCTCCTGCCAGGTTCGCCTGCTCAGGGCACGGCCGCTGCCCGTTTTGTCATGGGTCTTGTCACTGACAGCATGGAGGTTTTGCTAGAGTCAGATAAATGTACATGGAAGGTACAGCTGTGAATAAACTGTGGGCCAGCCAGGTACTGTAGGACGAGTTTGATTTAGTGATAAAACATGTCTGCACAAGGTTACTTGGAAGAAGGAAAAGTTCAACAGACGTGGCACCTGTGGAGTTTGAGGTGCAGGTTTATTAGAAGCGCAGCCTGTTCTGTTCCAGCTTCGTCTGGAGCCGCTGTGTCTGCACAGCCCCTCTGCTCACAGCTCCGTGGCCCGAGGACAGGACACTCGACGTCCAGCGTCTGGTAGGGTCGTGGGAAGAGTGGCCCCAGCTCCGGCTCCCACCAGGTCTGCTGGGCCGCTCCGAGCTCCTCGGCAGGAAAGGCAGATGCTGCGTCTCAAGCGCAGAGGAAGCTCAGGCTACGGGGCCGGCGAACAGTCACCTGCTGGCTGGGACCCTGTTCTCAACGCGGATGGAATCACTGCTTCCCAGCTTGGTGAGTGCGATCCGTCTCCCGAGTGAGTGGTGAAAATGAATCTGAACAAACCGACATAATCAGCCGCTCCCACAGTTATCCCACCTCGGGAGGCATCTCAGATTAATGTGACCTGGCTCAACAGCCCAAGTGGAGCTCAGACGGATTTACATGTAACATGAAGAGACAACCCTGCGTGGAAGATAAATGCACACGCATCCCGCAGACTGAATGGAGCAGGGACGGCAGCTCCTCAGATCAGGGGACAGACTCACACACCCTCGTGTCATGAGCATCTTGGGTGACTCTTCTCGGTACAGACACACAGTGTTTACCCATTAGACACGGGGCTACATTTTCTACTCTGCCACAAACATATGCTCTCGCCCATTTTTTTCTGAAATATGCTATCCTCCAGTTGTGTTTTTCATTTTTTTTACTTTCTCACTTGCGACAGGAACACAGATACAAAACAGTTCCCTCTGCTCCTAACTGTATTATAGGAAAGCTAGAGTCACCCGCCAGAGCCGTGAGGGGTGGCAGAGGTGCGGTAACGGGCTGGGAGCCGCGGGCGGGGCGGAACGGGAAGCGGGAAGCCGCCCAGCACAGGCCGGCCACCTCGGCCTCAGAGAAGCCAGAAAGCAGGTGTCCTCATGATTCCCTGCTTAGTGACTGCGCAAACCCCTCGATCAAACCCAGACCATGCGGTGCTCTGGCAGGAACACTGGGTGGGAGGGACCAGGAGAAGCCAGACTAGCGGGCAGGGGGTCGGGGCTCCACCAAGATGGAGGATCCCAGAAGACAGCAGGGCACACGTGGAGTCTTACCTTTAAAGTCAAACTGGGAGATGTTTTTTAAGGATTCGTGAAGAAAGTAAAAGCTTCCTAGTGCCTGTAGAGCAAACAGAGAAATGGAGTGAGGCCAGCCCGGGAGCGTTTCTGAAGCAGTCCTGAGCGGTGACTAAGAAGCTCTGTGGGTGAGAAAAGGAGTTCAGCTCACTGCAGCCCAATCAGCCCCCAAACTCAACAGGCAGCCGCAGACACTTCCCGACCCAGGACGCCAGGAGCGCCGGCCGCTAGCCAACCCCGAGTGGGCATCTCCCGTGTGGACGCACCCGCCCCCCCCGCCTCCCGTCCGCTGCAGGGTCCAGCGGTCCGGCGGGCGAGGGTCGGGGCAGAGGGGGTGGCTCCTGAGTGCAGGACACGGCTCCGCTCCGGGCAGCACAGCCTCGCCGTGGCTCCCCCTGCCCCTCGGCAGGCCCGCCGGCCGGTCCAGTCCCCTGCAGTCACCTGCTCGTCCTTCAGGACTGAGCTGCAACCTCAAGAGCCTCTGGAGCCACCGGCCCTGCCCATCCACGGTCAACAGCACGAGCAGCCACGGGGCGCCCGCCGGGTGCCGGGAGCTGTCCTGGGCCATGAGTCAGCCCTGCTCGCCCCCCTCAGGAAAAGGCCAAAGTGCAGGGACTGGGCTGGGGCGGGGATGGGGCATCTGGCGCCCAAAGTCACTTGTTTACCTGGGATTCAGACTTAACTGGGTGTATGTGTGCGTGTGTAGTTACACATCTTTTTCGTGTGTATCCGTGTGTGTGACGGGGACTCGGGCATGTGGTCAGTGCCGACAGGCTCCCCACAGCGCAGGCACAAAATAAACGGAGCGCACGTGCTGCTTGCCTGACTCACCCATCAGGTCTCTGCCCCGAGTCCTCTCTGAGAGGAGCTGGGCACCACGGCGCACACACGCGAGGACCAGCCTCCGCTCTCTGTTCTGACCGTGGACGGTCAAGGCCCCTCCAAGAAGAGGGGCGTGGGCAGCACTGGACCCTGGAACACGGCAGGACACGCCCACGAGCGAACGGATATCCTCCCGTTTGCTTGGGTAAAGAAAGCACTCAGAAAAAGCGTAAGTAAAGAACGCAACTGCAAAGATTTGAACTATTGCCTCATTGGCTGTGATAAAGCTAACATAATATTAAGAAGTTTACAATAAATAAATGGAAAATAAATTGCCAATGCAGGTACAGAGCTGTAACTCAGAGAGTCAGAAAATCCATAATTAGCTCTAATGAATATTTCAAGTCAAAGTTCAACTCAACTTTTTCAACGTCTGACTGACTCCATCGATACAGTTCAGGGCCCATTTGTCACAGGCTGTGAGGATAGGTGGCGGGAAGCAGCCTGCCGACGGGACGCCGGCTCGCGCGTCCTCTGACCCCGCACCTGTCAGCAGTGTGTTCGTCACGTCTCAAGAGTATTGACTCCTTGCCTGTTTTGCTAGAAACAATTAAAATACTTTTTACATATTTATAAACCTGACTGTCAAGAGTGCTTATTAATTCTCCATTAGCGAAATGCAGTCCAGCCGCTCCTGTGTCCCCGGAGCAGCAGACACGGGGCGGGCGCCCTGACCTCTGGCAGCGAGATGGCCTCAGGGGCGGCCTCGCCCCGCGGCTACGGGGACCCAAGGCCACAGTTCTCGCGACAGGGCTCTGAAGGGGCGCTGGGTGCGGACCAGATCCGGCCCGTGTGGCTCCTGGTCCCACCTGCCCGGCTCCACTGGATCCTCGAGGGTCTGCAGTGCTGCGAAGCCAGTCCCCTGCCTGTAGCAGGTCGGCTAACGGCTGACGGGACCACAGGCCACACCTGGGCGCTCGTTTGCCTGCGGGAGGTGAGCTCTGAAAGCCGCAGGCCGCTCTGCAGGTACCCAGAGCCAGGGCAAGGGACGGGGCCGCAGGCAGACGGCCCCCATGCTGGACAGGAAGCCATGCATCCACAGACATCGGCGAAGCGTGGATTTGCGGAGGGCACCACGGACGGAGCCGCCACCCACCTGCCGCGGGCCGGGGACTCACCGGCAAAAGCTACTCCTTGGAAACACCCCTCCACCTTTTATATGCAAACAGATCAGACATTCATTAACCGATCATTTCTGCGCCGACGTTAGAGGCCCAGGTACAGGTTAGCCCTCGGCCCCCGCGTCCAGTTGGCTTTCAGACAGTTCCAAACCCTCAAGTCAAATCGACTGAGCAGGAAGGGGCACAGGAGCGAAATTTTCTTCTCCAGATACAATGAAAGAGGAAACCATACAAGTGCTTCTCGCACACGACCCCAAGGCGCTAACAGTGCCTCTGAGGGCACCGTGGGAACAGGAAGGCTGGGTCTCAGCTCCCAGGGCGCCTGCAGAAGGGAGCTTCCCTCCTCCAAGTCTCAGGGAACACCCACCGCCGTCCCCCAGGTAGGGGGCTCTCCGAGAAGCCAGCTGCTGCATTCTAGGACAGGAGAGGGCGTGCCAGGGGGTCACACACAGCCTAGGGCCAGGGAATCTGCCCATCAGGAAGGCCAACTGCCTTTAAATGCAACACAGCTCCTCCCGGAAGGCACTACATTACATTGTTTCTAAGGATAAAGCATTTTCAACATGTCATTTTTTAAAAAAATAAAATAAATGCCTGAGAAGAGGATAAGAACTTCCTAAGACACAGCTGATAACTAATCCTCCAGTCTGCAGCAAACCACAGAACGTGAGCTGCTCTACGTTAGAATCAATGGGCGTGAATGACTCACGGCTGGAAAGGCCCCTTGGTTTGGAGATTATGATGAACCCCTGACATGTCACCTGCTCCATCCCGGGGAGCAGACAGCGCCCCGTGGACACAGGGCCCCCAAATGAGGTACGGCCCTGCATGTGCACACGCGCTGTGGTGTCAGGGAAGCAGCTGTGCTCAGCTCAGCACTGACTTTCCATCAGGATCAGATGCAAACATCTCCACCCTTGGAGAACAAAGTTCAGGACACGAGAGGCTGTGATGTGCACCCAGGCTGGCTGTGGATCCCTCGTAACACGGGGGACCCACAAGCTCTGAGCACACAGCCATGGGGAGACGGACAGCTCCACGGCCTCACAGCTAGTTTACACCCAAGGGAAGCCGTGCATAAACACACACACAGAGCTCTCTCTCAGAAGCTGGGGCTCTCAGGACACACGCATGGGAAGGCAGGCGGCACTGCCAGAAACACCAACAGACCCAGCAACCAAACGCCTAACAACGTGAAGACAGATACTCGTGATCCAGTCCTACAGTGGAGCACGACACAGCAAGGAGAACAAGCAAGTCACACCAAAAACCACAGAGGGGCTTCGCAATGTTGAGAAAGAGGATAGTTCCTGAAACTTCACAGGGCGTGGTGCCAGGATAACAGAAACACAATCAAAAGAGTGCGTTTAAACAGAACGAAGGAATAAAGCGATCGGCACAAAACTCAGCCTGGGGGTTATGGGGAGAGCAGGGCGATAAGCAGGCGCACACGGGTGTCACTGCTCTAGAACGGCCTGAGGTCGCGTGGGGACTTCCAAGGTGTCCGCTGTGCTGGACACTCCCAACGCAACTGTCCCCCCAGAGGTGGCTGCCATCCTCAGTGTCGATGACCAAGGTCAAAGGCACCCTTGCAAGGGCTCAGAGCCTTCACCAACTTTATCTGCACCATCGTACCTCCTCCCTCCTCAGGAACTTGTTTTGATGACTGTATCTTTGTAGTATAGTCTTAACTCAGGGAGTCTGATCCTTGCAGCTCCACGTCTTTTCCTCAACGTTGCTCTGGCTAAGGAACTTGTTTTATTTTCCATTCAAAGTTCTATTTTAGAAACGTTCGATGTTGCAACATGTAACGTGAGCTTATTTTTAATGCTACAAGATCCAATATACAATAATACTGCAAGTTATTTATCCAGTTTTGCTGTTGGACATGAAGACTGCTTCCAATGTTTTCACTATTAGAACCAATACTAAAACGAACATTGCACCGTGTCCTTGAGCACATGGGAGAGATACACACCCGGGTGCATTAAATGTGCGTGTACGTGTATGTGACACGTGGCTGGGGTTTCTGGGTCACGGTGGATGGGCACCTTCCACGCAGGTTTCTACACGGCGCCCAGCGGTGCCTGCTGCCCCACACCCTTGCCAGGACCTGGTGCCGGCACACCTGGATCTCTGCCAGCCGACTGGGGTGAGATTACACATCGCTGTTGTCTTATTCGCGTTTTTCTTAGACTAGCGCAGCTGAGCACCTCTTTTTAAGAGGAGTGGAAACTTGGGTTTCTCCTGCGAACACCTTATTCTTATCCTTTGCTTATTTTCTATTTCCCTTGTCTACTACTTGTATTACAGAGAATTCCCCCACTCTCTGTGTCTTACCTAGTCAATTTTTTATGGTATCTTTCATGAAATGAAAGCCTTTATTTTTAAGGTAGTCAAATTAGCCAACACAGTCCTTTAGGGTTTCGTCTTTATGTCTTGTTTGGAAACAGTTCCCTAGTCTGACCCCACAATGAGTCTCAATATTCCATGTAAAACGTGTAAGGTTGTTTCTTTCCCATTTAGGTTTTTACAATAACAGGGACTTATTCGTGGGTATGGCGCAAGGGGAGATCTAGCGTTACTTCATTCCATATGGAATTCCATACTGTCCGGTTTCCCCAGCACGTATGTGACGACTCCTTTACCACTTTTCCATCCGTTTGGGGATCTGTTCTCTGGGCTCTTGGTTCTGTTCCATTGGTCTATTTCTAATAGCACTTTTTCCTAGTTTAGCTTTATAATAAGTCTTGATATTTAGTAGCATAAATAAATGCCCCGTTTTGCTTTTCTTCACAATTGTTTCTGTGATTTTTGGCCCTTTATACTTGCATATAAAACTCCGGAACAACTGCCAAATTACACCCAAAGCATCCTGCTGGGGTTAGGATTACAAACACAGATTGACTTGGGGACAGCTGACGTCTTTGTGATACTACGCAGTCTTCCTGCCCATAAACATGATATATCTTTAACCATATTGAGGTCTGTTTTCCGGATGGTTAAAGCAGTGAATTGCTTTAAGAGATTTTAAAATGTTAAGCCAGCCTTGCATTCTTGGCATCGGCCTGGCTTGCTCACGACGCACATGTTTACACCACGCTGGATTCTGTCTGCTGTGCCGTGCCCAGGGTTTTGCCTGTTCCCAGCCTTGTCTCTGTCCTCACCACCCGCTGAAATCGCTAAGCCAAGTCTCCGTGACAGCCCAGCTGCAAATCCACAGGAGACGTTCTGGGACCCTCAGCTTCCCAGCAACACGGGACCTGTCCTCCTGTCACCGACCTGCCCTCCTGCACGGCCTTCATTACGGGTGTCAGGACACCACTCTCGGCCTCGCCGGGGTCTCCTCCCCAGCTCCACGTGGCAGCAGCCGCCAGCTCACCCTGCAGCGCCCGCCCCGGGGGCCAGCCTCCAGTGCAGGGCACTCAGTCCCCACGTGACTTCCCGCAGGAGTCCAGCCTCTCCGACTCAGGACATTAGGGTGCCGGTCCCCCTCCTGCGCCCACTGGAAACCTCGTTCTCTCTGGACGCCTCCCGCTGCTTCTGCACCGCCACCTCCGCCCCAAACGCCCACTCCCCGCGGGAACGCCGCGGTCACAGAAACGTGTCTCTAACCTCCCCTGCCCCGCACCAGGCGGGACCCCTGCTCCCTCCACTGCTCCCCCCCCCCCGCCCCCGCTGCCGGGGCCTCCAGGAGTCTGGCCTGCACTCCTCTGTTCTCCAGCCACCCTCCCTCACCCTCCCTCCTCTGTGAGCCCGCCCAGCTCACAGAGCTCTGGCCACACTGGCCCTTCCAGGCCTGGAGATGGCCAAGTTCTGCCGTCATCAAGGCATTACCTGCTGTGCCAGCTTCTTCTCATGAGAGCCTGAGGTCACAGGTTTCCATGGGAATAGAGCCTCACGGGCACCACGAGGCCCAAGGAAATGCTGCCTCCTCTGAGCAGCCCTCCCGGACTGCAGCCCCGCAGAGCCCTGTCCTTCTGCAGTGCTGCCCACTCTGGCTGTGTGCTTATTCCCTTCTTTACCGGGAGCGGAGGGAGCTCCTTGAGGGTGGTCTGGTCACCTCTGAGTCCCCAGCACAAGGCCTGGCACATGGCACGAGTCCACAGGTCAGACGAGACAGTCACAGAGGCACAGGGCACCCCGATGAGAGATGGGTCCACGGCTCTGGAGCCAACGCGCAGAGTTCAAAGGACAACCTAACACGCAGCCTCCAGCGCCTCCAAGAAGCTGAGCCTGACTGCGAAGAATAACGCAGTTTCACGGATAAGGGGAACAACCATTTCACAAGAGTAAGCCCCAAGACTCCGGGTTTTAAAACAATTTAATAGATGGAGTAATAAATCAAAGCAAATTTACTATAACATTCATTAGATTATAAACAATAATAAATGAAACAAGGCTCTTGCTTCCATCAATGCAAAGCTTCATTGATCTTCTCCGTATAATAAACTCTCGGACGGGCAGCCTAACTGGACAAGGAGGCACGACTGGCCGTGTCAGCCCACGTCACAAGAAGGCGGCCTGCGGGGACGCTGCGCCGAGGTGTTGCTGCTTCTCCGAGCAGCTCTGCAACCTCGAACAGGAACTGACTTACTCTCCACGTCAGCCTGTGGGCTAAACGTGGAAGGACGCCCCCGGACCCCCGCTGACCCTGCAGCCCCACTCCAGGCAGCCCACCTGCGCCAGGGACGTGCGTAATGTCATTTGGTCTCCCGCCGACTGCGGCACCAGAAGTTAATCAAATCGGTTGTCCACTGTATTCATCCACTTACGAAGTTAATGATGTTCCGTTGCTGAATTAAAAAGCATTTTACAAAGCGTGCACCAGGGCGGCTGGCGTGCTGTGCCCCGGGCGCCGAGCCCTGTCACAGCGCTGTCCCCCGTTGGGCTGTCCAGTACCCAGTGCAGGCACTGCTGTCCTGACGGGAGGCAAACCGCGGCGATGGCCACTCAGCGTCCCCTGGCCCACGACAAACCCCACCAGGGTGACATGCCGCTAACCCTTCCCAGCGGCCGCGTGAAGAGGGCTGACGTGTCACCAGACGGCCTCGCAGGCGGGCTGCAGGCAGGGCACATCGCCATGGCCCCGCGCTGCAAGGACTCTGGTCCCACCCTGACCTGCGCATGGTGACCGTGGGCCCAGGACAGCCCTCCCAGAGAACCCACGCACCCCGCAAACCATCTGCACCATATCGAGCCGCGCTCAGGCAGCGCAAAGTCTGGCCTGAGAGCCTGAGGGCGGTGCGGGGCACGGGGCGGTGACGTGGGCCTCGCAGGGACGGTCAGCTTCTGAGCGGGGGGCACTATCCCCAGGACGTCCTGACAGAACAGGTGGAGCCAGGGTGCTGCCCAGGCAGCTGGAGGTGGGCTCTGCCATCACCTGAGACGGGGAGAGTTTGGGAGGGAAGGCGTCCAGCTTTGGACAAGCTGGGGCTGAAATGGCCCTAAGACACCTCAGGGGGACATCAGGCCCGGAGTCCAGGACAGACGTTTGGGCCCAGATGTAAATGGGATGCTTGGTGTGTGGAGAGCCCCCCAGGAGGGACAAGAGCCAGTGCAAAAGGCAGGGGACAGGGGGCCGTCAGCAGGGACACGGCGGGTCAGCGGGGACACGGGAAGGTCAGTGGGGACACGGGGAGGTCAGTAAGGAACCCGGGAGGTCAGCGGGGACACAGGGAGGTCATGAGAATAGGGGGTCAGTGGGGACCAGGAATGGTTAGTGGGGACCAGGAATGGTCAGCGGGGACCAGGCACAGTCAGGGAAGAGGACAGGACAAGGGCAGGAGGAGTCCTGGGAGTGGTCTTGAGGGGGCATGGCCACGGGGCCTGACCCGCCGGCACTCTGAGTGCCTGGGCCTGGGCACCGAGCCCAGATCCCACAGCTCGGGGCAGTGGTGATGTGGAAGAAATTCTGGCAGGATCCCGCAGCCGAGGATCCCAGACAGCTGCTGCTCCCCGAGGGCAGGGACTCGTGGGGGCCCCGGACACACCCAGCACCTGGGAGACGCTCTCAGATGCCCCTGTCCACGACCCGACACCCTCCTCCCCCCACAGAATCACTCGCTTTTGTTCAAGGCAGTATCTTGGACCTTCCTTTTCAAAAGGGAAATGCTACTGACTTGGCCTGATTTAACAAGTTCCAGGAGCTGAAGCCTGGCAGCAGGTGGGAAAGTAAATCCGTCCACGAGACAGAATTCACGCTGTGGGCCCATCAACCTCCAAGGCAATGGTGAGAAATGCCGCAGACCTCGAGCCCCTCAGCAAGCACCCCCAAACCATCTTTAACTTTACATCACCTAAGTATTTTGTCCCAAAATGAGATTCCTTTGCCGTATGAATGTTCTTTTCAATAATAATACCTTGCAAATGGAAAGTTTTGATAATGAGCAAAGAAAAATATCAGACTTAAAATAACGACTAGTTTTAATTATGAAATTTGTTGTCATATGTCCATGTCTAAATGATTACCAAAGTAAATCAATAAACTTTTATCCCAATTAAATTATGTAGAGAGTTTGCATCATAATTATTAAAACAGCTCTGACTCTCATCTTTTGTCTTCCAAAAATCATTAGCTTTTCAATTACAATTTCATTCCTACAGATGTTCTGGAGAAATAGGCTATGAGCATCATGGATGTAGGATTAAGTGAAGTAAAATGCACTTTAAGAGCCAGCCAACACGGATGCACGCTGTTTACAAACTACCTTCTGCCATCAGAAAAGCCTGGGAATATAAAATGCTACTAAAAAGGTTTAATTGATTTTTAAACTTCAATTATATTGGGAAACTGCCATCTACTTCTGTTTCAAATAATTTAACCCAGTCCTGAGCTCACAGAAATGCTAAAACAGCAGCATCTGCAAAGGGCATGGCTCGCAGGACCCCAGCTGCTCAAGCCTCACAGCCCTTTTTCAACATGGCAGAGCCCTGTAGACACTGATTCCACTGACACCACCGCCTGCTGGTGCTGGTGCTGGTGCTGGTGGGTTTCAACCCCGCGTCTACACTGCAGGCAATCTTCCCACCACGTTCGCCCCACACGTGCTCACCGCCCTCGGTCCTCCAGCCTCTACTTTCCACCTGGGGTCCTTTTCCTTCCGCAAGAAGAACGTCCTTCAGGATTTATTGCCCCTTGGGTGGGTCTGCTGGTGACAAATCCTTTTTGGTTTCATTTGAATAAAAACGTCGATTTCACCTTCCATCCTGAAGGTGTTCTGTGGATCTGGGATCCTACGCCGGCAGCTTCCTTCTGGGACGCGGCCTTGGCTGGGAAGGCGGCCGTCGGCGTCACCGCTGCCCCTTGGGAGGGACCCGTCTTTGCCCCACGACAGCTTTTAAAGAGTCCCCTTTGTCCAGGGTTCTGTTCAGTTTTACTATGATCTGTCTGGACACAGATTTTTTTTTTTTTTTATCCTGTTTGGGGCTCATTGGGATTGCTGAGTTTGTGTGTTTGTCTCTTATATGCTAGAAACTGTCACTTATTCTCTGTTCAAACACGACTTCTGATGCCCTCAGCGTTCCCCTCAGCTCCAATTCCACGTCTGTCAGACCACACACCTCCCACCCCACCCTTTGTCTTTCCACGATTCCTTTCACCATTTTCTGCTGGCCCACCTGCAGTTCATTAATCTTGTCTTCAGCTCTGCAGTTTCTAGCCTTGCGATCTGGGCAAACACACCAGGAAAGCCTCATTTGTAGGGGTGCCTGGTCCAATCTGCCTACAAAGGTCTGTGAGAGACCACGTGCCACAGTGTCCTTAAATGAGCACCAGCCACGCGGCCTCCTGTCCTTTCCTGGAGTCAGGGCCCCGCCCACTCCAAACACCGGTCCTCAGGCTTCGGAGCCCACGTTCACCTGACCGGCCTCTAGGTCGCGCCCCGACGCTGACCGTCCGCCGCTGCGCCCTGGCTCCAGCCCACCTTCCTCACCTCCCCGTCCTCGGGGCGTGGGCAGCCCAGGGGTTCAGAGCGCGGCTCTGGAGCAGAGCCCCGAGCTCACCTCCCTCACCTGCTCTTCCTAATTTGGGGACCCCAGTCCCGTTCCTGGGCCCCCCTTGGTGGCGTGGGAGGTGCGCCCCGTGTCTGCGTTTTAGGGCCGGCGGCGCTGGATCGGGACACAGCGGCTCCGAGTTGACCACCAGGCCGGTCAGATGGTGAGAAGCTTCTCCCACCACGCGGAGCCCCTGCTACGGCCCGGGGAACACGATGGCACAGCAGGGAGGGGCGGTCAGCCGGCAGAGGCTCCCATGTGTCCCTGCGTCGCCCCCTTGGGGAGCCTGCTGCCCGCCCCCCGCTGCACCAGATAAAGGCAGGAAGGCGGTGGCTCCCACGCACCCCACATTTCACACCACGCGGGTAGCGTGATGCCCATAACGTGAAAGAAAGGCCCCTCCTCCCTTGCCTCTCTCTGAGGCCAGGTCACAACAGTCGCCCCCTGCGGCCTCGACAGGAATGGGACCTACTGACCCTATTGACGAGGTCACGGAGAAGCAGCACGACAAGCACTCCCCGCCTGCACTCCCCCCGGCACCGCGGAGCTCCCTTCCCTTAGGAAGTAAGAGAAATCAGTGCTTCCCCAGGATAGAGAATCGAGGGGAGGAGAAGGTCAGGAGAGCTTTTTTCCATAAAAGAGAGAAACACGGGCCTGTGTGCTGATGGGGACAATCAGGCCCAACGAGAAAAACCGATGGTGCGGGGACTCCTGACGGCCCCTCCGAGGAGGCCACTGGGGACACCGAGCCCCCAGCCGTGAGCCCAACGTCCTGCACGGTCGGGATGGGGTGGACGAGGCCCAGGGGCACCCTCTCCTCAGTGGCCGGGGCCTCACACGTCCTGCCTGCCCACTGGTCACAGTGTCACTGGCAGACGATCGGGGGGAGGGTCTGACACGCGGGTGGACGCCGGCGGGAAGGGGACGGGGCTTGAAGTGGTGAGGGGGACACGGGGGGCCCGGGGCCGGGGCCAGGGCAGAAGGCGGATCCGGAGGCCTGGGGGCAGCGCCAGGCTTTGGCGGGAGCGGGGATTCTCGGGAGGAGGTCTGTGGGCCTGGGCTTTGCCGGGGCGGCCCGAGGACCCGGGGGCTCAGGGGCTGCAGAGACTGCAGGGAGGGTGGGGGCCACTTGGGCAGGGACGCAGGACGCCCCTCGAGTGCTGGGGGCAGTGAGGGCACGGAGGGCAGGCCCTGCTGTGTGCACGCACCACACTACTTCCACTGGGAGCCACTGAGTCACTGTGTGATGTGCAGCCTCAGCCCCGACCCCAGCGAGGAGAGCAGGGCCACCTCGGGAAACACATGTAACGAGACCTGGGAGGGCCGCGACGCAGCCCGGCTGCCCCGGGGCTCACAGCCAAGAGCCCAGCGCTGCAAGCCTGTCATCCCCATGCCCGGACAGTCTCAACGAGCCTCTGGTGGCACCTCGTCCCGTGTCAGAGAGGACAGCCTTCCTGGAGTCCGCCCCACCAGCTGCCTCGCGCCCCGCCCTTGACCAGCTGACGGGCGCGTCGACGCCACTCCAGTGAGGCTTGGCGAGAGCACGGAGGACTGGCCGTCACTCTCCCACGGCTGTCAAGGAAAAGGGCCCGACAGAGCATGGCCACCTGTCCCGGGAGTGTCCTTGGGAATCGTCCTGACTAGTTTATGAACCCGGGTCACTGAGGCCCCGTCCTCCTCTGTAAGGACGTGCTGGCAGGTCTAAAAGCGGAGGGTTAAGATAACACGCGTGTGCATTCCCTCTCTTTACCGTCTATCTGTGCCTCGGGCGGGGCTGCAGGGGCCGTGCCTGTGACCCTCTGGACTGCCCACCAGGTCCAGTCACTAGTGTTTCTGGGCCTTTCTGTCCCCAAGTCCCCAGCTATAAAATGGGGGAATCATGGTCACGCTTTCAGAACAATCCTGGCAAACAGTAGGTGCCCAATAAAAGCGAGTAGTGCTTGTGATGCATCAGAGCGCGGCCATTTTTGCAGAAAGCCACAGAACTCAACCAAACAAAAAGTGCTACTGTTGAGGGCTGAAGATCAGTGAGCTAGTCAAGAATAAGTAAAATGGAAAACAAGCTTTTAAGTCACACTGAGGAGAAACGATAAGCCCTTCTAACGCTCCCAAGTGCAAATCCACGCTTCTCCTGAGCGAGGGAGCAGCATTTCTTCACCTCCCTGACCAGGCTCTAATTAAATCTCTAGGCCGCTGTTTAAAATAAAGCCATCGTGGACAGTGATCAAGATTTTCATTTTTCCCTGCTGAGCTATAAAATCAGTCACGGTAAGTTTTTATTACGTAACCTCTACAGAGTGAAACGGTTTGACGTTAAGATATGTGATGTGCCCTGGCACGAGCCGGGAGGAGTGTGTCAGCGTGCTTGCTTCTGCAAAGGGGATGTTCTGCTTCATTTCCACGCTCTCTCCACCAGCAGCACCGGTACGGTCGGGGGTCGCTCTGACTATAAGAAAACATAAAGACCAACTGGAAGGAGGCAAAGGGCCAAGCCTTCCTTGGTGGAAATGCAAGACTCTCAAGTCATGTCGTCTAAAAAGGGACCAGTGACACTTAAACCGGCCCCGCCAGTCCCGCTGGCGCCACGCGGCCCAGATCCCGAGTGCATCTGAAAGACGGAGGCCTCTGTTGGGTGTGACAGAGACATAAGAAAACATAACAAACACTTACAAAAGTTACACCTGAAAAATCTCCACTCCAACTTCTGGTCGATGTGCTCAGCCAAAAGGTCACAGCTCGGAATTTGCTAGATAAATAAATGTTGGTGAGGCAGATGAATCACCGGAGAATTGATGCATGGCAGCGAATGAATAACCTGCAAATGCCTCCCAAACCCCATTATTTCCACTTTTCCAGGAGCCCGAGATTCATGTCCCTGCATGCTGCCAGTTCATTACCGAGAAGCATCATCCCTCTTCCGCTCTCGCTGGGCAGCGCGCAGCCCCTGGAGGGCCCTTTAATGTTTAATTCCCCATCATCCGCTCCACTGAACAGCTTAATCTCTGCTTGTATGATCAATACTATATCAGTGTAAATTAAAATGACAATTTTAAAGTAATTAAGCCTGTTAATGCTCGATTCAAATGTCATTATTTGCACAAGGGATTGAGGAGAAATTACAGCGTGTCCAGGGTGACAGGAAGATGTCTGAGCTGCCTGGATGGGCCTCGTGGAGCCACCGGGGGCTTCAGCAAAGCGGATTAACTCTGCCGCGCCCTGCCAGGCTACCTCTCCAATTTCTAAAGAGGATAACACAATTTGATAAATTTAATTCCAGCTACAAACTCAATTATCGTGATAATAGATGAAAACTGGGAGGAGATGCTATACGAGGCCCACATTTTAAAAACTACACTTGACTCCGGAATGAGATACAACAGTTGTGATTTGATTTGATTTGTTCTCTCTCTTTTGAAAACCCTTTAAATAATTTCGATGGTTGGAACAAGAGCGCCCATTTATTAAATAGCGCAGCTCTGACCCAAATGGGGCCGCAGCCCCGCCACTTCAGGTCACAGTGTAACGTCTGCTGCCGCTCGTGGCAGCCATTTTTAGACAGGCACAATCACATCATGCATTACGGGCTCTCGTAAACTGATATACAGACCTCAGCCTTGCCCATTCCCGGCTGGTCTGGCCCCAGCCCGGAAAGATGTGTCCGGCCATTTTTTTCGTGAGTGGCGGGTGGGAGTGGAGGATTAATAAAAAAAAAATTAAACAAACAAAAAATCACCTTTGCTCGCTCAGTACCTGGAGCACTGGGCCCAGAGTACAAGTCAGACCCTCTGACTGATTCTCCTGCACAGGTATTTCTCCACCTGAGCCACTTACGGTGGTGGTGGGGGGGCACACACGGGGGACGGTGTCCACAGCACTGGAGGGGCTGCTCCAAGGGGACACCTGCCGTCCCTGGGCCTCATCCTTCAAATCACCAATAAAAGCTGACAACCAAACATTAATATCAAGATGAAGAGAGAAGTGCAGCAGTTTCCGTCTGAAAGGTGTGCAAGCGCCCTGCGGCCCATCTCTCAGGGCCTCCTTGGACCATCGCGGACACTGGGCCACCCCAGAGGGCGGCCGGGAGCAGGAGAGCCGCCGCGGGGGGCCAGGGCCTCCCCGACCCAGGGCAGCTGACCGGGCTTCGCAGCCTTCCGTCGCCTGAACGTCCCTCCACTTTCTGCAGAGGAGGGAGGTTGTGGCTGGCACGTCCCCACCATGGCCTGCATGTTGAACGGGCCTTGACGGCTGCCCGTCTGTTGATGTGACAACCTCCCTGTCCTCACCGTCCCGCCAGCAGGATACAGTGGAAAATCCACGCAATCGTAGCAGCGTGTCTGCACGTGGTTCCCCTCTTCGGCTTCTAACTGCAAACATCCCGACTACAGATTATCATGTTCGAAGGTGAGGAACTAGACAGGAAGGGATTTTTAAGGATGCATTAAAATCAACCACAACGTGGAGGAGAGTCGGACACACGATTATTCGATTTTAAGGCAGACGCGGGGAGGGGCCATCAGGGTGCAGACATTCCTCCTTTCAACCCGGAACACAATCATACAACGAGGAAAACCCCAAATCTCAACCCACTTTTCCTTGTAATAGTTAAAAAGCAGGACTTCTGAAAGGCAAGAGATACAAAATCAAGGGAAAACCATGGGACACACTGACTTGAAAGTCAAGTATCTGTGTGATACTTGCAGGTTATTCATTCGCTGCCATGCATCAATTCTCCGGTGATTCATCTGCCTCAGCAACATTTATTTATCTAGCAAATCCCGGACAGGTATCTGTGTGAGTCTCAGAGGTGGTGTCCGGGGCTCTCGGGACACAAGGCACCCGGGAGGGTGGCTCCAGGTGGAAGGTGACGGGCTCGACACCGTGGGCCTTTCTGAAAACGCCAGGAATTCTGCAGGGAACACGGGACGCATATACAGTTGCCGAGCTCTGTCCGCTTTTAGTTTCCTCCTGTCCGACGGGCCCGGAGTAGGAACAGCTCAGCTGGCGGGACACCCTGAAGGGTGCAGCCCGGAGACACTGGTGCCCAGCCACCACCTCAGAAAGCTCTGGGCAGGGAGGGGCGGCCTGTTGACGGCTCAGCACCCGGCTGCACAGGGGGGTGTGGAGCCCCTGCCAACAAGTCCCCCGCCAATGGGGGCCCTGATCCAGCACCAGCCCTGAGAGCCACACCGCGCCACCGCAGACAGCAGCCACAGACGGCCCCCTGGCGGGACCCCTGCACCAGGCTTGCCCGATGCCATTTCCTCTCTTTTGGGGGACAGGGCTGGGACCAACAGGAAGCAGCATAGTCTAACAGACATAAATCCAGAAAGGATGTGGCCGACACGCGGAGCCCGATGGCCACGTCCTCCACTGAGTTACAACCCACGGGCACCACAAGGCCCGGACACGGATGAGGACCTCTGCTAGCTGGCTGCGCGTGGCGGGCACCAGGCTGTGCTGTTCACACACGTGGGCCTGGGGATGAAGGCACAGGACAACCGGAGACCGGCCAGCGAAGCCCTGCACTGGCCACCCTCATGGTCCAGCGTGAGGACTAACGCCCGGATGGCAGATGCAGCTCCGTGCACGCATTGGGCACGAGCCAGGTGCTGGCCCGCGGCAGGCCGTCCTTCCCCGGAGACCCTGCACCCTGCTCTCCTCGACGGGCTGCAAACGGTCTACAAGGCAGAGCCCGGCCAGCCCACACCACCCCGAGCTCCGCCTGGACCCCAGCCCACCCATCACAAGAACTCAGGCGTCGCCCACACGGAAGGCTGGCTGATGCCCACCTCCCCGGGAGCCCCGGGGAGGCCTCAGGAAGCCCCACCTCACCAGGCCTTCACGGGACCCTGTGCCCGCCCTCCTCTGGGAACGCGCTGTGAAACCCAAAGGGCCACACTCCTGGGGCTCAGCTCCCGGAGTCTGCTGTCCAGCCGCAGGCGTCAGAGGAGGGGTCTGCTCCTGGGGGTCCCCTGGGGGTCCCCTGGGAGCATGAGGCTGGAGCCCTGGCGCAGTGGCGCAGGGTCCCGGGAGAAGGACGGGGGGCCTGGTAATCTGGCTGAGCTCAGGGCTGGGGGGCGGGGGCGCGTCACTCAGGCTGAATGAACGGACAACAGGTAAACCGTGAGGCGACGGGACCACTCTTTATGTTCACTGCTTCACTGATTTCCTGTCAAAAAATGCTAACAAGCCTGGAAGTCCTTAAGAGCTTTACAATTTTTCACTTGTTCACCAGGACATTCCAGGAGCTGCATTTGTTTCCAGGTGGCGGGTGACACGCGCTCCATCACACCTGTCTGCCCCTGAGCGATCGCCACCCGGGCCCTGCCGCTGCCACCGAGAGCCCAGCCTGATTCCCACCCAGAGAGCCGGCCGAGGGTGAGGGAAGGGCCCTGCCAGTGGCCCGCAGTGGTGGGACGGAAGCAGAGACAAACAACCGCCTGGATCAGGAAAACTGCCCCAAGCGGGGCTTTGGGCAAAGGAACAGGGGCCCCTTCACCAAGGAATCACATCAATACGGCCGTGACCCTGCGCACACAGTGAGCGCTATGTCGGGGGGGGGGACAGCCTGGGGACACCGGGGCGGGCAAGCGCGGGCAGCTGTGTGATCAGCCTGTGGTGGGCGGGGGAGTCGCGGCCACAATGGGGACCACTGCTTACACCACACGGCTGCGCGTGGGCCACTTCCTGCACCCCCGCCCCAGGAGCTTCTTCCTGGCCCCACCCCACACCCAGCCTGCAAGCCCCACGCCCGTCTCACAGGCCCCACCACAGGAATGTAAATCACGTGCAAACGGACTGGCCAACTACACACCAAAAGAGAGCGCCCGCCAGCCCAAAGTAAGGAGAAAATGTGCACCAAAGTCACCACTATTTCACTGAGTTGGAACAATGTTACATTCAAAATCAATAAAGCCTTATTTCACCTAAAGAATGAATTTTATACTGATAATATCTGCATAGGGCACATGTGAAATGGAAAATTATTCACACTCTGCTGTTACTTCGTGCGGAACGTTAACTTTCCTCAATCATAAGACATACAGAACAATTTGTATGGCTTTTACCTGGAGTCGGCTTGTAATGGAAATATCCTTTTACAGTTAAATCATTTAAAGTTTGACTGCTTATCAGCCATTAACCACATGACTAGATATTTTTTAAAGTGTTATTGATGGATATAGAAAACTGTATAGACTTAAAGTCTGCAATTAGATGAGGCATGACGTATCTACACACCTGTGAAACCAACACCACAATCAAGGTAACAAGCACGTCCATCACCCAGGGGGGTTTCCCTGTGTCCCTCGGTCCCCGGATCCCTCCAGTCCCTGTCTGAGGAAACCACTAACTACTTTCTGTCATTGCAGATCAGTTTTCGTTTTCAAGATTATACAAATGGAGTCACACAGAATGTGTGTTTCATCTGGCGTCTTTCACTTGGCATAATCTCTGACATCCATCCGTACCATCTCCTGTATCAACAGTTCTTCACCTTCCACTGTAGCTGCTCTATCCACTGACCTGCTGGTGGATGTTTGGGTCGTCTACAGTTCGGGGGTAAAGTTGCCATAAACACTTATGTGCAGTCCTTGTGTGGACATGTGCTTTCATCTTTCCTAGGTGGGTACCTAGTGGTGGAAAGGCTAGGTCATATGGTAGGTGTGTTTTTAACTTAAGACACTCCCCATGTGTTTTCCCCAGAGGTTGTGTGACCTGACATTTCTGCTGTAGCAATATCTGAGAGTTCGGCTCTTCCTCACCCTCTCCAGCACTTGACGTGGTCAGTCTTTTCATTTAAGCCAATAGTGGAACATTTGTGATCTTTAACAAACAATGTGCTCTTCATCACATTGCTCTAGTGACTAATGGTGTTGAGTATATGTTCACATGCTTATTTGCCATTTCTATACTTCGTCCGGTGAACTGTCTGTTCAGATCTTTCAGAAATTCAGTTGTCTGGTTAGTACTGATTCGTAACAGTTCTTTATGTGTAGTACTCTAGATAAAGTCCTTTATCAGAGGGCTTCCCTGGTGGCGCAGTGGTTGAAAGTCTGCCTGCCGATGCAGGGGACACGGGTTCGTGCCCCGGTCTGGGAAGATCCCACATGCCGCGGAGCGGCTGGGCCCGTGAGCCATGGCCGCTGAGCCTGTGCGTCCGGAGCCTGTGCTTCGCAACGGGAGAGGCCACAACAGTGAGAGGCCCGCGTACAGCACAAAAAAAAAAAAAAAGTCCTTTATCAGAGATATTTTGCAAATATTTTCTCTTTGGCTGTGAACTATTTTTGTATCTTTTGAAGAACAACTGTTTTTCATTTTGATGATAGCTTAATGTTTTCTTTAGTAGTAGTTTCAGCTTTTTGTGTCATATTTAAGGACTCTTTGCCAAAGCCAAAGTCACTAAGATTTCCTCCTATGTATTCCTGTAGAACTTTTACGGTTTTAGCTCTTATACTAGGTCTGTAGTCTGTTTGGGTTAAATTTTCATAAGTTTTGAAGTAAGGATTGAGGCTTTGTTGTTGTACATGGCCATCTGTTACAGCACCAGTTGGGAAAAGATTATTGTCCCCACACTGAGTTGCCCCAATACCTTCGTCAAAAATCAATGGTGGGGTGGGCCTGTTTCTAGATTCTCCATTCTGGTCCATGATCGATTTCTCTGGTTTTACAAGACTACACTGTCCTGAGTACTGTAGATTTATAATAAATCTTAATCAGGTAGTATGACTCCTCCATCTTTGTTCATTTTCAAAATTGTTTTGGCTAATCTAGGTTCTTTACATTTCCATATAAATTTTAGAACCAGTTTGTCAATTTGTATTTAAAAAAAAAGAGTCTGCTCTGATTTTGATTGGTACTGCACTGAATCTTCACATAGATTTGGGGAGAAATGACATCTTAACAATACTGAGTCTTTCAATCCATGAACATGGTATATCTCTCCATTCTTCTTTAATTTCTCTCAACAGTATGTTGTAGTGCTTATCTTTGGCCTAAGTTATTCTAAATATTTCACATTTTGGTGCTACTATAAATGGTAATGTTATTTGAATTTCATTTTCCACCTAAATCATTTACAAGTTGACAGCTTACAAGCTGTAACTACATGACCAGATTTTAAAGACATAAACAAAATACTTTTTTTTTTTTTTTTTTTTTTTGCGGTTTGCGGGCCTCTCACTGCTGTGGCCTCTCCTGTTGCAGAGCACAGGCTCCGGACGCACAGGCTCAGCAGCCATGGCTCACGGGCCCAGCTGCTCCGCGGCATGTGGGATCTTCCCGGACCGGGGCATGAACCCATGTCCCCTGCATCGGCAGGCGGACTCTCAACCACTGCGCCACCAGGGAAGCCCAACAAAATACTTTTCCATTAGCAAATCCATTCTGACTATTCATGAAAGCACTGCATTTTGTATTGTTTTTCCCTGAAGGAGATATTGTCCTCATTACATTCAATGCAGTCAATTCAGTAAAGTTGATCTCAAGCCTCAAACAATTTGCCCTTGGCTCTGGACTGTGTTTTCAAAACTACAGCACAGAGGGGTGGAGATATGCATTTGGAGGTGCAGTGTGATTTGGCTGGAGTGAAAGGGTGTGTGTGCAGGGATGGGGGCTGTAAGCTGTGCTCCAGGACTGGTCACACCCTGGCTTCCTCATCCCAGGAGACTCAGAGTCTGCACTGTCTTCACCTCCTGGGTTCAGCCCGTTTCTCCTCAGTGTTCCCTAGGGGACATGCCCTGGATGGCTCAGGCTCAGAGAGAGGAGGGCACAGGGTCAAGAACATAAAACCACAGTGGGTCACTACTCCTGGTGCACTCTGGGGACTGATGTCAACAAGAACTTCAAAGCCACATCCATAGGCCTTTCACATTCCAAACACCCCGCCCATCCCTTCCCTGCCTCTCTGATGGCCGTACCTCTTTTCCCAAAACTCTGCAGGGGTTCCCTGCCGACCACTCACTTTCCTCTGCCTGATGCTCAAGGAATCTCCAGGATGCTAGCCTCCTCCCTCACTGTAATCTCTCTCAGACAGCCTGTGTTCAACGGCTGGAACTACCCCCATGCACTGCCCACAGCCGCCTCTGTGCATCAGCGCACAAATCCACATGCCATCTCCCTGAGGCCAGGCGGCCCGAGCACCACCTCCACCTGCTCCTCGGTTGTCTCCTCTGAGGTCACCAATAAGGGAAGGAATCTCTTCCTGCTATTTCTGTTTTTTAAAGTTTGTCTTAAAAAGTCACAGTTCTGCAAAGCTTATAATGGGAAAATAGCAGTGCCCTGACCATTACAAGTTTCACTCCCCAGAGGCTATTACTCTCTTTTAATGGTTTCCTTTGGCATGTCCCTCCGTATCTCTAAAGCTTACAATGCTACTTCTTGATTTTCTAGTCTTCAATATTGACTACTGATTTTTCCACTGTGGAAGATGAGGATTTAACCCCTTTACACCACCTTCCTCCTTCATTCACATGACACACACACACATACACACACACACACTATCCCTCATCCCCATCCTCCAGATAAAAACACATTTTTACTTAAATTAATAATCGGTATTTATATCATTATAACTTTGAAGATGCTCTTCACAATAGAACCACTTATTTCGTTACCACTGCTTTTCCTCTCTTGAACAGCTCTTTGTTTTCCCTGGAGTTCGTTACTGCCTTCTTTTTCTGTTAACTGAGTTCTTTAATATACATTTATCGTAAGTCATTCACACACTCTCTAAACCTCGTCTCCGTATGTTTCCACATCAATCTCACCTGCTTGGAGACTCTCTCTCAGA
Source organism: Hyperoodon ampullatus (assembly GCF_949752795.1). Classification (NCBI taxonomy): domain Eukaryota; kingdom Metazoa; phylum Chordata; class Mammalia; order Artiodactyla; family Ziphiidae; genus Hyperoodon; species Hyperoodon ampullatus. Next base: position 229,204,830 of record NC_136914.1, on the reverse strand, counting down.
AACTCAACCAGCTGCATGACTGCTCTCTCGCCTATTACATGGTTATCCTCCTGGGATCTCCCTTCACTACTGACCTGGGGGTTCCCTTGAGAGCTGAGAATCAGGCCTAGCACAGAGGAGCACACATCAGTGTTTCCCAAGCCGAACAGAAAGGGCATCCACTCTTCACGCCCAGGGAGCCAGGGACGGCCCTCTGCTAAGAGCCCAGCAGACCCCTGGTCAGGGCGGAGGGAACCAACCCTCACGTCCGAGCGCTCTGCCCCCGCCCTCAAGGGAGCTGCTGTGCTCAAACCCCTGCTTCCTGTGCTTCCTGGATCTTTGGGTAGAGAACCAAAGCTTCCTGACGGAGGGCACTGGGGACATACTATTTTAAAAGGCCTTACATATCTGAGGTACCATTTTCATTTTTCCCTGCCTGCACGTTTATAAGCTGGCTGGATGGGAATTCTGGATGGCAATGCCGGCATGCCGGAGGTTAAGGCCTGTCTTTTGCCTTCCGTGTGGCCTTGGGAGTCGGCACTGCCAGGGCCCCTGCTCCTCTGGCCCTTGCCCTTCCCTCTCGTCCCTCAGAGTTGCCCCATGGGGCCTCGGTGCTGGGTCTTTATGCCCTCGCTCCCTCAGTCACCAGGGTGGGCTGCCCAGGCAGGACACGGCCTCAGGGGGAGGCAGGCAGGGGAGGCCACCCAGGACCACGTGCCCCACGGCCAGCAGCAGGCCACCCCAAAGGGGCCCAGGGGGCACATCTCTGAGTCTGCCCTGGTCTTGTGCCCACATGACTGCCCTGCCTGGACTGCACTTTCCCCTTCCTTCCCCACCCACTCCCACACCTCCTTCAGGGTCTCACTGAATGCCATCCTCAGAGCAGCCTGCTCTCCACTCCTGTCACCATCAGGCCCCGCGGGCGCTTCCGGGCAGCAGACACGGGCACATCAGCTCTCTTCACACCTCACAACTGCACAGCTGTGTGTTTGCCCCAGCGTCCGCGAGGGCAGAGAGTGTGAGGATGTCAGGTCACATGTAGGGTCACATGCAGCATGTCACACGCTGTGGGTTGAGTGTTGCGTGTCTGCATGTTTGCTCACTGGAGTGTGCAAGCTCCACGAGGGCAAAGAGCGTGAGTGCGCTGTGTGTAGTGCATGGGGAATCGCAGGCAGCGTGGCGTGTGTCCTGTGTCTCTGCGTCCGTGGCACCCACAGTAGGCCCAGCACACAGAGCACAGCACGCGTGTCCTGCAGCCAAACTGAAAGGCTCCACCGTACCTTCGAGCTCCCTGCTGAGAACAGCAGACTCAGCTCTCAGAAGGCCGACACCTGTGGTCTCGGCTCCGCGCGTGCCGACACACCAGCAGGACCGGGCCAAGCCTGCCGCAAGGAGCCTTCTGCAGCTGCCCCCGGGCAGTCTTCTTGGTCTTCAGTGGGAAATGGAGGGCAGTGTTCCGAACTTCCTACGGCAGCCAGCAAGCCTCCCGGGTGCACCTAAAGGGCACGCCATCCTCCGAGACACATGTTCTCATCTGAAATGGGGCTTCTGGGGGGAAGTGGTGCCCAAAGCGAGGGGCAGGTACCAGTGCTCCAGAAATGGGCGTTATGGCTGGAAAACAGGACCCAGGACTGGACACTCAGGGGTGTCTGGCACTCGGACAAGCTCCCTGTTAGAGAGGGGTCATCTCAGCCCCCAGAGGGCAGGCCACGTGTCCAGGATGGCAGGGCTCCTCCCACCTCCCACCCAAAACCCCGACTGGCCGACGCCACACCTGGGGTCCTGCACCCTGCCACCATGCTGGTACAGCAGCTATTGCCATGTCCCCCTCACTCCACCACCTCCAAACAGGATTGAGAAAAGCAGTTCCTTCCTCCTGGGCCCTCCATCCCTCCCAAACAGGCCCGCCTAGACCCCCGAGGGCTCTGTCCTCTGCGGGACCCAGTGACACCTCCGTGCCCCAGCCAGTGGCCCTCCTTCCCTCTGGCCAGCACGCCAGCCACTCTCAGAATGTCTCCAGCCTTCCCGACCTGTCCTGGCCTGGGCGGCAGTCAGGACTCCAGGCTCTCGGGCAAGGCTCTGAGGCAGCCTCATGGCCTGGGATTCAAGTCCAGGTGAGGCAGAGAAGCCTCCACGGCCTTGACCACCTCCTCCACCCAGTATGGGCAACGGTGGGCCGCGTGAGGATCCCGGGAGAGGCCTTCCATGGAGGGCTCCCGCTGGAGCAGACACGGGGCCCTGCACACGTGCTTTCCGTGTCACCAGCACTCAGCATCACCTGTGGGACGGCCCACACAGGACCTGCAGCCACTGCTTCCCACGGCCGCGAGCAGGCACACAGGGGCCCTCCTGGAACTCAGGGCCGCACGGTGGCCTTGGGCACACAGAGCGCGGGGTGGGGCAGCGCACCGCCCCCCCAGGGCCCTAGGCACAGCCCCCTTCTTCCTGCCGCCCTGGGGTCCAGCCCAGGGAGCTCCCGCGCCTGGCGGTGCCCTGTTCCAGCCACCAGTGGGAACGGCCATGGCTCTCGGGGCAGCAGGGCCCGCTGTCGGCCACGAGACGCGTTTAAAGTCTGCGGTCTTCCCAGGTGAGTTTTCACCTCACAACGGCCCCCACAGAAGGCGACACACAGCACTTCCTCTGTCCTTCCCGAGTGGCCCCCAGTCCCCAGCCCTCCCGCCTTCCTGCCAGGCCCGCGGACCCAGACTGTGCGGCGACCCGATGCGCCCAGGCTTTCTGGGCCTCTGGAGAGGAGAGCCTCCGGAAGCACCCGGCCTGGCGTCTCCTGGGCTCCCGGAAGATCACCGCATCCAAGACTTAAGCCGCGTGGCTGCAGACGGCTCTGGACCCCCGGGGTCACACCCCGGTGGGCAAGTGGGTTTTCAGAGGCCCCGAGGGCTCGGCCCCACCGCTGGCCCTCAGCCAGGACACACCCAGCTCCGCGGACGCACAGCCAGATCCAACTAGCCCGGCAACTGTCCTCCCTGCTTCATAGCCCAACGCCAGCTCATCCGTTAGAGGGAAATAAAAAAGTCTAGCCTAAATGCATAAAAAATTATGACGGAAGCCCTAAATAAGGCCCAGGCTGCAAGCTTATTGAGTCAAAAATCAATCAATCAATGAACAAGTGGATTAGGCGCACCTCATAAGCCCCAAAGAAATAATTTGCCCAAACACTGGGATTTAACAGTTGAGGACCAAATTCCAACACTTTTAGGAAGTAAATAATGAAAAATCAATTTAAAGAAAAAACAGATCGAGAACCCTGGACTCTGGCACGCGGACACATTTATTGCTGAGTGCCGTCTCTCGGCTGACCCGAAAACTTCGGAAGGTGTTTATTTACTTTCAGCACCTTCCAGAGATCAATATTTTTAATTTGGATCCGAGTTATTATTTTTCACATCACAGCAGCGGGGAGCAGAGTAAAGTGGCTCATATTTTAGTGCTAAAAAGATCGATATGACAGTGTCACCTTCCCTGCAGCCCCTGCCGCTGCCCGGCCGCACATCACCACGTCCCAGGGGGCTGCAGGGGCCGCAGCGGGAGCGGCCGTCCCCCACCCCCGAGGCCGACAGCCGTGATTTAGCTGAGCGTGGAGGGCCCGGGGCCCTCGGAAAACCAATCTTGCTTCCCTCACTTTATCAGGCCTGTCTGGACCACAGGCAGGGCGAGAGGCTGGGAGACGGGGCGGGGCCGGAGGGGGCCCCCAAAGCAGGTCGGTTCCCTCATCAGGACGCATTTGCCCTGCTCTCCCCTTCCCTGGATCAGAGGACATCAGTAGCTCCATTACTTTCCTATAAATTTCCCCGAAGATCTTATCCAGGAGAGCAGAGACAGGGAAGGGGCGGGTCTCGGAGCAAGGAACCAGGCGGGTCCAGGAGGGCGTCTCCTCGGAAGGAGCGTGGCTTCCGGCCTGCCCCCTGCACAGGCACTGGGCCACCGAGGGGCGGGGAGGGCCCTGGGACACGACGGAGAAGAGCAGCTGCCACCACGGCTGGAAGGCAGGCCCAGACCCTCCTGCAGAAGGAGACCACCGAGGCCAGCGCGGACCCTCCAGACTTGTGCTCCCCCGGTGAGGAGGGGAAGGAGCCCCCAAAACAGGGAGGAGAAGGAAGAAGAGGGAACTGCTTTGTTGGTGACCTGCCTTCAAAGGGTCCTGGGCCCAGGAGCCACCAGCATGGACAGTGGAGTGAGTGGGAACGCGGATGGACCCTCCAGGGCGAGGACCTCCTCGGGGCACACACAGACCCCCATGCCCACCCCAGGCGCCAGGGCCTGTCCCTGGGCCTCCTGGTCTGACGTGGAGGGAGAAATGCCATCAGGCCACTGCGCCCTCTTGGCCTGGGGACCCGTGGACAGGTGGGTTTGCAAAGCGCAGCTTTAGGCCAGGGATGGAGAGGTGCTTCCTGGAGGGGCCTGAAAGGGTCGTTTCTCCCAGCTTCGACTTCACCCCCCCGACCAGCGAGGCCACGGTCCCGGGAAACTTTTGTGAGCCTTGAATTTGAGTCAGTGGGTTTCTGGTCTGGCCGCACTCTCAGCCCACAGGAAATGAAGCCCACCATGCACCTCCTTCCAGGGGTCAAGTTAACCGCGGATGAAGGTGGAGGCCGGCGGTGGGAAGCGGAGGAGGGCGAGCCTGGGACCCTGGGCAGCGCGGGGCCTCCATCTTCCAGGCGCAGCCCCAGAGCCCCTCCCCCCGCCGGCCTTCCCGGTGCCCTGGGGACACAGGTGCCGGCCGCTGACCCGTCTGCCCAGATGCAACCCCACTTTCCGAGCTTTGAGGGGAAGTCGGAACCACCGCGTGTTCAGGCAACGCCATGGTCACCAAAGCCGTCCAGGGCGCCCGCGCTGCGCACTCTCCCAGCCCGCGGACGCCTGCGTGGCTGCCCCGACTGCATGGCTCCCCCTGGGCCCATGACCCCGGCCCGGCGCCAGCAGGAAGAGCCCTCCGACAGCCTCCGGCCCGCGCTCCCCGGGCGTCACGTCCACTGGACAGACGGCCACGCGGCTCAGGTCCTGCAGGCTGACACTGGACAAGGGAGACTCGCGAAGGCGCCGCCAGAAAGGCCCCTCCCGCCACGGACGCGCGCGGTGCTGACGCGGTGCCACTGTGGGAGGGGAGGGGAGGGGAGGGGAGGGGTGAGGCCACGGCACGGGGCAGCCATGCCCGCCCCGCTGCAGAGACGGTGGGGGCCGCCTGCCCTCTGAGGGGGCGATGCCCTCCAGGCTCCCTGCACAGTCGCCCGAGCTGGCCAGGTCGGGAGGCTCTGGGGGTTCCTGCTCAGCAGGCTGGAGCTGATGCCCGTGGCCGCCAGCTGCTCCACCAGCAGTGCTTCAGGGAGAAAACCAAGCAAGGGTCTGCGCCTGCACCTCACGTGCTCGGAGCACCAACCCTCTGTACCGGGGGGCTCCCCAGGGACTTGCGTCAGTCCCACCCCTCAGGTGGCCCCTCTGGTACTGCACGTTGGGGTCTCTGGGCCAGGCTGCATGTCCTGCCTCGGGAGCAAGGCGCCTACCCCATTCTCCTCCTCTTCTTCATCACAGGTGACCAGGTGAGGGGGGAGGATGCGGGGTCCCCAGATGAGGGGGGCACGTGAGTGGCCACTGGCTGTGCCTGCTTGGAGCCTTTACTGGCCCTGACAAGCCCTGAATTTACACTGATAAACAGCCCAGTCTCCTTCCTCTGAGGAAAGTCCCAACCCACCTTGGGGCCCACCCTTGTAACTGAGAAGGTTTCTTCCAAGCATTCTTGTACGAATCACTTTTCTGACAAAGTCACAGATTCACATCACGTGCCCGACTATTAACGCTCTTCCACCGGATTCCATGGTTAAATCCAATGATGTACAGGGGGTGGTGCTCACACTGCCACTGCTGACGCTTTGGTCACGAGCACGCATGACAGACACAGACGCGGGGAGCCAGGCCCTGGGAAGGGGCAGGATGTGCGTATGACAAGGAGGGGCCTTGGAGGGAGGAGGGAAGGAAGAGGCCCAGGAGGAGGACGGCTAGCACTTCTGACCTCTCCTGGGGCAGCCGGTCCACGGGGCCTGCGAAGCAAGGGCGCCCAGGGAGGGCAGGGCTGGTGCAAAGGGCCTGCAGTACCTCCAGGGGACGGAGGAGGGAAAGAGCAGGACGGAGGGTGCGTCGGGGTGGCAGCCACCTTCCTCGGGACGCGGGCCTGCAGAACGCGGCACCATCGCGGTCCAGGAGGGACGGCTGAGCGACAGCCGTGCCCCCTTCTCTTGGTCTCCTCTGCATTTTTCTTTTTAAAGGCATGTTTTGTTTAAGATGTTTTTTTCACGTGGACCATTTTTAAAGTCTTTATTGAATTTGTTACAATATTGCTTCTGTTTTATGTTTTGGTTTTTTGGCTGCCAAGCACGTGGGATCTAGTTCTCCGACCAGGGATCGAACCCACACCCCTTGCACTGGAGGCGCAGAGTCTTAACCACTGGACCACCAGGCAGGGAAGTCCCCCCTCCTCTGTGTCTGCAAACGTCCTACAGGCGCAGGTGAGGATCAGCCGGGTGAGCGGGACATGGCCCCTGGCCTCACCCCACGCGTGCGTCCCAACAATAACCGGGCTCATCCCACCACGTGGTGCCTGGGAGGGACTCGGGAGCCGCCGCGGGAACAGGGAGCGGGTGGGTCAGGCCTTGCGGGTCCCCCGCAGTCACACCTCAAGGGACCCCGCGAGGGGCTCACCGGAGCGCCCCCTTCTGGGCACTCCTGCTTGCCGTGAACACGACCCTGGAGACGGTCACCTTCCCTGAGTGCACCTGGCATGGTGGGAACAGAACCCGCGTCTGAACTCTCACCGGGGGATTAAAACTGGGCCACCTTGCCTCCTTCCGGCAAACACAAAATCACTGGGGGATGTCGGGCGTCGACGTCCGCGAGGAGACCCAGGGTGTTTACCACCTCACCACGGAAACCGCTTGGGCGAAGGCCCTCCAGGGCGCTGGCTGCACGGCCCCACCCTTCCTCTGCTGGGCGCCCCGCCCAGAAGCCCACGTCCACTCCAGCAGCCTTGGGCACGGGGCGGGGCTGGGAGGGCGGGTGCCTGGGGGGCAGCCCCTCCCTCGGGGGTTCTCCTTCACTGTCGCGTGCCCTCCAGCCCGCCCCTGCCCCCACCTCCCCAACTATGCCCCGCATGAGCCTTCTGTCTTCCCAGCCTCCTCTCGGGGAAACTCGCCCAACCCGCGGTCTTCAATGCACGTACACCCCGATGGCCTCGAGGTCTGTCCTCAGGCCGGCACCCCCCGTGAGCTCACAGTGGTGCATCCGTGGCTCTGGACCCACGTTGGGGGCGCCCGGGGCATCCACATCCAACCCACCACTGCATCCTGGCCCCTCTGCCCCGGGACGCCTCCTTCCCTGCTCAGAGCACGTCTGCCGAGCACCGGCATGCGCTGGCACCAGCCCAGGCCCCGGGCAGCACAGGGAACAGGCTGCTGCTCCCGGACTCTGGATTTGAGGAGGAAGACACAGTCATGAGCGGGCCAACCCCAAGCACACCAAGCACACCAAGGTGGCCGGTGCCCAGAGACGGGGGGGCCCGGGGTCTGAGGCGCCGCAGCAGCCCGCGAGCTCCCCCCGTCCCGTCCCGTCCGGCTCACCCGTGGCTCTGTCCACGCCCGGGGCCAGGTCCTTGGCCCATGATGGCGGTCAATGAGTTCCCGGGAGCGGGACGGGCGATGTCAGCGCGCCAGGCTGGTGGCACGTCTGAACGAACAGACGTCCAACTCGACTTTCCCGAAGGACACGCAGGCGGGCAGGGACCCGGCCAGCGGGCAGGGCCTGAGGGAGGGTGGCCTGCCGCAGGACGCCCAGTGGGGGACACTCTGCCTCCTCAGGCCTGAGGAGACCAGACGAGCCACGTACTTAAGTGAGTGGCCACTCGGGATGGTTCTTAGGAGCAGACAAAACTTCCCATAATCATTTTATTTACGTCTAAAACTTGCCCTTTGAGCAGCTCCTGCTCGGGATGGGAAATGCTGCTTTGCCGCCATCTCCTGGTGAAGATGAGCATCTGCAGGCTCCTGGTGTGCCACTGCCCCCAAGGACACAGCCCCCCAGCTCGCTGCCCACCCAGCCACAGCTCCTCCAGGCTGCAGACCCTGCTGGCCCAGAGCACCCCCAGGACGCCGACCCCCAGGACACAGCCCCCAAGGACGCCGACCGCCAGGACACAGCCCCCCAGGATGCCGACCCCCAGGACACAGGCCCCCAGGACGCCGACCCCCAGGACATACAACCCTCCAGGACGCCGACCCTCAGGACACAACCCCCCAGGACGCCGACCGCCAGGACACAGCCCCCCAGGAAGCTGACCCCCAGGACACAGCCCCCCAGGACGCTGACCCCCAGGACACACAGCTCCCCATGTTTCCGTGAGCCCCCCACCGTTATGCTCATCAGCAGGTGCAGCTGCAGGTTCAGCTCTTTCTGGGAATAGCTGCGATATTCTGATGCCTATTAATACCTGTGACAGCATTTACGTACAAGATAAATTCATTTCAATTTCCTTTTTCAATTAATGGCCTATTATTTGAACCACACTCAGCTAAAAATATTGCTCCAATACTATTAATCTTGTAAAAATTAAATTTTCCTCCCTCTGACAGCCAGAGGCCACCAGGCTGGGGTGACAGGGTGGCCATGTACCTGGACAGCGCTGCCCAGGTCCCCTCCAACAGGACGTCCAGGGGACCCAGCAAAGGCGGTTCCACGCACGACACGCTGAAGGGGCGATGGATGAGCACAATGGGGCCGGGGCCGCAGGGCCAGGGCCAAGCAGGATTTTATCACAAGCCATTACGGTCCCAGTCAGGAGACGGGTGACAAACACACGCCGCCCCCAGGGAAGAGTCTGGGATGAGGTCCAGACCCGGAGCGTGGAGCACCGCTGGCCATTCCCACCCCACCCCCCGCCCCGGGAAACATGCCCGCACTGGACTGTGGTTGCAGGAGGGGACCGCCGGCAGGACGGCAACCCTGGAAGGCAAGCCAGGCCACAGCCTCGCAGGGCCAGCCGACACACCCACCCCTCCTTGGGCAGGCTGGACCTTCATCCTCAACTCCCAGACACTGTCCAGTCCCGCAGACACCGGGAGCCACAGCCTCAGGGCCTCAGACCTGGGCTTATCCCCATGTCTGCTGTGGTGCTGTCCCGTGCAGGGTCGGTCCTGCCCAGGGAGGTGCCAGCCCCGAGCGCCGTCCCAGACTGGAACCAAGCAGGATGGCCCTGTCACCGACTAATGTGCCATCAGCGTACTTAAGACCAAGAGAGGAAAACGCTGCCGGTTCTAACTGAGAGATGCTGTGGCTGTTAGATGCACCCTGGTCTCAGATGTAAACGTGATAATCGACTCGTGGAAGAACAGACTGGATGTAATATCGTCCTTAGGTACCTCAATGCACCAACCGGACAGGAAGATCTTCCGGGCGTGTCATCTGTAGTGTCTGCAGTGGTTGCAGATTACTCCACCATGTGGCTGGTCCACAGTGTAAAAATACCTAATTCTGGGTACTTAAAATTACTTCCAACTTTTGTTATCACATAATTTTTGATGACCATCCTTATACACAACAGTTTGCAAGACGGCTACTTCTCCAGTGAAGCTGCTGAGTGACGGGAATGCTCTGGCAGGTTTCTGTATTCCGTTGCAAACTGTGAAATCACATTTTAAGATAAATCTCCAGGGATAAGCAAGACCAAAATGGAGCTCTCAGCCCCCAGGTGCCTCCAACACAAACCTTTTCTCAGCCCACCAAGCATTTGGTCGGAGGAGAGACGCAGGTTTTACGTCAGCATGTCACGACAGGTGACACAAAACGGACCATGGAGAACTAGAAAACTCAGCATTTCAAAAAACTATGGAAAACTTCCACAGACAGAGACAGTGGGAGCTCCTGGCCTTCCTGAGGCCGCAGTTTCTGTGCACAAGAGCCAAGGCCCCAGCCTCCACTAACAAACTGATACCCACACTTCACTGTTGACTCAGCCCCAGGCGCACATAGAGCCCCAGAATAACTCCCTCAGCGGACGGATGGCCTCCGCCCCAGGGAAACTAACGCCTCCACTCTCCCTCGGCCACCCACCCCTGCCTCAGTCTCTGGTCCACTGGGGAAGGCGTATCAGATATGTCAGCCTTTCTGAGAAATCGGTTTGATTTCGTTGATTTTCTCTAATATTCTATTTTCTATTTCACTGATTTCTGTCTTATTTTATGATTTCCTTTCTTGTGCGGGCGTTGGTTAAATTTGCTCTTCGTTTTAAAAACTTCTAATGTAAGCATTTGATGCTAGAAATTTCCCTCTAAGCACTACTTTAGGTGCATCTCACAAATTTTGAAGGTTTTTAGTTTGTTTTTCGTGTAATTGGAAATAATTTCTAATGTCCTTTGTGACTCATGGGTTATTTACAAGTTTCTTGTTTATTTCCAAATATTTGGGGCTTCTCCAGATACCATTTTTATTTACTCCTAATTTAGCTCCTCTGTGTGACCTCAATCTCCCACACGTGCTGAGCTGCGTTTTTGGCTCAGATTTCAGTGTGTGGAATGTTCCATGTGCACACACAGGCCAAGACTCGTCCAGGCCCCAGACCGCCTGTGCTCTGGCCGCCAGGGTGGGAATGCCTGAGTCCTCGGGACAGGCCCCCTGCCAACCACAGGAGACCCTGCACCCACCCCGACAAATGTCAGAGCGACTCGCCTTCCCAGGGATGAGAGTGGAGGCCGACAGCCCCGCCTCGCCCCTTGGCATGCCACGTGCCACATGCCACATGCCCTGTCCACGTCCCAGGGCTGCGCGTGCAGCCGCCAGCCCCGTGTCCCACGGAGGCCCGTGAGCTCACGCCGGCTGTCAGGGACTGTGCCAGCTTTCCCGCCCACGTAGCTCTGACACGGGTACCCACACGATGGGCTGCCACATCCCCCTGGGGAGCTGCCCCCTGCGCCCTGGCCCCGTCACAGCCCTCGCTCTGAAGGCTCCTTCGATATCAACTCGGCCACTCCTACCTTCTCAGAACCCATGTGGATGGTCTTTTTCTTCATCCTTTTACTTGTAAAATACCCATCTTGCCACCTAAAGGAGACTGTGAGGACCCGAGCGTGGTGTCCACGAGGCACAGGCGACCAGGGCCACGGTGGGCCATGGCGGCTCTACTGGCCGAGCAGGGACCGAGGCCTCTGCGAGGGGGAGGCGACGAGGGGCCCCGCTAACCCACCAGCAGCAACCCGGGGACGATGCTGACCGCCTGATGCTTGTCACAGTGACTGGATCTATGGGGTTTACACATTGTATCAAACTCTGACAGATCCCAGCCATGACCTTTTCAAGCCCTTTCCTCTCCCGGCCCTCCTGGCGCTCCAGAGACACCACCTGACGTCCTGGCACTGGGCGACGCCCATCGCCAAGTCCTTCTTTCTCCACAGCTCCTGCGGCTGCGGCCCTTCAGGGAGCTCCTCCTGACACTGTGGCCCTAACCTGCTGATAACAGTGTGGTTCTCATTCCAGACGCTGCAGTTTTCATCTGAATAAGTCCCACTTGGGGAAAGCATTTTTATTTGCAGGATGAGCTGCGGAGAGGGAGCCGTCGGGGAGAAATGGGAGAGAGAGGGGGGCTGTGTCCCCGCCCTCGAGGCCTTGGTGGGCCCGCCACCGTGGGCTGAGGCCCCTGCAAATGCGGGGAGCGTCCCCCGGCCGAGCAGTGTGGCAGAGGCAAGACCCCGGGATGCAGGATCTTGCAAATGCAGCTAAAGGCAGAGACACGAATCTGCAGTCCGTGACTACCTCATAACTGGCATCAGACGCCCCGAATTTAAGGACTGAAACCTGGCAGGAGCCTCTCTAAGCAGAGGGGAAGCGCAGTGGCACCTCTGCCCTGGCCGCTCTATGCAGGACGCTCTTCCCAGCCCCCACTCCCCGCACGCAAGTCCCGGTCCAGGCAGCGGGCATACGGTCACCTGCTGCCAGATCCCTGGGCCAGGGATGCCTTGAGGAGGGGACCCAGCAACCAGCACCTGCACCTGAAGCAGGGGACGGCGTGAGGGGAAGGCTGCGGAGGACAGATGACATAAGACACAAAGGAGCACAGGCGGTCTCAGGGCTCCCCAAACACGGTGAGAGCCTCCCACCAGCAACGGCCACTCAACGCCGGCCAACCTCGCTGCTCCGAGACGCCCCTGCCTGGCCCTGCACCCGGCACACCCGCGGCCACCATGCCAGCCGGGGCTGCTTCCCCGGGCATCCGCCATCCCCCAGACCACTGTCGCACTGTAATTCACGCACGGCTGCCTGTGCCCGTGACAGAGCTGGCCACCGAGCCTCTTTACGTAATCAGAGGATGGCAGCTCCAGCAGACGCTTGGCTTGTCCAACGCTTACTCCACGGAAGGAAAGAGCGCTCACCGTGAAGTGCTCCTGGGACTTGTAGTTTTCATCCAGGTAGACCCGTGCCCTGTTGTACTCTTTCATTGCATCACTGGACAGCAGTTCTCTGGAAGGCAAAGAGGGAGCTGTTTAACGCACAGCCACACGGACACCGCACCCTCTTATAGGAGCGCTTACAAAGCACAGGAATGGCAGCTTAGAAACCACGCTTTACGTTGTCCTGAAAACAACAGCAACGGGGGGAAAGGAAGGAAGGGGGGAGGGGGAGGGGGGGGGGAAGAGAGGCGAAGGTGGCATAAACTGAGACCCACTATGCGCCCTCCGCGCAGGCCGCTCCATGCCGGCCGTGAGATGAGCAGGATGGGGGCCCCTCGGGAAGCTGACACTGGGAACTCACCCAGGGCCACACGCCAGGAAAGCTCGAGTCCACAGCCTGTGGGGCGTCCTGGCTGTTTGCGCCCGGTCCTCACAGAGGCCACACAGGCACCCCCAGGCCTGGGCAGTCCCTCCCACATTCACTCCTCACGGGAGAGAAGTTGAGGACCGTGACCAAGTGGCCAAGGCTTTGCAGCAAGAAGGAGGGAAGGGTCTCCAGACGTCCCTTATGAACAGGCTCCAGCCCTGACTGCACACTTCATGGCCACACTTTGTCACCAGAAGAGCCTTCAGCAGGCGACCTCGTCGCCATCTCTACAGACATGGCCGGGACAGAGCTGCCGTGCACCCTCGAGTTCTGTGATGGAGCCGGATGGACAGAGGCACCTGACCCCCCCCATAACCAGCGCCCCAGCAGGGGGTGGAGGACATGGGTGCCGTGTGAGCAGCCAGCACTCAGAGCAGGAAGAAGAGGGGCTCCAGCTTTAAGGAGTGACAGTGAGGAAGGCAGGAAGGAGCAGGAAGGAGGGGGAGGAAGAAGATAAGCCTCGAGGGGATCCAAGTAGTCCTCAAGCACCTACCTGCCTGCTGGGATGAACCCCAACATGCTTTAGGGGGCGAGGCAAGACGCAGACACGAAACACACATAGCAGCAGAATCAAAATTACTGACATGTTGAAGAAGCAACAAATAGGACCCATAATCTACAAAAAAAGGCAACAGAAACAGATGTAGAAAGGATAAAAATGATGGAGTTGGCTGAAAAGAAACTTGAAACAGCTATTATAAATGTAACCAAAGATTTACAGGAAAACATGGATACAACTGAAAGTTCTAGAGCTGAAAAATACAGCATCAGAAATAAATTCACTGAATAGGCCTAACAGCAGATTAAAACGTAAAGAAGAACAGACACAGCTATCCAAACTGGAGCAAAGAGGAAAAATGGACTGGAAAAAAAAAAAACTGAAAGAGCTGTAGAGACCTGTGTGACAGTCTACCATCAGGAAGCCAGCGTCCAAGAACAAAAGAGAAGGGAAGAAAGCACGCAAAAGCTTTCCCCAAATCTCAGTAAAGTCATAAACCTACAGGTTGAAAAAGCTCAAAGAACCCCAAGCAAAATAAGCACAAAGAAAATCAAACTAAAGCAAAACAATCAAGTTGCTGCTAACCAGCTAGAAAGACAAACTTAGCAGTCAGGAAAAAAGACACACTATATACAGAAAATTAAGACGAGAACAACAGCCCAATTCTCCTCAGGACAATGGCACACCGAAAACAATGGAACAATATCCTTAAAGCACTGAAAGGAACAAAATGGACCAGCTAGAATTCTGTTTACAACAAAAGTATCTTTCAAAAACAAAGACAAAGACTTTTTTCAGATAAACAAAAGCTGAGAGAATTGACCAGCAGCAACTTGTGTTGAGATAAATGTTCAAGTTCTCAGGCTGAAGGAAAATGGTGCTGGAGAGAAAGCTGACTGTACGGAGAAGGACTCACCCCGGGAGGGGCAGGGGACTAGTCAAGCAGGTGACATGTTCTCTCACTTTTTAACCTTTTCAAGAGGCAACTGACTGTTTTAAGCAAAAATAACAACATGTATGGGACGCAGAGCACAGGCAGGAGGAAAACATCTCCGACGACAGCCGGGGGACGGCAGGGGACGGGAGCCGTGGGATCCCGCGAGCTCGGACACACGGCCCTGCCAGGCGCTGCCCCCCACCTGAGTCTGCTTGTCGCTGATGTGCCCAGCTTCTCCAAAGGGGTTCTTTTCTTCCTGACTTACTGCAGTTCTTTATATATTTAAATACTGACGATTTCTGTCAGTAAAGTATGTTGAAGATATCTTTTTCCAAGTGTGGCTAAACTTTTACTTTGTTTATAGTGTCTTTGGATAAAGCTTTTAGCTTCAACATGGGCAAATGCGTCAGTCTTTCCTCTTGCGGGCTGCACTTTCGCACTTTTTTAAAGAAATCTCTCCCTAGATGCTCTCCTACCCTTTACTCTCGAATTGTCCTCGGGCCTTTTACATTGACTCGGTAATAACTGAAATTCATCCCTGTGTGTGGAGAGGACTACAACATGCTGGGGACCCAGCTTCATGGTTTCCTGGCCCAGGACACCAGTGGTGCCACCCCCTGACCCAGCTGCCACCTGCTGCACACTGGGGTGAAGCGGGGCAGGAGCTCCGCTGCCACGCATCTAGGTGCCGCCCGCACACACACACACACACACACACACAGGAGGCCCTCGGGCCGGGGGAGTTGAGGACACCCCCCTTGCTGTGCTTCAGAAGGACTGCAGCCAGTCCTGCCTGTCTGCGCTTCCATATTAATTCTAGTGTTAGTTTCAGTGTTAAGAAAACATTTTGATTGAAATTGCCTTAAGTTATAGATTATTTGGGGAAAGTCTGGCAGCTTTTAAAAATTTGCCTTTTAACAAAGGACCCCGCAATTTGACAGTTGAAAACACGGATGGCTTGTGTCATTCCACGCCACTGGGGACTGTGACAGGGGCCAAAGCCTGGGACAGCAGCTGGACCCAGCCTTGGACGGGGCCCCAGGCTGAGAGCGTATAGAGGCCACCCAACCCGCAGACCTGCACACCACACGTGGCCCCGGCCCACCCCACCCACAGCCGCCTTCAGCGACCAGCCTCACGAGTGGCACGTGTCACCTCCCCACACTCCGCCGGTGGGAGAAGTCACGGGGCCCAGGGTCCGGGGTCGGGGAGGACAGGGCCACATTGCAGGGGACACAGTGCAGAGAGGGTGCCCCAGGCACTGGGGCCAGAGGCAGGAAGGACGCTCCGGCAGCTGCCGATACCCGGGGCTGTCCGGCACGCAGCCTCTTGGCCCAGGCCTGCCGTCCCACCTGTCCTGCCACCGCTCCTGCATCCACTTCCCGAGGCCCGGGCCCTTGCTTCCCGTGCGGCGCCAGGCAGGCCCGCCGTCCACAAAGCCACACCAACGATGGTGCTCTGTGCCCGGCCCACTGTGACAGGAAAGCTGTGAGCTGCTGCGTGGACATCAGCCCCGTCTGTCCCCGGCCGCAGCAGTGGCAGAAGCAGCAGGCTCACAGCCATCGGGCCACGTGACCGCATCTCGGCCTGGACCCGGGGGGCGCTGTCACCCCACCCCAGGCCTCACGCTCACACGAGCGTGCCCCCCCACCCCAGGAGGAAGCAGAGGGACAAGCAGCTGCCCCGGGACGTACCTGACGAACTTGTCCACGTGCGACATGGAGGCTTCATAGTTCTTCCCTCCGAACTCCTGGCAGTGCAGGGCCAGGAAGTGCGGCCTGTGCGTGTGCACGACCTGGGGAGGAACACACGGCAGCGTCAGGCCCCACGGGGCTCCTGCCACAGTGCTTTCCCCACAAATCCTGAGCATCTCGGTCCCCAGGGCCATTTCCTCCCCGTTACTACGAATCCTCAGAAAGGATTCACAACTCCTCAGAACCTTCCTCAGCAATCTGGGCGTTTCCTCCCAACTACAGAGTCCCACGTGTCAGCTGCAGGGCACCTGCAAAGGCCCAGAGGAACAAACACGCATCCTAACCTCACATGTGAGGGCAGCCATCACTGATGCTACTATGGCCCCCATGAGGATGCAAGCACACACGTGTCGTGTGCATGTCAGTGCTGTGCATGTGTGTGTGCGCACGTCTCTCACCGTCCGGGAGGGAGCAAAGCTGGCCATGCAAGGAGCTGACGCCAGCTCACGCCCAGCGTGCACATCCCCTCCCCAGCCCCACGGGGCAGGCCGGACACAGGGCACGGGACACGGCTGCGGCCACCAGCGGGACCCACTCCAGCCACGCGGCCCCTGGGCAGCGGAGCCAGCTTGGCCCACATCCTCTCAGCGCTGCCCGCCCACCACAGCCCACAGGGCCAGGCCCGCTGCGTCTCCCTGGTCACCAGGGTCCCCTGCCCGCTGGGCTCCGACTAAACTGGCCCCGAGGGAGCGCCCAACCTGCCCACACTTTGGCCACTCAACCTGGAGTCGTCCTCGAAGCTGCAGCCGCTGACCCCCGCAGCGGCTCCTCCAGGAAGCTCACAGGGATGGCCCCGAGAGCACCGTCCAGCTGCCCCCCGCTGCCCACATCCAACCCAGCACGGACCCAGCCACCCCCGGGCGGTGGCACAGACCTGCATCTCACCCCTGTGGTAAGCCACGTTAGGCGTCTCAGGGCAACCCACAGGTCACCTGAGCAGGTGTCGACCCACACGTGCTCACGAGGGGGCCAGGCACCCACAGCCCTGCCCTCCTGGGGCGCCGGGGACAGCGGTGACGAGGCAGCCGTGCCAGGACGTGCCCCGGGGGCGTCAGCACAGCCTGGGGAGCAGCAAGGGCAAGGGCTCCTGGGAGTGGAGAGGGGCCGCTGGGAGCCGACGGCCAAGGGCAGCGATGGAGACGTGCCAGGAGGCCAGGCAGGGCACTTGGAGGCCGAGAGGCTGCCTGTCCCCGCCTGCGCCCGCCCCTCCGCCCTTCCTCGGCTCTGCGCTTCTCCGCCCCTCCCTGGTACCTGCTGACACGGCAACACTGCCGGCTCTGAAGCCCTCACCAAAACCCACAGAACTACCTCGTCCCTCCGCAAGCCCGCCATCCCAGAGGCAGGTCCCCTACACAAGGCCATCCGCGCCTAAGGCCACAGTGTCGGCGCCTGAACCCGACCTCGGCCACCACCGCGTCCTGCCCGGAGGTCAGTGCACGTGGACAGGTGAGGGCTGCATCCAACGGGCCTTGCGGAGATGGGTGCTCTGGGAACAACGGCTGTGTGGTCCCTGATGGGAAGCGGCTGCATCTAGGGTTCAGCCAGGCCACGCCAGAAAGTCGGCCACGGGGACAGAGGACGCAGGGCATCAGGCCCTGGGAGCCATGCTTCTGCGAGTCTCAGAAGGAAGCATTGCCCAGCAGTAGCTGCCCCCGACCCGCAGACAGCAGGCAGCACGTCCAGCCTCGGGGTGAGTGACGGGACCTGGTCCTGCTCCAGCTGTGACATCAAAACACAATCCCCAAGACGGGGAGGTTCTTTAAACAGGAGGAAAATTCAGACCAGAAAGTGTGCTTTTCAGCCGCGTGGGAAAGGCGATACCCGCGGGTAGAGCGGCCTGCCCTGGCTCGCACCCTACGCTCCGCTTAAGCGGGTTTACGGGGCACCCACCGGGGTGCTTCCGCCTCCCACTGAACACAGGCGTGGACCCTCTCTGTCCCTGGTCACCAGCCTCAGGGCTCAGGCTCTCGGGGACGGGGACCAGAACAGGCCCAGACGTTTCCCCAGCCGGCGGCGCCACAGCCCTGCCCGGGGGGAGCGGGGAACAGGCAGCTCGCCTCGTGCGAGCTCAGTCTTGCTCCGCGCAGGCGCTAAAACACAGACTCCGAGACAAGCTGGATGCCACCCGCCGGCGGCCCCCTGGCAGGCGCCCTCACACACGATGCTCCCCGTGCAGCCCTTGCTGGCATGGAATGATCACAAGACAAAGTTCAGGAATCCCAGGGGTGTCCATGCAGCAAATCACATTCACCAACCAGAAAAGACTGCAGAATGGTCTCCGGGCCTGAAGCCTGGATGCAAAGGGCACAAGGGACCCCAGTCAGGAGAGGCTCCGGGCCAGCCTGGGTCAGATCACCAGACCGATCTGCCCTCAGGCCCAAGGTCGAGTGTGCACAATGCCAGCCACGCCCACAGGTGCACACAGCGGCCTGGTCACACGGAAGCCACCACAGGCTCCCTGATGTGTGCCGCTCTGTCACCCACCCTCTGCAGTACCTGGAGCAACATATAAAACCAGACGTTCACAAAGGCGGCACAGAATGCCCCTAGGAGCAGTTCCTCCCTGGGAAGCTGGTGACGTCACACAAAGTGAATGCGATGCTCTGACACACGCAGATCGTCACGACCGTGACTGTAAGGTTCGTGACACCAGTTCCTTGAATGCTGCAGCGTGTTCTTTGCCCAGCTCTACAACAGGGGCGGGAAAAGGAGAAGGAAGCCCCAGAGACGCTTGGGTTTTGTGGGTGAAGACGGGGCCCCGAGTCAGTGACAGGTTCCTGCAGTTCACCCTGTCACCTCTTGTAACCGAGGCTGCAGGTCACCAGATCGTGGCTGGGACCACGACCCAAGTCCCCAGGAAAAGCCAAGTGGAGCCGCTTTCCAAGGACTTTCCATTATGAATTAGGACAGCGAGGACAAGGGGCCCACGTGTGGCCGCGTTAAGTCACAGACACACGGGGTCTCTCTGGGCAGGCCTGCCCACCTGTCTGCCTTCACCCGAATCACATACACGTCTCCCTCGTAAGACGACTCTCTGCTGTGGTTTAAACTGAAATAGCCGTTTATGGCACAGAATTCACTCTTTAAATCATATGAAACTCCTCAGACATTTGACTCTGATCCCACAAATCTCAGAAAATGGAGAAATCCAAAAACAGCAGCTCCTTGGGAGTGGGCGGACGCCCCTCCTGCGGACTCCAGAGCATCCGGGCAGCGCAAAGCAGAGGGGCCCCTTGCTGGGACGTGGCGCTGTCTCCGCAGTGGTTTATCTCTGAAACCCATGGCGGTCTTGCCTGAGCTACAGGGCCTGGAGGAGCAGGGGCCCAGGGCAGCCCCCGCCTGCCCGCCCGAGCCTCAGCTGCAAAGGAGACGAGGCCTGCGTACGGATGGCGGGGGGACAGGGCACCGGCGAGAGAAGGGGCCTGGCGGTACCACCAAGGTGGGCGCTCCAGGAGCTGCCGGGGCTCCAGCCCTGCTGTGGGCCAGGGAAGCCCCTTCACAGCTGAGGAAGCAAACGCCGGCCCAGGGGTGGGCAGGTTGGGACCTCGCGCCCGTGGGAGGCCGCGCCTGAGCTTACAGCGGCACCGGGGGATGCACAGGGCAGGCACCACCCCAATGGGCACGCTGTGGCCTTCCCGGGCACTCACGGGGCCGGACAGCCCACTCCTCTCAGTCCGAGGTCACCCCACGCAGAGCGCATCTCCCTACAGCACTGCCAATGTTCTTCCCGAAGGACCAGCCCGTCCACTCGGGCTTTGCCTTTAACAACTGGGAAGAGGTGACACAGCATCAACCCGGCGGGTCTGCCGGCTCCTGGATGCACGGCTCCATCTCGCCCTGGCGTGCGAGGCTGGGGTCCAGGGCCTGCACCACGGAGCGCCCAGAGCAAGAGCAGAGCTGGGGTTCCTCTGCCTCCCGTCTTCCCGGGCCGCACATCTGCGCACCGAGTCCGTCTGACCCCAGGCTCAGCTCCACGTGTGTCTGCCCTGCCCCACTGTGCTCCTTCCAGGGCCTCTTGCATCTCCACCTCCAAGAAAAGACGTGGTGCTGAACAGCCCTCCAGGAGCACTTCTTCGTGCTATAAACTCACAGAGGAAAGTGACAAAATGAAGAGTTGAGCTTTATCAGTAAATAAACTGATCAGGTAAATGAGTTTTATTCAAAATTCTCAGAAAAGCTGGCTTACGAGGTTTCCATTAGGATTGTGCTTGGCCAACAACAGAAAACCAACAACCAGCCGCTTGCATAAGGAGGTCGGGCTGGCAGGCAGAGATGGTGCACCTGCTCGCAGACGGCATCCAGGAACCAGCTGCTTCTACCATGTCTGCTCTGCCACTGCAAGCACTGGCTGTCATCCTCGTGACTGCAACATGGCTGCAAAGCCCCCAGGCCTCATGCCTACGTTCCAGGCAGGAAGAAGTGGAAAGGGTATAGGCTTAAAGGAAAAGGGGAAAAGGCTTCTTTTCTAGTGCTTTGCCTACTTTATTTAGACAAGAAAGGTCTCGCCGGGGACTTCTGCCTACACACTGTGTCACAGGACGCCCCCAGAAGCCACGCACAGGTGGCACTGGCTGGCACTCTGCAAGCAACAGAGCCCGGCATGCGTCACGTGCAACCGCACATTGTGGGGGTGCCGTCTGCCCCCTCTGCCGCAGCCCCCGCCGCACCACGTACCTACCTTCCAGTCTCCCGAGTCCCAGGCTGAAGGACGATTGTAGGGTGGACACATCTGTGACCCCCTTTGGTGCCATGGTCTCTGAAGACCACGGGTTAGCAAAGCCCTGGGCACAGACAAAGGGCTCGCTGACCAAGGAACCTGCTGTCCCTCTTCTCTTGACACCCCCCTGACCTGAGCCCCTCTTCAGAAGCCCGCGCTCCAGCCCAGCCGAGGTGCTGAGTGCGAATGCGCCACAGACACGCAGGTGCTTCCGGCCTGCCCAGCGCTGGCGCCTGCGACTCGGCACACAGCCAGTGTCGCGTGTCCGCGTGTCCACATGTCCCCACGTGTCCTTGGCCTGGAGCTGTGCGGGCAGCTCCCGCCCCTCCACCCCTTGCCTCCAGTCCCCGCCACTGCGTTCCGGTCTCACCCAAACACCAAGTCATCCGTCCTAGCTCAGTGGGAGGGAGACTTTCTGGCTGGACTCCCTGCACCGCAGCTCTGCCCGGACAGCGCTGGGGAGCCCCACCCAGCAGAGGTGAAGCCCCTGTGTGCCCACAACACCGTCCCCGACTGAGCCACTTTCTGGGGAAGGACGACCCCTATCCAACACATTTTAATTGGTAATCACAATTAGATTTAAATTTAAACGCAATTAAACTAAATTTAATTCCAAATTTAAATTATAGTGAAATTAAATTAACCTGAAACTGAATTTCAATTGATCATCAGTTTAAATCAACAGCCAAATTAAATGACTGATATTATTTTAACTCTTGAAACTCAGTGTCTTCTACACAATGACCCAAACGACACTTCCCGATGGCCGAGCACCATCACCTTTAGGGACAACAGGCACACCTGCCCTAAGCGCACACGTGTGAAAAGTCAGATCATGGGCGGTTACCGTCACGACAGTTATGAACTTCCCAGCAAGTGTGTATCTTACTTGGGTTCCCCTCTGCGTGGAGAAGCATGTGCAGGAGGCCTCAGCACGTGCTTCCGCCCGGCTGTTGACAAAGGTCCCGTCCACCTAAACCTGAGCCACCTGCATTACCTGGACGCACCTGGCGGAGCGCCTGCCAGCGGAGCCTGGGCGGCAGGTGCAGGGAACCCAATGGGGACACAGTGGAGGAGGGGAGGTCCTCGCTCCCCCCACGAGAGCAGGGGGCCAAGGGGTGCAGGGAGCGGCACCCCTGGAAAACCAAGCTCCAGGGAGCAGTGCAGCCCTGTCGAACCACAGTGACCTCAAGTGGCGTGGGCACAGGCCCCAAGTTCAGGGCTGCTAAGAGATCGCCCCACATGCCACCTACCGGGACCCCGCACACGTCGGCGACCTTGAGGGCCGCTCGCCAGGCCCGGCCGTGCCTGGTCGCAGGTTCCAGCTGGCGTGGCCTCAGGTGCCCCCTCCACACACAGCGGGCACGAGAGGACGTTTCAAAAGCCAAAAGGAGGTGTTTAGATGAAATCATGCCGAAAAGTAACATAAAGAGGCCAAAGTCACGTCTCATTTGAAAACGAAGCTATTAAAATGACAAGATCCTTATCATGAAACATTTCAGAAGAAAAGTAACGAATGATCATGGAAACGAACAGCGTACACCGAGGGACACGCTGCTGCCATTTCTCTACGTCCACACGTCGCACGTCTCATTTACCACCAAAGGTGACGGAACAGATCCACACAGGCTTTCCCTGAGCAGCCGGAGATAAACTTGCAGCCAAGTACGGGGAGCTCCTGCTGAAAGCGCAGACTCAGAAGAGCCTCACTCCCACCTCTGGCAGCAAAAGCACCAGCGGGGCAGCGCGGGGCTTCACGAGGGGGAAGGAGGAGCCTGACGGCGTCACCGGGACGGCTGGATGCCTTCCTGCACATTAAGAGCAGTGACTGACGCTCCAACTCCATCCAGGACAGGCCACTAGGGCGTAAATTGGATTGAAAATCACATACACCAATATATTTGTATCCACGAGTTCACAGCGATACTAAAAGCCCCACATGTTAGTCGCCTTGGAGTCAGGCTGTTCTTTTGAAAACTGGTAAGTAAAGAGAAGGAAGCAAGAATGTACCCTTCCCCACCCCCACCCCCACCCCGGCTCTGGATCTGCGCCTCTGGGGAAGGAAGTCAAGGAGGGCAAGCGTCTCCTTAGGAAAGCGTCCCAGCTACCCAGCCAGTCGCGACCACACGGAGGACCTGGAGGGCACCCCACCTAGCGAAGCGCGTCACAGAGAGGCCCCCTGTATGACCTCACTCACACGTAGACTCTAAACAAGCCAAACTCAGAGAAACAGAGGACAGAAAGGCAGTTTCCAGGGTTGGGGCGGGAGGAGGGGATGGCGGATGTAGGTCAGAGGGCACAAGCCTCAAGTGATAAGATGACAAGTTCTGGATCTAATGCACAGCCTGGTGACCAGTCCACAATGCGCAGTTGCACGCCCCAGGCCCTGCGGGCGCGGGAGGGGCTGGAGGCCAGAAACCCTCGAGGGAAAATCCCCGGGAGCACCGGCCCACAGGAGCAGGTTGCAGGGCGCTAGTGAGACTCTGCTTCTGGAGAGAAAAAGGGACGGCCAAGAGGGCAGGTGGCCTTGGCAACCGGAAAACGGAGCGGAGGAGAAAGGGGGAGACAGAAACCCTGAGACAGAGGAGAGGCTGCTCCTTCACGGCTCGACGCCAGGCAGGGTGGCCCCCGCGCTCCGGACTTCGCTGGACGGACAGAAGAGGGCACCGTGGAGCTAGGAATCCTACCCATGCCGACACCATGGGGACAAGCCAGAGGAAGTGCAAGTCCCTACAAAGCTGCTGTGAACAAGTCAGCAAAAATGTACACATCCCACCCCAGGAAAAGGCCCTCCGCCCCTGAGAAAGAATCACCAAGCAGCACAGAATTACAAGCCGACATTGCAAACAGAGTTAAACACACTCAAACAAGCATCGAGGTGATGAAAAAACACTTGGAATTAGAAACACAAAACTAAACTAGAAATGGACCCAAAAGAGAGAAAGGAAAGTGCTGACTAGCCTCAGGAAAGAAATGGGAGAAAAAGACAAAATCATCACAGAGAAGAAGAGCAAATTACAAAGTGCCCAAAGGGAGAATCAGCTTCAAGGAAAATTCAGCAGGAAAGTGAAAACAGCATCCTGAAGAGCGCAGGGGAGAAAGGAGTGAACGGGGCCGACAGGCAGCAACAGAAGAACATCTGCCACCACGGTCCCCAGAGAAGAAGAGCGAAACCATGGACCAGAACTAATACTTAAAATCATAACCCAAGAAAACTTTCCAAAAATAGGAAAAGACCCGAACTCACACACTGAAGGGCTTACTGAGCACCTGAGAAAATCAACCCAAAGCAATTGACTCCTGGACATATCCTAGTGAAACTACTAGATTTCAAAGGTAAAGACACCATCCTCCAGGTCCCCAGGAAACAAAATCAATGAGACCCTCACCAAACTTTCAGGACCAACGTACAAGTCAAGGCAGCAGCAGAACAACCTTTACTGAAAACCTCAGTGAGATAAAGTGTAAGGCAAGGATTACATACATATCAGCCAACTGTCCTTCAAACATCAAAGCCAGAGAAAAACAGTTTTCCACATACAAAATCTGGTCAGTTCTGTCCCCATGAGCCCTTCGTGAGGGATCTACTAGAGCAGGGCCGGGCAAACGTTAACCTCAAGAGCCAGATAAAACGCTAGGCTCTGCAGGCCAGCAGTCTCCGCGGCAACGCCACTGGGCAGGTGTGGACAAGATGCTGTGTGAGTAGGCGTGGCCGCCCCCCAGGAACTTGATCCCAAACCAGGCAGCAGGCGGGATGGGCTGGGGGGCGGGGAGGTGGTGCTGACTCCTACTTAAAGCAGCAATGATAATACCGCCTGCTGGAGTCCTCCACGCGTGTGGACCTAAAGCACACGCCACACAGAAACCCATACGATGCCAACGTTTATACATCATATGTGAAGGAGCATAATGCTAACCAGAAGCAGGGGGAAACCTTTGGCCTGTGTATCGAAACCTACAGCAACCACGTTAAAATAGTTCACAAAAGGCAAGAGACCAATAAGCAAATTTAAATAGAATGCAAAAAGAAAGAAAGAAAGAATCCAAAAAAAAGCAGAAATGGAGAAACAAAGGGACAAACCAGGAGGTACAAACATAAAACAGATAATTAAACGGCCGACCCCAAATCAACCGTATCAATGGTTACATTAAATGTGGATGGTCCGGGCCCACGCTGAGCAGTAGGGCTGCAGGGGCCCCCGTACGGGACAGCATGGAAGGTTCTGCGGGACGAGGCAGCGCCGGCACCACGGGAGGTGGGCGTGCAGGGTCACACGTGGAAGGGAACGGGCGGAAGGACACACGCGAAGCCTGGGAGGCCTCCTCAGCGACGGCAGGGGACCCCAGGGGGTGAAGAGCATGCATGGTAACCAGACAGAACTCGTCAGAAAGACACACAACCACACGTGTGTACATGGCCAGTAACAGAAACTCCCACTCACAGGAGCACACACACACGTGCACACACACACACACACATGTGCACACGTGCGCGCGCGAGCGCACGCTGCCCTAACAGACCGCACGGAACAGTCCAGGCTGCAGCTGCACGACGCACCTGCTTCCGTGGCCCACTCACCAAGAAGGGTCATTGCTGGGCCACAGAATAAGCCCCCGTGCCTGCTGCCCTGGGCTCTCTGAGCGTCCGCGTCCCTAGGCGCCTGCCTGGGACAGTCGCCGTGCACAGGCCAGACACAGAGCAAGCACCAGACGGCATGTCAGTTCGACGCCACCACAAATGCTGCGGTGCCGGGACGGGCTGCGGGGATATATCCCCAGGCCCCGGGGCCGCGGAGTCATTCCCGCCCCAGAACCACACGCGCCAGTTCCGGCGCAGAGCTCTCTGGGCAGCTGAGGATGGAGCTGTTGGCCTTCCCCAGCCTCTGGGAAGGAGCTCTGGAACCTGAATGAGCCCAGACAGAGATCCCTTTGGGGCCGACGGCACGGACGCCTTGAGGATGGACAGGAAAGTCCCTCCAAGGTGCGGGCAGCTCGCTCGGGCCACGTCTGGTTGGGAGGAACTCAGTAAAGCGGGAACTGGACGGGGCAGAGGGCTCCAGGCCCCCGGGAGGGTCGGTGTCTGGCGCCTCCGCCCACCGGGGCTCTAGCTTGGCTCCCACCCTGCCCACCTGGGACAAGGTCACTGCCCAAACTGCACACGTGCTCGGCCAAAATTCTTTACCAGAAAAAGGAGCTTCTGCGAACTTTAGGGAAAAAGGAGGCAACTGATAAAAATAGGTGGGTTCGTTCATAGGGAGGCTCAAGAAAAATATTTTGGAAAAGTGCGAAGTAGAAATTTTGGCAAGGAAGAGCCTAGGAAACTAAAAAAAAACAAAAAGTACACACCATGCGGCCAAAAAGCAGCCCCTTCCTGATGCTGTGCAGGTGGCCTAGTGAGAGGGCGGCCCTCGGCTCCCAGAACCAGGAGAGCAGCCCTGCCATTCCCCTCCCCACCCCCCACTAAAAATAGAAACAGCCAGGCCTGGTTAGGCTTTCTCCAAAGAGAAGTATCTGAGTGACCTAAAAAGGAATTACATCCTACAAACAACCCAGTGGAAGCCGGGAGAGCCAAGATAAGGAGTCGAAAAGGGACAAAGGAATTCCTCCAGAGGAAAGATGGCTGCTATTTACCAACTACGCCTGAAAACACCCTGCGGACAACGTCTGCCCACCCTTGGCCTGGGCAGGCGGGGGTGTCCTCTGGACACCCAGACTGCCCCCGCTCTGCCCCAGGGCTGCGCTGGGACTGGCTGTGGGTGGAGGCTGGGTGCCTGCCCCCAGGAGGCCCAGACTCAGCTCCTGGTGCCCTGACGGGGCGCCGTCCCAGAGCCCAGGCCCCATAGCAGCCGCCGGCCAGCACCCAGGACACCACGAGTTTCTGTGACCTCGCCAGCAGGCAGAGGGCCTGGCCGTCCGATCAGCGAGGTTGTCTCCCTGGCCCCGTGTGAGGCAGGAGGGCCGCTCCGCGTCCTTGGGGTGGGTGCGGGCCTGGCCGTCCAGCCCAAAGTGCAGGGCTGGAGTTTTCTTAGTGCAGCCACTGGCCGTGGCACCTACAGGCACGCTGGACCGCCGACTGCACAGTTGAAGCAGCATCCGGCAGGCAGGGCAAGCCACTGCTTTACACCAGATCCAGACACCTGGACACAAGACTGCTCCTTTTAAAGAGGCAGAAATATGGAGCTTGGTTGACTCCTAACAAAACCTGTTGCTTTGGGACGTCAGAGTTGTATATGAACGGATTGATTCTAATTTAAAAAGCAGTCTTCCCCAACCAAGGTGGAAGCAGGACCAAAGCGGGTCCTGGGCAGACACGTGAGGCCACCGCCCGCCCCGCACGCACCCACCCGGCTTTCCACATTGACCGTAGGGGCAGCTGGTGGCCACAGACTCCTGGGCACAGCACAAGATGCCTTGGAATCCCTTCTGGAACCCTCCTTCCTGAAGCCGGCCCATGTTCCTCGGAGCCATTTGCAGCGCACAGGGGACTGTGATCACCGTCTAAAAGAGTCCAGATAAGCCCCCACCCCCGCCCCGGCCTTTAATCACAGTGGCTTTCCCCCAGCCCCTAGCCACCCCCTAAAGACGGTCTCTTCCCTGGGACCCCATTCCACAGGGACCCTGAACCCTGAGGAGGCGGCCTCCGGAGTCCCGGCCCACAGGCCCCCCGCCCTGCACCCATCTGCTCTCCCTGCCGGGGCTCCAAGCCTCTCCCAGTTGCCACGTGGTCCCTGCGCTGGGGTCCCGGGTGCCCGAGTGAGCCCAGTTCCCCCAGGTCCACAGGCCCCGCCCCTCTGGCCAGCCCCGCCCCTCCGGCCGGCCTGCATCCACCGCTTCTTCCCGCCGCTCTCCTCCCCACCTCAGAATCCCCGCGTCCTCGCCTCCTCCTCCTCTGTCCTCGGTCAGGGAGGCCACCTGACCCCCTTCCAACCCGGGGCCTGACTCCCACCAACTACCCCCCGCCCCGCCCCCGCCGCCTCCCTCTGCCTGCTCTGCGGCCCCCGCGCCCCCAGCACCGCGTCTCCCAGCTCAGGGGACTTTGGAATCACAGCGACGGGCGCCCTCCTGTTAATGCAACCCGGCAGGTCTCTGAACCAAACCTCCCTTTCCTCATGTGGGAAACAGAGTTTGGCAGTCTGAGCCCGTCGCAGGAGTGAAAGGCCGCAAGCGCCCGCCACGCGGCAGCTACGACTAAAGGAAACGGGCCGGAGGAACGTGACACACGGGTCGCCTGGAGTCCTGCGGCCCGTTGTTCCCACGCGTGTGGACTTAACGCAGGTGCCTTCGCCTCGTTACAGCGAGCAGCACAACGAACCCGCTGCCCCATCACTGAAAGTCCATCACTCCCGACCAGTCGCTGAGCTGCGGGGCCCTGTGGACGTGAGCCCCCCCAGTGTCCACCTCAGAGGGGGTCCCGGGGTCCGGGGTCAGAGCACTTTCCAGAAGGGCAGCCTGGACACACGGGTGCCACCACGTCAGTGGGCTCCGAGGGGGGTGGGCCTTCGTCCCAGTATCAGGGGCAAAGAATGCAGCCACGCCGACACCAGCGAGCGAGTGGCTCTTCAAGGGCCAATGAGGATTCTCCGCTGGGGCACCACTGGGTCCCCCGGAGCCGCCGTGCTGTGCCTCGCTCGCCGTGAGGATGAGCCGGCGTCCACGGGCACAGCACAGGCGGGCGACGTCTGCAGCCTGTCACCAGCTCTGTGTCTCTGTAAAGAACCTCAAACGCTGATGCATAGGGTGAGGCCGGGCACGGGGTGAGGCGGGCAGCTGCAGACCCGCGGCGGCCGAGCCTACAGCAGGGGCGGGGGGGGAAGAACTGGCACTTCCCGCGCCCCCAGCGCCACCCAGGATCCGAGCAGGGCCCTGACCCCGGCCTCTCCTCCTCCAGGCCCCCGTCCCTCCTGTAGGAGTGTGTCGTTCCTGTCCCCACGAGCCACATTAGCGGATCAGGGCACGCGCCGGAGTCTAGCTTGCAGAGGATGACAAGGAAAGCGGCGCAAACACCGCCTCAGGTTTCGGGCAAACATACGTGTCCACGTCAGGTGGGTAAACAGGGTGGGAATCTCAGGTCACGTGGTGGGCATGTGCTGACTTCACAGAAATGGACAGACAGGCTTTCCCACGGTGGCCTCGCTATCCTGCGATCCTGCCAGCAGGCTCCACACGCGCTGCATCCTTGTCAACACAGGACGTGGTCAGGGTTCTGTTAATTGTATCCAGTCTGACACATACGAACTGATATCTCACTGTGGTTTTAATTTGCATTTCCTGAAAGACTAGTGATGTTGAGCACCTTTTCACACGTTTACCATTTGTGTATCTTCTTCCGTAAAGTGTCTATTCAAATCCTTTGCTCGTTTGTAAACTGGGTTCTCTGCTTTCTTATTATTGACTTTTGAGAGTGCCTTGCACCTTTTGGATACAAGCCCTTCATCAAATGTGACTTACAAGTATCCTCCCACATCTGGGGTGCCTTTTCATTCCTCTAACAGTGTCTGACAAAGAGCAAAAGTTCCTAATTATGCAAAGTTCTAATTTATCAGCATTTTCCTTTTAAGACTTGGTGCTTTTGGTGTTGTATCTAAGAAATCGTTGCCTAACCAAGCTCATAAAGATTTGGGAGGGGACGGGGTGGGGGGGACTTAGAGCTAAATTTATGTCTGTTTGTTTAATGTATATTTCAGGTGTGCCGCATTGTAATCTGACACCTGTATACACTACAGAGTGATCACCACCACAAGTCTAGTTGCCATCCACAGATTTTTTTTTTTCCCCCGTACGCGGGCCTCTCACTGCCGTGGCCTCTCCCATTGCGGAGCACAGGCTCCGGATGCGCAGGCTCAGCGGCCATGGCTCACGGGCCCAGCCGCTCCGCGGCAAGTGGGATCCTCCCGGACCGGGGCACGAACCCGTGTCCCCTGCATCGGCAGGCGGACTCTCAACCACCGCACCACCAGGGAAGCTCCATCAACAAAATTTTTGTCTTAAGTTTTCTTCTAGAAATTTCACAATTTTAACTTTCACATTTAAGTCTACAACGTATTTTAATTTTTGTGTATGGTGCGAAGTATGGAAAAAAATTTTTTTTGCAAATGGATGTCTGATCGGTCCAGCACCATTTGTTGAAAAGACTGTCCCTTATCTAATGAATAGCCTTTTTAGCCTTTGTCAATCACTTAGACATATTTGTGGGTCTGTTTCTGCATCTCTTTTCTGTTCCACTAATCCATATCTCTGTCCTTTTCCCAAAAGCACACTGTCTTGATTGCAGTAGCTTTGCAGTAAGTCTTGAAATCAGAAAGTGTGACTCCTTAAACTTAACTGTTTTTTTTCCAACACTGTTTTGGCTATTCTAGTTCCTTTGCTCTGCCATATACATTTTACATTTTAGAATCATCTTGCAGTCTTCTACCAAAATGTCCTGCAGAGATTTTGATTGGAACTGCAAAACCAGTGGATCAATTAGTGGAGTTGACATGTTAACATAATTGAGTCTTGCAGTCCATGAACATGGTACACCTCTCCATTTCCTTGTATTTTCCCTGATTTCTTTCAGCAGTGTTTTATGTTTTCAGTGTACAGACGTTAACATATTTCATTAGCTTTATATCCAAGTATTTCATTTTGGTGCTACTGTAAGTGATCATATCTAACAGGAAAAGATGTTTTCAAATTGATCTTGTATGTTGCAAACTAAATAAGTTGACTTATATTTGTAATAGTGAAGTTTCTGTGGATTCCTCATGACTTCCAGTCGTGCCTTCGGCCCAGACACAGTCTAACCTCCTCCTTTCAGATCTGTGTGGCTCTATTTCCTTTCTTGCCTGGCGGCGCTGGCTAGGACCTTCACTGCCACGCTGAACAGAGAAGTGGAACCAGGCATCCTTACTCTACTCCCACTCCCGAGGCACAAAAGCATCGCGTCAGCTGTGGGGCTGGTAGTGCCCTTTACAGCAGCTCCTGCGCAAGCTCCTCTCTATTCTTAGTTTGCTGGGAGTTTGCATGAGAGATGGTTGTAGAATTTTGGCAAGTGCTTTTTGTGCATCTACCAAGATAATCATGTGGTTTGTCTTCCTCAATCGGTTCACATGGGTAATCTTATTTATTAATTTTGTATGTTAACGCCAGGCTTGTGTTCCTTGGTACTAATGCATTAACTTTTTGATATGTTGTTGTTTATACGCATGCTTGTGTCGCTTGTATCTTTATATATATATATATATATATATATATATATATATATAGTTTCATGTATTCGATTTGCTAAAGTTCCATGAATTTTGGCATTTACTCCATGGGGGATACGGATCTATCTCTTTATTCTGTGGCGCCTTTGTCTGCCCTTGCTGTCAGGGCACTGCTTGCATCACAGGATGAGTTAGGAAGCATCGCCCATGCTTTAGTCTTCTTGAAAAGTTTCTATAGAATTGTTATTGTTTCTTGCTTAAATGTTTGACAGAATTCGTCAGTGAAACCATCTGGTCCTAGAGAGTTTTTTTTTGTAGGAAAGTGTTTAGCAGAATTTTAATTTAATAGAGAGCTCATTTATTTCTTCTTGACTTAGCTTTGATCCTTTGTTTTTCCAAAAACATCTTCCTTTCATATAAGTGTCCAAATTTATTGGCAAAAAGTTGTTCATGATATTTCCCTTACTATCTTTTTATTGTCTGCAGGATTTTTAGTGATGATTCCCCAATGTCAAATTTCTAAAATTGGCCACTCTTGTCTTCTCCTTTCAGAAACTACATATAGAAGAACAAATTAAACCCAAAGTGATGAAAAGAAAGGAAAACATAAGGAGCAGAAATCAGTGAAAGAGAAAACAGAAAACAACATTGGCGTGATCAATAAAACCAAAAGCAGGTTCTCCAAGGTCAATAAAACTGATAAACCTCTAGCCATACCGTTGACTGACTTTTCTCCTCTTTAAGGGTCCTATTTCCCTGCTTCTTTGCCTGCGTGGTCATTTTTTATTGGTTGTAAACCATCAAATTGTAAATTTTGTCTTGCTGGACACTAGCCTAGAAGTTCTCTCTGGCTGTAAACTGGGGTGAGTACAGGCTCCCTTCTCATCCCCTCAGTCCTGCCTGCTGCTTGAGGTCTGAAAACTACTGTTTCATATATGTTTTCTGGTCTTAATTTAAGGCAGGAGGATAAATTTGGTACCTGTTTCTCCATGTTAGCTGGAAGCAGATATTACTCATCCCATTATTCTTTAAGTTATTGTCAGGGAAAATCGTGAAAGACTTTCAAATGGGCATAAAAGATTAGAGGTGCCCTGTCCCTGTTCGGGTTGTCTCTGTCTTTAATGATCTCTGAGCTGTTTTACAGTTCTGTGAATTCTAAACACCAGCAGTGATGCAAAGACTCTTGACCTCAAGAACGCCAGTGTCGGGCTTCCCTGGTGGCACAGTGGTTAAGAATCCGCCTGCCAATGCAGGGGACACAGGTTCGAGCTCTGGTCCGGGAAGATCCCACATGCCGCAGAGCAACTAAGCCCGTGCGCCACAACTACTGCGCCTGCGCTCTAGATCCCGCGAGCAGAGCTACTGAGCCCACGTGCCACAACTACTAAAGCCCACATGCCTATAGCCCGTGCTCTGCAACAAGAGAAGCCACAGCAATGAGAAGCCCGCGCACTGCAACGAAGACCCAACACAGCAATAAATAAATAAATAAATAAATATATATATATATATATATATATATATATATATATATATATATATTTTTTTTTTTTTTTTTTTTTTTAAGAACACCAGTGTCTGGTGGCACACAGCTCATTCCTGGCCAGTCCTGCATCCCTTCTGCAAAGTCATCTCAGCGCCGCAGACAGGAGAGCCCACATGTTTGCTCTTTGGATTCTTCTTTGAACCAGTTCTAACATCTTACTGGATCTCTCATTAGTAAATAACAAATATTTATTATCTCAATAAAAAATCATCAATACTTGCTCATTTTTCATGTTTGGATGTGAGCCAGCATCATACCTGTTTTATAATTTATCTATAGCATTACTATAAACTTAAAACAAGCTAAGGGCCATCGATAGAAAAATGACTTTAAAACATGATGGTCTATCCATCCATTTGATGAAATACCCTGAAGCCACTAAAAGAGAGAGTGTATATTAATCTACATAGAAAGATTTCCCAGTTTACCAAACAAAGAGTAAGCTGTCCAAGTGCGCTGACCTGCGACTGGCTAAGGAGGTACCTTTTCCCCAGGACACACAGACATTAGACATGAGTGTGTGGCATCATGCAGAGGCAGAATGGGGGTGGGGACACTCATGTATCCTCCTCTGCTTTGTGCTGTTTCCTCACTGCTGTTCAGCTGAGAGCTGAGACACATCACGTGCAGACACGCTCCAGGCTCCAGGGATGCAGCAGCAGGACGCACCCTGCCCCAAGTGCGCCGTCTCTGTAAACTGGAAAGTTAAAGTCGACCTCCCGCCAACCCGGCCTGCAGTCACTAGGATTAGTGACCATCAGAGGCAGAATGGCTGCGCCTGCCCGTCCTCAGGCCTGGCTGCAGCCTCGTCCAGGGCCTTCCTGAGGACCCTGAAAGCAGGTTCCTGCAGCCCAGCCCAGGGCGGCCCTAGGCCACCCTGGGCTGTTTCCGGCTGTATCTCAGCAGCACCGTGGAAGTTCCCGAGGGCGGGGTGTCTGGCCCACTCCCCTCTGGCCCCCAGCACCCTGCACGGTGGCTGGCACCTCCCAAGCCATGGTCTCTTCCTCTTTGTATACCGGCACTTATCCCATGGTGGCCCCCAACCTAATCACCTCACAAAGGACCCGCCTCGAATGCCATCACATTGGGGATGAGGCTTCAGCGTATGAATTTGGGGGCAGGGGACACAAACATCCAGGCCACGGCAGAGGTGGAGGCTGCATTTGCAGAATACAAGTTCAGATAGTGATGAATCCACAGAGCAAGATAAGGTTGGGGGAGGCCAAGAGGGTGACCGGGAGGGGCCTCTCCAAGGGGCAGCAACCACAGGACTAGGAGAGTGGGGCGGGGGAGCAAGGGCAGAGGCCCAGACCCCAGGCGTGCCTGGGAACAGAGCAGGGACGGAAGGAGGCAGCGCGGTGAGTGGGGCCGCCTGGAGGCCCCGCATGGACCCTGGGCCCTCAGCCCGGGAGACAGGAAGCAGGAGGGCAGCAGGACCTGGGTTCCATTTGCAGGGCACTGTGCTGCTCACAGAGAAAGGACGGGGGTGTGGCGGCCCCGAGGGAGATTCCTGAGGGACCATGAAGGGGGCTGGCAAGGCTGCCGCTGGCCTGGAAGTGGGTGAGGCGATGGTTCCAGGAGTCTGAGGCCTGGGGAGAGGTCAGAGCTGGGATGGGCACAGAGGGCAGGGAAGCATGGGGAGGCCAGCAGGGGTGAGGCCAGGCTCTGCGTCTTCTGGAAGGCTGACCACCCTCTCTGGTGCCGTGGCCACGTTCGGGACAGAGCACACGAAAATCTTAGATCAGGACTAAGGACGGGAACACAAACGGTATTTCCTCCTGCCTCCTGCATTTCTACGGTGATCAAGTTTGACAAAAAAGCAAAAATTATTCCAAGGGCTCTAGAAAACATGAAGGTTGTATTCAGTTCTCCTGTTTATAAAAGCAGGTCATTAAAAAGCTACTTTGAAAAATATCATAACTGCATAATAGAAACTCTAGGATTTTTTTTTAAAAGTACAGCCACGCAGCACCCCATGTCTCAAGGCCCTGCCCCCTGGGCCCTGGGCCAGCGCCGGCCTTGCTCTGGGTGGGGCTGCTCAGCTTCTCGACCCACAGCTGCTGGGCTGCGGGCAGGGGGCTGAGCACCCCACTGACCAAGTCGGCCCAAGAAAGGCAGGGGGGGCTTGTGTTAAAACCTTACTTTTAAGAATTGCCACTGGGGCTTCCCTGGTGGCGCAGTGGTTGAGAGTCCGCCTGCCGATGCAGGGGACACGGGTTCGTGCCCCGGTTTGGGAGGATCCCACATGCCGCGGAGCGGCTGGGTCCGTGCGCCATGGCCGCTGAGCCTGCGCATCCGGAGCCTGTGCTCCGCAACGGGAGAGGCCACAGCAGTGAGAAGCCCGCGTACCACAAAAAAGAATTGCCACTGAAAGTTCTTCCCCTGAAGAGGCAGGCTTCTGCTCGCAAACCGGGAAGAACGTCCCGCAGCTCTCATCACTCCTCCGTTCTATTCCCTTTGCCAAGGCGGAGTGTTCCAGAAAGGACGCAGGCGCCCTGCACACCGACCTCAAGAGAAGCACCAAGCTGCCTGCCCGCCGGTCGGGCTCTGGTTCCGGAAACAGCCCGACACGGCTGAGTGTGCAGCCAGGAGGCTCAGAAAGGAGGAGGTCTGTGTTTCCTGGGGGTCAGAGTTCACAAAAATTGGAGCCGCCGCCCTCTGAACTCACCCCCAGACCACCGGCTACTTACTGTCCTAACTGCACCGAGGCTCCAGGTCATCAGTAAAACAGGAGGGAAAAGGAAGGCTGGACGTGAGCCCCGCGCCTTCAGTCTGGGGCCTGTCAAGTCGGCGTCTCACGCCGGCTCCCCGTGACCACTCCCAGGGGCCTCTCACCGAGGGCAGCCCGGCGCCCAAACAGGCCTCCCACCTGCATCCCTGAGGCCGTCACTGCCAAGACCCCTCCCAGCCCAGAGCCAGGCCCGCTACCCACCACATCTCACACCCTGTGCTCTTCGGGCACTGCAGCAACGAAGACCCAACACAGCAATACATAAATAAATAAATAAATAAATAAATAATAAATAAATAAATAAAAATGAAAAACAAACGAACAAACATGACAGCTGTTCTGGCCGAAACTAACACAGACCAGGGAACAGACAGAGCTGGACGGATGGCTCCGGCCACACACCAGGGCCTCTCACTCCACGGCCACAGGCAGAGGGAGCCGCTGGAGCCAGACCGCGCCCCCGAGGTGAGCCCTCAACCAGGAAGGTGGTCTCGCCCTGCCCCCTCGGACAGCTGCCTGCTTGGAGCTGACGTAACGGCTCTGCCAGGCCAGGCTTCGGCCGGGGCCCTGAGGTCAACTCTCCACCTGGGCAGGGCAGAATGTGGGGAAGGAAGAGCTCAGAACCCCCAGGAGGTGATGGGGAAACGAGCCCCACTCACTACCACAGCCCCCCACCACCACGGCCTCCTGCCAACCCCACCCTCCGGGGCCTCAGATGCTCCCCAGGGACCCACCTGCCCTCCCAGCCGAGACCACCGCCTGCCTCCAAATAGCCCAGGCAGACACACCTCACTGGACTCTTCCCTCTGGATCCGGCTGCATCTCCAGAGCGGGAGCAGGACCCGCACCCCACCCCCATCCCCACCCCCATCCCCACCAGTGGCCTGAGCATCTGGTGGGGTCAGGCGTGGGCAGCTCAGACCAACAGACTTGACAGGTGGCCACCCCCAAGTGCCCGCAGGGACGGCAGGAGCCCAGGGCTGCCCAGTGGCCCATGTGTCCCGCGTGGGATGGTCAGGACACCGAGCGCCCCCACCAGGTGCCACCCCTCAGCCCCTGGGGTCTCAGCAGCCCTGAGGCCGGCCCCCAATACCCGCACTTCCTCCTGTTCACAGAATACACATGCTGGGCTCGTCACACACTGTCCCTACCCCTGGCTCTGCGGGCTGCGGCCACACTGGCCTCCTGGCGGCCCACAGTCAGCCTGCAGCCCCGCTGAGCGGGATGCCCTACTTGCCCACCAGTTCCCAGAGTGGCCTCTCAATGCCCCGTCAGGGTCCCACGCGCTCCACCAAGGACGCCGATACTGCGAGGCTGGTCCTCGTGGGGGGACGTCTGAGCTGGTCCTGGCTGTGCTCCTTGCCTGTCCCCGTGGAGCACAGGCTCCAGAAGCAGAGTCCTCTGTCGTCCCTCCAGAGCAGCCCCCCGGCATCCAGGACAGAACTGACCACAGGTGAGGGGCCCAACGAACAGCTGCTCCACGGAAGGTGCCGGGCACTAGCAGCTCGTCCCGACAGGCTTCCCCCAGAGCCTCCGGCCAGTGTCCACCCGCCAGCCAGTCACCGTGCTTTCTGCCCAGAACCCAGGGTGCCCCGAAAGGCACCCAAATGTCCCCACCAGCTTTCGACAGCCTCCCCTCCAACAACCAGAGACCCCGGCCGGGGTGGGGGCATCTGAGAAGGGAGGGGCCTCCGAGGAGGAACCGGGAAGTGGATGGGGCCCCCCAGGTGCCCGCGCGAGGCCACAGGACGAATCGTGATCTCTCGCAGTGTGAGCCGCTCCCCTCCCGTGGGCCCGGCCGCCACGGGGCTCTTACCTGATAGAATTCCCGCAGCCAGTTCTTCTGGAGGTTTTCTGGCTGTAAATTAAGAAGAAAAGACAGTCAGGCCAGTGGCACAGCCCTGACGTCCACGAGCAGATGCCAATGTGCTGGCCTATCTGCTGTCCTCACCATGGGGGCTAGGGAGTGACACGGGGCGGAGGACACCCTGCTCCACTCAGGAGACCCCACTCTGCATGGGGAGCTGGTCCACAGCTCGTCCAGGGAAAAGGACAAGCAAGGACAAGCCTCGCCTGGTGATGGGCAGGCACCACAGCCCTGGATCCAGAGCTGACCTCCAGCCCTGCTCTGGCCCCGGGGCGGCGGCGGGGGGCTTGGAGGGGCTGCCCGCAGCCAGGCGGGGGTGTCGGCAGGACCTAGCGGCAGGGGGCCCGGGACAGGCTCTGAGAACGTGTAAAGAGCCACGTGGCACCAAGTGCTGGTTTCGGGCTTGCGGACACCCCAGGACACAGCCAACACAGGGTGCCCGGTGCCTGAGAAAACAGGACGCCGCCTTTTCCCACACGGCCTGCTGGGGTCCTGGACCACCAGGCCAGCCAGCCAAGTGAGGGGCATGGTCCAACCCAACCCAACGTGGCCAAGGTGCTGAGAGGTCACGGAAGGCCTGGACAGGGACGGGAGACATGGCAGGGACGTACGTCCAGTGGGTGCAGAGTTTCACACACAGGAGATGAAAAGTTCCTGAGATCTGGTGACATCAGTGTGAATGTCCCTGACACTGCTGGACCATGTTTAAGAACGGCGAAGACGATAAATCTAATGTTATGTGTTTTCTACCACAATTCAAAACAAAAAAAACAAAACCCCACCCACCATGCCTCAGGACTCAGACCCCTGATCCAAGCAGAGCTCTGGACGCCGAGGCTGTGGGCCCGGAGCCAGGGTCCAGGCTGACCACAGCTGGGCCCAAACGCGTCACCCACGGCCCAAGACACCAGCGTGCACGGCTGCCACACAGGGAGGTGCTGTCGCCCGCTGATGTTTCTGTGTGTCCCGAGGGCAGGAAGACTGAACTGCAGGCAGAGCAACGAACGAAGGGAAAAACGGCTGGGAAACCAGAGCCTCGCAGACCACACAGGAGGGTGTGGAGGAGGCTCCGCGCATCCGCCCAACAGAGACGGTGGCCGGAGTCCAGCCGGGTGTGGGGCCTTCCAGTCTCCAAGGCCAAGTTCGGGGCCGGGGCCCAGCCTCCAGCCCCCACTTCCTGCACGGGGAGGAGGGCACGCCGTGCCTCTGTCTGTCACCCTCCCAGGTGAGCAAAGTAAAGCACAAGCAGGCAGGCCGCCCACGGGAAGACCGGGCAGAGGGTCTGAACAGACTGACAGCCAACAGCCCATGGAAGACGCCAAACAGCACTAGGCGCCAGGGAAACGCAAACCCGAACCACGGCGAGATTCCGCGCCACACCCCCGGGACGCTGACACAGCGAGAAGCCTGCAAGTCTGGGGACACTGGGCAGAAACGGACCCTCAGACACAGCTGGGGGCGGGGGAGGAGGGTGCGGGCGGTGCAGCCGCTGTGGGAAACAGTCTGGCTCTTCCTCAAAACGCTGGCCGTGGCCCAGCGATGCGCCCAAGAGACGTGGAAACGCTTGTCCGCACAGAGGCTCGGCCACGAGCACTTGTAGCTGCGGAATCCCGGCAGGCGAAAGGCAGGAACTGCCCAAAGGCCAGCCCAGCATGGACGGAGAGACAAAACGTGGTCCAAGAGAACACGACGGCCACTGACATGGGCCACAGCGTGGACGAGCCTCGAGAACACTGTGCTCTGTGAAAGAAGCCCGTCACCAAAGGACAGACGACGTCCGATCCCGGTTTACGGAACTCCAGAACAGGCAGGTCCGCAGAGACAGGCAGCAGACTGTTGCCGGGCCCCGGGTGTGGCTGAGGGGTGGAGGTGGTCCGAGCTGACGGTGGGGACGGCGGCACAGCTCTGACAGCACGGAGAGCACCGCGCACCCCTCTCCCACCAACCCAAATGATCCCCCACCTAAACCAGGGATGCGGGGCGACCCGCGCCATGGCCAGGACGCGAGCAGGGACGGCCAGTCAGTCGGCCTTGGGGCCCGGGGTGATCAAAGAAAGAGGACTTCGAGTGCAAGGTCCCAGATGCCCTGACCAGGAGCGAGTGAATGGGGAGGGCAGCCCCCCATCCCTGTCCTGGGCTGAGGGCAAGGGTGCTGGTTTGGGGGCACAGAGGGCCCACCAGCATTTCAGCTCATGGGCTCGGCCTGGAGACAGAGGGCAAAGAGATTCAGCTTCAAGTCCAGAGTCCACAAGCGCGGGAGCCTGAGGGTGGGGAGCAGCAGGAATGGGCATCCCCGAGGAGGGAGCTGGAAAACGGGACAAAAAAGATCCAGAAGCAAATGTAGAGCAAATGCTTCCCTAAAAGGGAAGGAAAACTGACCAAGCTTGAAAGGGAACAGTATTCTGAGAAAAGGGGATTCGGAAAGATGGACAGCAAGACCAACCCGGTCACTGACGGACAGACGGGTGCGGAACCCGTAGGCCCAGAACTCAGGAACAGAAACAGAAACCGGAAGACCACGGGGACGAGCCCGGCGTCCACCTACGCACAGGACTAAGGGCTAGACGTGGAGGGATGTGATGTCAGAAACCTGACAAAATGCAGATACTGAATCTATACCGGGGGCA
Source organism: Hyperoodon ampullatus (assembly GCF_949752795.1). Taxonomy (NCBI): domain Eukaryota; kingdom Metazoa; phylum Chordata; class Mammalia; order Artiodactyla; family Ziphiidae; genus Hyperoodon; species Hyperoodon ampullatus. The sequence goes on along the minus strand of NC_136914.1, from coordinate 229,165,119 downwards.
GGGCGGGCGGGGCAAGCAAAGAACCACTGCAGAAGAAGAGTGACTTCTTTACAGCAGGCAGTTCACGAACACGGTCTAAAGTTAACATGTATTTTCAAACTACAAATCCCTAAAGTTTGTTTTTAAGTTTTCATATACTTGGGAGAATTTTAGAGAGATATACAGTTTGCATTTTTCTCAAGTTGAGAAGTTCCTTCAGTTTCAAGCCAGTACTTTTTTCTCCCGAAAATTCCAGTAGAATTCAATTTGACATTGGACCGAAAACAGCAGTGCTGTGTGGCCCCTGGTCACTCAGCCCACCCTGCTCACTGCATCTCCCTGCACACAGAGAGCTGGGGACACGTGTACAACGGCTCCTTCTGGGTTGTGGGATGATTTGTACTTTTCGATAATGCTTAGACTTTAAGGAAAACAAAAAAGGACCTTATAAAAGAATTCTATTTCGGCGGGAAGCATGAAGGAATTGAGAATCGTTTTAGCATGCTTGTCTCACACCCCCTGACAGAGAAAAGCACCCAGACTCTCGAAGACACAGCATCTTCCTTCCCAACTACAGAACTGAGGCAGCTGCAGGCAGTAATGGGGCATGTCACACTGGTGAGGGCCAAGGCAGTAGTCAACTAGTTCAATGCTTACTTCTAAACTGCTGTATTAGGGCTTCCCTGGTGGCGCAGTGGTTGAGAGTCCGCCTGCCGATGCAGGGGACACGGGTTCGTGCCCCGGTCCGGGAAGATCCCACATGCCGCGGAGCGGCTGGGCCCGTGAGCCATGGCCGCTGAGCCTGCGCGTCCGGAGCCTGTGCTCCGCAACGGGAGAGGCCACAACAGTGAGAGGCCCGCGTACTGCAAAAAAAAAAAAAATAAAAAAAAAATAAAAAAATAAACTGCTGTATTAGATCCTTTCTTTACTTTGCAAACAAAATAAGCTCTACATGACTTCAGGAGATAAACACAAAATTTGAAAAAAGGAAAAACTATCAGAAGAAGACATAAGCAAATAGCTGTCCTTACGGTAGAAAGATAGCCTTCCTAGACATAAAAGCACAGAAAGGAACCTAAGGGGGGAAATGCCTATAGATTCTAACACTCAAAACTGAAGTAACCCACAGCCAACATTATTCTCAATGGTGAAAAATGGAAAGCTTCTCCCCTAAGATCAGGAATAAGACAAGGATGCCCACTCTCACCACTTGTATTCAACACAGTTCTGGAAGTCCTAGCCACGGCATTAGGCAAGGAAAAGAAACAAAAGGCATCCAAATTGGAAAGGAAGAAATAAAATTATCTTTGTCCACAGATGACATGATCTTATATATAGCGAGCCCTAAAGATTCCACCAAAAAAAAAAAAATAACTGTTAGAAATAATAAATGAATTATAGCAAAGTAGTAGGGCACAAAATCAACACACAAAAATCAGTGGTGTTTCTACAGACTAACAATGAACAATCCAAAAAGGAGATAAACAAAATTCCATCTACCATACCATCAAAAAGAATAAGATAACCAAGGCAAGACTTGTACACTGAGAACTACAAAACATTTCTGCAGGAAATTAGATATCAGTAAATGGAAACACATCCCGAGCTCATGGATTGGAAGACAGTATTGTTAAGATGTTGATACCACCCCAAGCAATCTGCAGATTCAATGCCCTCGCTACTGAAATTCCAACTACTTTTTTTACAGAAATAGAAAAACCCATCCTAAAATTCATATGAAATCTCAAGAGACCATAAATAGTCAAAACAGTCTTGAAGAAGAAGAACAAATTAGAGGTCTTACACTTCCTGATTTCACAGCCACAGTCATCAAAACAGCATGGGACGGGCACCAAGACAGACATATAGACCAGTGGGACAGAGAAGACAGCCCAAAAATAAACCATCACATGTGTGTCGAATGGTTTTTCACAAAGGTGCCAAGACCATGAAATAAGGAAAAGACAGTAATTTCAACACATAATTTTGGGAAAACCGGGTATCTGCATACAAAAGAATAAAGTTGGACTATTACTTAGCACCACATATAAAAATTAACTCAAAATGGATCAAAGACCTAAATCTATAAAATTTTTAGAAGAAAACATTGGGGAAAAGCTTCGTGACACTGGATTTGGCAATGATTCCTTGGATCATGACACCAAAAGCACGGGCAACCAAAGAAAAAATAAACTGGCCTACACCAAAATTTAAAACTTTTGTGCATCAAAAGACGCTATCAATAGAGTGAAGAGGCAACCCACAGAATGTAAGAAAATATTGGCAAATCATATATCTGATAGTGGGTTAACATCCAGAATATATTTTTTAAAACTCTTACAACTCAACAACAAAAAGACAAATAAGACTATTCAAAACAGGCACAGGACTGGAAGAGACATTTCTCCAAGGAAGGTGCAAAAAGGGTCAATAAGCACATGAAAAGATGCTCAACGTCACTAGTCATCAAGGAAATGCAAATCGAAACCACAGTGATGTATCACTTCATACCCATTATTTTAAAATAGATAAATCGGGCTTCCCTGGTGGCGCAGGGGTTGAGAGTCCGCCTGCCGATGCAGGGGACACGGGTTCGTGCCCCAGTCCGGGAGGATCCCACATGCCGCGGAGCGGCTGGGCCCGTGAGCCATGGCCGCTGGGCCTGCGCGTCCGGAGCCTGTGCTCCGCAACGGGAGAGGCCACAACAGTGAGAGGCCCGCGTACCGCAAAAAAATAAAATCAAATCAAATAAAAATAAAATAGATAAATAAAATAACAAGTGTTGGTGAGAACGTGGAGAAATCAGAACACTTGTGCACTGTTGGTGGGAATGTAAAATGGTGCAGCCACTTTGGAAAATAGTATGGTGGTCCCTCAAAATATTAAAAATAGAATTCACCATATGATTCTTCAATTCCACGTTGGGTATTTATCCAAAGGCTTCGAAAGCAGAAACTCAAGCAGCCATTTACACACCCACATTCACAGCAGCATTTGTTATTCACAATCAGCCAAAAGGTGGAAGTAGCGCAAGTGTCCGCTGGTGGATGAATGGACAAGCATAATGTGGTATTATCCACACACTGCACTATTATTCCACCTCAAAAAAGAAGGAAATTCTGACATGCTCCACCATGGATGACTCTTAAAGACATTAGGCTATGTAAAAGAAGCCAGTCACAAAAGGGCACATACTGCATAACTCTATTCATGCTGGGTCCCTACAGCAGTCAAGTCCCTAGGGACAGAAAGCAGATGGTGGGGGCCAGAGGTGGTGGGGAGGGGATGCAGAGTGTTTAATGGGGGCAGAGTTTCAGTTTGGGAAGACGAAAAAGTCCTGGAGCTGATGGTGGCGACGCCTGCATAATGATGTGAATGTACCTGATGCCACTGAGCCTGGCACTTGGGTCACATGGTAAGTCGTATGCTATGTGTATCTGACCACGACAAAACTAAAGAGAAACAAGTCTGAAGTAGCTGCAGCTCCACTGGAGCAAGGCCCCCAAGGCTGTGGCTCGGCAGTCTCTGGAGCTGTTCTATGTATGTTATTGCATTTTACTCTTATTTAAAAAAAAAAAAAAAAGAAAGAAAGTTTCAAGCCCAGTGATAAGAAGGGGAAGTCCCATAGGTCCACCCGATGGAGACACACAGAAAACTCTGGGGCTGCCGAACACAGCACAATGTCACCATGTACCGTGACCACACAACACACATCAAAAGGACAAACACTGGGGGCTTTCCTGGCGGCGCAGTGGTTGAGAGTCCGCCTGCCGATGCAGGGGACACGGGTTCGTGCCCCGGTCCGGGAAGATCCCACATGCCGCAGAGCGGCTGGGCCCGTGAGCCATGGCCGCTGATCCTGCGCGTCCGGAGCCTGTGCTTCGCAACGGGAGAGGCCACAACAGTGAGAGGCCTGCGTGCCGCAAAAAAAAAAAAAAAGGACAAACACTGGAAACAAAAATAAGAATGAGAAGGCGGTCTGCAATGCCAACAGAATACATAATTTTTAAACTCTACAGATAAGAATGTCCCCACCCAGCATATAGCCCTATTGTTTCCCTTTCTTAATGCATTCCTGAAGATGTGTGGAAAAACACTAATTTCTTGAAAGTTACAACTGGAATTATAGCCTGAAATCCTAATATCTGCCTCAAATCTTATCTCACAGAATGTAAGGAGTTTCACAACAGACCCCGATGTCCTCAAGGAGGTAAATCAGGGCAACCGAAAGCTCCTGCTACTGCAGGAGCAGAGTGGGTGCCGCCCAGGGCCCGTCCGGGGTGAGCGCACAGCAGCACAGCCACACACGCACACGCCTGACACACCTGCCACGAGGCCGTGGGAAGGGGGAAGGTACAGCAGAAACACCGGAAAAGCTTTGGCACCGTGGTTCCAAGTATCTAGAAAATAGATGCTCACACATTAAAACGTGAGTGCGTGTGCATGGACACACACACACACACAGGCCTGCTTTTCTGCCAAGCCAAACACAAAAACGATTTTTTCAAATGTACGTATCCCAGAATTTTCTATAAAATTAGACCTACCTTAGCACGGCACCCTTTAACGGAGAGCCCCACCCAAACAGGTCTTGCTGGACTGCAATCACGGGGCCACTGATGTCCCAGCAGCTAAATTAACAAACTGGTGACTCTGCGCGGCTCTCGGCAAGGCCTGGAGGCCTCCTCGGAGCTGCAGCCCATATTTGGCTAGTGCAGAGTGATTTTTAAAGCCACTAAAGTAAGGATAAAAGATAAACACACGTACTAGCTCTTAAAGAAATACTCTCATTTCAGCCCAAAGCGTGAGCCAGGCAGGGCTCTGTGTGTATTCGAAGAAAGCAGACACCTTACTTACCTCTTAAACACCCTCAATTTGCTCTCATGACCTTGCAGAATAATACAAAAACTATCAAAATGTGGCTGGGAAAATGTTAAAAATGCTCATTCCTTCCAAATGTGAAATTCCATTTCTGGACGTCGATCCTAAAAAATGTAATTCTAAACAACAAAAACGCTCTGCACACAAAGAAGTTCACGATAACATCATTTATAAGAGAATTACAATTAAGAATACTCCAGAATAGCACTGCAGATGGCTCACTGATAAAGAAAGTCATGTAGTATGTCTGCTGAAAGAAAGAGGGAGGCAACAGCAAGAAATCCATGAGATGATAAAGTTCTGGGTATAGATAGTGGTGACGATCACACAGCACTGTAAATGGACGTAATGCCGATGAACTGTATGTTTACAAAAGATTAAAATGATAAATACTATGCTCGGTGTATTTTACCAAAAAATACAACATCTGATGAGCACATATTAACATGGAAGCAGTTTATACCTTAACAGAGATGGAAGGAACACAAAGTACGTCGTGCCCACGCACAAGCCCGACGGCAAGGACCAGACCAGCACGCCCATCTGCGGAGGACCCTGCGGGAACGGGCCACCCTCGCCCTCCACTTCCTCACCCACGAGCCAAGGCTAACGCAGGACGGACAGACCCACGTGGGTCCATGAGGAATGAACGGCTGAGCGGAAGGTAGCCGTGGGCCCTCCCTGTGGGGCAGCTGCTTTGAACCCTCTATCAGGGTAAGAAAAAAAAGACTGAGAAAAGAAACACCAAAATTTGAGTAGTCCTATTTGAAGCAATTTCTTTTTCTTTCCTTTTCTCCATTTTTAATATGCTTATAATTATTACCATGCATTACTTTCATGTTTCTAACTGTTAATTTTAAAAGCTTGAGAAAGAGAAAAACAACGAAAGCTCTCAGAAGACTTTAGCAACATTTGAAACAAATACTATGAACAACAGAAAAAAAAAAGGCAAATGACAAACAGGGAAAACTATTTGCAGCTTACATGAAAGCTATTGGGCTAATTTGCATATTACTGCACAAAAAGTCACTGTAAGTCAGAAGACCAATAACTCACATACCACACACACACACACCAAACACACACCACACACACAAGCACACCACAGACACACACCACAAGCACACCACACACACCACACACACGATACACACACAGACATACAACACACATACCAAACACACCACACACACACCATATACACAAAGACATATACCACACACACCAAACACACCACACACACCACACACCACAAACACACACACCATACACACACCACACACACACAAGCACATCACCCACATATACACTACACACACCACAAGCACACCACAAACACATACACCACACACCACACACACACCATACACACAGACATACACTGCACACACCACAAACACACCAAACACACACCACAAACACATACACACCATACACACACACACCACAAATACATCACACACACACTGTACACACAGCACAAACACACCACACATACAAATCTGCTCAAAAGCCACCTGTGGCTACTGACCACTGGCCTGGACAGTGCAGATTTCAGAGACATGGGAAGTTTCTCTGACTCTAGATCAGCACTGTCCAGGGGAACTTCATGTGAAGATAAAAATGTTCTCTATTGGCACCAGCTAAATTTCCACTTGAAATGTGGCTAGTGTGGACTAAATAACTGAACTTTTTAACTTTTATTTTATTTTGATTAATTTAAGTATAACAGTCACATATAATTAACCATTATTAGACAGTACAGCTCTAGGTCACAGAAAAAGAAGAAAAACTTTAAAGTCTCTATCATGAAAAAAGGATACAATACTGACATACACACGAGATAAAGACAGCATACATAAAGAGGGGGAACGTCAAGCCAGTCTCACGTATGGCTATCAGTGCAAACACCCTACAGTAAAGAATGCAGCAGCACATTGAAAATTCACAATCAGAACTAAGTGCAATAAACCATGAATGCATGGACAGTTCAATATGAGGAAAGTCCCTAATACAACCGACCATACTAGCAAGACTAAGAAAATCAAATGATTATCTCTAAAATGAACCGAAACGTTAACTAGAAACTTGCAGCTGCAACCCATGATGTAAAAAGCTTGCAACTCCTCACTCTTATCCTTACAACGTCTTTTCTTGGACCCATCAGAGAGCTGAAATGGCTAGGAAACCAACCCCCTGAGACCTGGAAGAGAAGCTGCTTGAGTCAGAACCTCATTGGAAGACTTACAATAGATGGTAATTTTGAAAAAAGGCTGGAGGCTGAGTGCAGACAGCATGAACGTGGGAAGCTCCTTGGGACCACAATTTTAAGCAGGCCTCCACATTTTTCTAGGTTTCACTTCCAGGCACCCCACAGAGTACTCACAGTGAAGATCCCCTCTTGGCTCTGGCAGAGGGAGGGAAAGAGTAACCTTTGTGAAATACACCCAATGCGTTCTCAAAAGCCCACTCAGCAGAGAAGGACTTTGCCAGAGCCTTAGCCCACCTGTGGGAAGGACGTTTCCCCCTCCTAGCCTCCCTACCTCATCTAAGGGATGGGGAGAAGGAAATAAGAAATGTGTGAGGATGACAGCCCAGGGACACAGGGCCACTAGCAGACTGAGATTTAATCACAGACTGCAGAACACACCTTCCCCCACTCCTTACCACCACACCAGGAGGGCTCCAGTGCAATGGCAGTGACTCCAGCCGAAACAGGGGCAAGATGCAGGAGGAGTACTTAGGGGAGCCCCAAAACCAGGACACTGGGGGATGTGAAGCCTCTGACACCACAGCTACAGCAAACAGTAAACACAGTCCAGCTCCTGCCTCACACTGAAGGCCTCAGTCCCTATTACCCAATACATCATGCCCAGGTTTCAACAAAAAAATTACAAGGCATAGTAAAAGGCAAGAAAAAAAAAAAAAAAAACAGTCTGAAGACATTTTATTTTATTTTATTTATTTATTTATTTTTTTGGCTGCACCTTGCAGCTTGCAGGATCTTAGTTCCCTAACCAGGGATCAAACTCAGGCCCCTGGCAGTGGAAGTACACAGTCCTAATCACTGGACTGCCAGGGAATTCCCTAAAGACATTTTTTAAAATGCATCAGAATCAGACTCAATTACGACACAGATTTTGGAATTACCAGAAAGGGGGTTTAAAATAACTGTGATGGAAAAAGTGGACAAGATGCAAGAACAGATGGGTAATATAAGCAGAGTGATGGAAACTCTTAGAGTCAAAAGGAAATACTAGAAGTCAAAAACAGTAACAAAATGAAGAATGCCTTCAATGGGCTCATTAACAGACTAGACACAGCCAAGGAAACAATTAGTGGGCTTGAAGATATGTCAACAGAAACTTCCAAAACTGAAATGCAGAGATTAAAAAAATGAAAAGATTACAGAACATCCAAGAACTGTAGGACAATTTCAAAAGATAAAACGTACATGTAACAGGAATACCAGAAGGAGAAAGAGAGAAGAGAGCAGAAGAAAAGTTTCAAGAAACAATGGCCAAGAACTTTGCAAAATTCATGACAGACACCAAACCACAGATCCAAAAGCCTTAGAGAACACCAAGTAGGATAAATACCAAAATGTCTGAACCTAGGCACAAACTGCTGAAAGCCAAAGACAAGGAGAAACTTTGAAAGAAGGAAAGGGGAAAAAGTCACCTAATCTATAGAGGAACAAGGATGAAAATTACATGAACTTCTCGACAGAAACCACATGAGCAAGGAGAGAGTGAAGTGAAATCTTTCAAGTGGTGAAAGAAGAAAACCGAAATACCAACCTAGAATTATGTATCCAGCAAAATCATCTTTCAAAAGTGAAGAGGAGATAGACTTACTTGGACAAACAAAACTGAGGAAATTCATCACAGGTAGGTAGACATGACCTGAAAGTACTGTTTTCAAAAGTTTTTTAGGGAGAAGGAAAATTATATAGGTCAAATATTTGGATTTAAATAAGGGGAAAATGATGGAGAAGAAATAAATGAAGGTTAAAAAAATGAACTGAAAAGTTTTTCAATAAAAGCAACATTTATGATAAAAACTGTAATGAACCAGGAATTGATAGGTGCTCCCTGAGCAGGGAGAATCCCAACAAGCCTGCAGGTGCCCCAGCCAGGTGTTCACTCCTGCACCACCCCTCCCCCTCAAGAGTTGCGGGGGGAGCTGTGAATATGGTAAGATGTCACTCTCATGATTGGGTAACATATGGCAAAGGTGAAGGGATTTTGCAGATGTCATAAAATCCCGCAATGAGCTGATCTTAAGTTAATCAAAGGGGGATTATGCTGGGTAGGTCCGACCTTATCAGATATCGGGTGAGCCATTTAAAAGAGGATCTAAAGGTCAGAGGCTGGGAGCAAAGGGCTCTCTCTCTCTCTCTCTTTCTCTCTCTCTCTCCTGCTGGCCCCGAAGAAGCAAGATGCCATGAATTCTACAGCCACAAGGAAATGATTTCTGCTAACAGCCTGAGGGAGCTGACCCACAGACCTTCCCTCCTGGGGTCTCCAGATGAGACCCTGTGCAGAGGACCCAGCTCAGCTGTCCTGACTCCTGCCCCACAGAAACTTGACACAGTGAACGGGTGCTTATTCTAACCACAAGGTCTGTGATGATTTGTTACACAGCATAGAAAACCCATACATGTCCTTGCTATTACAAACATGTCTGTGTGTGTATAACGAAATGAAATGTGTCACTCTAAACATTTTTCCCCACTCAGCTTTTATTTTGGTATAACGTCTAGGGTAAGGATCTAATTTACAACGTAATCCAAATGGTTAAACTGTATGAGTAATCCTTGTCCCCAAGTGCTACTGTGTGGTCAGTCTATCTGCCTGTCCCTCCCTTCCTCCCTCCCTCCAATAATCAGCCTTATCAAATATTTATTTATTTGATAAATATTTGATCAAATATTTATTTCACTTAACGTATTCAACTCTTAAGAGTAAACAACTCTTAACATTTCCTTAATTTACTGTTTTCCTGGGTTTTTCCTGTTTTCTTATTCAATAATATTTGGATTTGTGTTTATCCTTCCTATGTTCCTTCAGTTAATGGCATAGTTCTGTATTTTATTTTGGACTGAAAAGCTTTCTTTATTTTTATGACTTCTTATTTAATAGCAACAACTTTGAATATCACAGAATATATGTATTGGAAAAGTTATACACCACGCACACCTTTGCACCTCATCCTAAAACTAGCCCCTTCTTTGTGGGGGAAACACTAGCCCCCCCCACTAAGGTCGAGAACTTGGCAAAGAGGCCCATTATTCCCACGTCCACGTAACCTTATATCGAAGATACTAGGGAATGAGATCAAAGCGAGAAAACAACTACGGGTATAACGGCTGAACGGAAGGCGGGGCTGCCTGCATCCACAGATGATGTGACAGTGCATCTGGGAAACCCAGGGAATCAATGGTAAAACTAAAACAAACAACAGAAGAATTCAGGGAAAATAGCAGGATATAAAGTTAACATACCAAAATCAACAGCCATCATAAACACAAACAATAGCCAGTAGGAAGATGCGTTGGGAAAGAAATCCCCATTTATAACAGCAACGTAAGAAAAGGTACAAGTTAGGAATAAATTTTAAAATGTAACAATTTTATAAGAGAAAAGTGTTAAGACATTCCTGGCAGAGACAGGAAACAGACGTGAATCACTGGAGAGCCCTCTCTGGTCCTCACAGGGTGACTCAGCACCATAAAGTCAGCAGTTCTCCCCCAGACGGTGCCAATAAGTGACCCGCCCACACCCAGCTCGACTAGGTAAGTTGATTCTAAAGTTCATTCGGAGAAACAAACTATGACTCAAATCCAAATACAATTTTTAAAGAGAATGATATGTTCGTCTACAATTAAAAAGAAACAAACTTTTGCATGGCAAAAAAATTAGCCAAATCAAAAACTGTCAAACCGATTGAAAATATCTGTCATATGTATCTCAGATGAAGAGTTCATCTTCCTAATATCTGAAGAACTCTTAACATCCAGGGAAAAAAGAGGCAACATATGAGAAAACCCCAACAGAGCATCGCAAAAGAGACCTCTGACTGACCTTCTGTGTGCAAGGGGGTCGCCCTCTTCCTGGAGCCAGGCTCCCGAGATGGGGCAGAGGGCACCTGGCCCCCAACATCCAACCCGGAACCAAGAGGGAGGGACAACCACGGACCCAAACTGCGGACCCCTGCAGGACAAGCAGCCTCCACGGTCAGCGGCAGAAGGGCCCAGGGTGGGGACGGGACTGAAAGACACACCGTGATCCCAGGCCAACAGAGCGTGAGCAGGGCGCGTGCATCCCGACAGCCGCTGTGACCCTCAGAGGAGGTCCCAGCTCTCGCCGAGCGCCCCCTCCATCCCCCTCCCTCTCCCACCCCGACCCCTCGGTGGTCACCTGGGGTGACAGCCTGGCCGGCCTGGAGGGTGGCACTGGTCCTGGCGCCTCATCCTGCCCACACCAGCCAGTGGTCTCTCTGAGCAACCGCCGCCCAGCATCCTGAGAGGGGCCTCTGCTTCCCGCTGGCCTGGGCCCCCCAGCTTCTGCACCTGCCCTCCCAGCCGGGGGCTCAGCTGAGCCTGTGCGGCCGCCCGCTTTGCCAACCCCGCTCTCTCCGCGGCCCAGGGCCCCGCGTCACGGAGGGAGCCAGGGGCCAGATCCCAGCTCCCCCCCAGGGCCCTAGAAAGGCACTGCCCCGCCAGCCCAGGGCCCCCACCGGGAACAGAGCTGAGGGCCCCCTCTTCCCGCAGGATAGACTCAGGCCGCACGAGAAGGCCGCCAGCTCTGGGATGGTCCCTCAGCCACGGCACGCCTCCATCAGTGATGACGGTCACTTTCACGCATCCAACACGCCCCTACGTCAGCCACCCCATGAGGTTTTGAACTTTGAAGACTAGTCTCAATTCAGACAGACGGAAAATGTGGAAAACGTACTCTGAGAATCCATGAAACGTGGCTTCAGGATTCTGAGGGAGCTGTGCTGGCAGCACACGTGCCCGGGCGTCCACCCATCACACGGCCACCCCGACTCCTTCTTCGCTGGTGCCATCCCGGAGGAGGCTGCAGGGCGCCAGACGGGCGACGGGGAGCCACCCTCCACCCTAGACACCACGCACACGCGCCAGGTGCGAGGGGCGGGCCAGAGAGCCCCCAGACACACGAGCACCTCGGCTTGGTCCCTTCAGGGCCGGGAGAGGACAGGATGGGCCCCGCCCCCTCTGTCCCTCTGTTACTGCCCGGGCCTCGCAGGCAGGGAACACAGCAGGTGCTCAGACATCGACCGACTGACTGTAGTGTCGTGAAACCTGCAGACGCATCCGGAAGGAGGGTCCCCGAAGGAGGCCAACAGCCCGGGGCCGCAAGAGCCCGCTGGCTCCGGGGAGGACAGTGCTGGGAGCGGCAGCGGCTGCGCAGAAGGAAGCACCCCCTCCACCCGGGAGGCCTGAGGATGGACGCGGGGAGCAGGGGCAGAGCTGGCAGAGGGAGGCCCTCGAGGAGAGGACGCAGGGGAGCCCGTCAGGGCAGGCGGCCGGCGGGAAGGGGCAGGGGCCGCGCGGCCGCAAAGGCGCCGCAAAGCAGCCAGCAGGCCGCCTGTGCAGCTGACCGGCCCCTGGGGCGTCACGTCCTCCTGGGGGCTCTCAGGGCCGGGAACCAGGAGGCCCCCACCCCAGTTCTGGCCCTTCCCCCACCTCCCGAGATCCCTCTCCTCTGGGACCCACGGGAAGAGGAGGAAGTCTGCCCGCTTGCTTGGCGCGGGCGCTGTCCTTTAGCCGGGAAGCACAACTGTGACCGGCAGGAAAGAAGCTGCATGGCGCTGGAGCCCGGGCTCGGGGCAGATGCGGACTCAAGGCCGCCAAAGCCCCAGAGTCCCGGCGGCAGCAGCCCCAGCTCGCGAGAGAGCTGAGTGCACCTGCCTTCCGAGGAAACAGTGACAACCCAGGACCGTGGACACAGGACACAAGCTCGTCTTTCTCAAGCACTTCCTAAAACTTTCAAACGGGAGTCATTTAGAAACAAACGAGGGCCCTGGGCTCCCTCACCCTGCGGGCAAGGCCTCTGGGGATGCGCCCCAAGGCGTGCAGCGGCCCTGCTGCCCGATTCCTCAGGAAATCCTGCCCTACGCCATCCGCTTATCCCTGCGGAAAACCGTTTCCTTTCAAGAGAAAGGAAATCTTGTCTGTGCGGTCACAAATACTGAGGCTAAAAATAGTTCTGCAGAAGGAAGTAACGATGGGCCTTCCACCAAATGGCAAGGGCAAACCGCATCGGGCTGGGCTGAGAGCAGCGCCCGGCGCCTCGGGGCCGGGGAGGCCGGGCGGTCCGGCCTGCAGCCCCCACGCTCTGAAACCCGTCTCTCCTCTTCACACGTTGTGCCTTTAGATAAACCTGGCAGAGTAAGAGAATCAGGACAAAATGAGAATAAGAACGCGAGAGAGGTTTTCCCATGAAGGATAACTCGGCAACATCCTCCTTTAATTAAAGAGAAACAAAAAGCCAGGGTACGTCTCTATAAATCACTCCAAAACCTCTCACAAAGATGGATACTCTGAGAACCGTAGTCATTGGGAAGGAGGGCGTGGGGACTTTTAGAACAAAATAAACATTTTCCCCTAAAGAGTGCCCTGGAACATAGTATATTTAAATGACAGTGAATCATCAAACAGGATCAAATTCTAAGAAACAAAGCAAGTTTAACTTTGAAATAACGGCCTATAAAAAATGAAATTATCCACCTTTCAGGCCAGCCATTAGGGCTAAGGCCAAACTGAGCCCGTTTAACAGAGACCTATCCAGCTGCAGTCTAAGCAGCAGATGCAGAAGGAAACGGACTAAAAGGCTGACACCTGAGGCAGGTGTGCACATCAGCATGGAAACATACCTCAGCTTCCGATCTGAGCGCGTCCGCATTACAGAGTCTCACGCATGCGCACCTCGCCCCAGGACCAAGGCTTCCCTCTGGCACCACGACATCCTTCCCAGACGTCGCTCTGGCTAGAACAGCAAGTGGGGCGCGCCAGGACCCCTGGCCAGCACTGCCGGAGCACAGGGGGCGGTGCCTGGGGACGCAGAGGAGGGGTGGGGCTCCTCTCGGGCACCTGGCCGCCGCTGCCGGTCCTGCCCCGCACCCGCCTCCCGCAGGCCCGCCTCCATCCTGCTGCCCCCATGTGGCATCAGCTGGTGCAGGGGCCCACACCTGAGCTGCCGCCCGGCCGTCTCCCTCCCATCCTCCACAGCCCGTTAACACGGTCCATGTGCTGTTCTCCTCCCACTGCTTCTGTTTTCTTTTTAACAAAAAGGTGATTGAGCAGAAATAAGATGAGAGCAGGCCACGCAGCTGAGCCACGAACAACGTGCGCGTGGTCCCAAGGACCTCAGACCTGACGGAGCCCCGGCCCAGAACTGCACGGGAGGGCGGGGCTCAGAGCAGCTCAGTCCACAGACGCCACAGACCCCAAACATGAGCCTGTACTTAGAAACACGGGAGGGCACCAGAGGAAACCCCGAGGGGAGGGGGGGCTGCCTGGGGAGGGGATGGGGCCGGGGTCCGACTGCCCCTCTCCCGAGTTGGGGCACCGATGCCCTTCTGTCTGATTTATAAGGAGGTTTCTTTTCAAAAGAGAATCACAGTCTTTTCAGAAATTTTGGGAAATTCAGCAAGAGGGGAGCCCAGAAATACAATTAAGCTGCTGTCCCCCTGGGGACCTCAGACCCATCACCACACCATCGGTGGCGGTACAGTCCCCGGTCCCCTGCCCCCCACCCTTCCAGCTGGCTGTCCAGCGCGGCTGCTCAGTCAGGGGGCCTCCCAACCCCATGTGACAAGTGACAGCGGGCACCCCACTGAGTGCGGGGGGAGGAGTCCCCGCAGGATTCCGGGGACAGGCTCACACATCCCTCTCCGGGAGGGGACTGTCCAGGTGACTGTCGCGAGGACAGGACTCCACAGCGGCCCTCTCGGTGGGCTTGAGGGCCCCTCACCCCTGCCAGGTGGACCCAGGTGCAGCACGAGAGCCAGAGACGGTCCTGGGAGGACGGGAGATGCCGTGACCTCCGACGGAGCTCCCTATGCCTCTCTGAAGACCCCGAGGGGAGAACAGGCCCAGCCCGGCCTGGCCAGGCAGCCCCGACCCGGCTCTCCCGCAGGACACACGCCACGCTCAGCGACAGGCTTTCCCACCTGCAACACAACACCATCCCTCGTCTGCACACAAACACGGACGCTGGGGTCTGGGGACGCGTGGCCAGTTCCCGGCTCTGATCACGGTGGACTGATGCTGTCGCGGCGACCCTGGGGAGGCCAGCCGTCCCGTGTGACCTCCCGCCACAGCATGTGGCCTGGCTCAGGGCCAGGAGAAGCGATCGCGGAGCAAGGGCGAGACTCCCGCCGGGCTGGACTGCAGATCGTCCATGTCAGGAGGAGTGCATTCCCGGGGAAAATTACAAAATGCGCAGAGTTCAGGGGAAAAGGCAGCGTGGGTGTCTGAAGAACACGATCGCAGGTCCACGGAAAAGTGCGAGGAGCGAACTCGCCCTGGTCCAGCCAGAGCCAGAGCCCCAGCAAGCGCCCACCCTGCCACACGGATGGCTCGTTCACCGGCAGAAATTCAGGCAGCAGGACAGTCTCTCCCAGAGGCAGCTTCAGGCAGGCCCAGGAGGGATGGTGAGGACGCAGGGCCAACACTCGATTTACTTTGGTTTGTAAACAAGCCGCATTTTACACCGGAAACATTTAAGTGGGGCCCGGACCCTCCACTTCAACCTACAAAAACAAAGCAGCCCCAGCCGGGCCAGGGAGTCCTGAGCAGAAAGAAGCTGCCATCACCACCCTCAGCCAAGATAGCAGCAAGAGGACAGACTAGTAAGATTGATAAGCCCTGAGTAGAATGAGCAAGAAGAAAAGGACACAAGTGATCAGTGTCAGGAATCAAAAAGGAGCTATCAATACAGACATTAAAGTACTAACAAGGGAGTATGAACATTACACCAACGAATTCGACAATGCAGGTGCAATGAACAAATTCCTTAAAACTGAAACAACACACAATGAAACACTTTCATCTGTTAAAGAAATTGGATTTGTACCAAAAACCTTCCCACAAAACACAGACCAGTGTTTCTAATTTCACTAGTGAATTTCACTAATTTCACTAGTGAATTCCGTTGATCACTTAAGGAAGAAACACCAACCATCTCACAGGGTTCTTTGAAAATATAGATGAGAGAATACTCTCCAATTTCTTCTACGAAGCCAACACAACCCTAATACCAAAGGCCTTCAAAGGCATGGCAAAGAAAGAAAATTACAGACCAATGTCTCTTATGAATACATACAGAAACCAAGTGCAAAAATACATTAAAAAAACAGAAAAAGAAAAAAGAATATAACATGACAAAGTAGCCCAGGAATGCAGTAGGTTTGGTTCAACATCTGAAAAACTGATATAATCCATGAAATTTACAGACTAAAAAAGAAAAACTACAGGATCATTTCAATAGATGCAGAAAAAGCATTTTACAGCATTCAACATTCTTTCATGGTTAAAAAAAACAACTCTCAGCAAAGTAAGAATTAGAAACTTCCTCAGTTTGATATGGGACAACTGAAAAAAAAGAAGAAAAAACTAATCCTCCAGCCACCACCATTGTTACTGATAAGCTCCTAAATACTTTCCCCTAAAAGAAGAGAGGGATGTGGAGGCCCACACTCACTACCTGATTCACGTGGTGTGGAAGGTCCTGACTGGGCAGGGAGGCGGAGAGAGGGATGGACAGTCCGTCTGTCTGCAGATGTGGAGCTGACATAGAGTCCTAACGTCTCTGAAGAGCTACAATTTAGCAAGGCCACGGGACACGAGATTAATACACAAAAACTCATTTGCATTTATGTAACAACAGCAGACAACTGGAATATCAAGTGTTTAAAAATACCATTTACAGCAGCATCCAAAATATGTAAATTACATACGAATACATTTAACAAAAGCCATGCAAGCCCTCTACACTGAAAACCACGAAATACTGCAGGAAAAATTAACGACCTACCTAAAGGAAGTGACGCCTGGTCCACGAGCAGAGGACACAGAATAGCTAAGATGGCAATTCTCCCCGCATTGGCCCAAGGATTCAGTGCAACCCCACAGCCATGACCTCAGCAGGTTTTCTGTAGAAACTGACACACCAACTCTAAAACATGCACAGAAATGCAACAGGCCTAGGATACCCAAAGCAATCTTCAAAGGATAACAGAGGACTTGCCCTGACATTAAGACTTACGATCAAGCTACTGTCATCAAGACAGGTGGTCCTGCAGTAAAACTCACTGAACAGATCAATGGGACAGAACAGAGTCCAGAAAGAGACACACACTGATACTGTGATTTTCCACAAAGGTGCTAAAGCAATCAATGCACGGGGGAAAACAAACTCTTATAACAGGTAGCAGTGAACCAGCTGACGTCCATGTGGGGACAACGCACCTCAACCCAGACCTCACGTCACACACAAAGTTAATCTGGGATGAATGGAACCCCTAAATGCAGAGTTCCTGAAAGAAGCAAGAAGAACGTCCTCACGACTTGCTGGTAAGCAAAGATTTCTTAGGGCACAGAAAGCGAGAATCGCTCATGCAAGAGTCACAGGTAAGAACTTCCGGGGGTTGAAATCACCGTTAAGAAAATGAGCAGGCAAACCACAGCCTGGGAGAACTTGCAAAAATGCGTCTGACAAAGGGCTGGCATCCAGGATACATAGAGAACTCGTACAACTCAGTAATAAAAACAAACAGCTCAGCAAAAACAATGGGCAAAAGGTAGCAACAGATACTTTACCCCCCCAAAAAAATACACGAATGGCTAACAAGCCCCTGAAAAGACGCCTACAGTCATTAGTCGTCAGGGAGACACCAAGCAAAGCCGACGAGGTGCCAGCGCACACCCCCCG
This sequence comes from Hyperoodon ampullatus, assembly GCF_949752795.1. Taxonomy (NCBI): domain Eukaryota; kingdom Metazoa; phylum Chordata; class Mammalia; order Artiodactyla; family Ziphiidae; genus Hyperoodon; species Hyperoodon ampullatus. The sequence continues at coordinate 229,147,294 of NC_136914.1, read as the reverse complement.
GAAGGGCTAAGACTACAAAGACCTGAGCCCTGGGCGGGGGGGACGGTGAGGAGTAACACAACGTCCACAGTGACGGCGGGACAGGGGTGCGGGGGGAAGGGGGCCGGATCACTTGGGAAAAGAGCTTCGGCAGTTTCTGACGAAACGGAACCCACACGCACCCCATGACAACCCAATTCAACTCCCAGGTGGAACTGCCGAGGAGAAGTGAAAACATATGCTCACGAAAAGATCTGTACAAGGACGTTCACGGTGTCTCTGCCCCTAATGGCCACACGTGGAAACAGTGCAGGTGTGTGTCTCCGGGAGAAGAGCCAAAGCCACCACAGCACGAGGGGAACTCGGCAGAGGGATGTGCCCGGCAAGACAGGGGAAGGAGCCCGGCCCGCGTCGGGACTCCCACAGTGACGGGCTGAGACTGACAGAGCAGGAGCACAGGTGGGACCCCTGATACGACGTCCTAGGATGGGCCAAGCTAGCCACAGAGGGGCAGTCGGAGCCCGCCTGCCTGGGGGGGCGGGGGGAGGGCAAGGAGGACCTTCCGGGGTGACGGTCATATTCTATATTCTGATGATGGTTTGGGTTAAACATAAGCATCTGTCAAAACTCAGTGAATGTACGCGTAACTGTGCACATTTCACGGTACATAAATCTTATATCAAAGAAAGAACTAAAGCAATATTGAATTAGAGCAAATGATATTCCTACTGAGGTATTTAGAGGGAAGGATACTGATGTCTGCAACTGGCTTTGAAATGCGTAAAGGACAAGAATGGTTGACGGGTGAACAGGCGTGTAATAAACGCGATAAAACGAGCCCAGTGACGTGTTAGTGACGGAGTCCAAGGGGTTGACAAACGAGTGCTAAGGATAAGAGCTTCAACTTGACTGCATTCTTGGAATTTGTAGAATAAAATGTTGGAAAAGAGTTTAAAAGAAAAACTGAAGGGCTGAAGTTGATGGTCTCCGAGGTCCTCTCTGTGACTTTTGCCACAGAGCATGGCCAGCTCCAGGACAACAGATTTTGCTTTTCTTTTTCTCAAACTGAATGAACCCTCCTCTCACACCAAGCAGACACAGCCCCGGGGACCTCTGGGCAGGTTACTTGATAAAGCTGATCCAGCCCCAACCCAAGAGCCACCGTAAGTCCCCACCAGGAGGAGAGCAGCGCAGCGGGGGTGGGCGTCTTCCGGGCAGGGGCCCTCTGCAGCCCATGCTGGGGGACGGAGGGAGTGGCCCCCATGAGCCAGGACAGCTGGGGGCCGAAGAGGAGGCCAGGAGTCGGGAGCCACGGAAGGAAGGACAGTCAGGGTCACGAAGCGGCAAAGCCCGACATCCTGCCTGCAGCTATCAGACATGCTAATTCTGAGTCTCGGGAGAGTTCTGAAAATTTTTAAATTCAAGTCCAAAGTAACTTAAGTCTAAAAATAGGGCCGCTGTAAAATAAATACATGCAAAATGTTTCCAGCTTCTCCTTTCCTTCTCACTGGCAATCACAACGGCGCCAGGCCCTGAGCAGCGCTGAGTGTCACAGCCCCACCCCAAGCCCCACGGGGTCCGCAGGCTGGAGAGGGACAGGGCTACAGTGCCGGGGGTCCCCTGAAGCCCCCAGCTGCAGGCAGGGCTGGTTCACGCGCACAAGCACCTCCCAAGCCCCAGCTTTCCCCGCTGGGCACAGCAGGCGGGAATCAGGCCGCAGAGGAGGGGGCACATTGGCCCCAAAGGGCCCGGCTGATGAGAAGGGGAGGCGCGGCAGCCCCCAGGGGCACGGCCCCTCAAGTCCCCCCGGCCGACCGCCAGCACCGGCCCACCTAAGCGCAACTCGGCAAGAGGGGCGCCAGGTCTGTGCGCTGGAGGCCCTTCCCCGGGCTCAGGGAAGGCAGACCCCCAACGGCGGCCGACCTCCGAGGTCAAGGGCTGGCACCCTCCCCCTCCCTCCCTCCACCCCCCGCCCACACGTCGCTCCTGTGAGGGAGCCAGATCGCCCCAGGTACTTCCCTGGACGCTGTCCCTCTGACCTCCCCACAGCTGGAGCCAAGAAGCCCCGGTCGCCCGACCCCAGTTTTCGGTGGCCCTGCCATCAGCGCTCAGCTGAAAAACCGCAGGGCCGCGTGCGCTCAGTGAAGCGGCACCCACACGAGCCTGCCCACTGCCAAGAGAGAGGCCCGCTCTCCACACGAGCGCCCGCTGGGGACAAGAGAAGGGACAGCGAGGGCAGCCGAGGCGTGGAACGGGGCGGGGGGGGCGGAGATCAGGGGCCGGGCCGCCCCACGTCCGACGACCATCTGACCAGCCCAGCCCGTGGGGCTCCCGCCAGCGCACGGGAGGCCCTGCCTCTTCCCCGCATCGTCCTCCCGTGGCCTCTGACACACACACGTGGGGAAATGCATAAACCAGCTGCGCGCTCGCCCGCGTGCCCCGCCGGCCCCCGGCCCAGGACCACCACTGTCAGCGCTGCACGGCATTCCTGGCGGGAAACCCCGGCTACCACCCTGCGCCACCCCTGCCAGGGTGGCTCTGCACGCGCCCTCGAGCTACCGAGAGTGCTGGGAGACGGCTCAGAGCCCCCAGAGCCCGATGCCCGACCCCAGGCCCAGAGAGAGTCAAGGCCCGGGGGACGGGGGCGGCAGGGGGTGCGGTGGGAGTCTCGCGCACGGCCCTGGGCTCCCCCTCCCCGAGGGATGCCCCAGCAAACACAAAACACCCAACGTGCAGCCCGGTCCCAAAACAGACGGCACACAACTGCTGAGGGACAGTGGGTGTTCTGGGACTGTGTTCTGGGCAGGAAAGGCAGAGCAGGGTGCCCTGGGTGGGGTGAGCCCCACAACCAGCCATCCGGTCACTGTGAAGCCCTGGGGGCCAAGGACTCCCTGCCTCTATCTCCCCACCCCGCCCTGGGTGATATGGTGAGTGTAGCTCAGTTTGCAAGGCTGAAGCCACTTTGCAACCAGGAGGCAAGACAGCCTGTGGCCCAAGCCAACCCGGCGTGGAGAACGCCACACGAGCCAGGAGGTCCCACGTGGACTCGAGCCTCTCCAGGCCAGGGGTCCTGCTCCTCTCACCCAAAGCTGCCCGACTGAACGAGAACATGGTGCCCGGAGTGCACTGTCACAAGGACCCTGAACCGCGGAAGGAAAGGAAGGCAGGTGGGGAGGAGGGCACGTGGGCAGCTCGAGCACAGGCTCGAGCAGGGATGCGGGGTCAGTCCCGCCTGTGCCTGCAGGACGTGGGGTCACCGACGCCTGTGACGTAGGGTGTGTGCACATGTGCATCTGTGGAAGGGTGGCCAGGCAGGATCTCACCCCACCGCTATCCCCGGCAGATGAAGCCCGCGTGAACATGCCCTGCAGGCGACACGCCAGACTCAGCATCCTACCTGCTGTGTCCCTAGAGTCCCCCCACCCCCCGGGAGGCAGGAGCTTTCAGAACCCACTCAGACAAGGCCTCTCCTTCTGAGGAATTCTGTGCAGACATCGGCATTCTGAGGAGCCAGGGCCCCCTCTGGAGAGCTAGACTGCAGCCGGGTAAGCAGGCACTGGCTGAGTCACCGACTCCCCTAAACCATGTGAATACGTCAGGACTAGATCTGATGCACGGAACAGAAAACCCGAAACACCTGTCACATAACGCAACCTGGAGGCCACACCTGGGGCGCCCACCTCTGCCTGGCCGGCTTGGCTGGCAGCCTCCTCCTCAGGGCTGGGCGCCCCAGGCTGCCCCTGAGTCTCAGCAGAGAGAAGGCCCTGAGCGGAGCCAGCTCCCACCGGAACCCTTGACGGTGTCTGTGGCCCCAGCCTCCTGGTGCACATGGAGGCTCGTGACCACAGCAGCAAGGGGACGGGCTCCGAGAGGGCAGGCTTCACCCTCTCCAGCTCTAAATGTACGCCTGGAAAAAATCTGTGCTTTCCCCAAATCATGGTTTTGTTTTCAAAGTAATCAGATGGTCAGTACAAGACAGAGCCCCTCCTGTCCACTCGTTCCCGAACAAACAAGCACCGCCCGCTGCTTCCAGCCAGCACAGCCCTTCTTCTGGCCACCCGGCCTCACGGAGAACACTGCTCCAGACCAGCAGCCTCTCCTGTTATTCATGATGTGTCCTGCAGCAGACCCTGCCCCTCCAGGCCTGCTGACACCAAAGAGAATGCGTGACCTCGTGTGACCTTGCCCCAGCCCCTCAGGGTGCCCTCACCTTAGTAAGCCTCAGTTTTCCCTGAGGTCACCTGGAGGCCACCTGACACCCAATCGCCCTCCCCTGGGACCGCCCCTTCCCACCAGCTCACTCTCCAGAGCGACCCTTCCGCACTCCCACCCTTACACTCTTACTGAAAACCCCCAACAGGCCCCCACTGCTTTTGGGGAGACTAAGTCAAAACTGCACCAGTTCAAAGAATGTGCACCGCGTCCCACGGCCTAGGCACACAGCTGAGTGCTGGGCTGCCAAAGCATAGAGGCCGGGGCTGGGGGAGGGTGGTCACGGGGGCAGCGCAACACCGAGGTCCTGGCCCTGCCTGGGAGCCCCTCCCCCTCCAGGGCTCCCTCAACCTGCAACACTCCGTGCCCAGACCTAGAACAACCCCTGGACTCAAGACATTCCTCCCTGGACCTAGAGCATCTCTCCAGACCTGGAGCATCTCCCCCTGCAACTACAACATTCCTCCTCCACCTAGAAAACCACTTGGACACAGAACATACACCAGCCCCCCAAGGACTTAGAGCGTCCCCTCCCCTGACCTAGAACACTCTGGGACCCCCGCCCAGCACTGGCCGGTGCTCCAGGTGCAGGGTGGAGGTGAGCACCCCAGTCAATACACACAACGGGCCCCAAACGGGGACTGAGGGACCCGCTGACCCCAGCTCCACTGAGCTCTGGGTGGACAGTCTTCCGCTCCAACCCTGATGCACACGGGAGCCAGCGCTGTGTCATGTGACACCCGCTTCCTGGTCCCCTGCCCCGGAAGTCCACAGTGGTACCCCCAATCTCGGACCAGACGGGGTGGGGGATGAGGACGGGGCGGGAGTGGGGGGCAGGGGTGAACGGGCGTGGACTGGGGGTCGGGAGAAACTGGGGCAGGAAAGGCGTGGGGTCCTGAGGGACAGGGCTGCCTGGGGGGAGGGGGAGGGGATGAGAGGCCGGCACAGGGGCAGGAGGATGTCGACGTTTTCCAAACACCTGAAACATACGCTTTTACAAATCTTATCATATTTCCAAAGCAAAAAG